>NW_003852417.1:1392704-1403033 GCF_000181295.1 Otolemur garnettii
GTACGTGGCTGGCGCCTTAGCCGGTTGAGCCATAGGCGCCGAGCCCCCAGCTCGGTTCTTCCCTTTGCCAAGCGTCAGGGTCAGTCTAGAAGAGGTGAGGAATAAAGGAGCCTAGAGATTCTGTCTCAAATGTTTGCCAAAGAAGGTAATTTTACGGCACCTGCCCCGTTACCCATTTATTCTTTCAAGGTGACTCACCCATTAAGTACAGGGCAACAGTGCCCCCTAGTTCTCGCCAGTTCTCGGGAGTTATGGTGACCTCGCAGGAGTTAGCCAGCGACTCAGGGATTTTTAGACTCTGGGATATTTCTAAATAGGCTGAGAATTCCTGGTGGAACTAAAGATTATGTGGTCTTACAACCTTAAAATTTAGTAGTTTAGCCAAAAAGAAAAAAGGATTTAATTCTGTCCAAAATCTATCTTCTAATGGTTAGTATTTGTAAGAAAAAGAATCATAATTACAAATATACTTTACTGCAGCAGTATCACATGCAAATGATCTGAAGAGTTCTCAAGATGAAGACTTTTAGCAAATAAGCTTCTAGAATTACTTGGTTAGGCAAATAAACTTATGCTGACCACTATATAAATAGAACTCATGTAAGTAAAGTCTAACACGAAGACAAATTTTCCTCTTGACACTGAAAATGGCTGTTGTGAGAGCTCAATTTCCCGGTGTCAGAGGGCTGCTCCTCAAACACCCGGCACTGCCAAAGGGGCCTCAGCCGAGACAGCAAGAGCCGCCTTCACTTCTCGGCTTCCGCGGGAAGGTCGTTCTCACGGCAGCGCTCCACAAGGCCAAGGCGGCCGGTCTGGATTAGGATTATGCTACTTTAACAGAACTACACATGGCTTTAAGTGAAGGTAAAATGGTTTATAAAACACCAGACTCTAAATGAGACAGATTCTAAGGGATTAGCAAGATTAGAGCACTAATTTTCTTTTCTCTTGTTATTTCACCCACCTTAAAGCAGAGTTTTACATATATTCAGAGTTCAGAGAATCACACTGAACTATGTATTATAAATAGACACAGATAAACACACACACACATTGACACACAGGTTCAAAAGCATGATGGGTGTGGGACTCATCACTGATTCCTACATCAGTATGAAAGAGCAGACTTTTCCAGGATGTTCTGTTTATGTAATAAATTGACATCCTCCTAGGCTCTAGATCAACTAGCCCTGGAGCTACAGAAACGATTACACTGTGCTACTGGGCACGAATATGCTCTCGGGCACCCACCGCTTCACAAAAACACCATTTAGGCCCTGGGACTTAGGAGCCGAGTTCTCTCAGAAAGACCATTTGGGAGCAGTTCAGGACACTTATGCCAACATGAACCTAAAAGTCTTTAATAAACTTTAGGCACATGACGAGACAAACACACACGTGACTTTTAATTTTTAATCAAAACATGAATCATCTTCACTGCAGTGAATAAAAATTCATGACTCAGAATAGCATGCAATTTTTTTATTGTTTTCTAAATCTATTTGTACACATAATACTCTAGTCTGAATTTCACAAACAGTGCCAGAATGTACTCCAGTGAAAGTAAGCTGCAACTACTCACCTGAAAAGAAACAAAATATTGCCTCTGAAACAGTTACTAGGCATACAATACTACAAACTTATAAACACTATAAATATTAAAATTTTAAGACTTCAACATATCATGTAAATAACATCCTGTCTTCTTTTGCTTAAAACATTTGTTAAAGATCATGCAAAATAAACACTTCATTAAAATACTGTTACACTCAAACATCAAGGCAATGAAAGACAAAAGAGCAACTATTTTTAGCACAATGACTGGTTAAGTAAATAATTTATCAGCACATTAATAAAAATCCAGTAAGTGATGAACATAGCAAGTGTAACACTGACTCTAGACAATCTTGTATCTGTGACCTCACCTTCTACCATCCTATCTGTGATTATAGGGATATTCTGCCAGGATTAATTCTACATAAACAAGCAATGTTAAAATGACAAGAAAAAATTCAATACACGACGACAGGGTACTTCTCTATCCCACACAATACGTAAACATGATCATTCTCTCAACTCTGCTAACAATTAATGGAAAGTACAGCTTTATAGTCACATCAGTTTTATAGTTTTTTGGTAACCCCCTGCTTTGTTATATGTTTTAAAACTTTTTAAAAATGTTTTTCCTTTCTTATGATCCTCCCTTAGAATTAATATGCTGATTTAGGAACAGATGAAGGAGGTAAACTTTGCCCTGGTGATGGAAGGCAATGATTTAGTTTTGCCTGATTAAAATTTCCTTGTCACTTATTAGTTGTCACTGATCTTTCTGATGTAATTATTTCCTCACTCCCTCCTTCCATAAACACTCGTTAGTGCCTATTATGACTGATGGCTCCTGATTCCAGTTTCCCTACTCATTGCTCAGCTCCCTAAGAAAAAGTTGGGCACCCAATTTAAAAGAGCAGCAGAACACAGCAGGGTGGCTTCTTGGGCACAGATGGCTGGTGCTGAAGCCAGGTCTGGGACCTGAGGAGTAGAGTATCCAGGTTAATAGGGGGTCAAGGCCCCTCCCCCACCTACTTTTCCAACAGCTCATAATGACCCCATTGTACCACATGGGGTACTGTTGACATTCTTTTCAATTTTTAAAACCCTCTTTGTTATATATTTACTACTTAAAATTTAAAAACTCTATGATAAGCAATTTGTCTACTACACAGAACACTGGTTCTCAATGTAATGAGCATTTACCTTCTGGGCTACTCCATAACCTGTAAAATCTTATCCAGATTAAACTCTTAAGAGCAAAATTTGCTTTTCCTTCATCTAATTCTATACCTTCCCTCAAAAGTTTGATGACTAAATGTTCTACAAAGAGAGTCCCTGAATTTTTATTTTCTTTGCCCTTTACGTGTAATAGAATACTTCTGACCTATCCTTAGTTCTTGTCTCATCCTGAAAAGTGAGAAGAATAGTATCAGTGAGCGTTTCCGCTTCGAACTGCAATGACAATACAGGATGACCGGAATACTATCATTTCTGAGACCTTCCTTGGTTGTACAGTGTGTCTCTCTTTTACCAAAGGTCTTATCATCCTTATCATCCATTAATTATTTGTAAATGAAATATAAAGGTGATGTGCTTAGGTGGATTCAAACTCCAGGGCCATTTGGTCATTAGGGTACAGCGATCCTATTCTACTTCTGTGTGTTTCACTTAAAGAATGCTTTCTCTCTCTTCTCCAAAGCCTGTGCTCTCTGACGGGGCTGCTGCGCGGAGCTCTGCAGAATCTCTGGGGAGCCTGGTGTAACTGGCACGCTGGCTACGCTTGTGCGTCATGCTCTTCAGATTTTCATTCTGAACTGCAGTTGGGTTGGGACTGGAACTGGGCCTCAAAATGACTTGTGAGGTCTCCCTGGTCCCCTCCATCACGTCGAAATTCTGGTTGGCTCTATTAGCTGGAGCGCTGTTGTTGTTCAGGGTCACGGTGCTGGGCGTCCGGTTCAGATTGCAGGCTTGCTGGCATGTGGGCCAGTTTTCTTCAGGGCTGCTGGCGATCAAGCTGCACTCGGAAGGGCTCTTCTTGTCTTCTGAACAAATGGACATCCGAGCCATGACTGGATCCTGCAGGCCACTCAGGCTGTGGGGGAGGCCCCGCTTGCCACTGTGGCCGTTATCTTCCAGCTCTATGAGATTCGCCTTTTCGAGCTGGGACTCATCCGCAGCTTCGTTGTGAAGAGAGTGATTGGGAGAACTCTCGCTGGATCTCACCCCGGAATCGGAGGAATCCTTTTTGTCAAGGAGGGCGTCTGATAGATACTCTTTTGCTTTAATGAAGGTTCTAATGGGCTCAGCGCTGTGTTCTGGAGACCTGGACGCTCTCTCCACTTTCCCATCGGCTTTCTTGTCTCTATCGTCTTTGAGCAGCGGAGTGTTATCTGACTCTTCCGTACCAGACTCGTCCTCGTCGCTCGGGAGTTTCTGGTAGCGCATTCCGCCTCCCTTGAGCTTCAAGTCCGTCTGGAAGAGGCTGGACCTTTCAGAGGGCTTCTTGCCTGGGAGCAGCTTACTGGCCGACTGATCAGATCTCTCATCCTCCTCGGTGATGGGATCCAAGGGCGAGGCGTCGTTAGTGGAAACCCCTGAGGACGAGTAATCTACAACATCTCCCCTTTTCATCAGAAAGGGCTTCCTTCCGTCGTCTGGCTTTGCTTCACCCTCCTTGCCCTTCTCTTGCTCTAGGTTAGAATGAATAGAGCCCCCTGATGAACTCTGACCCATGTAGTATGTGCTGTGTGGAGAAGATCTGCCACTGACGGCCGCGGACCCTGCACCCCCTTCTAACTGGGACATCTGAGCAATGTATTCTCTATATGCGTCTCTATACTCAGCCTGCACCTTATCAGTAAGCTTTGAAATTTCAATACTGGAATCCTGGGAATTGAGACTCGAAAGACTTGGGGTTCTGCGAGTTTGTGACTGTGAAGACAGAAAAAAAATAATTTAAAAATTCAAATAAGCAAAAAAAAAGGCATAATAAATAACAGCTTAGGAAAAATATATGTACACTAACAATTTTAAAAGTCATTGAAATACCAAGTTCTTTTAAAATAATTTTATATGACACAGTTTAACAAAAGCTATGACCTTATAATTGTTATTAGAAAGCTTTATAAAAATTTTAATTAAATCATTTTATCATTAATATTTAAAAGTATAATTAAATGTTGTATTAACAAACACTCTTAGCACTTTTTTAAAAAATTTAATTTAACTTTTTTTTTTTTGAGAGATGGGGTCTCACTGTGCTGCCCAGGCTAGATTTGAACTCCTGGGCTCGAGTGATCCTTCCATCTCAGCCTCCCTACTAGCTAGAACTACAGGTACACACCTCCACACCCAGCCAAATCATTTGTTTTTATAACTTCAAACTTTAACTTTTATTTCAGCAAAAGCCACCTGTACTGATAAAAGATAAAAAGCTATGAGACCAATAGTTTAGCCCTAGTAAACACAGAAATAACATATTTTTTAAAGCCTGATTTCCAACATGAAGTTTTAGAACTAGAAATGCTTTAGATCCCAGAAAACCTAATAAACAAGAGTAACAAGCACAGATTAGGAAAAAGAAGGGGAAACAGAAGGAAAAAAAAATCAAGAAATGTTAAGAAGGGATGAGAGCAAGGGCTGCAACTAAGTAGAGTCTTCCTTCCAGAGGAAGACGACGTCCTGTGTCCTGGAGAGGCCCCAGTGATCACACTGAGACAGCCAGGACAGTGCCATCCTCCCATCCACTGGGCAGCAGTTTCCAGTGGTGTGCCCTTCCCCTTCCAGGGCATCCACAAAGTCAAAACTGTTCTTACACGAATACAAAGGAGGCATCTGCTTCTCAACCTCATTCCCACCAGAGCGTCCAGGGACTGTCCAGGAACTGAGATGTGTAATATCACAAGAGATTTGCAACGGGGAAGCAGGAGGAGAGCCTAAGGGTCTTCCACGAGGTCAGACATTCAAGAAATGTACAAAACAGGACTATTCTCACCACATGTTTTGTTTTGGAAAATACAGGTTCTAAATAAGTGTAAAAGGAGCCTGTGATTAAAGAAAAGTTGGAGAACTGCTGCATTAATGGGAGAGGTCTGAATTTTCAGGTCATGGTAGGAAATACCAAGCACAGTGAAGCTCAAAATGAGGATTTCTTAAGAAATTTTAAAAAGACCCTGGGGAAAAGAAAAGAGCTTCTGCTGCTGAGATAGAGGATCAAGTGTGGACAGAGCTTACTGCAAAATAAATAATTTTCATCTTAACAAAAGAATTAATACTATAGTCAACGGTCAATGGTTAAAGTAGGCAGATAATATGGAGAAAAAGATAACAACCATGGAAAAGTATTTTTACTACCAAGCCAAACACTCCTGAAGACGGCAGAGTGACATGGCAGGGCTTCCCTGAACGCTGCCCCTTCAGCAGACTTCTCTTCACAGGTACTCTCATTTTCCTCCCTCATGTCTGTGCAGTACCCTGCTCTGACCTCTCCCGGTGTGCGCTCCTCTCAGACTCCTCTCCTCCTCTCGCTATCTCTCACTTTGCCCTGTCCCTGCTCCATACCTGGCCTCGCTCTTCAAAGGAGAACTCACCTATGTGTCACACAGGTCCAAAGAGACAACAGATAGCCACATGAGAGCGTGCGCATGCGCTGAGGCATGTGCGTGGAGAGGGAACAGGTGCACAGCAGGTGTTCTGATAAAAGTGTACGTTAGCCAGTGATGAATGACTTTAACAGGAAACTCGCCCGTGAAAGGCTGAATTTGCCGAACACCCTAACTCAGGAAGCCCAGCTCCTGTTCACTCCTCAACTGCTGACTGTCTCCACAGTTCTTATCAATTTCTAAGTGATCTTATTTTTTCCCTTTATTTCACTGACTGTCCCTGTCCAGATGAAAGCAGCTCCCTGAGGACAGGGCACCCTCTACCTCGTCCACTTTAATAGGCATTTTCTGAATGACTGCATAAAGGCCCGGCGAGTTCTCAGTGAACTGAATAGCGCCCTCACTCTTGGATGATATGGAGAAAGGCATTTAATAAATACCTGCCAACTTAGGTTACTGTGACGTGGGGCACCTTCGTCTAGGCCAAGCGTATTCAACTCTTCGAAGCTGAAGTTCAGCGTGTAGGGCGTCTGGCTGGAGAGCTCGGTGTGCGGCAGCTCCGCGTGTGCAGGGCGGCAGGCAGGCTCGATGTGCGGAGCAGGGCCGCTGCTGCTCTCACTGAGGAAGCGCGGGTCTTCAGGAACCACCTGGTTCTCTGCGTTTCTCATTTCTAGTATCTTAACAGAAGAAGCGTATGATCAATATCTGCATCGACTCTCCTTCCTGAGACAGGGTCTTGTTCTGGCACCCAGGCTGGAGTGCAGCAGCATACTCAGCTCACTGTAGCCTCAAATTCTTGGACTCAAGCAGTCCTGCCTCAGCCTCCTGAGGAGCCAGGCTGACAGGCACACACCACTGTGTCTGGCCAACTTTTAATATATATATATATATTTTTTTTTATAAAAATAGGGTCTTGCTATGTTATCCAGGCTGGTTTTGAACTCCTGGCCTCAAGCAATCCTCCCACTTCTGCCTCCCCAAGTACTGGGATTACATGTGTTACTGCTGTGCACAGCCCATAAACCAGCGCTTCTCAACCTGTGGGTTGCAACCCCTTTGTAACAATAAAAATACATCACAGCATTAGGATGTGTTTATGGCAGTGAAACTGCCATAAACTGTATTTTAGAAGCTTTAGAAATAGTTTTTAAAAATAAAACATACAAAGTTTATCATAATGAGTAAGCATACTTCTGGTAAGTGAATTTATAGTGAATTTGTACTATATCTACTTACAATACTAAGATAAATCATGGCAGAAATCACCATAGATACGACACTCTGCTTAGCCTATTATACTGTTACTCTAGTTTAGAACTTGAGAACGAAGCAAATACAAGTGGAATGTGTCACTGAAAACCAGAACTGCACAGTAGTTAGAGCAGTGAAAACACTTTATTCACTGGGCTCATCCCTGACCAGCATGGACAAGTGGAATACACTGGCAAGCAGGAGGGAGGGGCTGGTGGCCGGAATGACCAAGACCAAGAGGAAGCCCCGGGTCGGGGGTCTGGAGTTTGGGTGAGGAATATGGTCAGCTATTGAAGGTGATCACATATGGGAGGGGAGCTTTGTCAACTAACAGGACTCTTGCTAAACTGGGCGATGCAGTTTATTGGGGGATACAGAAGGTCAGGGCCTGGGGGAGCCGACCAGAGTTAGGTCAAGGGGAGTCTCTGTCAAGCGGAAGCACGAAGAAGTGGGGGCAGCCTCTTCCCCAAATTTCTGAGTGAACTGTCCAAAAGGCAGAAGGTGCACTGTGCGCCCTGCACAGGGTGTAGAGAGGTGTACGACGTAGTTTACAAACAGTTTTCAATATGCAAAAATACCAGTTTAGACCAGTACTTATTGATACTGGTTTTATATGATGTTACAAATAATCTTGGATGTTAAGATAATATTACAGATATCTTACTGTGGTTCTGAAAAGATGCCAGTCTCCAAAATTCATATTCATCTCTTTCTTCAGTTCATCAATGTTGCACTGAGCCAACACACGGCCATTTATGTTTGCCTAAAAATCAGAGAAAGCACAACTGTAAGGACAAACAAAATGTGAAACGTTCTAAATTCCTAGTGATGAAGAAGTGCACTTATGGCTCAGCACCCGTAGCACAGTGGTTACTGTGCCAGCCACATACACCGAGACTAGCGAGTTCAGACCCGGCCCAGGCATGCCAAACAACAATGACAACTGCAACAAAAAAATAGCTGGGGGTTGTGGTGGGCGCCTGTAGTCCCAGGTACTTGGGAGGCTGAAGCAAGAGAATCTCTTAAGCCCAAGAGTTTTGAGGTTGCTGTGAGCTATGATGCCACAGCACTCTACCAAAAAAAAAAAAAAAGAAGAAGAAGTAGTAGTACACTTCTATTTTGTTTAAGGAAAGTGTTTGCAACTAGAAAGGCTGACCCTAAAAAAGGCTGTCATCTAATGTATAACACCAACAAACAAGCTGAGTGTCCACAACACAGAACGCTCCCTACTTCCTAAGTGCCTTACTGTGCTAGAGCAGAGTGCTCTCCAGGCACCAACCCAAGAGCTAACCCTCTCAACTATTTTCAAAACCACGTACCATGTCATGAACAGCCACAAACTCTCAGTGTTTCTTTCTAACCTTAGAAGTAACAAAGGTATTTATCCTCATAGGTGTGCTTGCTCACTGAGAAAGTTCTTAGTGAAGAACTTATGTTCTTAAGTTATATCACATACTTTCAGCCATGAAAGCACCCACTAACTTCCCAGTGTAATAATTTTACCTCTTTTGGTTGTCTATAATTTTAGTTTTTCCCAAATATGGAACATAGCATTTTCTTTATCAACAATAGGTAGCTTACTGATTTTATGAAATATAAAACTTGCCTTTATTAACTTTGGTAAAATTATGAGATATCTATGTTTAAAGTCAATAATACACTGTTCAGTTTCCAAGTAAATTCTGAAAAACACAGCATGTCTGTGGTGAAGGTCCAGCTCTGGCAACACCAAGGAGTCCGTAGCACGCAAGAAACTGGCCGGCACGTCGGGCTGCAGACTCTAGCCTGGAGTCAGAGGGAGTGGGAAGGAAGCCATCCTCCTGCTGGGAGTGAGACCACCGCAGAGGGAGGACTCGATGCACACCCCACACTCTCCCTGGCCCTGCCCAGGGCTGCAGAGAGAAAGGGGGTCCTGACTCATGCCACCATCAGCATGAATGGCTCTGTGGGGTGGGGAACCACCATCATCTGAAACCTTTCTGGCTAAACGCTGCCTAAGATTAGTTAAACGGTATCTATATATGCTCATAATTCTTTGAAAAACTTCTTGTGGATGCCATTCTTTATATAAATAGCCGAGGCTTGTGTTTTGTTTGTTTGAGACAGGGTCTTGCTCTGTCACAGGGCTGGAGTGCAATGGTGTCATCATCGCAGCCTCAAACCCCAGGGCTCAGTCAGAGCCTGATCAGAGGCTTGTTTTTGAAGTTCTACTTTCTTATAGTATTTGGACAGAAAAAGTATAACTCAGTGGAAATATCTACTGGCACGGACTTGGTTAACCTCAGATAGGGGAAGCCTCCCCTAGAATCTCAGGCCCCACTGCCCAACTTCCTGGTAGCTATTAGAATCGCCAAGAACAGGATCTTAGAAGAAATGAACTTCTGCAAATACACTGGCCTTGCAGACCCAAACCTCCGTGGCTTCAACAAATGTGACATGATCTGACGTCCTATATGACACAAATGAGAATCTGGGGAAAATGAAGCCAGGGCAGCTTCCTCTGGTGGAGTCACACATACAAGGCTCAGCTGAGATTAGACAACATGAAAGGGTCCATTTTCCACAGTGGAAGTGTCAAGTTTCTGTTTTTTCAACATAAAAACTCCTAGGGCCTTACATTTCTCATCAAGACTTTCTTTTACTTATACATAGGTCAATGCAAAAATTCTGAGATACACAAAAATCAAGAAACGTAAAATCCACTGGGACAGAAACAAATGAAGCCCCAGCAATGCCGACAGCGGAGCGTGAGCCAATCAGAAAGGACACTGCAACTGTGTTCCTCAGAGGGAAGTAATGGGCCACGACAGGGCTGTCTCCAAACTTCTGTAGTGACCCATTAAAAAATTAACATGGCAATACAGCTACTTTACTTTCTTTTGTCCATTTGTAAACAAAGCCGTCACAGGGCATTCCAGGAAACAGT
>NW_003852417.1:1403054-1408067 GCF_000181295.1 Otolemur garnettii
AGAGCCTGTGCTGGGCACCTCACCTTTTTGATGGTGGCACAGTACTGAGGCAGCATGCTCTGGTCCAGCCCTTCTATTTGTTTCAGCTTCTCACACACTGCGTCCACACTGAGCGAGTTCAGTGCTATCACTGGTCCTGGGGCCGGGCCTGATCCCTAGGTAAATCGGGGGAAACACAGGTATGAGGAGCATTTAATGGCAGACACAGGTAGTTATGTGACAAGGACAAACATGTTAAGTTATATTACAAAGTAAAGTAAAAACAAGGAATGAGTGTAACATAAGGAAATGCTATTAGGGGTCAGATTAGCTACTGTTACACGCTAGTAAGTAGCTTTTATTACAGCTGAGACAGCCTTATCAAAACCACTCTTCTAAGAAGATAAAACATGCCATGAACCAAGCTTAGGGCAACTTCTCGGATGTTTACAGCCAAACCTCAAGAGAGAAAGGTGCTGTCCTCAGAAAGAGGAAGCACAGAGGTTTCGAAAGGGGCAACACGGGGCAAACTACTGATGCCTGTACTACAGGAACACAAGAAGTAAAGGTGCACGTTCCAACCATCTGAGCAGCTTTAAATATTTCTACAGACTAAATGGCTATGATGTTCAGCTCTTGAACACGTTTTACATCCAAGGGATCTGTAATTTCCTTTAGAATCTGTACAATAATCATGTACACATAAAACTGTTATTTTCTTAATATATAAAAGTAAACATAGTCTATCAAAATTTGTTGTCATTTAAAAGAAAAGCCAAAATGATAAATAACCTAGTATTTATTTAGGAGAAAAACATTTTCTGAACGCAGTAACATACTAACGAAGGCTCTGCCTGTGGCCAGTGGTAGCTGCCACCTCCTTAATCACAGATGTGCAGGCTGAGATCTAGAGGGTGAGGGTGAACTCTGAAGTTACAGGGTAAGTAGCGAGGCAGTGGTAGATCGGGACCAGAACACTACTTAGCAGCTTTTATAACTTCCTGTTTTCCTTGCTCCAACTGCCTGTTTTTGATGAGGTTACAGAAACTATAGTCACTATAAAGAGAAGGCTAACACCCAGGACAGAGAGAACGTGCCAGCCAATCCGTCCTGTTTACACTCAATCGAACCTTCAAGCAAAAAGTAAAAATCTAAAATATCCTCAGGGTACGTAAATTTATATTTTCTACAGCCTTTTATCTGAGTGGGGGCACACGTAAACTACGGCATAGCCAAAGATGCCTGTTAGCCATTTGCTGAACATCATTTGTAACAAGAAAGCATAATATAAGTCTTATTACTTACTGATAAATATATGTACATGTCATGTGTGTAGCAGATAAATAACGTGCATCTGTAGTACAGATGAACAGAAATACAGCTAGGGAATGATACCATACTGAACAGATGGCCGGAGTAGTAACTGAGGAACAGAGGAGAGTCAGGCAGTCTGAGCAAGTCTACAAGTATGACACGGGTCCATAAAAGTTTGGGAACTAATGACCTGGAATATAGCGTGCCAAACACATTTATTTACAGTTTATTTTTAATTAAATATAGATTTTAAATATGCCATATTAATGGTGCAGGGTTCAAATTGCTCCAAAAATACTAACAGCAAAAAAGTCTTGGGTGACACCTGTGGCTCAGCGAGTAGGGCACCAGCCCCATATACCCAGGGTGGAGGGTTCAAACCCGGCCCCAGCCAACTGCAACAACAACAACCACAACAACAAAAATAGCTAGGTGTTGCTGTGGTGCCTGTAGTCCCAGCTACTTGGGAGGCTAAGGCAAGAGAATCGCCTAAGCCCATGAGCTGGAGGTTGCTGTGACACCACGGGGCACTCTACTGAGGGAGACAAAGTGAGATGCTGTCTCTCTAAAAAAAAAAAAGTCTTTCCATAACTTACTTTTCATCTCTGTATATGAGGCCTGGCAATTAAATTTGTGAACTCATCCAGAAAAAGTGTCCTATAGCTCATCGCTACATACCACTACAGTCACCTTTGAAGTACTGCCCTTGGGAAGCTGTGCACCAATCAGGTGCCTGGTCTACCCTTCACGGCAATTCTGGAACGACCATCAGAGACGCTGCTGTACAAGGTCCGACAGGTTTGTGAACTTGCCGCCACTCACTTACATTGAGCACTGTGCTAACACCTCGGTGCGGTCTTGGGACACTCGTCTACCAGTGTTTCACAACTGAGTCTGTGTTGAGATGTGGTGATGCCTTGTTCAGGGAGGTCATTATTGTCCTTGCATGGTTTTGTGTGCCAAACCATGACAGCTTTGATGGTCATTCCAGAAAAAGAGTTGTAAAATTGCTTTGAAGGGTGGACCTGGCACTGTGGGTGCATAGCTTCTTAAAGAGAGCACTTCGAAGGTGACCATACTGATACTCAGCAATGACATATGTCCCACTTTTTCTAGGATGAGTTTTCAAACTTGTCAGACTTGTATAGTTCTATCTGGTCAACCAGAACCAATATTTGAAGTGTTAATTACCCATTATCTATTACAAAAATGTTTTCTATGTATTTTTAATAACTATGTTTATCTTTTCTTTTTAAATAGCTAGCTACACTGAAATACAACTCTTCCATTTGAAGTGTGGAACAGAGGGATTTTCAGCATATTTATATAATTGTGAAATCATCACCCCACACCGAACTCCTGTACCCATTAGCAGTCATTCCCCACCCCCTGAGCACCCACCTCTACTCCTGTTTCTAGATTTGCCCGTCCTTGACAGGGCTCATAAACAGAACCACACAGTACACAACCTTTCGTATCTCACTCAGTATACTGTCCAGGTTGACCCCCAGTCCACCTTAGAACACGTGCCAGTACCTCGTTTCTTTTTATTGCTGAGCAAAGTGTATATTAATATTTAATGAAAGATCTTTTAAAGCTCTTTCATTCTGTCTTTCAAATGCTTTTATTCCTCAACTGCCTCCTCACTCTGAAAGTATTAACACTTGATTACGTTTTTTTGGTTCAAAAATCAAAAAATACTTTGATCAACAACATAATGATCGTACTAGATTACGCCTCACAGGTAAACTCAACGTCCCCAAGTCCATACTAATGTAACTAAATAATTAAATAAGTAAGTGAATTAGCGAGAAGAGGCGACCTTTCCTTACTGAATTCCCTAAAAGATGCAGAAGAGGGACATAGAAAAGCAAATGTCACAGTTGACGGGAATGTGCGGTGATCCACTGACAGCCACTAAAATCAGGGAGCACCAGTGTGGGCAGAAACAGGGCTCTGCAGTTTCAAAGTGCCTCTCCCAGGAGATTTATGAGTTACAAAAGGAAACACAAAACCTTACAATGTGGAAAGCTGGCAGACACCACCTTAACCAAGTGATCAAGGTTAGAATTCCTGGTGGGAAGACTCAGGGACGGCACAACCCCTCTACCGGCTGCACTGAGGACGCAGCAACACCCCTGTGATTTTCTTGCAAGGTACAACCTCCTTCCAAACACAGAGACATCAAGACAAACCCAAGTTGAAGGACATGTTAAAAACTAACTGACCAATATTCTTCAAGTGTTAATTAAGGTCTTGAACTACAAGGAAAGACTAGAACTGTCACAGCATAGAGGAGACAACGGAGAAATAATAGCAAACAGAACTGAAATCAGACCGCGGACCGGAAAAATGGCATCAATGGAAAAGCTGGCAAAACCCACAGAGGTCTACAGGTCGGTTAACGGTGTGTGTCTATTTTAGTTTTTGCCTTTAATGATTCTACTTTTGATAATTTTAATTTCTGATTATGAAAGATGTTTCCATGAAGGGAATTCTATAGTTTCTGTACCTTTTCTTTATGTCTAAAATTACATATATTTTAAAGTAAAAAGTTGATTTAAAAAGCCCCTCAAACTCTATTTTTGATTGTACTATAAAGGATGAGTATGACAGACATGAGCCAAATGAACTCTGCCAGCGTGGGGGGCATGTAAGGTACGAAAGAGCATTTCATCTCCATGGAGAATCTGAGAATTCAGCCACAGAGACATGGTAATAAAGACACTACCCTTTTCCTGTAAAGCAAGAAATTCCAAGTGATGTTACTGCAACCATCCTTTAACACTTTCCTATTTTATTACTCACTTTAAAATACATTTTAACCTTCATTAGGGATAATGTAGAATATATATATAGTTGTGTATATTAAATATCCTCTGAATTTTTAAAAGCTCTATAGAAAAGATAGGCACACATGTGGACATAAGATCTTTGTGATTTCATCAAAACACAGTCTGACTCTTGATTATTTGTAAGTTGGGCTTTATGTTGGGATAAATTATCAATTAACGAAAGCGTGTTACAATATGCTTCTTTGAATAAAGGAGAAATGGCAAATATCTGCCAGGTCTTTTCTAAGATAATCATATATAATAAAAAATTTTTGAAACCTTATAACCAAATAATGATTTTTATTTATTTATTTATTTATTTATTTATTTATTGGAGACAGAGTCTCACTTTGTCACCCTCGGTGGAGCACCGTGACGTCACAGCTCACAGCAACCTCCAGTTCTTGGGCTTAGGCGATTCTCTTGCCTCAGCCTCCCGAGTAGCTGGGACCACAGGCACCTGCCACAACCCCCGGATATTTTTTTGTTGCAGTTTGGCTGGGACGGGTTTGAACCTGCCACCCTTGGTAAATGGGGCCAGAGCCCTACCCACTAAGCCATAGGCGCTGCCCCCAAATAATGGTTTTTAGATAGAAATCTCATAAAAGGAAGGAGAAAGAGCACAGAAGTGATAAGGAAACAGTAAAAAACATATTCAGTAACTCAATAGGTAAATTCATTTTTTGTTTTTTGGTTTTTTTGAAAGACAGTCTCACTTTGTTGCCCTCGGTAGAGAGCCATGGTATCATAGCTCACAGCAATCTCAAATTCTTGGGCTTAAGCGATTTTCTTGCCTCAGTCTCCCGAGTAGCTGGGACTACAGACAGCCGTCACAACACCCGGCTATTTTTTTAGAAACAAGTTCTCACTCTGGCTCAGGCAATCC
>NW_003852417.1:1419882-1423810 GCF_000181295.1 Otolemur garnettii
ATTACCACCTTTGGTAAATTTATTCGGTCATGCAATGGCTACAAGTAACTAATAAAACAAGCCAAAGGTGTCAAACGCGCACAAACCGACAACAGCCCAGCATGAAGTGCCAATGACCGCTTAGAGTCCGATTTCACTCAGCGTCTCTGTACCTGTCTCTATTTGTTAGATCCAGAATCACAGGACTATAAGGAAGGAATAAAACAGAAGGAACAGGCTGCAGGACACCCAAGGCACACGCATCCATGCAGAGGCACACAGCAGCCCTCCGTCGTTCCTTAATTGTGAACGGACCACTCAGCAGCGAACCACAGTGAGGCCAGCACAGGCACACACAGTGTGAGGCCATCGGCGTGTGCTCGGTAATCTTCAACTTGTACTCTCAGAATCTGTATTTTTTGTATTAGAAGAATAAATCGTGGAACATACATTTCAATAAGAAGACCAGGTAAATCAAATTTGCTATGAAAGGTCAATATTCTTGGCTAAGGCTTAATTACTTGGGCTACACAATGATTACTTCATAAAATACAATATCCCCCTACCCTACTGTACATGCTCAAAACACACTTTCAGTTGGGTTTTGTTTATTGAGTATGTACTCAGCAAATGCACTAAAATATCTTTTCAAAAGAAAGGCCCTAAGAGCCTTAAAGGTCAAGAAATCATAAATTTAATGGAGAAAAACCTGCGAAGTATAATGAACATAACCATTGTAGTAAGGGAGACTTTCAAAAGTCTAATTCAAAGAATCAATGACTGCTGTCAATTATTTTTCTGTACTTACTATACTGTAGCAAATATTCTTAAAATGCTTTAAATGATCCGAGATGAAGTGACAATACTGTATCTGAGTTAATTTACAACACTGTTGTAGCACAATTATGCTGGTACTTTGCTGGCCTAGCGTTAGGTGTCTTTCTTTTAACATATTCAGTATCTGGAGTACTTCACGAGAGTTTTATATTATTAGTTTATGTTATATATATAGTTTATATTACAGTATATATATTAGTTTATATTATATTATATATAGTTTATATTATATATATTGGTTTATATTATATTATAATAATATAGTTTATATTATTAACCTTATTATAAATGGGTTTTTTTTAAGTTACTACATGGAAAGGCTGGCACTCTGGGAGGCTGAGGCAGGTGGATTGCTTGAGCTCAGGAGTTCGAGACCAGCCTGAGCAAGAGCAAGACCCTGTCTCTAAAAAAATAACCAGGCACTGTGGTGGGCGCCTGTAGTCCCAGCTACTCAGGAGTTTGGGCAAGAGGATTGCCTGAACCCAGGAGTTGAGGTTGCTGTGAACTATGACACCATAGTACCCTACCAAGTGAGATTCTGCCTCAAAAAACAAAGTGACTACATAGGGACCTGTCAAAATACCAAAACAGGAGTGCTAATGAAATTACAGTTCACAAGACACTCAGAACACAAGATAAAGCTACTGTTAACCTAACTGGAAAACGTAACTTACCCTTCAAACTACTTGAGACAGTAAGTAGGTCAAAGTTGACAGGTAAGACCTAACACTGCATGGAAAGGCAATCTTGGGGCGGGGGGAAAGGGAGGTTAATAGGAGGTTACAAAACTGATGTGTGCACAATTTTGTTATTTTTTTAGCTTTTAACTGTACTCTAAGATTCAATAGTAGCATTATTGCAGTATTCTTTCTATTAAAATATCTCAAGCAAGTTGGTTGAAATATATTAATTATTAGGAAAAAAGTCTGTTTGAACTGAAGCCTGGCACAAAGACCTTCAAGCAGAAAGTGAATACAAAGTTTCACTGTACTTCAAGAGGAGGAAAAAGTCTAATCATAAAAATCCACTTCTAAAATACTTTAAAAGGTGTTTATGATGCTCCAGCTGGCTGAAGCTCTGGCTGCAGTTGCAGGGAGGTGACAGGAAGTGCCGTCCTGAGCCTGCAGTTGGAGCAAAGCCTGTAATGCCCCAGCTCCTCACACATGGAATCCTTAATGCACTGTCCAAGCCTCCTGGACAATGAGACAGCTTGTGTGGACACATGCTTGACTGAAAACAGGTCGTAAGTTCTAAACCAGTGGTGGAAATAAATATTATCTACAAGTGAACCCTTCCTTTTCATACATACTTTTTACTTGGTCCCTTCACCGACTGGGTCCTGGTTAATGGAAACCAAGACCTTTACTCTCACACCTCTGTTAACCCAGTAGTGCTTACCAGTGCTCGGGCACACTATGTCAGAAGACTGGATCAACGCTGCCTCCGTCATTCTGACATTCCTCACGTTAGACTTTGTGTTCACTATTGTCAGGCCTTTGCAACATGGTGTAAAGTGATAGGAATGAAACTGTCCAAAGGTATCAAGGAAACCCTGTGGCTCCAGAGAAGGTGGAGAGAGAATGATTTGCCAGTGCTGACACTCCCTCAGGGCCCTCAGATCCACAAACTCCAAGACAGCAGGACTGTTATCAACTTTGTATCCCCCTAGAATAATGCATCTTCTATCTAGTAATTACTGTGCCAGTGAATGACGGCACAGGCATCTGCTGTACTCAACATTATCCAATCCAGGAGGATGAAAGGTGACCAGATGCTCTATCACTCTTTCCTTGAAAAACTGCTTTTCATGGCTCAGTGCCCACAGCTCAATGAGTAGGGTGCCAGCCACATACTCCAAGGCTGGTGGATTCGAGCATGGCTCAGGCCTGCTGAAGAAAAACGACAACTGCAACAAAAAAATGGCCAGGCATTGTGGTGGGCACCTGTAGTCCCAGCTACTCGGGAGGCCGAGGCAAGAGAATCGCTTAAGCCCAAGAGTTGAAGTTTGCTGTGAGCTGTGACACCATAGCACTCTACCCTAGGCAACATAGTGAGACCTTGTCTCAAAACAAAACAAAAAACAACACAACACAAGGCTTGGTGCCATAGCTCAGTGAGTAGGGTGCCAGCCACATACACTGAGGCTAGCGGGTTTGAGCCTGGCCAGGATCTGCTAAAAAAAAACAACAATGACAACTCCAAACAAAAAATTACTGGGCACTGTGGTGGGCACTTGTAATCCCAGCTACTTGGGAGGCTGAAACAAAAGAATCACTTAAGCCCGAGAGTTTGAGGTTGCTGTGAGCTGTGACTCCACAGCACGCTACCTCCACAGCACGCTACCAAAGGTGACATAGTGAGACTCTGTCTCAAAAACAAACAAACAAACAACAGGGAAAACACTGCTTTTCACTGAAACACAGTTACTGACAGGAGCAGCAACCATCAAATTAAAACAGGCTGCAAGTACTCTTAAGAGCAGCTCTTTGAGAAAATACCAAGCCACTGAAAAGACCTGGCTGGACACAGGCCCTCCATCACGGGTCACAGAATGACCAGGAGTGATAGTTTAGATGTTTGTCCCCTCCAAAGCTCATGCTGAAATTAGATCCCCAGGGTTGGAGGTGGAGCCCAATAGGAGGTATTTGAGTCCTGGGGACAGATCCCTAAGGAACAGGTCAGCCCTCCCTCAGAGAGGCGTGAGTGAGTGATCCTGTTAGTTCTCACAAGAGCTGATGGTTAAAGAGAATCCAGCATCTCTCCTCCCTCTTGCCATGCAATCTCTGTACCTCCCACCTCCCCTTCCCTTCCACCGTAAGTGGAAGCAGCCTGAGGTCCCCCAGATGTGGGGGGGAGCCAGCACCACGCTGCTTGTACAGCCTGTAGAACTATATGCCAAATAAACCTCTTTTCTGGATAAATCGCCCAGCTTCAGGTGTTCCTTTGTAGTGACACCTATGGACTCAGACACTGCTGTTTCCTACTAGGGACTAGACAAAAAAAATGTAAAGATACCAAGATAAAAACACGATTGGAAAGCTTTAACATTTTTAAAGGATTTGAAAAGTATTCAAATAATCTACAAATTTTTCTAAATTTTTTTTTTTTTTTT
>NW_003852417.1:1423996-1430279 GCF_000181295.1 Otolemur garnettii
CATTGTTGTTTTGGCGGGCCCGGGCTGGATTTGAACCCGCCACCTTAGGTGTATGTGGCTGGTGCCTTAGCCACTTGAGCCACAGATGCGGAGCCAATTTTTCTAAATTCTAAGAAAACAAACCAATTAACACTTATGGAGTGCCTAAGAAGCACCCAAATAAAGAAGCTGAGTTAGTCTAAACTGATTGGAGTGTTTGTACATTACTTCCACTATCAAGACAAACATTATTTAACCTGAAGAAATTTATTTCTGAGGGGTTTTTTGTTTCTTTGTTTGTTTTTTAAGAGACAGAGTCTCAGTTTGTCACCTGGGCCAAAGTAAGTGACACCATCATTGCTCACTACATGATCCTCTGACCTTAGCCTCCCAAATGCTGGAATTATCAGGTAAGCCACCATGCCCAACCTGTTCTGAGACTTTAAAGTTTCCTGGCTTTTGGCCTTTGGGCAGTAATAATAAAGTACTTAAAATATGCTCAGGCTGAGTAGTCCTTAAATCAGACCTATGAGGTAGGTCTGCTTTTCCCAGATGAGAAAGATGAGAAGCAGAGGGGTTAAGTAACCCATCCAAGGCAAAGAGCTCACTGCCAGGGTCTGCTAACTCAGAAGATGAAAGACCTCTCGCACTCAATCTGCACAGGAGCAGAGGAGGCAGCGAGGTGAGGACAGCAGACGGTGAGACAGCACCCAGAGAGTCCAGTTCCAAACTGGGCCGTCCACAGCTCGCAGGCAGCGCGTGGAAGCTGGACAGAGTGTGGCAGGAGCACTCCCTGGGGACGGCAAGAGAGAAGGCAAGTCCAAGGTGGGGCTTTCACTCGTTTATAAACTGGGGGTCTGATGAAGACTGCATTTCTAAGAGTGGGCTGCTGTGCTTTGAAAATGTGAAAAACACTCGTTCTTTCTACTGGCACTAATATTTCGGAGAGCGGTGTCTTGAGTCTAGTGATAATACTGTTTTCCCAGGTTCACAGTTTGGCATATATTTTTCCTCTATTATAAAATTATGAGGAAAAAAGGTTACATGGAGGCTTATATTTTTTAAATCTTCACTTTTATGAAACACTGAATGTATCTACAATTTACCTGGTAAGTCCTTGGCTATAATCACTACAATGCTCCTTAATATGAGAAAACGCAAATATCTTCTTAAAGTTTTGCTTTACAAAGGTTTATTTGAAATTGCTTATGGTAAAGATGGGACCCCTATATTCTGAAAAGAGGGTAGCTAGTTAACACTTTGTGCTCTGGTTTTTTTAAAAACAAACTCATCCCTTGTCTGTAGTGACATGAACAATTTGTCTAAAAACATTTGTGCGGCTCCTGACTTATGGATCATCAGCTCTTCGCATCAGTGTTGTATTGGAGACAGCTGAATGAGCAGAGACGGAATCAATGGGCAACCCTGCTATCCAGAAGCACAGAGTCTCTGCCACAGAACTGGAAAGCCCTCTGAGCCATGCAGGAGGCTAAATACTTTTCCATCAAGTACTGTCTCTTGGTCCATCTACAAAGTCCTTGACATTGTTCCCATGTGTGGATTCTTCACATTTCCACCATGGTTCTCGATTGGCTTTGAACACATGTCTACTGACTTTACAAGTCTTCCACAAAGCAAAGTTTGCATGCTGCCGTCACTGTTAATTTCTTAAAAACAAAGGATGCTGAGCAAGCATCTATTATTCACCAAGCTAATCACGAAACTATCTTTTAACAGTAACAGAACAGTAGACAGTGTGGTTATTTTACTACACAGGGGCATTAATAGACATACAGTATCCCTAACTGTTCGCTGTTGGGCTTCTAAACACATTTCAAAATTCGCATTATTTCCCCTTACCCAAAACTCATCTTAAAATCTGCCTAATGCCCCTTCATTGGTCCCTGAAAGAAAGTACAGATATCTTTTAATGACAAGTGTTTGTCTCTGTTCTGGAGCATGTGAATGGCTGCTGTGAAGCACTCCCAGTCCTAAGGGCCATCAAATTCTTCATAGTATCTGATTTTCGTCAACAAGTTGCTGAGGGTTTCAGCTCAGAGAACAGCACTACTTGCGTGAATCTCTGTATTAAAGGCTCTCTGGCTAACCTAAAAGTCAGTCTTGCATACAGTGGTGAGGATCCCAGATTAAAGAGTCCCTAACACCCCAACACAACGACTGTGGTTTATCGGGTCTATTGTTTGTGGGTAACTGAAATCACCCAAACATGACGGCTAAAATGTTAACGGCTTAAAAAGATGCATCAAGCCCTCACAGAAAGCACCAAAACAATTCTCGTTTTTTCCACTCACTAATATTAACTCAAAGGCAACTGAAGTTCAACAGCTACTCCCCACCCAAATGCATGTATTAAGTTAAAAATTAAGGATCAACTTAGGACGGCATGTTTCCCCATGTTAGCTCTAACTGCTAGGCCACATTTCAGCACAGCTTTAAATGGACCGTGTGTCGGTGGGCGTGAGGTATTCTGTATTACTAAGTACAAAACTTTGAATAATATTTTATGAAGTGATTTCCTCCACAAGATTTTGTCTGTTTGTACAGTAAGTAAAGAAACCTACCGTAAGGTGTTTGAAAAATAAAAGGTAAACTACTTCCCTTCACATGCTGACTGCTTTTATCTGGGAACTTTATTATGTTAATGAACACAGGAAGGTAGACGGCACTAATCTGGACACTGAGAGCTCCTAAAGACACATTTTTGGTCTACACCATCTAGCTCATAAGGTCTTACTACAGTCCCAAAGGTGATGTTGGATATTTTAGAAAATATTCTACACGAACAATACCAACTACAGGTTTAACAGAAACAGTCAGAGGTAAAACTAGACCCCAGTGCTCAGGGAACAAGCTGGTGAACTGAAGATCCCTGATGGTTGCTGGAAAATCCTTTCCTTACAGAATAAAAGAGATCCCACCCCGTGTCACTGAAAAGGGGAAAAGCAGGAAGCAGCACTGGGTAAAGTTAAGCACTAGCTTTTGAATTAATTGATGAACCACAATTGTTAGCGCCCAGCTCTACACTAGCTGCCCACCGCACGGCAAAGGCAGAGTTAGTGAGCTGCTGTCACCACGGTGAGAGTCGTTACGCTGCACAAGCAACCAGACGCTGCAGTCCGCACCACGAGACTACTCTGTTACCCTGGAGGGGTCTGTGGGTGAAGGAAGGCCCTCGGCAGCATCCTCCTTGATAACTTCCTAGCAACACAAAATGGAGAGTGTGGGTGCACAGGCGGAGGAGGGATGAGCCCAACCACGAAGACACACGAGTGTGATGTCAGAATAAAGCACACACTGAAACAGGACGTGACTGCGTCTCCCTGGTCAGTGCTTACAATTTACACTGCTGTGTAAGTTCCATAACTGTTTGCCTTTTAACGTATAAAAATACATTAATAGGGAGTTTCTTTTGCAAATTGTTAGTTAAACAGGAGCCCCTAATATTTTGGGCACAAATATCTTTTGTTTTGAATTAGATTAATCTAATGTTTAGATTAATCTAAGTACTCTAATTAATTACTCTAATGTTTAATTAGATTCAATAGTACATTTGAAGAATTTCCCTTATCCTGTTTAATTTCTGCCATTAGATTGAAATGCTCTTCTTTCAATACATCCTTTATTTTTTATTCCATGGTGTTGACATTATATATAGATACTATGTATCTATATACGGTAGATATAGATACTAAGTATCTATCTATATATATAATATATAGTCCTTTAAAACGATATTAGAAATTAGTGGGTATAAAGGTTTAGTTTTAAAAGTTTTGGTAACAGACAATTATACCACAAGCCAGACGTCTCTGGTTGTAAACAAGTCAACATTTATCCACTGACATTGCTAGCTGTGTTTCTTCCATAGATACTTGCCAGAAATGACAACAAAAATATATTTTATGTTAGTGATAGCTTACGCTTCTTATAACTATTTATAAAATAAGTTGCATTCTTTTAGGAAATACCCAAACTTCTAATGCTATCTATGTTTATTATTAGATTAATAATTTAGTTACCCTTTTATATACTTACTAGGCCATTGCTCTGATCTCTGGGCAAATTCGTTTTTACTGATGGACGTGAGATGAGATGGTGGGAACTGCCAGGGTAATACCTTGGCGTATAAAGGTATGGGGCAAAGAATGGCTATGGAAAAACACGTAACAAAAAAAAAGGGGTAAACAATTACAGAAATCAAAGTGTAATGAGACTTACAAATGAAACTAACCAACAATATACAACTCCAAAATCTGTAATGCAAGTGACAAAACAAAAGAAAAAAAGACTTACTCATATTCTACATATTCTGGAAGATGGCAAACCCAAACTTAAAACATATTACTTACATTTTATATTCTTCATTTAATATAAGTTCTTTAAAAAAAAAAAAAAACTAAAGTTTTTCACCTTATAAGAATTCTCTTTACATTTAATATATTTACAAGCTTATCATGTGCTAGGTTCTAAGTGATTTACAAATATTAACTCACAATCTCTTTTTTAAGCAGACTAGAATCTTAGTATACTATCAAGATTCCTTACAAAAAGTATCAGCTTCAATAATACCAAAAAAAAAAAAAGTCTGGATTATATGAAAACACCGCAGCACAGATTCCAAGAATAGTCACTCCAAGTTCCTGGAGTTTACCTCTATTCCACACCCTAGAGTTTGTACCCTAAATAAGGGGATTTTTCAAAAACAAGTGCAGAATCCACCTCTAGGAGATTTATTGCAACCAGCTTCAGACACAGTTAAATGTCACAGAATGGAATTTATTGCAAAGTGCCATTGCTTCACCTCTGTCTGAACAGAAAAACAGAATATACTCCTAGGCCTCTGTGAGCAGTGTACCTAATTACTAGGGCCAACATTTTTCAAAAACTGAAAATTTAACTTCATTCTAGAATTCCTTTATTTACCATATTTATTCTAAACTTCTCTTTCTTCATGGCTCATATCAAATTTATCTGGGCAGGCAGTTGGCTTTTATGCTCCTACATTCTCAAATTAGACTAAAGAGGGAGACAAAAAAAAATAAGAAGCTGCAATGGACCTTGGAGTTCTAGAAAGGATAATACCATGGTTCATGCTTGCCCCATTTTCCTATAGGAAATACTAGTGCCTACAATGGTTAAAGTGAGAATAGACAGCTTGGCCTCACCCGACAGGGTCTAAACGCCATCGATAATTAATTGTGGCTTCTTTTTTTCATCTACAAATATCTTATTTATATTAAGTAGATAATTATAGAAGACTGACAATAACTTGAAATAAAACCCTAAAAAATGGGCTACGGTGCTGTCATTGGCAATAACATCTGAGTCCTAAGCAGTATCTTCCATTATCTCACATTTAAGAGATAAAATGTCTTAAGTACAGGTTTACTGAACTACTGCAGGAATTTAAGTTTCTCACCTTTTAGACATTTGTTTATACACAGAGAAACAGATTCCTTTGAAGCACAGAATAATCATGGCTAATCCTATGCTCATTTTCTAATCAAGAAAATAAATTTAAGCAAGAAGCATCTATAATATTTAGCCTGTCTTGAGAGCTAGAACTTTAAAATTCAGCATTCTTTTCATTTAAAAAAAAAAACATATATTTTATATTCATACTTTACATTTTTCCTATTTTAAAGCTGAAGTATAGTTTCAATACTATAATGAAATCCACAAGTAGAAAACATCTGTGACTTTCCTGGAGCAATCCTTCAGAGTGAACCCCCCTCCTCACCCTGTTGTAGAAGGGATGCTGAGGGCCCGTCATGCCGCTGTAATAGCTGCTGTGAGGCTGCGGCGACATCACCCCAGCTGCGAAGGGCCCGTTGAAGGACGCAGAGGACGAACACACAGATGTGGGCTGGCTGTACCCTGACGGTGCCCTGGCAGGAGCCTCGTGCAGCGGGAGTGGGGGGTAGGCAAGTCCTCCTCCTATGCTCATCTGCTCTCTCGCAGCACGAACATCTGAGAGATTCCACCAGACCCAGGAAGCAAAAGAAAATAGGACATTAGGGACAAGTCCAATCATCACATCCTTCTTTAGTTACTAGGCATACACGTGACTTTATCACCTCTGCCAGGGATTCTGATGGGATTAAAGAAGACAGGAAACCGTGAGAACTCTATTGAGCGTTTACAGAGAAAGTCCAACTACTTTGCATAAAAGTCCCCAACATCTGGATTCGGCTCTCTAGTTATCAGAACTATTCATTTTTCTCTGACTTTTAAAGACTTTGTTTATTTTTGATAGTCTAACAGTTCTTTTTTTTTTTTTTTT
>NW_003852417.1:1430411-1434297 GCF_000181295.1 Otolemur garnettii
CCCAGCTATTTTTTTTTTTTTTTGTAGTTGTCATTGTTGTTTAGCTGGCCCAGGTGGGGTTCAAACTTGCCAGCCCAGTGTATGTGGCTATTGCCCTAACCACTGAGCTACGGGTGCTGAGCCTCTAACAAGTCTTATGATATCCAAAGTGATACTATCAACAACTCACACTTGTCTACAATTAGTATTACACATACGTTGGCTAAGAGCCTTGGGTTTGGAAACTATGAAACTCATCCAGCTCTGAACAACAACGGATTCCACAGCCACAAAATCTAACTCTGACATGAGCCTTATCACGGGTACCAAAAATGGAAAGGCAAATCCTTCACAACTCCTGGAAACTCAAAGGTGGGTCAAGAGAGCTCTATCAATCAAAGGACAGTGTTATAATAAAGGTTCCGTGTGTGCATGTGTGAGTGTGCACATAGTGGTAGCTCAAAAACTTAATTTATTCCAAAACTAGCATCTTAAAGTCATGACTGCATGTTGAAAGGAATCTGATTCCAAAGTTCCACAGTAAAGATTTGGTTTGGGGAGGGCTGAATTATAATAAAGGAAATTTAACAAAAACATTTTAACATTCCAAAAAGGATGCCAAGACTCCTCATCTTAGCTGGACATAGTGGTGCACACCCACAGTCCCAGCTACTCAGGAGGCTGAGGCAGAAGGATTGCTTGAGCCTAGGAGTTCAAGGCTGCCATGAGCTGTGACTGTGCCACCGCACTGCAGCCTGGGCAACAGAGTGAGAGCCCATCTCAAAAAAAAAAAGACTCCTAACCTTTAATATCATCAACTCTCCAGTGCAGGGCTTGGTTTAACACTCCCTGGTTTTCCACAGAGCAGGAAACACATAGCTAAGTTAGAAATACAAAAATGTTTGAGGACTTTAAAGAAGAAAAATTAAATTTACTACTAATACTCACCTGCAATAATTTCCCGTAGTTTGGGGTCTAGGTTTACGGTGCATGGCAAGAAGATTTTAACATCTCGGGCCACAAGAACTGGGGTTCTTGAAGATAAAAATACCTCAAAATTTCTTATATCTCCATCAATTTCAAGCAGTGGCTCAACATCTTTAGTTGTTGGAATATTCTTTGATATTCTTCAAACAAGAAATAAATGAAAAAGGTTATTAATGTCACTATCAGAAAGGCAAATTCTACATGCAACTAAAATTTGTTACTTAGTCAACGACACATGATACATCTGACTCTCATCTAAAAACAATTTTTTTTTTAAAAAAAAAGAACACACCATACCCCAAAGTGGCATAGTTACAAAAAAAGGTAACAATGAGTGGGGCAGAATCATCCACCTCCAGCCAAGGCCTGATACATGCTGGGAAAACAGAGAGGAAGCAGTGTCTGTGCCAGATGTGACACATGTCATGTGCCGTGACTGCCCATCTGAGAGGGCTCCACAAGTTACCCCTTTACACGTGAGGACAGTGAGTCCATCAAATAGCCTGCTCAAAGGATACAGCCAGGAGAGAGAATCTGACTGGCTCTGAAACACAGGTTTTGGGCATTTTCACAGAATACCATGGTTCTTCACTTTGCAAATTAAAAAAAATAAATTACACAAACTAGCCAAAGGTTGACACTGGTTTGTCCTTTGTTAAAAAGAAAGTGTATCTAATACATACATGCACATACATATATGCACTTATATATATGTAAGCACATTATATAAGACAGAAATACAGGAAAACAGCTGGAACAAATACATGCTTTTACCAATCAGACACAGTCACTGCTAATGTGTACAGTGTGTCACTAGGCCTTTTACTGTATAGAATTTTTACATAGTTGAGTTTAATTTTGTATCAAGCAGTGATTCTTAAATGTAAAAATAAGTAATACACATTCACTAAAAATATTTATTCAATACTACTATGTTGAGCTATTGTGAAACTGCCATTTTTGTAGGTTAAAAACAGTCACATATTGACAATTCCACTTGCGGCGATGTGTGGATCTGAGGCAGGGACAAAAATGTATCACAGAGATAAAAGGATGAAAATATGAAAAAGAAACAAAAAGACAAGGATATGACTAAGAAAACGAGAATGTCCATGAACAGAGTGATGAGTAAGTGGTGGTCTGTACACACTACGGAATATTAACCAGCAATACAAAGGGGTGAGCTACTGAGCCGCACGGCACGGACCATCTCAGAATCAACCCTGTTGAGGAGAAGAACGCACCAGTAAACAGCACACAGGTGTACGTATTTATTTCAAACTAGAAAATGTAAACCAATCTAAAGTAACAAAGCAGATCAGAGTATCCTGTGAGTCAGAACCGTAGCAAACAAGGGAGATGGAGGGAATTACAACAGGTGAAAATTTTTGAAAGCAACGGAAACTCTGAATTGTGGGGATGATTATGTGCGTATATCCACGTATCACATATACATACTGGGAAATTGTACAATTTAAATATGGCAGTTTACCGCTTATCAATTATACCTCAAAAAGCTGTTTAAGAATCACAGGAGACTCTTCAAAACACTTCCCGATTAATCAAGAATGTTAGCTGTGACACTGTACCGAATGAACACGCTTTCAGAGTAGCAGTTAGATTTTCATGGCCTTCAAAAAGTAAATGGGAATCTGAACTCCAATATTAGGAACAGTTGTTTTATTTCTTTGACACTAGCACTTCACTGTGCAGACCCCATGCTTGGCTAGCAGCCAAATATTAAAAGTCATCCAAGGAAAATCCAGAGAACAAACCAGGTTCTCTCCAGAGCAGGGTGCTGGAGAGAAAATAAAGACAGCAATTTTACCTGAGTGGGTTTCAGAAAGTTCCTTTGATAGATTAATACACACGCACAAAACAAGAAAAATTACTTGGGATTACTTTTCATAAATTAAAATGTTGTCCAAGCTGATAACTGAATATGTTTAAAAAGAAACAGAGAGCCTGGAGGAGAGGGCCACAGAATCCCTTGCAGAAGTAGCTGGAGTATCAGCACTCACACAGTTAAAACAGTAGCTCATCTATTTTAGGAATTTACCACAAAATACTAGGAAGAAAGGCTAGAAAGATTTAGATAAAAACACATAGCTGACAAGTCACATGAAACAAATTAACTGGGTTTTAATGCCAGCCCGGCTGAAGCCTGAATGCGAGCAGTGTTCTCGGCAGGCTGAACAATGCTCTCTTCACAAGCGGGGGCTACTGCTGGCTTCCAGATTGAAGTCTCTATTCTAACCTTCTGAGCTCAATACATTAAACTTCTGCTGAAAGAGATATTTATGTAAATGATAATCTTTTGGCAGTGGGCCATCAAAATCATATGTGCCTTTATTTTCCAGATACTTCTCCAAAGATTAGCATTTAAAGAATTTAAGTAAGTTCACTTTTCAATTAAGAGTGACTTTAAATTTCCAGTATTATGAATCATGTGAATTGAAGTTGCCAGCAGTTAAATGGCCCACAGAAAGGATTATAAAACCTCAGGCACCAGTGAGCTCCTACTAAGCCTAAATGAAATTTCTTTCTATGCTACCAAGCTAGCAGCACTTGGTAATGCCAACGTCAATGTGAGTTAAAAGCATTTTGATTATAAATGACAGTGGTTTATACAAAGTCCACATTAATTCTTCGGCAGAAATTACATCAGCTATTCATATCACTCCCATTCAAAATGAGGCTTTAAGCTATAGAAAAAAGATTCCTATTTTAAATCAAAGTATAAACAGGTTCTTAGTGCATAACTTATAAAGCAGGCATTTGGGGGGCATACTTCTTCTGAAAGTAGTTGCCTAATAATATCATTATTTAGGCTCGGCGCCTATAGCTCAACCGGCTAAGGCGCCAGCCACGTACACCTAAGGTGGCGGGTTCGAATCCCCAGCCCGGACCCGCCAAACAA
>NW_003852417.1:1434457-1450735 GCF_000181295.1 Otolemur garnettii
AAAAAAAAAAAAAAAAAAAATAATATCATTATTTAATAGATTAAAAATTAAAATATTTTCTTAAAAAATTTGAATAGGGAAAACTCTTACACGCATTAGAGTTTTATTACCTTAAAACAAATTTAACTTCTAGTAGACTAAAATACTTTCTCCCCCCAAATTGCCACACCACTAAATACCCGCTCTGCCCGAACACCGGCGCTGCTGGGAGGTAAGAAGGAACACAGAACACTCGGCACTGAGGCCAAGTGAGGAAACCGAGTCCGTTTTTATTTCCACTATCTGCAGAAAAACCACCAAAACCCTTCACACCTCAGGAGCGAGCCACACTCTCCCCTTCAATCTGCACCCAGTTCATTCCATCACATCCTCAGGGGAATTTCTCCCCTCGGACCAGCTGGAGTTTCTTCATACAGCTCCGTGGCACACACATTTTCTTGCACTCCACACATAACAACTGAAATTCTATGTTCATTAGTGGAATTATTTTCCTAATGTCTACTTCCTCCTCTAGACTGTGAATTCCATTAAAAACCAGGAACAAGTTTGCTTCTGTACGCCACTGTACCTCCAGTATCTCACACATTGTAATGTCACAACACTGCTGTTCAGTAAGTATCTGTAGAGTGGATAGACTACAGACACAAATTCTTCCTAAAGAATTCTATTCTTTTAAAATAAAATGACTTTCACTTTAATTATCTTCTCTGACATTGAAAATCCCTTGTGCTTGGGAAAGAGCAGGTGATCAATTTGGAGCTAGTTCTTTAATACGCTGTCAGGCAGGGTCCAACTTCATTCTTTTGCGTGTGGAGATCCACTTGTCCTGGCACCATCTGTTGAAGTGACTGCTCTTTCCCCAAGTAAAGAGACTTGGCACCCTTGTCAAAACTCAACTGGTCATAGACATAGAATTTATTTCTGGATTCTCAAGTCTATTCCATTGGCCTGTATGTCTAACCTTATGCCACTGCCATAGTTTTCATTACCGCAGCTTGGTAATAAATTTTGAAATTACAAAGTATTAGGCCTCCAACTCTGTACTTTTTCAAAATTGTTTTGATTATTTGAGGTACTTTATAATTGAATATGAATTTGAGAATCAGCTATTTTTGCAAAAAAAAAAATACTTTTGGAATTCTGACAGTTATTTTATTGAATCTATAGGTTACTTTAATGCCCTAATACTTAGTCTTCCTACCCATGAGCACAGAATGTCTTCCTATTTATTTCAATCTTCTTTTATTTCTTTCACAATGTTTTTTAGTTTTCAGTGTTTGAGTCTTTACTCTCCTTGGTTAAATTTATTCCTAGATATTTTATTCTTTTAAAAGCTATTCCTTTTTCTTTTTTCTTTTTTTGAGACAGAGTCTATGTGGCCCTTGGCAGAGTGCCATGGCATCACAGATCACAGCAACCTCAAACTCTTAGGCTTAAGTGATTCTCTTGCCTCAGCCTCCCAAGTAGTGGGACTAGAGGCGCCTGCCACAATGCCCAGCTTTTTTTTGGTTGTAGTTGTCACTGTTTGGCAGGCCCAGGCTGGCACCAGCTGGCCCTACTCACTGAGCTACAGGTGCCACCCAAAAACTATTCTTAAACAGAACAGCTTTCTTAATTTCTTTTCAGATTGGTCACTGAAGATGTACAGAAACACAGCTATTTTTTGTGTGTTAACTTGTTACCTGCAAACTCTATTGATTTGCTTATTAGCTCTAGTAGCTTTCAGTGGCTTCCTTGGGATTTTTTGTATATACAGGATTATGTCATCAGAGATTAGAGATAGTTGACTTTCTTCCTAATTGGTTCCTTTCGTTTCTTTTTCTTGTCCAATGGCACTGGTTAGAACTTCTAGGACAGCTGAACAGCAGTGGTGAGAGCAGATCAGAGGTGCCTCCTGCAATGCATTGAATGTCTGGGTCTCACTGAGGTGTCTGTCAGCTCAGGCTGCTATTACTGAATGCCACAGACTGGGGGCTCAAGCAGCAAACACTTATTTCTTGAAGTGCTGGAAGGTAGAAGTCATAGATCAGGTTCTGGTAAGGGTCCTTGTCTTAATTTGGGTGCAGATGGTCTTCTGTTGTGTCCTCACCCCGAGAACATGAGAGAGAGAAACAGAGAGAGAGCTCTCTGGTCTGTTCTTAGAAGGTCATAGTCCCATCAAAGCTGCCAACTCCAAATACTACCACATTGGGGTATTCTTTTCTTTTTTTTTTTTTTTTTTGAGACAGAGCCTCAAGCTTTCCCCCTGGGTAGAATGCTGTGGCATCACAGCTCACAGCAACCTCCAACTCCTGGGCTCAAGCGAGTCTACTGCCTCAGCCTCCCAAGTAGCTGGGACCAAAGGGGCCCACCATAATGCTCAGCTATTTTTTTGGTTGCAGCCATCATTGTTGTTTGGCAGGCCCAGGCTGGATTCGAACCCGCCACCTTGGGTATACATGGCTGGCGCCTTAGCCACTTCAGCCACAGGCGCCGAGCCCACATTGGGGTATTCTGAGCTTTAACGGTGAGAGCTGAACATTCAGTTCATTGCAGGAGGCACCTCTGATTTGCTCCTGCCTTGGAGGGAAGGTCAGTCTTTCACAACTGAGTAGGATGTCAGCCGTAGGTTTTTCATAAATGCCCTTTCTCCTGATGAGAAGGCCCCTCCTATTTCTAGTTTCGTGAAAGGATATTGGATGTTGTCAAATGCCTTTTCTGCATCAATTGAATATTATCTTATAATCCTTTTTATTTATGCAAGTTTGGTGGTATATCCATGTCCTGCTTATTTGCAAATGCCACTAAAATGGCTTTTCTCAGCTCCTGCAACAAACTCTAATTTAGAAATGTCAACTCAGTCTCAGTTGCAACTATCTACTACATGAACCTGTGTTTGAACAATAACATCTCCAATATGGTCCTGCCTTTCTAATTCTCAGACTTGGAATGTTGTATGGTTTCTGTTTTGTTAGTTTCTGTCTTGATATCAATTCCAATGCATAAGAATATTAGTAATGACTTCTGCAACCTAAAATCCATGCAAAGTTGTGTTTTTCTCCTGTTCCATCCAATCCCCAAATTAAAATCTCCATTTCTTGTGTTCAAAACAAATTAGGAAAAATACTTGAGAAAAATTTACTGTGAGTAAGCACTGTCTACCCTCTGCCCCAGCTGCAGCTCCCAGCCTGGACCTCCATGCCGGAGTAGTCACCCTGGTCTCACTGTGTCTCTCTGATAGTACCCTATCGTCTCCACTCTAACCTTTGTTATCTCCTTCCTTCTGCTGGCTTTGAGTTTAATTCGTGCTGCTTTTCTAGTTGGCCAGGTGTAAAGTTAGGCTATGATAACTTAAGATCCTTCTTCTTTTTTTAATGTAGGCATTTATAGCTATAAATTTCCCTCTGAGCACTGCCTTTGGTGCATCCTGTAAGTTTTAATCGTCTCTAAGATGATCTGCAGTACTTTGACAACTATTCCACACATCACCTTTCCTATCACTTTACAAGGAACATTAGCCTAGGGGGTCAGAAATAAATGCTTTCCTTGCCAGAGCTAAAGTGATAAAAGTAATAAAAGCTGAAACTATTCACATACAAAAGACTGTGCTGCACACACAACTCTCACGGGAGAGACGAACTTGTTGGAAGAGAGAAGGGGCACCTGTGCACATGCAGTGGCCAGAGCAGGTTCCCACAACACAATGAAACAGTGCCAGGTGTTCTCACTACTGCTCTTCCGAGCCTGCAGAGTGACAGTGACAGGCATCCTGCTCAGTATCTACGCTGGGAAACAACAAAGCACGTTTATGCTCAGAGCACCAAATAGGAAATCATGACAACCTTCACGTGTGTTCTGTTTTTAAAAACACATTTCCAAATATCCAATATACTTGACTTATGTCTTTAAGAAGGGTCTAACTAAAGATGTATTTAAGAAAAAAATGTGTTCGGGGTTAAATAATGCACACCATAAAAGTACTTGTCTGAGTTGCCACAGAAACCACTGAAGAGCCAAATAACGCCACTGCTTCCCTTGCTAGAAGAGCGTGCTCTGTCATCTTTATAAGTTACTCGCATTGGCTCAGCACCCTAGTTCAGTGAGTAGGGCACCAGCCACGTACACCCAAGCTGGCAGGTTCGAGCCCGGCCCGGGCCTACTAAAACAATGACAACTGCAACCAAAAGCAGCCAGGCGCTGTGGTGGGTGCCTATAGTCCCAGTTACTCGGGAGCCTGAGGCAAGAGAATTATTTAAGCCCAAGAGTTGGAGGTTACTGTGAGTTGTGATGCCACAAGACTCTACCAAGGGTGACGTAGTGAGACTCTGTCTCAAAAAAAAAAAAAATTATTTCCCATTAAGGATGTATTTTCTCATGATGATCCATTTGGCCAAAGTATACGGTCCAAGATTACTTTTTTATACAAATGGAGAAAACATGTATGTTACTGATTTAACTTTTTTTTTAGAGACAGGGTCTTGCTCTTGCTCTGTCCCCTGGGCTGAAGTGCTGTGGCACAACAGCTCACTACACTCTCTAACTCCTGGGCTTGAGTGATCTTCCTGCCACACTCTCCCAAAGTGCGGGGATTACAGGCATGCGCCACTGTGCTTAGCCACAGACAAGCAATTTAAAGGATAAAACATGTTCAATATTCAGACTTGGTAGAATGTCATCATACACACAGACTGTCTCTTTGCAGTCGGGCATTAGTTAGGCTTCAAATGGGTAGTGCCAGACCCTGGCATTGGCAGCAAAGGCCCCACTCCGCCCACAGCTGCCCGGAACAGCACAGCTCCCGCTGCCCCAGGTCGTGTCTGCTCTTCTGGTTGCTGACCAGAGCTGCTGGCACCATCTCAGTCACAGCTCAGCTCCATTTAAGTCTTGTTTTGTGCATGAATAAAAAATAGGGCCAGAAACTGAAGAGTTAACTAGGACTAGAAGTAATAGGAGGAAAAATTCATGTACAAAAATCCCATTCTTTATAGGTTAAAATGAAGCACTTAATTGTTTTGACATAAAAGCATTCATACTCACAAAGAAACAAGGCTTGGTGAATCTACAGTGATGATTCAGTGCGCCATGTGCTGACCTGACAAGGAGACTCAGTGTATCCAGAGTCTGGAGGGAAACCCATCTCCTGCTGAAACTATTCCATAAACTTCACTCATGTTTACAAGTCAGATGCTTTTCATTAAATGCAGTTTTTTTTTCTTTATTGTTGGGGATTCATTGAGGGTACAAGAAACCAGGTTACACTGATCGCAATTCAATGCAATTTTGCTCAAGGCAGTGATTTCTAGGGATACAGTGCCTGCACCAAACACAGCTTGGCTGTCCTCTGAGACAAGTGAGCACAGGGTCTACTTCAGCGCCTTCCCCTAAACCCACTAGTGGTTCTCAACCTTCCTAAGGCCGACATGTATCTTCATTGTTACAAAGGGGTCGCAACCCACAGGTTGAGGACTGCTGCCCTAAACCCAGACCTGATGCTCTCAGATAACTTAGAGTAAGGTTGTAGTCTTTGAGTGTAAAGCAATGAGATTAATTCTTTAAAAGGCATAAAATGCGCTCGGTGCCCAGAGCTCAGTGGTTAGGGCGCCGGCTGCATACACCTGGGCTGGAGGGGTCAAAACCAACATGGGCCTGCTAAACAACAATGACAACTACAACAAAAAACCAGCCAGGCGTTGTGGTGGGTGTCTATAGTCCCAGCTACTTGGGAGGCTGAGGCAAGAGAATTGCTTCAGACAGGAGTTTGAAGTTGCTGTGAGCTGTGACACCACGGCACTCTACCGAAGGTGACATAGTGAGACTCTGTCTCTAAATAAATAAATAAATACATGGCATAAAAGGTGTAATATTTAAGAGGCTGGGTTACTTGTTACTGTGGGTGATCTGGGACAAGGCCTTTCACCTTGGCTCCCTCATTTCAACAGGCCTGGAGGCAGATTCCTAGCCGTGGGTGACACCTGACTCTGGGCGATACCCGCCTCCAGGGCTCGTACAGGCAGGTGCCCCGTTTCTCACACAGCAAAGGGGATCTTGGCCTACTGGGACATCAGAGTCCATGTTCAAGCTCTCTTGGTTTTGGTGTAAAAATGAAACCCCTGAAGCATAACTCCACTGGGCTTTAGAGCTGCAGGTTTAGTAACCACAGGGATGAGAAAGGATCAACAAGCAGGGAGGGGACACATCAAACCTCAGAGGGTCAACTACAGTCCTGATGAGGCCCTGGCCTCCCTGGCGCCCACTACGTCACATGCTCTCGGGAAGACGCAGTTAGGGGCTCGGTGTCCCTTTTCTTACATAAACTCTACCAAGAAAATACATATTTTAAAACGATAAAGAATTGAGAGGAAAATGAAAAAGGAGCTAATATTTGTTGAATACCTACTGTGGGCCATTCTCTAAGCCAGAGGCTTTACTCTAGTGTATCTAATTCCCGACATCCTGTGAGGAGGAATTTTAATTAAATGAGGAAACGGAAGCACACAGAGGTGAGCGACTGGCCAGGGACACCGGGGGCAACGCACGCCTGCTCCCCGCAGGGCTGCCTGCAGCTCAAACTCGGCCACAGAGGGGGCTCAAAATCCTCCAGTCAACAACTGACACGTTTTAACTCCTGAACACAATAAAAAGCACGTCATTCCGTATCACGTGTTTACACACTGAAGACAATCCGTGCAGCACGCCTGTGCTGATATGTCAGACTAGGGGTTTGTTTCAGTTTCGGGTTTTTTGTAGACTTTGAAATAAAGCTCCTCCATCTTCAGGCACATATTTAAATTCCACCATCGTTTTTTAAAAATCAAGACCAGCACTTTTCTGTTCCCCAAATTATACAAGCCAGTATACTATGACAGTGGTGTCATCACAGCACGGCACAAACTCAAACCTCCTGGGTGCAAGCTGTCTGCCCACCTCAGCCTCCAAAGTGGCTGGGACTACACACACGCACCACCACGCCTGGCTAATTTCTCTGGTTTTTGTAGAGATGAGGTCTCGCTATATTGCTCAGGCTGGTCTCAAACTCCAGGACTCAAGAGATCCTCTCACCTCGGCCCCTCAAAGTGCTAGATTACAGATATAAGCTCGCACGTCCAGCCCACAATTCCTTTCTAAATTTAATGTTCTTCAGAATAGCTCACTTTTCTCACTAACTGAATTTGTTAGGAAATGTTGTAACTTTATTTATATTAAATCAAAATATTAGTTTATATTAACTCTGCTTTATACCTTGGGATTCTGCATAAGATGTCATGTGGAAAAAGGTTTCCACCAGGAGTAAATGTCACGTCAGAGCCTGATGCCTACCCAGTTACAACCATGCAAGTGATCGAAGAACAGCAATTCAGACGGCAAAACAATAATCTCAGCGAGGGCAATGAGAGAAGATTTCAGTAAAGAACTACAAGAGGCAAAATAATTCACAACTGACTTGATGTGACAATAATACCTATCTTTAAAAAGCAAAGCCTGTTTGTGGCACCAGGAGTTTATACCATGAGCCAGGCATGGTGGCTCATGTCTATAATCCAAGCGCTGTGGGAATTTGAGGTGGGAGGATCCCTTCAGGCCAGGAGTTACCAGCCCTGGCAACAAATCAAGACTCTGCTTTCACAAAAAACTTTTAAAAATTAGATGGGCGTGGTGGCAACTGCCTGTAGTCCCAGCTATTCTGGAAGCTGAGGCAGGAGGATCACCTGAGCCCTGCAGTTCCAGCCTGGCTGAGAGTTGAGATTTTTGTCTCTTAAAAAGAAAAACGAAGTTTATACTATGATATTTTAAAATATCCAAATGAAAGCACATGAGATCAAATTTCCATAGCTGTTTTAGGCAACATGAGTTGCTACTAAGTGATAAGAGTTAGCTATGCAATTGCTGCTTTTAAGAAATCTAAAAGTGTATCATATTAATCATATATAGAGGCAAATGTTCTGTCATAAAACTCTGAGTAACAGAGAACAGAGGTTCTGAATTCAAAGTAGCTCAGTGGTTAGAGCGCCAGCCACATACACTGGGGCTTGCAGGTTCGAACCCGGCCTGGGCCTGCTAAACAGCAATGACAACTGCAACAAAAAATAGCCAGGTGTTGTGGTGGGTCTTGTAGTCCCAGCTCCTTGGAAGGCTGAGGCAAGGGGGACATAGTGAGACTCTGTCTCAAAAAAAAGATGTTTACTAAGTATAGAATCCAAGTTCCACAATGTTTAAGTTTTAATAACTGTAAACCTAAATAAAGATTTTTAAGCAGATCAACATTTAAAATTTTTTTTATACCTACTCTTTCCCCAAAAGTTAGTTAAAAAAACATTAGGAGGAAAAGATAACAATAAACTTACAAACGGCCTTATTATTAGATAACCCTTTATTTCCTTATGGTCATGATTCTCAGAGCTGACAAACAGCCTCTGAAGCCATTTTAAAAGGGGAGAGGGATTCAGCCTTTCATTAAACTCTATTCTTGTTTTCTGGTATGGAAAGGGGAAAGCAGAATAGATGACACCTCTGGCCAAGTGTGCTGATAATGTTTCTAGTGAAATACTCCCATCTAGTGGACTCCGTGAATATTGCAAACAGAGACCCCTTCACATTTTAAATAGCTAGAGTTTTTGTCATATACCACTTTTGTTTATTCTTGCATTTTAAAAAGTCTTCAAAATATTTTGATTTGAAATTCTGAAATCATAAACTATTACTGAAAAAAATTAACTTTAGGAAAAAAGTTAACTACCTGATCCTAATCTTTCAATAATCAGATTTATTTTATTTTATTATTCTTTTTTTCTTTTTGAGACAGAGTCTCACTATGTTGTCCTCAGAGTGTGCTGGCATCACAGCTCACAGCAACCTCAAACTCTTGGGCTTAAGTGATTCTCTTGCCTCAGTCTCCCAAATAGCTGAGACTGCACGCACCCGCCACAATACCTGGTTAATTTTTTGTTGCAGTTGTCATTGTTGTTTAGCTGGCCCAGGCTGGGTTTGAACCCAACCAACCCCAGTATATGTGGCCAGCACCTTAACCACTGTGCTACGGGTACCCAGCCAATCAGATTTATTTTAAAAATATAAATATACAAAATACTACTACTGCATTATAAAATAAACTGTAAATCAGAATAGGTAATGAGACTTTTTTCATATGAAACACATATTTTTTACATGTCAAAACATGCATTCTAGGGTGGTGCCTGTGGCTCAGTGCGTAGGGCACCAGCCCCGTATGCCAAGGGTGGCTGGTTCGAACCCAGCCCCAGCCAAACTGCAACAACAACAAAATATAACCAGGCATTGTGGCGGGCGCCTGTTAAGTCCCAGCTACTCAGGAGGCTGAGGCAAGAGAATCACTTGAGCCCAAGAGCTGGAGGTTGCTGGGTTGCTGTGAGCTGTGATACCACAGCTCTCTACTGAGGGCAACAGAGTGAAATTCTATCCTTAAAAAAAAAAAAAAATATATATATATATATATATATATATACACACACACACATATATATATATGCATTTTAAAGAAACATGTAGTTGTAGCTAGCTATTCAGGAGGCTGAGATAGGAGGATAACAGGAACCTAGGAGTCTGAGGCTGCAATGAGCTATGATCATGCCACTGCATTCCAGCCCTGGTGACAAAGCAAGACCCTGAGCCACATGCAGTGGCTCACGCCTGTAACCTCAACACTCTGGGAGGTTGAGGCAGGTGGATTGCTTGAGCTTAGGAGTTCAAGACTAGCCTAAGCAAAGTGAGATCCTTTCTCTACAAACAGAAAACTAGTCCGGTGTTATGACAGGTACCTGTAGTCCCAGCTACTCAGGAGGCTGAGAAAGAAGACTGCTTGAGCCCAGAGTTTGAGGTTGCTATGAGCTCAGCCCCAGGAAGTGAGACTCTGTCTCAAAAAAAAAAGAAGATTCTGTTTCTACTAAAAACAACAACAGCTACCTAGAAAAAAAAATTTAAAAATAACCACTCAGTGGACATAAAAATGATATAAAGGCCTCCTGTGATAGTGCTGCCTTTCTAAGCTTTCCATACAAAACTGATGCTAGTTGCTAAACACAATTAGAACTGGATAAAGCATTTATTTGAGGTTTTATAAAAGTTGGTAAGAAGTTTGCAGAAGATAATTCAATGATCCAGAAAAACTTCTACCTACTGTAATAATCCCACTGAAACACAATAGATTATTCTAAATATTCATAGTATATCAATGAAAAGTTGAATAAAATAATGTGGAAATTTTAAAAATTAGTTAACTTCTGTATTTCCAGTATCTCTGACCCACTGCCTCCCTCACAGATAGAGAGGACAGGCTCTTGGCTTCCAGAAACAGCCTGAGAAAGCCCCACAGTTGGCTGTGGGATCGTAGGTACCTCCCGCTCTGCCTCCTAGGGTTATAAGGATTGGTTGAATATCCCTTATCTGAAATGCCTGGGACAAGAAGTGTTCTGCATTTTGGAGTTTTTCAGTTAGGAAGTTATCTTTGGTACTGATCTGGCATCTCTAATACGAAAATAGAAGACCAAATATCACACTATAACAAAGACATCTGTACTAGAATGTTTATTACAGCCAGATTCATAATTGCTAAGTCATGGAAGAAGCCCAAGTGCCCATCGACCCATGAATGGATCAATAAATTGTGGTATATGTACACCATGGAATATTAGGCAGCCTTAAAGAAAGATGGAGACTTTACCTCTTACATGTTTACATGGATGGAGCTGGAACATAATCTTCTTAGCTAAGTATCTCAGGAATGAAAGAAAAAGCATCAAGTGCACTCAGTCTTACTATGAAACCAATTTATAGTTTTCTTATGAAAGCTATAACCCAATTATAGCCCAAGAAGAAGGGGAGGGGTAGGGGAAGGATGGGTGGAGGGAGAGTTAATTGGTGGGACCACACCTATGGTGCATCTTACAGGGTACATGTGAAATTTACTAGGTATAGCATATAAATAACTAAGTTAGCACAATAACTAAGAAAATGCCATGAAGGCTAAGTTAACCAGTTTGATGAAAACATTTCAAACTGCATATAAAACAAGAACGTTGTACCCCATGACTGCATTAATGTACACAGCTATGATTTAATAAAAAAATAAAAACACAAATATTATTGAAAATATTCCCCCCCCCCAAAAAAGAAAATCTAAAATCCTGAGTGTTCCAATAAACATTTCCTTTGAGTATCAAGCTAGTACTCAAAAGTTTCAGATTTGGATATATTTCAGATTTTCAGATTGGGGATACTCAAACTGTAGTCAATGTGATAATCTAGGTTAAGTGAGTAATCCAATGTGTGGCACATACCACGGGGTTGGGTAATATACTTGAAAATGTTTAGTGAACGAACACAATCAAAATGTTTGGCACAATAAAAAGTCGTCTAAGTCACACAGCCATTTAAAACAACACTGACAACAGTCTAAGTGACTGAAAAGGGAGGGACCTATCTAGAAATCACCAAGTAAACAGCAGCTCTCCCAGACCATGACGTTCACAAATGGATTATGAATGTAAGAACCCTCAGAAGTGCAGGTGCACAAAGTCACAGGGAATGTCTTCAAACACACTGCTGTGGTTTTAGCCCCACCTGACAAGCAGCAGAAACCACTAAGTGCCAGGTGGAATACGAAGTCACTTTTCAGACTATGCCCACTCAGACCTTACTGTGCGCCTGGCCAGGGAAATACCATCATAACAACAAAGGACCAAAGAAAGAAGCATCTGGACGGACAGGAGGCTTCTCACCTGCCCTCTTTCCCAGTACATGCTTTCTTCAACCCGGATGCCGTCCTCTGATTTCTTTATTCTTTCAGAAATATCCACTATTGTCTAAATAGTAGCTCTCAATCTGGGGGTCGTGACCCCTTTGTAATAATGAAAATACATCGCAGCATTAGAAAGGCTGAGAATCACTGGTCTAAATCCTAAGTACTTGTCTGGAAGAAAGGAATTCAGCAATGCCGCAGCAAGTTAGTCTGTGGAGGTTACAGCCTCATTCAGAAGACAAATATTACAGCAGCGGCAATGCAGTACTCCTAAGAGGGTAATTAACAGCAGGGCGGTGAAGAGTGCACCATGAACAAATGGCTCATCGCATGAAATCTTTCCTGAGACACTGGCATTTCAGACGGACCAGAGGATGAGGCAGGAGGGTGAGAGAAGGGCCTGGGGAACTGTGAAAAGAGCCAGAGGGGCTGGGCGGCCGGCTGAGGACTCTGGGAGCCCCAGTGCAATCCAGGCCTGCACAGGGACTTTGACCAATTATTTCCCCCAATCCTGAGAGACCAATTTGATCTGCGAAGAGCATCATTTCCACTTTATCCTCTCCATAATTCAAAGTCAATATCATTCTAAAAGCAACTCACTTTTCTCCTGCCTATGACACCTTCCTACACCCAGCAGCCCTCGAAGCTACAGAAGCGCTCCTCATTCCCTCACCAGCAGGGCTTCAAATGCCAGGGGGGCAGAACATGCAGTTGGCAAGTACGGGGAAAAACGCAATTTGAGAAATGATCCAGGCCAGGCGCGGTGGCTCACACCTGTAATCCTAGCACTCTGGGAGGCTGAGGCAGGGGGATCACTTGAGCCTAAGAGTTTGAGGTTTCTGTGAGCTATGCTACGATGATGCCAAGGCACTCTACTCAGGGTGTGACAGAGAATCTGTCTCAAAAAAAACAAAAATGACTAAAACAAACAAACAAAAAATCCAAAAAGTATACTACAGTAAATCCATCCTTTTAGACAAAAAATAAAGGATAAAACAATAAACTATTATAACATGGGAAAATGTGTCCTATGAATTCTTGCATATGTTTAGAAAAACTTTCTTTCAATACCCTGCAACAAGTCTGTAGATGAGGTTTTTTATTTCCTAGCTCTCTTGTGGAGCACTATAGGCCTTTTTCTATCACTCATTTCATTTTTTTTCCCCGAGACAAGGTCTTACTATGTTGCCAACCTGGAGTGCAACGACTACTGATGATGTGACAGCCTCAAACTCCTGGCCTCAAGCAGCGCTCCTGCAGCACCCTGAGTAGCTGACCCCTGGCAGGGATCCCCACTCCTGCTCTGTCACTTACTTCATCCTTACTGTGGGCTGGCCAACTACTTTCTGCATTTTTCGTTTACCCTGATTTCTCTACCCAAGTCCATTCCTATCCCCTTCCCTGCAAGAGATTCTCAAAATATGTTCCTTGAATCAATAGAGTTCCCTATCTCAGGCCAAACTACACTGAGATAACCAAACACCAGGAGAACCTCTATAAGTTGACCACCCACAGGAAGCAGATCTACCATACTGATATGCACAGTGTAGGAGGTGCTCCGTGTAGGGAGGTGATCCGCTAGAGGGTCTACTGTAATGGGCACCAGAGCAGTGGTTCTCAACCTTCCTAATGCCGCAATGTATTTCCATTGTTACAAAGGGGCCGCGACCCAAAGGTTGAGAACCGCCGCACTAGAGAATCGGGGGAATGGGTACGATTTTTTTCAAGGCCCTGCAATAGACCCCCATATTCCCAAAGTAAAGACCATGGTCTCACAATGGTCCTCCAAAAGTGTCCGTGAACATACCCCACTGCCCACTCTGACCACCCCTCCTACTCACTCCCCTCCCTGCAGCCCCTCTCGCCACGCAGCACCTATGTAGTCACTGTTTCTCCAGCACTGATGACAGGAGCTCTCTGGGCTTCGGACCGCTCTCCAAACTGTTCCGTATGCCTGAAAACTCTTTCTCAGAGATCTGCTTGGCTAATTCACTCACCTCCTTGGTCAACTCACCCCCCCCTTCTCAAGGAGGACTCAGTGTGGACCCTGCGTAACTCTCTTCTACCTCTCATTTTCCCAGAGCACTTGCTGCCTTTAACATGTTAAGCGTGTGCTCTATGTACACGGCTGACATTACTGCTGGAGGGGCCGGTTTATTCACAGATGGTTCCCACCTCCTACAACACAGCGCCTCGTCCATACTTGCTGCTCAGGAGCTATTCTCTGGATAACAGACAGATTTTCAGCTTTCTCCCATTAAGAGCTCCCACACCTTTGCATGTTGCTGCATGTATGTTAACAACCACGTAAAAGACAAGTATGTAGCAAAATATATAAACAGATAAACTCAAAAAAAGTCAAATGTCTAGTTTAACATGTTTCTTTTTTTTTTTTCTCCTAACAAAAGTAGGCATGATTTTTAAGTACATTAAAATAAAAATTCTGCCCCTTGCCTTAATTTATCTTTAGGACTCTAGATATTCAAATTGATTTCTGCAAAGATAACAAATAAAATAATGCCAATCCAAAAATGCACAATTAAAGGTCAATATTACATCTGATGACAAATATCTTTGTCCATGGTCTATAGGCTCACTTGTCATGATAAACTTGGCAAATATACTATTTTATTTACCTCCCTCCAGATAAAATGTGATTATACGATTTTTATTTCAGTACAAGCCTGCTTAGTTTCCTGGTCTATGTGGAGAATTATCCTGTGATTTTTATGAAGAACTACATCAGGCTATCTCTTTTAAAAGTTTAAGATACTGAACCTCTACATTCAAGGCAAGTATGTTTTGAGAATAAAGACGGAAACAACAATTATATGCAACTGAATACATTTTGAATGATAACAATACCAGCCCCTACAGAGAAGTTATATCATACCAAGAACAAAGAGTTTCATTACAATTCCCTAAGCAGGCTGGGCACAGTGGCTCACACCTGTAATCCTAGCACTGTAGGAGGCTGAGGCAGGTGAATAGCTTGAGCTCATGGGTTCAAGACCAGCCTGAGCAAAAAGTGAGACCCTGTCTCCACTAAAACAGAAAAATTGAGACAAGAGGATCACTAGAGCCCAAGAAAATTGGATTAAATCGGAGGATGCTGTGAGCTATGATGCCATAGCACTCTACCCAGGACAATAGCTTAAGACTCTGTCTCAAAAACAAAAGATTCCCTAAGCTTATATATAAAAAACACCAAAACAGCATTGCATGAAACAATGTTTGAAATAAATATTTCTAGTATCTCAAAACTTAAATTAAGAGAAAAATTATTAGTACAAAGGATAATGTACCTTTGATGTAGCACAAAGGAAAAAAATTACTGGTGCAAAGGATGATGTAACTTCAGCGTAGTAAAAGAAAGTGAGACCATTTCTTCACAAACCTACGCTAACGAACGTCCAGTGTTCCGTGGTACTCACATTAGTGACTGAAGTCCTTACACAAAAGGCACAGGCCTGTGCACAATCCAGGGCAAACGACAGCCCGGGGTGGGTATGCTGCGGTGGGGGAGCCAAATCAACCAGAAAGCGGAGGGGCAGGAGGTCAGTGAGAACTCAGAGGAGGAGGAGATGACCAGAAGAACAGAAGAAGTCAAATTGAGCTTGAAGGAGCATCATAAGATATGATGTTTTATTATGAAAAAGTTTAACTAATGTATAAAGATACCATTACTTCAATAACTTAAAGAGACCAACTAGGTCTCTGCAGGCCATAAACTAGATGTCGACAGTGTCTATTCAGCAAACAGCTATTTCAATGAAATGGAAAAAGGCTACTATTGTCACGCTCCCTCAGAACCTATTCAATTGTTTTTAAAAAATCAAAATAGCATACCAAAAAAAAAATATGTTACTATCCTATCCAAAAATTATTCTGACCATCTCATCCTGAGCAGTGTCCAAACAGAAATTTAAAATATTATCTTCATGAATACTTCTTATGTTGATCTTTTGAAAACTTCTATCATCCTTTAAAATGCTTAAAATATCAGAAATAAAGTTTTATACTAAAATATTTCAATGGTTGTCCAAAACTCTGTGATAAAAAGTAGACAGAAAATCTTTTCCTACAGGTTTTATTTTACTCTCTTTTTCTTACTAAATGTATGTTAACAAAAAAAAACTTCAATGATCAAGACAAAAGCTTTTAGCTCAAAACATAATTGCAAGAAAATTACAATAATTGTACCAATTAAAATAATCTTGAATGAACAGTATGTCATCTTAATGTTCCACTGGTTTATAGAGGCATCTACTTAATTAGCTGAAATTGCTTTCCAGTGTTAGTATCAAATGTCATTTGTTAAAAGTTGAACAATTTAGAAAATAATTTAACAAAGCAATTTTACCAAACACCAAGAACCAACATTTTCTTTTTCAACTGAATAAAGCAAGCAGATGTGTCATCAAATTGCTATAAAAATAAATGAGGCTTTTTATGGATTAAAAAAATAAATTTTACTACTAGAGTTAAAAATACTATTTTCTGGTTATTTTTACCAAATCAGATTTCTT
>NW_003852417.1:1451019-1452035 GCF_000181295.1 Otolemur garnettii
ACGGTGGTTAATAGAAACAGAGTCATCTGAATTATTCTCACACACTCCAGGAGCTGGTTTTCAATATGCTGATCAAATTGTCATCCCATAGTTTTTCATTCCAAATCATCTAATTATATTTATTTTAAGTCAATTCCTCAAGAATTCTCAAAGACTGCTTTTATGCTACCTTTTCTCTTCCTTAGATGAGCTATGAAATGTTTTTTGTAAGTACTTTTAAGCACATAAGACACACGTGCTTATTTTAGGAAAGAAAAGAAGAAGGGGAAAAAGTCCCTCAGAATCACCCTGAATCCCACCAGTGCTGACATCCCGAAGTTCACATCACCTCAGAGACCTCCAGTGTACAATAATATATATTTATTTGAACAAAATAAAACATCCCCTATAAAAATTTACTCCAAGTTACTTTTGATATATGATGAAAGATGCTCTCTAAAATATTTCTTCCATAAATGTCCTGTTTTATAAGCAGCATGTAATAATACTACAGGGTGTCCCAAAGGTCACTATAAAGTCACCACATGTGGAGAAAACGGGATACTAAAGGTGTTTCTCTATTTACAAAATATTCATTATAAAATTTTACAAAGGGGTGGCAACACAAAATATTTTGTGAATATTTTGTAGTTATATATATGGGGTGGACATAAAGTTCGTGTACAATTTAAAGTAATTTAACATAGGAAATCACACACAAACTTTATGGATATCCTATATATATTCTTTTTGTCTATAAAATATTTTAATTAAGAATATAAATTCTTGAAAATTTCCTATGAGGCTCAAAATGCTAAAAATTAGAAGACAACTGTAAAAGGTTGTCCAATTCTCTATCGGCAAACAACAGTGGCTTTCGACTGAGAAGTGTCCTACCATCTAGAAAACGAGTTAGCCTCATACTGTAAAACCTAACTGGCTAATTGTCTGAGCCATCGTATTTTCACTTTCTTCTAGTTGTTTCAAATACGTTTATATTTTACTTTCACTCAAAACATAAATTCCTCAACACTCAA
>NW_003852417.1:1455026-1456798 GCF_000181295.1 Otolemur garnettii
CATGATGGACCCTAATCCTCTAAGGACAGCCTGCACAGGAGAACATCAGTTCACCCATGATGGATCCTAATCCTCTAAGGACAGCCTGCAAAGAAGCCTCTGCACCTCCACCACATCCAAATACGCTAGTGTCCTCTGGTTCCAGGACGGGTGAATGAGCGATCCCAGATACACTCATCTCTGTGCATTACGGCAGTCTTTGCGAGTAAGCTACCAAAGGAGTTACAATGCTTCTCAAAGTTACTGCCATATTTTAAAACAACCCTGCCTATCCCTGGGGTTTTCTGAGGACTCTGATCCAGAGCGCCTCCCTCAGGCAGCTGACATGCAAACAGCTGTGGTCCTCAAGCTCTCAGCACAGGTGCTTTGCCACTGCTTCATCCACGTCACACCCTGATTTGGGAAGAATTCTGAACCGCTGGTACTGTTGTTTTTTAATTTTAAAAAACTATCAGTTTTACTTCATCATTATCAACTGAGTTTGTATGTAAACTAAGACATCTATTTGTTTTGATTCAAATATGAATTATTCCTTTTTCTACAGGCTACTAATGTAGATATACAATTCCCACTCCAATTCTTCCCATATCCCGAGACTCTCATTCCCTCAGCAAATCTGCTCACACATGGAAACTACATTTTTTTTTTTCAGACACAGGCTCAAGCTGTCCCCCACGGTAGAGTGCCGTGGCATCACAGCTCATAGCAACCTCCAACTCCTGGGCTCAAGCAAGTCTCCTGCCTCTGCCTCCCAAGTAGTTGGGACCACAGGCGCCCACCACAACGCCTGGCTATTTTTTGGTTGAAGCCATCATTGTTGTTTGGCGCCCGGGCTGGATTCGAACCCGCCACCTTAGGTGTATGTGGCTGGCGCCTTAGCCACTTGAGCCATAGGTGCCGAGCTGGAAACTACATTTTTATTGCTGGATTTTTTTGCCCTGGAAAGAAGCATCTACTCTGCTAGGTCAGTGACAGGGTCTTCACCTTACACCCAAGTTAACTGCTGTCACAGCATTTGAAAGCTCTGGAAACTCATGAAAGTATCACAGTCAATGATCCACTAGTGCTAGGGATAAAATGCTCAACAAAACAGGCAATCCCACCCTTCACCAAGCTCACTCCTAATGGAGCACACTAATAAATCAAATCAAAAATGATGATACGAATTAATAAAACATTGTGACAAGGAGAGAGGAAATACACTCTCAGTAGAGAGTAAATGACACAAAACTGTTTTTTAAAAAAGGCAACAAAAAGCAAAGCATTACAATACACTTCCAACAAAGTCACTTTACCTCCTCTAGATATAGAACCTTTAAACTGGAAAAAAAAAAAAAAAGATGAAAAACCTTTTAGAACTGACTCGGGACCTAGGTGCCAACAATACTGTGTATACGTGCAGGGCCTCTGTGTCACACAACACAGCGGGCCACCACAATGGCTCATGCCTGGAATCCCAGCACTCTGGGAGGCCGAGGTGGGCAGACTGAGTTCAGGAGTTCAAGACCAGCCTGAGCAAGAACCAGACTCCATCTCTACTAAAAACAGAAAAACAAGCTGGGCAGTATAGCAGCCACCTATAGTTCCAGCCACTTGGGAAGCTGAGGAGGAGGCTCACTTGAGCCCCAGAGTTTGAGGTTGCTGTGAACTACGATGTCAGAGTACTCTACACAGGGTAACACAGTGAGATCATCTCAGAATGAATGAATAAATTAATTTTAAAAACCCACCAGGCTAGGCCATTTTGTAAGGGTCTTTTTTTTTTTTTTTTG
>NW_003852417.1:1457388-1459458 GCF_000181295.1 Otolemur garnettii
TAGGGAACTCTATCTCCTCTCCGCAGTCTTGGTTTCATGGCACATGCTGTGACATGACACAGCATCTTTCAGGCTACCCTATTAGTGCAGGGACTTTCCCATGTTCACTGCTTATCTCCATAAGCCCAGACCAGTACCTGGCCTAAGGCACTGGCTACACATGTGTTAAATGAGTATATGGTGAGAACATGCTAGAACATTTCTGTTGTTCAACTATAGTTATTACAGTGAGGTTTGAGACCTCATTTAAAGGATTTAATTACCAAAAATATTGCAAATATATTAGATACAACTTCATACAGAATAAAGTTCATTGCATGAACCCTAACATTAATATAAAACACTATTCTAGTGGATCATAACAGAGTTCACATTAGTAAATATTACAAGGTACTAATCAATGTAATACAGATACATATATTTTACAAACTAAATCACAAGTATTTATGATTGCCCTAAAGCTAATTAGTAAGTAAGAATTAACAACTGGAGATAAGAATTCCATGCAAGGAATTCAGTCACAGGGCAATAATCCTCAATTTTGCTGCCAATATTTTTATTCAAAATACTATGTGAAAATTAAAATAGAATAACAAATATAAAATCTGAATTTCAACATTTTAAATTATAAGTTAATTATACTCAGTTACATAAGTGAGCATAAAATAATCTTTACACAAAGAGAAAAATTACATCCACGACGAAGTAAGAGTTTTAAATCATCCAATTTTCAAATAATTGTGTATAACTGATAGTTGAGTTTCATTATAATACTGACTTAATACAGATAAAGCTGGTATTCAGCAATGTAAACATGTAACCACACAGACCCCTAGTCTTTGAAATTAAATTGTCTTGTGAATATTAAGGCTTATGCTTATTATCTATCAAACAATAAGAAACAAAAGTCACCTGTTACAGAAACAATATTAAGTAACCTTCTCATGGTCTGAGGACTGATGTCACTGAACCAGTCCTCAGTAACCAGCAGCTTCGTGAGATCAAAAGACATCTGCCGGGTGACGGTCCTCTGCATCTGCCTCCGGCGGTAAGTGTCCTGAAACAGCGTCACCAATGAGAAGGGGCCACACTTACAGCTGACAACAGAAGTCTTTTTGAGAAATTAATAGATGCTTATGAAAACAATAAAAAACCCAACATTTTAGTCAAAGAGGAATATTTAAATAGTAATATTGTTAACCCGGAAGCGGAACTTCTATAGAGTAGTTATAAAGTGATATTAACAGTGACTATATGAAAAGCTATGATTTAGCTTCAGATACATTTTGGTTTATAGTTGTACAGTTAAAGTTCAATGCCTTTAAATATAAACAGAGGCCAGGTGCAGTGGCTCACTCCTGTAATCCTAATATCTGGGAGGCCAAGGCAGATGGATTGCCTGAGCTCATGGGTTCCAGACCAGCCTGAGTAAGAGCAAGATCCCATCTCTAAACATTACCAGACATTGTTGCGGGTGCCTGTAGTCCCAGCTACTTGGGGGACAGGAGGGCTGAGGCAAGAGAATCGCTTGAGCCCAAGAGTTTGAGGTTGCTGTGAGCTATGACACAAGAGCACTCTACCAAGGGTGACAAAGTAAGACTCAGTCACCAAAAAAAAAAAAAAAGCAAAAGATTATAAGCAAAACTGTATAAAGACATTGTATTCAAACTCTATGGGGGCTCAGTATTTACAGAAACCCTGAAGTAATAGAGCACAGAAGCCTTGCTGTCTGGTGGTTTTAAGGATTCAGCATTTTGAAGGAGCAGCTATTCTAACTATCCTCACATCTCCACGAGAATTAAAAGCGCTCCACTGGCGAGGTGGGCTAAGGAATCCTGTCTCCCCAAAGAAGGAACAGGCACACCAAAGACATGGACGAGTCTAGACTGCCAGGAGCGAAATCTGAAAGGACAGAAAGTCACACACGCCTATGGATTTAGAGCTATTCCCTATCATTCGTCATATTATGGTAACTTTGTACCCATACCTGTAAAGCATAGACCAAAATGTCCCTGAAAATATTTTTTAAAAGTAAAATGTCCAAATTTAATAGCAGTCAACCAGAAAAAA
>NW_003852417.1:1459790-1463605 GCF_000181295.1 Otolemur garnettii
CTGACCGGGAATGGACACAGAGGTTCCCCATCCCGGGTGAAAGCACTCGGCAAGCTTTAAAATCCCATTCTCAAGAAATTCCATTCTACTGGCCTGGGGTCTGGAGCAGCACTTAGGCTGAGAGCAGGCAGGTGAGAACAGGGCCCCCCGGCCCGTGCATATAGTCATTAGAGCTCTAAGTACAGAAAGTCCCTGACATACCAAAGCTGAAAGGAAATTCAAGGATAACATTTTTTATAGACTTAATGCAGTATTTATAAAGATTATTTAAGTGGCATTGCCTCGGTTTTATCTGCATTCAACAAATAGCAATAGCATACAGCTCAAAGCCAAGGGCTTCTTACCCGTCTGTTGAGGGCCGTCTTGCTGCCCAACTTGGTCATCTCCCCAAGGCTATTCTGTGAAACTCTTCTGTCAGCGTCCTCCTGTATCCCTTTAAGTATTTATCAAGAGAGCATTATTTACGCTAAAATTCTGTGGTATATGATATTATTTAAAGAGATGTGAAATATCAACAATTTTTTTCAAAGCAAAAGGAGAATCACTGTTAAAAAAAACTACAAAACTGTTTCAAACCCAAAGTACTCTAGGAGCTTGACGCTTACCTGTGGCATCTGAGCATGGAATGTCCCCATTGGTTGCGGAAGTCACAAGAAACTTCCTTGCGTTGCTCAGCCCGCGGCTGTTGAGGAAGACTGGCAAGTGGACAATGTTGCGCATGTAGTCGTGGCCGTTGATGTTGGAATCACGAAGCACGCTGTTGAGGTTCTGGTTAATCGCCTTGATGATAATATGTGGGTCACTCGCAAAAATGGCAATGAATGGGCCTTTCGAAAACAGAACTCGGACCTGGGGTAGCACAAATACATAAGTGTGGCATAAATTTTAAATCATCTAAAACAATAAGACAAATCTTCAAAATATCTGTATTTTTAAAAATAGTATTTCTTTTATAAAAATTTCTGCATCTTTAAAAATAGTATTTTTAAAAATAGTTTCATCAGAACTCATTCTATATAAAAGTAAATTTTATTGACAGCTCAATCTGGGTTTGTCACCATTTGACAATGATAAAATTTGCAAAGAAACAACTGGCACTGTCCTACTCTCAGACGCTTACAGTCTGCGTAAGACATAAGACCAACACCCATGAGAAATACAGGTAAATACCTGAGGTGCTGGGCACACTGCACTCTGCCCACAGGTCAGCCACTGCTGCTCATGATGGAGCCCTACAGAGAGCTGCTGACACACCCGACTTCAACAAACACCAACAAATTCTGTGGGTTCCCCGTATTATCTCAGATTCTAACCATAACTATCTGCAAAGAAAAGCTAGAACCACACTGTGGACTTAAGAGATGATCTATTCGTTTTTTCCTAACACTGCCATGAAGCTAAAATTGACTATTTACTTATTTATTTTTGAGACACAGTCTCACTCTGTCACCCTGGGTAGAGTGCTGTGGCATCGTAGCTCACAGCTATCATAGCTCATAACCTCAAACTCTTGGGCTTAAGTGATCCTCTTGAATCAGCCTCCCATGCAGCTGGGACCACAGGTGCCTGGCTAGTTTTTCTATTTTTAGTAGACCCAGGGTCTCACTCTTACTCAGCTGTCTTAAACTTCTGAGCTCAGGCGATCCTCCCGCCTCCACATCCCTGAGGGCTTGGATCACAGGTGAGCCACCAGCCAAGCTAAGATTATCTAAATCTCGTGACAAATGTAGTAAAACATTTATTCTTGATATATTTCTGTATAAAGAATGACTTTTTTTACAAAAGAAAAATCCCAAGAGAAACAAGTGAAAGAGAAACCAATCAAATAAAACCACAGCCTCCATTCCACTTGAGATACACATATTCAGTGAAGTCAGGCCTCCTCTCAGCGGCCACAACATCACGATGACAAGTTTTGAGATGGTCACGTACAGTGTCCAGCATCTGAAGGACTTTGTCCTGCTCACAGGCATCTAACCCGTCAATGATGACCACCAGCCTCGTCTGATTCTGGGTGAAGCTGTCAATGGTCTTTGCCATCCTGGCCATCAATTCCACCTCGCACTTAAGAACCTGCACAAAGTGAAGGGCAGAAATCACTTAAGACATGAGAGGTTTAAACACATTTCTTATCACAGAACAATTCACAATTACAAAGACACAGGATCAACCCGGTGTCCAACAACTGATGCACGGATAAAGAAAACACCCTCAACCGCACCCCCACGGGGCACTACTATAAAAAGGAATGAAATAATGTCTTTTCCAGCAACTTGGAGGGAACACGCATCACAACTGTTTCTATTAACTGCTGAGTGCTTACCTTCATGAACCCTTCACTTTTCAGTTTGTGCAGTTTGGAGGCAGCATTGTGGAGGCGTTTTCTTTGAGAATTCAGAAGAGAGTCCAGCACTTGCCACCACGTGCGACAGTTCAGCAGAAATGCCAACCCCACTACAGACGCGATGGATATGAGGACAGCATTCACTGTCAGGTGTCTGGGGTCAACTCTGAATATGGTCAGGAGAGTAATTCCAGCAATAATGCAGCCAATGATAAAAAGGAAGATGACGAAGGATGGCAGGCAACATGTTTTTTTCCATTTCTTTTTACCTATAATACAACAAATGGTTTTAGCAGCTGTTAACACGTCAAATATCTAGAAAATCCTAATCATTCCAGGCAGGGCATCTGGTGAGCCTGGTGGTCAAGCTGGGTTTCCTTTCAGTTTGATGAAAACAAGCTGAACGTTCATCCCACCTCCGACCCTTACACCTGACACACAAAGAAAGAGGAGGAGGAACACCCACCCTGAGTATCTTCAGTCTTGAACACTCGAAAAAGCCTGGTGGCCAGAAAGCCAAACTCTCTCTCACAGGCGTCCGAGAGGGTCGCGATCATTTCAGCCAACGACGTCTCTCCCCCCACGCTCGACAGCCTATTGTAATCCGTGAACAAAAACCTGCAGGAAGAACAAATAAACATCACTCGGCAAGTCACAAATAACTGCAGTACTTCTCTATCATTTACCCTATTGTTTTCTTTATATCTCTTTCAAACTGTTTTTAAAATTCTGAGCAAAGAAAAAAACTTTTATAATTAGGTAGCTTCTACTTGTAATATCTTACACATGTTTCTTAGGAAAAAAACAGTAACCAAGTTCAAGGGAGCAGAGCTCTGTGAACGCATCCTAACTAAGGGGAGAGGGAAAGAAGGCAGGACAGAGCGTAGATGTGGAGGATCAGACACCATCAGATCTCACAAGACAGCGATTAAAAGCTGGTGCCTGTGTCCGAATGAGGCCACAAAGAGTTGAACAAAGAAAATTTTCTAACACCAAGTGAAGAGATTACAAACTCTGAGAAAATATGATAGTCATTAAAGAATTTCAAGCCCAGTAATGCCATTTAAAAACTCGAGTTTTAGAAAGTCTTATTTATAGCTTCAACATCTATCAGAGATTTAGAAATAGTTGTAAAATATTCTTTTCACAGTTGTTCTTCAAAGTAATGGTATTTTTGGATTCTGGGTCTCTGAATCAGTGTTATTTCTGCATGAGCTCCTTTTCTCCTTTCATCTCTAAATGAAACTCTCATCTCAACCCAGTAGATAAGCATTGCTTTCAAAATACCTACAATCTGAGGCCAGTATTACAGGCACGGCCGAGGCAGGTGGACTGACTGGGTTCAAGAACAGCCTGAGAGAGTAAGACCCATCTCTAGAAACAGCTGGGTGTTGGGGCGGGACCTGTAGTCCCAGCTATTTGGGAGGCTGAGGCAAGAGAATCGCTTAAGCCCAAGAGTTTGAGGTTACTA
>NW_003852417.1:1463655-1467097 GCF_000181295.1 Otolemur garnettii
AAAAAAAAAAAAAAAAAAAGCCTACAATCTGGTACCACATGCACCATATTGTGTGACCTTGAATGATGCTATTTTAATTATTCTAACTTTCAAAAACATATTGTTTCTCTCATATTCAGTTTTGATATTTTATCTAGTTTGGACTATTTTCATCTTAAATGACACATTTTATCTCCTAATTTATAAATTCTTCATCTTTTTGCATTTTTAATTTTTTGCTACCCTCTATCAAACTTCTTTTCCTTGTATTACTTTCATTTCACTTTCCCCTAGGCCCTCCACTTTTCCTTTACTCCTCAATTTAAATGTTTATCACCTTTTCTGCTTTCTCAAAGGTTTACTGTTTAATATGAGTAATACTCTTTGATACACAAAAATATTTCCAGAGCTGATGAAAGAGCAGCTCAGCTACCTCTTACATAAGGAAGGGCCAGGTCTCCAACCTGGAGCTCCACCCTCGATCCAGTCCAAACCATGGCAACATAAGGGGGGGCTAGCTTATGCTCATTAAAATTTGACAAATAGAAGTTAAACAGGTTTCTTTATGGAAAGGGGTCTCTGATCCTTTAATAACAAGAGGCAGATATGAGCTATTTCCCAAATGTGTTTAACCAGCACGTGTTTTTTATTTGCTTTTTTTTCACAGAAAAGGTTCCAGGGAGCAATGTTTTTTGCAACCTACATTAAGAAATGATGAATTACAAACTTCTGAAGTGAAAACAATGTTTTGCTGACTCTTATTAAAGGTTACTTCTGCCAAAGGAACCAACCCACCTCACAGGTAAGGCTTTAGTCGTTTGCTCCGGCAGTTCAGGCGGGTTCACGAACATCAGCTTCAGGAGCAGTTCCAGATATCCAATATGTCTTGCCAGTCTAGTGCTGAGGACCCAGGCCCAATTCCAACTCTCTCCTTCCCTTCGTCCACCAAAGTAAATGACAACTGAAATTCACAGTTGTGGAAAAGATCCCAAACAGTCATTAGCCAAACAGTTTCTTTTCTCCAAACTTACATTACTTTTTGTGGTCCCCATACTACTTCCTAACCACTTCTCCAAGACTTCAGTAACCTCCCATAAGATACAAGAGGCATATGAAGCCTGGAAAGTAAACTGACTTAACACTAACCGAAGAAACGTAACCAGAAATACACTGCCTTAAACAGAAACACATCTGCAGTTCGGATCCAAATGCAAATGACTTGGGTTTGTCAGTATTTGCCACTGGTGAAGCCACCAGTTCCTCTAACAGGAGATCTATTTCTATTCTTGCAACTGAAGACACCCTCAAGAACAGGGATTATATCTTTTTACTTTGCTGTTAACATAAAATAAAAATTACAGTCTTGGTCAAAATGCTCAAGAGCCTGCCAGTGACTGTGGAGCCTTCTTTTCCAGAAAGATTTAAATTTAAATCATTAACATATAAAAGGCTACCTAAAAAACACAAACTGTGTAACTTAAATTTTCACTCATAGTAATCTGAAATGTAAAAACATTAACATATGAAAGGGTAAGTATAATAAATCAGAGCCTAGCTTCAATATTTACTAGTACACTGGTTTAGATGCTACTCCAGCCAAGTCATGGACAATGTTCCTCGAGGCCAATTCATAAAATAACAGAAAGATCAATTTTCTCACCCACTTATAAAATCACACACAGGTTTTCAGGGACAGATATAAATAACGTTTTAGTTAAATGGGTCTTGATATTTTCTCCATTTTTTAAAAAAGACAAAAAGCAAAGACTTACTAAAGAATATATATAAGAGAGCCAAGAAGCTCAGAGACACTGCGATGCCGAGATTCGGGTCGACCGTGAAAGCAAACAGCAAGCCAAACCCTCCGCAAAGCAGCAGGGTGAGAAATACAATGAGCCACGAAAACTGGAAAAGAGGTTCAATCTGCTGCCCCGCAAAAGTCTTCATTTCATCTGAAAGAGAAATTAATACGGAAACCTCATTTCTACTTTATGCAAGAAATACAACTTTTAACTCAATTTGCAGTGTTCACATTTTCAACATAAACATTTATTGGGCCCTTACCAGGTCCCCAGATACAACACTGCTACTTACTTACCATCTTAACCCCTGTTCTCCTGCCAAATATAAGCATCTCGTTCCCCAGGGCACAGCTCCCCCTGTATTAACCAGTCCCCTGCTTCACACGAGGATGCACAAAATCCCTTTTCCTATTCTTTCATGTTCTCCCCTCTGTCAAGATTCCGATTTTTTGTGTGTGTGGTTTTTATTACACAGAGAACAAGGTATTGATTCCATATGCAAAAATGAAAACAATACTCTGTCTTCAAACTACATCTCTCCACCATTCCTCTTCTCTCCCTCACCTCTTCTCCCTCCAATCACTTCCGAGAATACAGCTATTAAACGTGTGTAGTGAGCCCGAATGAGCCCACCTCAGCAAGTCATTCTTTGTGTAAAAACATGGGGAAATTTTACAAGCAGTACTGAAAATTGTCCCTGAAAATTGAGTAAGATTCTGCCAAGCAAAAAGGGGTGTGCTGTTTCCTAATTACTTCTCCAAGACATCAGTTCACCTCCCATAAGATACGAAAGGTAGGCTCGGCGCCTGTGGCTCAAGTGGCTAAGGTGCCAGCCACATACACCTAAGGTGGTGGGTTCAAATCCAGCCAAGGGCCCACCAAACAACAATGACGGCTGCAACCAAAAAAATAGCTGGGCATTGTGGCAGGCGCCTGTGGTCCCAGCTACTTGGGAGGCGGAGGCAGGAGACTCGCTTGAGCCCAGGAGTTAGAGGTTGCTGTGAGCTGTGATGTCATGGCACTCTACCCAGGAGGACAGCTTGAGGCTCTGTCTCAAAAAAAAAGATACAAAACGTATATGAAAAATGGAAAGTGACTGACTTAACACTAACAGTTGAGTTGCCCGCCAGAGGTGGTGCTGTGTGAATGCATAAGTTTGTGGGGGCCTAGAAACTCAAAGGTTTCTTTTAGAAAGAAAACTCAAATGACCACGTGGAGGTTCAACCAGAGGACACTAAAACCATAACAAGTTCACGTCAGTAAAGCATGTAACACGCACACTCATACAAAAAGCGCTGCCTTTTTCTTCACTTCAGAGAAAGTCCCAGAGAACACTTTGTTATATACAGTCTTTACCTTCTAGTTTCTTGAGTAAGAAAGATTTCCCACTTCCCCACTGTGCGTACAACCCCACACAGATGGGCGGCTGCATGGTGGGCTCGCTGAGAATGTCCGCCAGGGCGCTGCTGTATAAATCATAGCCCAGCATGTCACCGTCTGTTTCGGTAGGAGACAAGTGCCCTGTAATTGGAAAGACAAGACATCCTTACATTAAACAGTGGCGTTACTCTTAGAAAGTAAGACCCGGCTTGGCGCCTATAGCTCAACCGGCTAAGGTGCCAGCCACGTACACCTAAGGTGGCGGGTTCGAATCCCCAGCC
>NW_003852417.1:1467450-1468542 GCF_000181295.1 Otolemur garnettii
TAACACAATGCTTTCTTATCTACTACTTGTAAGCACACTGCAATTTCAGAGACATTAGATTATGGAACAAGGTCTATTTTAGAATCAGCAGATTATGAAAATTAAAACACAAACTAGTACATAACAATTCAATATGAATAACAGCCATGTAAATAAAGTTATAGATGTTACTAAAGAACATAACAGATGTGCTGAACCTTCCTGCCTGCTATGGGTCAGACAGAAAGGTCCAGCAATTCTCCCTAAATTAATTCAGCACTTTAGAGTGATTCTAATGAAAATCCATGAGAATTTTTAAAAAATTGAAAACAGGCTCAGTGTTTATAGCTCAAGCAGCTAAGGCGCTAACCACATACACTAGAGCTGGCAGGTTCAAATCCAGCCCGGGCCCACCAAACAACAATGACAACTATAACCAAAAATAGCCGGGGGTTGTGGCGGGCACCTGTAGTCCTAGCTACTTGGGAGGGTGAGGCAAAAGGATTGCTTAAGCCCAAGAGTTTGAGGTTGCTGTGAGCAATGCCACCACAGCACTCTACCCAGGGCAACAGCTTGAGACTCTGTCTCAAAAAAATAAATAAATAAATAAAAATTGAAAACCAAAAAGAATGTAAGAATAGGTAAGAAGTCATTGGAAAAGAATAAAAATTTTAAAACTATAATACTTAAGAGTATCACGGAATTTGTACAGGATATTAACATAAGTGGCATTTCAAATAAGGTAGGAAGGAAAGGATGAAATACTAAGTGGCATTAGGAGAGTTTAACCACGAATTTGTTAAAAAATATATATTAAATTACAATGCTACACAGACAGGTTCAGTGGCAGGCACCTAGTCAGCTACTCAGGAGGCTGAGGCAGGAGGATTGCTTGAGTCCAGGAGATTGAGGCTAGCCTAGACAACACAGCAAAAAACACTCAACACACCTAATAGCATCTATTAAGTTTCTGAAACATTAAAAAATTAAATATAGAAAGTAAAACCCTGAAAATGCTAGATGAAAATATAGGAGTCATTAAAAAAAAGAAAAATCTTGGCTCAGTGCCCATAGCAGAGTGGTTACGGCACTAGCCACGAACACTGAGGCTGG
>NW_003852417.1:1471077-1474734 GCF_000181295.1 Otolemur garnettii
GGTGTATGTGGCTGTTGCCCTAGCCGCTTGAGCCACAGGCACTGAGCCCATTTTTCATATTTTTTAAACAGAACATCCTTTTGTTAAAAGCTCAGTTAGAAATAAATCCCAATACTTACTGGCTCCAAATATTTGAGTTAAAATGCTTTTCTGATGGCCACAGTCGACATTGTAAGGGGTCTCCCCTGCTCTGTTGGGTCTGTAAAGCAGCCGTCCATCTTTGGGGTTTCTTAGAAGGAGTTCTGCCAGCTTTCGGCTCCTTCCGCGGATAGCAATGTGCAAAGGGGTGTCTCCTTTCTGCAAAATAACATATGGAACTTGGACTTCCATATCTTTACATGTAGTATATACAGAGTAACAATTTCCATGTTTCTGTAAAATAACAGAACTCTGACATTTTCATACTTTTCATTTGGAGCAGAGACAGAGTATGAATTTTTACTTCTACCTCCCCCACATTTTTTTCCTCTGGTTCCTCACGCAGCTTTTCTCAGAAATCGCCGTGCCCCTCTGAATGAAAGTCATTCTTGTCCCCTTCCCTCAACTCACTGAAAGGAGAAGCAGCAGGTTCCTTCCTCCCTGCAGCACCTCCCAGGCCACGGGTCCCCCCCCCTTCACTGGTACCTACCCATCATCCAAATCTTCACTGCCATAGGGTGTCAGTCCCTTCCTGAACTGATCTGTAGTCTACTTCACAGGGGTCTCCGTGTGTCTAGAAAGCCCCACGATCCACGCTGCCAGCCCATCTAACACGAGGCATTCCAATAGCACCTGCAACCTCAGTCAACCACGCAGCACCAAGGGGAGCCCTCCAATGTTGTTACTCTACACTCCCCACTCCGAGTCCTTCAGGCAGTGTCTGTCCCTCCCTGGCCACTCCGGGCTCTGCCACTCCCCTCACCTTTCACCTCTCCTCGTTAACATCGTCAGGCATCTTAGTGCCCATGTCTGACATGAACGGAAACCAGTGAGAGAAACCCACAGAGCCCTCCTCAGTGGGCACAGCACTCTGCCGCGCACTACTCACACGCCCCTCTTGGACACAATCAGTGACCCAAACCTAGCAAATTAAATCCTCAGTTCTCGGTGTGACGTCTCGTCATCCCTCAGACTGAACACAACTGAACCTGCCGTCGGTACCTTACTTCCCCACCTCAACTCCACTTCTCATCCCCAAACCTGTGCGAAGGCGAGTTTCATCAGCAGTATTCCTGGCAGACACCAGATTTCTGATACTTCAGAGATTTCACACACCCTGATAACATGCTGAGATAAAGATAGCAGAGATGGGCTACACAAAACTAACATTAATCTTTACTCTCAAATTTGTTTTTAGGAAATTCTCTGTGAAGAGCCAGGTGCAAGACATACACATGTTTGTAACTTAAATCCTGGCAGGAAGCACCTGTCCATCCTCAGTAAGAATGGGTTAAAGGAATGGACAACGTTCCAACTGCCCGGTGAGTATCTGTCAGCAAGTTTCCCGTGCTGACTCTGGGCACAGCAGCAAACAAAAGGAAACAAAGACAGAGGCCTTCAAGAGAATGACTAGGAAATAATCGTTCACAAATAGCATATTACATAATTAAGGAGGCTGTATAGAACCTTAAAAGGTATAGCCCATATTGCAAACTGGGGACCAGTAGCAACAGAATGAGGAAAACAGACATTATGGAAAGTTTACTTTATTTATTTATTTATTTATTTATTTATTTATTTTTGAGACAGAGCCTCAAGCTATCCCCCCTGGGTAGAGTGCCGTGGCATCACGCTCACAGCAACCTTCAACTCCTGGGCTCAAGCAAGTCTCCCGCCTCAGCCTCCCAAGTAGCTGGGACCACAGGTGCCCGCCACAACGCCTGGCCATTTTTTGGTTGCAGCCATCATTGCTGTTCAGTGGGCCTGGGCTGGGGATTCAAACCCACCAGCCTAGGTGTATGTGGCTGGCGCCTCAGCCGCTTGAGCCACAGCCGCCAAGCCGGAAAGTTTACTTTAAAGCTTTTTACAATATTCTATTTCAAAAACTCTTCTTTGATTTTTTTTGTCCTTCCTAATTTTTAATATTAAAATTTCCTCTCTTTTACATGAAATTATATTCATAAGGCAATGATAGATGGAGGAATTATTTTTGGTTTTGCTTTTATTTTTTAAATAATGTTGTGAAACGAGAAGATAAAAAGCAAACACACTGATTCTGTTTTTTTGTTTAACTGTCTCCTAAATAACAGAAAGATAAACGTTAATCTATTATGAGTTAGTGAAGCTCAGATCATACTTTTTACAATATTTCTTGCTTCATACGTAAATCACCTTTTATGGAGGAAAATCAGTTTGAAGTAGAGAAGGAAAGAAGTCTGTTTAAAATGAAAACTAAAATCAGACATCAATTCTGTAAGAAGTAGTAAGCAATTCAGAGCTAAACTTATTAGAGAAAATGAAAATTTCTCTAAAATGGGTTCATAACAAGGACACAGGCAGAACACTTCCTCTCCTGCCAGTGAACAGTAAGTCTGCTTTGAGAGTCTGCCTTCTCCAGCCCTTGGGCTCTTCCCTTCTGTTTATGCACAAGCAGCTCTACCCCGAGGAAGGCCTGCTCGTGTGCTGGTCCAAGGCAGCGCACCCAGAACTGGTGTGAGCCGTGGGAGGAAGCCAGAAGCAGCTTCATTAATAGCTGTCCCGTGCACTATAGGAACACCACTAGAATCCCGCGCAGACAACCTGGGATCAAGCTCAGGAGCAAGCATCTGAAAATCAGGTCCCCATGCATCTACTACATATAGAGGTCAGTCTACCAGCAGCTTTCCAAAAAGTGATCTGCAGGCGAGGTGCAGTGGCTCACGCCTATAACCCTAGCATTCTGGGAAGCCAAGGCAGGAGGGTCACTTGAGCCCAGGAGTTTGAGGTTGCAGGTACCTATGCCCATGCAGCTGCACTCTAGCCCAGGCAGCACAATCAGACTCTGTCTCAAAACAAGAAAGAAAAGAGAAAACGTGCTGCCCACGTAGATGCTTTACCTTATCTACAGCAGACACTTTAGCTCCTTTATCCAGCAGCAGCTCCACCACTTCAATGTTCCTCATCTTGGTAGCCTTTATAAGTGGCGTTTCACCATCCTGTGGGCACAGATAAGAATGTCTGCCATATCAATAACTTTACAGCTAAATGTCTGTCATATAAATGCACAAGATTCTGACTCTCAAAAATATCTGACTCTGCTGTAACAATCGAATATTTAAATGTTCTCAAGAAAACACAGTTTAAAGGCAGTAGATGAGCTACTACAAGGAGGGGTAGAGGAATGAGTAAGGGGGGGCATGGCGGGGAATGGAGGGGGATGGGAGTCACGGTGTATGGCACAACCATGGAGGCAGGACACAATTCTAAGAGAAATTTTATCTAACAAATGCAATCAGGGTAACCTAATTCTTTACCCTCAATGAATCCCAAACAATAAAATAATAATAAAAGAAAACATAGTCTAAAAGCTAACTGAAAAGTTGTTTTCTTTTCACGATGCTTGCTTGTACTGAAATAACCATACACCCCTCAGCCAGGTGCAGGATGTGTCTGCCTGCATCTATCACTCCTGAAGCAGTCTCTGCCCTCGTGGGCTGCTCCTGTCACCCCAGGTTCCACCAGTGACCTCTGGGGCAACCC
>NW_003852417.1:1474902-1475727 GCF_000181295.1 Otolemur garnettii
GAGTTTGTGATTGCCTTCGAAACCAAACCAAAGGAAACAAGAGACCACAATTCATCCCTGAGTTAGGAAAGACAAAAACCTGGTTACAAGCGACAGGCGTCAAGAGTGGCTGACACAGGGTCCAAAAGAAAAAGAAAAAAGATCAAGGCGCTACCTGCAAGGAGGGACCATCCCTGGTTCAGAAATATGCTGGCCTATATCTCCAGCTGATGAACAGAATTGTCTTATGGGGTCCTCCATAAGAATTCCTGTCATTTCAAAATCCAGAATTCCAATAATATTTTCCCCATAGAAAACTACTATACAAAGGGCTAAATACAATCACCAAAGTTCTATATACTGCTTCATTTTTCATATAATTTGAGTAAAATAGGCTACAGTGGCTGGGTTGGGGAATTAACCAGTGGTCACAATTGTCTCTTAAATGGAAATACACTCTGGATTCCAAATAATAGGAACATAAAAGGCAGTTGGGGAAAATGATCTCTCCACAAGTTAAAAATAGCTTATATCGTACTTTCTGAGAAGTATTTAACTGAAGTAAACAACTTACACACTATAGTATGCCTTGAATGCGCAAATCCTGAAAGGATACAAAGTTACTCCTCAATGTAATATGAATTATCAGTAAAATCAATGTAACTCCAACATCAAACAAGAACACAAGGAGCAGGACTAGTTCACAGGAGGTTCTGCTAACAGAGCAGAGCCGCCACTCATACCTTTGTGCATATTTCAGTGTCAGGGTTGCATTGTAAGATATCTCTCACCATGGTTGCGTTTCCTTTCTCAACAGCCCAATACAAAGCAGTTTTACTGTCCTAT
>NW_003852417.1:1476450-1477519 GCF_000181295.1 Otolemur garnettii
AAAAAAAGAATCTTTTCTTCCAGAAAGCATTTGAACAGGCAATATGGTGGGGAATAACATTAATCCTTATGCTATCTTGGATTTATTTTTGAGAACTCTTCATGAAAGAAGTCTATGAAAACTTAACATTGCTTGACTTTAAAAGCAGCAATCCCATATAGTTAATAAAAGTAAACTATACTTTTACAACACAAACAGATTTCAGGAACGCCTGAACTCTATAAACTGACAAGTCACTTAAATGCCCTGACTCTTGGATTTGCATCTGTAATATGGTTAGGTGTACTCGCTCAATGTTTCAAAAGATAATGCAAGAGAATGTACTTCTCAAACATACGGCATTATCATTTTTAGCTTTGTTTATTTCCACCTGCCCTGCACCCTTATACTTTCTTGATCAGATCCTTAAAAATCCTATCTAGCTCAAAAACCAAAAATTAATAGCTAAAGAAGAAAAAAGCTGATTAAAACACAGGAAAATAGGATTGACAGGCACAAAGTAGTTAGGTGAAAGTCTGAATAGGTGAACTAGAAATCATCTTTTAGTGAAAATATGATTTTAACCCAAAAGATAAGGAATGACTTTTAGCTGCTGCCACATTAATTTGATAAATTTTCCTTTATCAAAATTTCCCTGATGGTGTTCTTTACGCTAGCTAGCTGCCCAACTTTCTTAGGGTGGCCCTCAAACATCTCTGGTCCCACCTTCCTTCCCATTAAATTTCTCTGCCTCACAGCCCCACCCCTCCACCAGACTGATGCACTCATGAGCTTGGAACAGTCTTTCACTTTACAGTTTTCTCAGATGTTCTCATCCTGCTACTGCCCTTGACTGAGACTCTCAGGTTTCCCTTCCTCTACCCATCTAAATCCAACTCATCTTCAAAACTGACTTAGTTTTTACCTTCTTTCTTTTTTTGAGACAGAGTCTCACCATGTTGCCCTGGGTAGAGTGCCATGGCACCAAACAGCCCACAGCAATCTCAAACTCTTGGGCTTAAGGGATTCTCTTGCCTCAGCCTCCCAAGTAGCTGGGACCACAGGCGTCCACCACAATGCCCAGCTACTC
>NW_003852417.1:1478358-1487727 GCF_000181295.1 Otolemur garnettii
TGTGTTAGTGAGGGAGGGAGGGAGGGTCTAAAAACACAAGCTTCTTTTTGGTTTACTAATTTCACTTGACATAAACATGGCAATAAAAATATATATCCATTAAATGTACTAGAGTTTAACAGTTCACCTCCATAGAAAGTGGGAAGAATACCATTAGTCAGCACATACAAGTGATTACACTCAAACGTAACAACCGCACTGTGCTCACACACACCTGTCCTCTGATGTCTATATCCGCGTACTTTTGGAGAAGGGCTCGAACAATTTCAACATGACCACCTCTGACAGCTCCAATCAACACAGTGTCCCCACTCTAAAATGCAAAAAAACAAGGTGACGTGAGAACACATAAGCACTGTTCTGACGTTAAGGATAATCATTTATTAATATGACAGACTTGTTCTAAAAATTTCCTGAGAAAGAGTTATCTCCAACTAAGAGTAAAATTTTAATTAACTAATATTCATATCTGATATTAAAAGCCCTCAAACTAAGGACTTTATGGCTCAAAATGAGTTTAGCAAAAAATTATTCAGAACAAGAATTTATTCTCTTTTAAAGTAACCTTCTATTATAAATGTAAATTAAATAAAAGGACACTGTGGCTGTCAGTGCCCCAGATAAACATTTGGAAATTACATAATAGGCCAGGCACAGTGGCTCACACCTGTTATCCAAGCACTCTAGGAGGCCAAGACAGGAGGATCCCTTGAGCTCAGAAGTTCAAGACCAGCCTAACCAAAAGCCAGACCACATCTCTACCAAAAACAGAAGAAAAATAAATTAGCCGGACATAGTGGCAGGCACCTATAATTCCAGCTACTTGGGTGGCTGAGGCAAGAGGATCACTTAAGCCCAGGAGTTTGATGTTGTGGAGAGCTAGGCTCACATCACAGCATTCTAGCCTGGGCAACAGAGTAAGACTGTTTCCAAAAAAAAAAAAAAAAAAGAGGAAATTACATAATAAAAGGCTATGGAATAATGCTGTATAACAAAAGCTATGAGTTCTGAAGGAGCTATAAAGCTAAAGCCTCAGTAGGTTCACAACTGTAGTTAGTAAGGGAAAGGTGTGTTTCTGAACCAACATCCGTGAATACCTGGTCAAGTTGGCAGTTACAGTCCAGGAAAGCATAAGACTGATTCATTCCCCAGGACAAGACTTAGACAAAGTTCATGACCTCCTAAGGACATCTCTCTGTCCTGAAATTATATTCACCCAGAAACAATGATTTTTAATTATCTCTTCCCATTACTTCAAATACTGGAAATGGCTATATTGGAAAATGGCATAAATTTTTTATTTACTGCTAAATCACAAATCAGTTGCAGGCTTCTTGCTCGGGTGAGCCCCACAGCTGCGGTTTCATTCAGTCCTTACCAGACCCTACACCAAGACGCAAGTCCTCCAGGGCTGTTAACGTTTTTCACCCTTGTGTAATGTCTTAACTACCTAGGCAGACAAATCTTAGCTGAGAATCCAACATTGACGTGGGTCCAGACTAGTAAATTAATAAAGGGTTACAAATATTTCACTGTATATGATGTGCCATGTACCATTCTAAGCAGGGAACATAGATAATGTCCCAGCCCTGGGAGAATTTACAGTCTGGGGGTGAAAGACAATATACAATAAAAAAAGTTAGCCAAACGCTATGCAAGTAAATTAAAATAGGGCAATATGACAGAAAGTGACCGGTGGCTACTCTGGACGGGGTAGCTGAAGAAGACCTTTCAGAAGAGGGAACGTTTAAGCTGGGGGAATAACGAGAAGAAGCCAGGACATGAAGGTCAGCACGCCAGCTGCAGAGTCCCCAGGGCAGGCACAAGATCAGGGTGACCCAAGGGGAAAGGCACTAACGCATCTACAACCTGCTGAAACCGGGAAGACTGGTACGGAATGAGGACAAGAGGCTGGCAAAGGCAGCACCCTAATGCGTCTATAAACTAAAGAAGTAACATTTACCCCAAGTACAGGAGGAAGTCTTGGATGGCTTTAAACAAAGGGGCACATGAAGAGATTCCGTGTTTTAAAGCCATGGTTCTCAACCTGTGCGTCGCAACCCCTTTGGTGGTCAAATGACCCTTTCACAGGGTCACCTAAGACCATCCTGCATATTAGATATTTACATTGAGATTCATAACAGTAGCAAAATTACAGTTATGAAGTAGCAACAAAATAATTTTATGGTTGGGGGTCACCACAACATGAGGAACTGTATTAAAGGGTCATGGCATTAGGAAGGTTCCAACAGGTGTTTTAAAGACTGCTCTGAGAACAGAGTGGAGAATATAGTAGCAGCAAGGAGAGAACCAGCTGCGATGATGCTATCCCTGTAACCACAGGAGGAGGCGACCCCGCTGGAGAAGTAACAGCAGATTGTGAAGACGCGTGCACAGATGAAGATATTCTGGGGCAGAGTGAACAGAACCTGCTGCAGAACTGGATGGGGGAGGAGAGCATAGAGAGAAATCAAGGCTAATGCCCAGGGCTGGGGCTTTAATAACAGAGTAGATGTTCCTGCCACTTGCTGAGATGGAGAAGACTAAAGGAAAAGCAGGTTAGCAGTGAAAAAAACAGGTCATCTGTTTGCCTTAACTTCAGCAGCCAAGGAGGACCTTCAAATAGCAAGTGCAGGGAGAGCTCGATATTTAAGTGTGAAGCTCAGAGAAGTGAGGACGATGGAAAGAAAAGTGAAAATCTTTGGGGTAAAGAGTGGTTCTTAAACTCCATAACAGTGAAAACTGAGTCATAAACAATACCGTCAGTGTGTACAGCAAGGACTGTTACAGACACACGCGTGATGTTTTCAATAATAAAATTATTTGACAAAAGTAAAAAAGGGCCGTCTTCAAAAGACTGAATAATTTTTAACTTACTAGTTTTTTTGTTTGTTTGTTTTTTTATTGATTGGTAACTATGTACGTTAATTCACTTCTGGGGTACAGTGTGGGGTTTTCACACACAATCTGAAACACTTCCATCAAACTGGTTAACATAGCCTTCATGTCATTTTCTTAGTTATTGTTTTAAAACGTTCACATTCTACTCTTAGAAAGATTCGCTTGTACCCTTAACTTACTAGTTTTAAAGGTAGAAATGAAACTTATCTTAAAACCAGTTTGTATCATGCATGAAGAATCTTGAAAGCTGGTAAGAGGCAACTGAAGTAACCTTCCACCCACCTGACCATTAGAAGGTAACCTACCCTGTCAGGGATGTTCACGTATGTTCCAGCATCGAGCAGATCCTGTACGATTTCTGTATGTCCCTCCTTTGATGCAATCATCAAAGCTGTGTTTCCATCCTTATCTGTTAGATTTACATTTGGATTCCTCTTTAAAATTTCTTTTACTGACTGGGTGTAGCCTCCTTTTACTGCCACAATAAGTGCAGTCATTGAATTCTAAAAAAGAAAGAGAAGTCCAATAAATTAGTATATTCTAGAAAACTATGATGTGTTCCCATACTCATGAAATAGGTGTTTCCAAATTTGTTGTCTATTATTAACAGTCATTTCTGATAACACAAAGCCAATACAAACAACCAGACATACCAAAATGGCCAAGAAGCATATTTTTTTTGAGATAGTCTCACTTGGTCATCCTCAGTACAGTGCCGTGGCATCTTAGCTCAAAGCAACCTCAAATTTTGGGGCTCAAGTGATCCCCTTTCCTCAGCCTCCCAAGTAGCTGAGACTACAGGAGCCTGTCACAATGGTGTCTCACTCTGGCTCAAGCTGATCTCACCTGTGAACTCAGGCAATCCCCCCCGCCTTGATCTCCCAAGTGCTGGGATTACAGGTGTGAGCCACTATACCCAGTGCATATTTTGTTCTTGAAGATACATTAATTCTCTTGAGCCATTAGAACTAGTATTATAATTCAATAAATGATTATCTGAAACTGGATTCATTCACAATGAACAAACTCCTTCATTAAGGTAATTAAATATAACATAGTTGACAAGGTGACTAAATTAAAGACATTCTAAATTAAATAATCTGTAAGTCTGTAAGGTAAACAGACTTCAAACTAAGAATTCTTTATAATAAAAGTCATGAAAAACTGAAGGTAAACAAGGAACTAATAGTTGTAGGATACTTCAAGAAAAGTATATCATATGCTCTTGCACAGTTTTCTAGAAAGCACATTTCAAAAACTGTCTTAAGTACTTCTTTTAAAAACTCCACATCTACTTTATAGTAATCACCTAATAAAGAATCTGCCTCACTACCAGACATGTTAAAATCACTTCCTGAGATGCTGATTTGCTTTAAATGTCAAATAATTTCCTACAGAAATATTTTGGTTCTTAGATCAGCCCCTAAAACTAAACCGTCGTTCTCCCCATATTATAACAACACAGCCTGTCAAATCCCTTAGCAGTCATCACAGAGACAAGCCAGTCATCCACCTGACCAACTGCCCAGAAAGGACCCCAGCAGGGGGCAGGCTGTCTCCACATGGCATGAAAACAGGCCGTAGGCCGTGAAGGTCAGACAGCAGTTAGCAGCTTCCCAATATGGAGGGCGGGAGGAACTGATTGAGATTATGCCAGAAAGAGCTTGCTCCTGTCCGGTTACAGCCAGAGACCCAGGAGTATCTCTTAATCCTCATGATTCATCTCACATAAGATGATAATTCTACAAACAGTCACCTGTATTATATTTTAACTGTTTCTTGTGCATAAACATTATTTCCTTTAACTAAATTCCTATAAAAAGGAGAAAGCGACTTGTTAGGCTTCTCCAGTCTCCCCAATACACTTGGCACAGGTGGGTACACACCAGGTGCTCCATAAAGAATATGGAACTGTTACTCGGTAAGATGTCTTTAACCAATTTTTAAGCTTTCTATGTTCTGACAGCTGATTTCTGGCTTTTCAAAATCTGTTTATTCAAGAGAAATAATACAGCACAGCTAAAAATATCTTTAAAAATTATATTTTTTAAATATTTTAAAGAAAAGGAATTTTAGTGGAGCATTATTTTTCTACAATTAAAAACTATTTGATATGAACATTTATTAAACTATTTACACTAAGTTTTAATTTTCTACAATTCAAAAACTATTTGATATGAACATTTTTTTAAACTATTTACACTAAGTGTAAAAGGAAACAAACTAGGTTTCCTCCTATATTCTCACAACAGAAAATACTCCCAAGACCAAAAGTGTGCAGGCTTTTCCCCACTGACCAAGCAAGCAATCTGTTCCTTGCTAGGTATTTGCCAATTCAATTCCAAGATCCCACAGGTTAGAGATCAGTCCCTGAGATACCCCGAGACACTCCTAATTCCAATGCCAATGGAAAGTTCCTGATCATTTAACCTGTGCTTCTGACCAAATGGCTAGAAATGGGGGTTGCCACAACCCTCTCTCCTTGGGCTCTATTAATTTGCTACAGTGGCTTACAAAACTCAGGCTTACTTAACATTTACCAGTTTATTCTAAAGGGTATTTTAAAGGATACAAATAAACACACAAATGAAGAAGTAGGTGAGACAGGTCTAGAAGGGTCCTGAAAACAGAAGCTTTTATTCCCACGGTGTTGGGGAGCAACACTCTCCTGGTACCCTGAACCCAGTCCTTTTGGGTTTTTACAAAGGCTTCATTAGGAAGGCATCTTGGACTAATCACTGGCCACTGGTGATCAACTCAACCTTTAGCCCCTCTCCTCTCCCCAGAGGGGGAGGCCAGGTTGGTGAGCTCAAACCCCCTGAAGACAATCTGTTCCCCTGGCAACAGGCACCTCATTAATATAACACAGGTGAGGCTGAAAGGGGACTGTTACAAGCAAAAAGAACTCTCTCTCCCTTTTATTACTCTAGGACAGTGGTCCTCAACCTGCGGGTCATGGCCCCTTTGTAACAATGAAAAGACATGGGGGCAGCAGGAAGGTTGAGAACCACTGCTCTAGGAGCTAGTTCAAGAACAAGGACAAAAGGTAAAAATGTTAACAAAGGATATGGAGCAGTGAACTAGGAACCACAGATAAAAACCAAAATACAGTAACACATAGCACATTTTAGCTGGGACCTCACATACAATGGTGGCCTCGTAAGATGATAATACCAGAGTTTGAGTGCACCTTTCCTGTGTTTAGCTCTGTTAGATGTACAACACTCACCCTCGCATTACAGCTGCCTACAGTCTGCAGTGCAGTAACTCACTGTCCAGGGCTGTAGCCTAATAGAAACAGGCTGTGCCATCACCAGGCCTGCTACACCAGCGAGGTCTGAGTAAGTGCATTCTACCATGTTCACACAGGAGTAGAATCACCTAATGACACATTCTTGGAACATGCTCCCATAGTGACACATGACTGTATATATATCATAAATGTCATACTAGGATTGCTAAAAGTTATTCTTTATCCCTCTTAGCCATAGGGTCACAAGAGCTGCAAGCCAGGAGAAGGGAAGGCAGGCGTGCATTATGCCCTCACCTCTTAGAGAAAGCCTCTGTAACTCATTCACAGGCCTAAGGCTTTAACCGCACCTGCAAGTCATCAATTTATCAGATCGCTTGAGTCTGGGTATATGTCCACTTGGTTGTCTCCGATTAACAGACTTCCTTAACTTAAAACAGCAGTTCTCAACCTGTGAGTCGCAACCCCTTTAGGGGTCTCCTACGTATCAGATATTTACATTACAATTCATAACAGTAGCAAAATTACAGTTATGAAGTAGCAACAAAAATAATTTTGTGGTTGGGGGTCACCACAACATGAGGAACTGTATTAAAGGGTCACCGCATTAGGAAGGTTGAGAACCAATGACTTAAAACATTCCAGGCTTTTAGATAAAGCTTCATTTCTTTAACCAATTACAAATCTTTAAAGAATCTTTAAACCCACCCATAATCTGTAATCTCCTGCTTCAAGATGTCCCGCATTTTCAGGCCAAATCAATGTAAGCCTTCCATGTATTGGTCTATGACTTTACGTGTAACCCCTGGCTCCTTGAAATGTGTAAAACCAAACTATGATCCAACCACAGGGAGACAATTTGCTCAAGGCTTCCTGGGCGAGGCTCTCTGGGCCATGACTGCATGTAGAAAGCTCAGAATATGCCTCTAAATTACTTTACAGAGTTTGGATCTTTTCCCATGAACAATACTCTCAGTCTCCCAGAATTAATGGGCATCAGCAATAGATCCTTAAAAACATGTATGTATAGTATATAACATTTATAATATGACATACTGATGATAAAAGAAAGAAAATGTTTGTTTTCCTAAATTATTACCACTTAAGAATTAGAGGAAAATTTTCCTAGACATATACTAAGGAGAAACAGTACTCTTAAAATCAAAAACACATCTCTATTACAAGGAGTTAAAATACAAGATACTTACAGCTCCTTCTTGGTCAACATCAGCTCCCATGGCCAATAAATGTTTCACGCATTCCAAATGACCCTTTCTTGCTGCCCAAACCAAAGGGGTGGTTCCATACTATTAAAACAAACAATAAATTTAAAACTACTAAATTTTAAATTTAAAATTCTCTGTACCAAAAGAAACTAGCTTTCAACATGAATTTTAACGAAAATCAAACTTTGAGTCTTCTTAAATTCATACACTGATCATAACTTCAATCCTGTTTCTCCCAATGTATTTCTCCTGAACAGATGATTAACCACTACATAAAATGTCTTTCTAACTTTCATGATAGACAATTTTCCCATCATAAAGTCATACAGCCACAAATTTTCAATTCACATATCTTATGAAATAGAATTGACATCTACCAGTCTGTTAGGTGAAAACAGTAACAACCAAGTTGCAAACAAACTAAAGCAGCTCTAACAACTTTACATGGGTTAACGCAGGTAATCGTCACCACACAAGTAAGTCCAACTCTTAACACCACATGTTCACAGACGGGGAGACTGAGAGCATGAGAAATTAATCAACAGGCTAAAGTCACAGCTATCAAGAGGTGAAGTGAGACCCATTAACTGAGCTAGCTGGACCTAAGTTACTTAAAATGAAATAAGATAAAAATTCATTTCCTTGTCACACTAGTCACATATCAAGGGCTTAACAGTCATATTCGACTAGAGACTACAAAATTATAGAGCATTTCTATCAACACAGAAATTTCCACTGGACAGGGCTGTCGTGGAGTAGATGTTCATTAAATGTTAATGTCTGTCTGTGGGCTCCAAGGTACCTCAAGGACGCTGTGGTTATTCCAGTGTCTGCTGACTGCCAGACTCCCCAAAGGTACAAAATTGCCTTTATGCATGATTTATATTCTTTGATGCTTTTTGAATCATGTTTCAGGGAAAGCGGCCTTCAAGTGCAGTTTCTAAACTGAAGTTGTCACATCCAGAGGCTAATTTGGCGAGGCGGATTAAAAGCATAGACTCTGAGGCCAGATTTCTGGGTTATTGGGTTCTCACCCCTAAGTTTCCCAGATAGTCTCACTTTCAGCATGAAAAAGAATCCTTGACATCTAGCAAGATCTTCCCTTACCTTGCTTTCAGCTCTGGAGTCACCAGCACTCAGAACTACCTTAATAAGGCGCTCTCTTCTCTTTTTCTTATATCCTTCTCCTTTTTTTTTTTTTTTGGAGACAGAATCTCACTCTGTTGTCCAGGCTAGAGTGCTGAGGCGTCACAGCAACCTCAAACCCCTGGGCTTAAGTGATCTTCCTGCCCCAGCGGCCTCCAGAGTAGCTGGGACTACAGGTAGGTTCCCACCACAACATCTAGCTAATTTTTCTATTTTTAGTAGAGATGGAGTCTTGGGCTGGTCTTAAACCCCTGAGCTCAAGTGATCCTCCTACCTCAGTGTCCCAGAATGCTAGGATTACAGGCCTGAGCCATTGTGCCCAGCCCTCTTTTTCTCAAATTCTGGCCTCTATTCCTCCGAAACCTAATCTCTTCATGTGTATTCTTGATCCTCCCTGCCTGTTTCACTGGCTCCTCACTCACCTTCTCCCACGTCCCCCCTTCTCTCCTTCTCAGACCTCCTTTCTGGAGGGTCTCTGATTTAGTCCTTTCAAATCAGGACTCCCCTATCCTAACAAACTTCTCCAAAAGCAACTTAAGATATTTGTTGTTCTTTCTTTCAAACTTTTCAAAATAATTTGTAATTCCTTACCAAACCCCCCCTGAAAACTGATTTCTGCCATAAACACTGAAGAAACACCATCTTGAGGTCACCAATAGTCACCACACCCCAGATCTGTAAATCCTTTACTCAGTTGCCTCTTTTCTTCCTGAAGGCTCTGCAAGATTCTGAACTGAACTGTCCCTTCCAACTTGAACTTTCAATTCATTTATCACCTTTGACAGTGGTGAGCCAGCCAATTTCTCCTACCTCTAGAGATACTCCTAAGAATCTGCCCTTTGCCCG
>NW_003852417.1:1488097-1489658 GCF_000181295.1 Otolemur garnettii
GCCTCTTCAGCAGGGTCTCCAAAGCCCACCTGAAGATGGCTCTACCTGTGCTCCAGCTTCCTCCTCTCAGCCCCCTCTCACCACTCAGCCCAGCTCCACCCAGGCCAGACCACTCAACACCAGCTCAGCACACCGCCCGCCACACCCTGGTGCTCCAGCTCTCATTCTCCCCTGTGCCCAGTTCATCTCTCCTCCTTCCACTCCTTCTACCCTTCCTTTCGGGTCTACACTAAGTCTCAGTTCTTCTATCCAGTCTTTACTGTCTGCTCAGCCATCAGTGAATTCCATCTTCAAACTCCCAAGTCACTTGACCCTTAGCCTTTGACACGTCCCACTTACATCCCTGCTTCTCTGAACAGAGATCACTTCTTCTCCACTTTTCTATCTCTTATGTTAAGTAACGGCACAGGGCACTGCACACAGTAGGTGGTAAACATTTTCTCAAAATGCCAAGTAGCAACAGGTTTGGTAGCATAACACCTGATTCTGGACAGCTCTGAATGCCAAGCTACATATAAACGGATTTCTATAGGCCAGAAGGAGAAAATAAAGGTTTCAAATCAGAAAAATCAACAGACGGAACAGCATCCATTTCAGAGATAGCTCAAACCTCAGTCAGTATGAATTAGCCATCAGTACAAAAAGCAATATTCCTAAATGCGATGTTGTAATACAAATATTTGCAATAGCCTCCTCATACTTATCATTAAGCTATTATTTTATGCAATATTTTAAAATAAGGCATAACATGCATAAAGTACAAGAACATACCAATCTTCAATGTATTACTTGATGTTTTTACTTTTGCATACATCATGTAAGTACCATCTAGAGCAAGATAAGAATGATTTCCAAATACTGTTTTATTTAAAGAAATTTATGCACAGAATCTACTCCACTTACAGAAAACAAATCTTTCAGTAATAGCTATTTTCATATGTTTGGCTACAATGTTATTAATCTGAAAAGAATATAATTACCCCAACAATGTACTAAGTTTTAAAACAGCTAATGGAAATAACAGAAGTATAAAAAGAAAAAAAAAAGGAGCATTCCTTATCTTTAGCAACTGTACATTCTAGAGGTGAGAAGCTGCAGAAATCAATCACTACGAGGCCAGGCCACCTGTACAAACCTAAGTGCACAGAGAGCGGGAACCGTGCACAGGAAGGGGCACGTGGGTTACGGAGACTTAACAAGCAAGGTAACACCTCAAATGAGCCTTGAAGAATAAATCAGAATTCATGAGACAGAGGAGAGAATCTTCCTAGCACAAGGAACAGAATCAACAAACAAGGAGGTTCTCCGAATGTCAGACAAGTCGCTGTATCTGAGAGCACAGGCCATACGGAAAGGAACAGCAAGTGACCTCAGAAGATTGGCTGAAGACAACCAAGAAAGCCTAGGCTTGAGCCGAAAACAGTGAAAGCCATCAAAGCTCTCCACAAACAAGGAAGAATAAGATAATTAGGTAAGTACTTACTGAATGTTTGCAGTAAGTGTTAAGGAAAAAAAAAAAGGCTCAACACCTGTGGCTCAAGTGGCTAAGGCACCAGCCACA
>NW_003852417.1:1489688-1489987 GCF_000181295.1 Otolemur garnettii
GGGCACCTGTGGTCCCAGCTACTTGGGAGGCTGAGGCAGGAGACGCACTTGAGCCCAGGAGTTGGAGGTTGCTGTGAGCTGTGATGCCACAGCACACTACCCAGGGGGAGAGCTTGAGGCTCTGTCTCAAAAAAAAAAAAAGAAAAAAAACCAAAATTCTGGGGAACTGATGCCAAATGAGCTGAGGCTCACAGTAAAAAGCAATTGAGGTAGATGAAGAAGAGAGGCACGGCCCACAGCGAGAGAATGTGTGCACTCAGGATGCTGAGAGTCACGTGGGGGCAGGCACGGCCCACAGC
>NW_003852417.1:1490274-1492056 GCF_000181295.1 Otolemur garnettii
GCACTCAGGATGCTGAGAGTCACGTGGGGGCAGGCACGGCCCACAGCTAGAGAATGTGTGCACTCAGGATGCTGAGAGTCACGTGGGGGCAGGCACGGCCCACAGCAAGAGAATGGGTGCACTCAGGATCCTGAGAGTCACGTGGGGGCAGGCACACAGGGGGACAGCGGGTACAGGGAGCAGGAGGAAGGAGAGAGAGGGGGCCAGGCCTATCTTCATCCACCATACATACCAAGGATAGTCATTAGAGTTCTATAGGATTTTAAACACAAGAGAAAGTTAACCACACTTGAATTTTAGAAAGAATATTTTCACAACACAAAGATAGGCAGATTAGACTTAAGGTAGAAGAAAAGTTCCAACAGAAAACTTCAAACAATGAAGACAGGCTAATGCCCTCAAACAATGGCTAGAGCCATTCGCCCTGCTTATTTTCTTGAGAATGATAAACGTGACATAAAATACACCAGAAGGACACTTAGTACATGATATAGTAAGGGATCTATCTTTCAGATATGCATCTATGTAAAATGTATTTAATATACAAAAACATACAATGCATTAAAGCAGACTCATGAGAACACATGAAAACGTTTGTAACTTGACAGTCTGAGTGGACACAGCACGACTGAGACCTGGGAAGACTCGCTGACCCACCTTATCAGAGCAGTTGACTTTAGCACCATTTTGCAGTAGAAGATGCACTATATCCGCGTGGCCTCTCCCTGCTGCCCAGATGATTGGGTACACACTGTACTGCTGAGAGAGACGGACAGGCAGACGGGGAGGGTGGGGAGAGAGGCAACAAGTGAAGAAGGGAGTGAGGGAGAGAAGGAAAGAAAATCTTTTAGATGGATATTCAACACGCATTTGCTACGCAAAGTAAATACCAAAAGAAGTAACACAGAGTAGTACTTTTTAAAAATCAAGTTACAAACTATTCTCCGCTTTAAAAACACACATAACACTCATAATACATAAATAGTAACTAAGATGCACCCAACCTTAAATAAACATATTATGAACACAATTATAAATTCAATACATTAAAATGTGATTATCTAGCCAATAGGCAATACTAATTAGAAGAAAGTAATATAAGAGAAATGTGAATATATATAACAGAATGTATAGGAAAATAGCATGGTTATTTGGTAAATAAATGTCTGTTAGACATTATAAATAAATGTTTTCTTTAAGGAAATTCAGGTTAAGGATGCACAACTCAAAAAAAAAAAAACCAGGAAGATGACTAAGGATTTCACAATCTCTTTCTGAAATGTTATATAGTTAACATTTAAGGCCTACGTGCTGCATGTTAACAAAAAATGAGAACTTAGCATGAGAAAAAAAATTCTCATTATTGTATCAGGAAATGTGGTTCAGGAAAGCACATGCTAATTATTATTATTTAATAAGATACATTAAATTTCTATCCACTTTGAAGTCAAGGATAATCAGCCTTAAGTATTCCCTAAGAAAACTTACCATTTATATTACAAATGAATTTTTATTGACACTTACCAAACCAGTCACATTTGGATTGGCACCGTGAGAAAGCAGCAACGCGGCCACATCGGTGCGGCCTTTGTAACAGGCCCACATGAGAGCCGTCCATCCTCCCTGGGGACCAGAGAGGGAGAGGGAGATAAAACTGGGGATCACGTTCATGCTGTGACTATCTTTATCAACCAATGTTTTATGAAGGTAATGCCATCCAGGTTTTTTTTTTTTTTTTTTTTTTTAGAGACAGAGTCTCACATTATCGCCCTCGGTAGAGTG
>NW_003852417.1:1493009-1493944 GCF_000181295.1 Otolemur garnettii
TCACAACCCACAAGTGCACCCACAGAGTGAATCGTACTGTACACAAAGGTCTCTAAGAATCAGCCACAATATGAAGACTGTAGAGAGGAAACACAGACATATCAACATAGACTCATTTTTAAATGTACATATACAGAAAGAAAGAGAAATAGACGTCTGTGTGTGTGCATGAGCTAGTATACATACAATGACACCACCACAGTAATAACTGCTGCAGGTAACATTCACTGGCAGACATTAAAACAAATGAGTGAAAGCTGAATTAAAAAAAAGATATTTGTTTCATCTTAAAGTATCTTCCCTGACAGTGGAGAAGCCTGTCAGACAGGATCTTAACCAGAGACCGGGATTAGCACCCCCAGTGACACACACCGGTATCACGTTCCCCCAGCCTGGTGTACCGAGAAAGCCGCATCACAGTCTCAGTCTAACCATGGGAACAGCAGACAAACCCAAACTGAAGGACATTCTAAAAACACGAGACACGTACTCTTCACAGTGTCAAGCTCAGGAAAGATAAGGAAAAGACTGAAGTAATCTGATGAGGTCACATCATAGAGCTGGGCATTTACTCAAGTCCAGTTTCACACACACCAACATTTTAACCTGTAAACTATCTGCCCAGAACTTTTTATGTATTTATTTAATTTTGAGACAGAGTCTCACTCTGTCATCGCGGGTAAAATGCCATGGCATCATAGTCCACAGCAACCTCAAACTCTTGGGTGCAAGCGATCATCTTGCCTCAGCCTCCCGAGTAGCTGGGACTACAGGTGATGGACACAACTCCCAGCTAGTTTTAGAGACGGGGTCTTGCTCTGGCTCCAACTGGTCTCCAACTTCCTTTTTTTTTTGAGACAGAGCCTCAAGCTGGCCCCCTGGGTAGAGTGCTGTGGCATCACAGCTCATAGCAACCTCCAACTCCTGGGCTCAAG
>NW_003852417.1:1495232-1496583 GCF_000181295.1 Otolemur garnettii
AAAAAAAAAAAAAAACCCCAGCCTAACTGCTTGACCGCTATGTGCTTTGGACAAAGATCCACTTCTTCCAGTCTCAATTTCCCCAGCTATGCAGTAAGAAGAACAAAATTAACCATAGGATTAAAAATTAGGCCATAGGATTGTTCTGAGAAGTCAATTAAATAATAAAGAGGCTGCAAAGCACCAAGGAGGCCAGGCCCGGGACAGGTATCTCCGAGGATCAGAGCATCTGATAAACTGGTGTGGCGCCGTAACAGACGACTCAGAACCAGGTGACTTCCGGTGTTTCCATTCTGCCTCACACGCCAATAAGGTAAGAACAGCATGTTTTATTCTTTGCCTAGGTTACTGGCATCATTATCTTCTCTCCCCAAACTTTCACTGCAGTGTACTTAAACTTCTTTTAGGAAATAGGATTCCAGTGGTTCTCTATTTCTTCCTATAAAAATAAAGAGACCACCCACTTCACTAAGTTTTGAGAACAAACATAAGATTATAGAGGCAAAGTAAACTGCCTCTAAAAGGATGTAAACTGTAATATATCATTTAGTGCAAGATAGTGGAATGCTCAGTTTCTTAAAAACTGAGACCATCGGGCGGCGCCTGTGGCTCAGTGAGTAGGGTGCCGGCCCTATATACCAAGGGTGGCAGGTTCAAGCTCGGCCTCAGCCAAACTGCAACAAAAAATTGCTGGGCATTGTGGTGGGTACCTGTAGTCCCAGCTACTCAGGAGGCTGAGGCAAGAGAATTGCCTAAGCCCAGGAGATAGAGGTTGCTGTGAGCTGTGATGCCACTCTACCAAGGACGATGAAATGAGACTCTGTCTCAAAAAAAAAAAAACTGAGACCATCTGTACTACAAAAAGTACCATCAGCCAAGTACTACTGTTTCATGTATCAAGGCAGATAATTTCTTCCCTTGCTTCTACTGATAAATTAACTTTTGAAAGGTTGAACATTTCATAGTAAGCCAGAAATAACCACTTTCTTCACCTTCATGCTTTAAGCAGATGCCAAGATCAAGTAAGAGCTAAGTGATAATTAAGGACATATGCTTAAAGTGCCAATGTGCACAGTGTATCTAAACACAATTACATTTTAAAATAAATCCATAAATATTATTCTAAAATTTTAAACTTCAAACTGACATATTTTTAAACCATACTATGTCCCCCAAAGTAAAAAAGGAATCAATTTTCTCAAAAATTTAAACACTCATATATTAAAGGGGAATGAGTTGGGGGTTTTTTTGTTTTTGTTTTTTTGAGACAGAGCCTCAAGCTATTGTTCTGGGTAGAGTGCTATGGCATCACAGCTCACAGCAACCTCCAACTCCTGGGCTCAAGCGATTC
>NW_003852417.1:1497396-1498208 GCF_000181295.1 Otolemur garnettii
AAAAAAAAAAGGTACATTGTAACATATGAGTTCTAAAATATTCTTAAGGGTGATATCATTGTCCAAGCCTAAACCCAAAAATCCTTATTATGATATTACCTCACACATGAAAATACAAGAATTTACACATCCCTACTATTGCTGATAAGATTTCACTTAATTGGATTCTGGGAAGATGGCCGACTGGTAGCAACCCTTAGCAGAGGCTCCTGAGGAGAGGAAGAAAAATTGGACGGAACTGGACTCTATGAAGCCAAAGACGGGGAGCTGAGCCAAGAAAGAAGTTCAGTAAGCCGTAACTCCAAGGAAGAGCATTCAAGAAAACAAATTACAGGTACGAAGCCTACTGACTAGGGGACAGGAGACCCCTCCCCCAAGCAGGGAGCCTGCCACAGCCTATCTGAGAACAAGCAGGGAACAAAAGACCTCTCATTTTACCTCACTGGAGAGAGATGCTAAACTCCAGATCTCTTTCTCCAGGGAGGTCCCACTTATGAACCTAGACACCACCCCAGCAGGCATAAAACTGAACAGATATTTTTCCCCAGAAGTCCAAACTCCCAGTCCACCTTTTCCCCTCACATGGCGGTCTGAAGTTCTGCCCCCTGCAGAGCATAGAGTGTTTGGTCTTGTCCTGAGAGACCTGGGCATAGTGTGGACCACCAACCATCAGGACGGAATCTGAGACTAACAGGGAAGAAAGAGGGTGTGGGAAGAAAGGGAGACTCAGTGGGAGGAGCAGCAGTCCCCTGGTTATGACTATGCCCGGCCAGTGGTAGTGTTGACCCTCGGTTTGGACTGTGTCTGCACCC
>NW_003852417.1:1498359-1500659 GCF_000181295.1 Otolemur garnettii
GTCCCCAGCAGAGGCTTGATAGGGATGGACTGCGACCTGAGAACAAGAGCGTGGTCCACTGATTCTAACAGAACTCTGGAGCAGTGGCCTACTGCGTATGAACCAAGACCTGAGGGCTAGGGCATGGGCCACTGTCTCCAACAGGGCTGGTGAGCAGAGGCTTACCAGGTGAGGACTCAGACCTGTGGGTGGAGTGCACTGCCCTGACTCTAACAGCCTGCAAACAGAGGCTTGCCAAGCAGTGGACTGAGATTGACAGGTGGGGGTGTGGTCCCCTGACACCAACTGGTCTGGCAAGCAGAGGCTAGCTGGATGTGGACTGAAACCAGTAGGTGGAGGCATGGCCCTTGGTTTTAGCTGGGTCTGTGAGCAGAAAAGCAGACAACAGTGTGGACTGAGTCTGGCAGGCGGGTGTGGATTCCAGGCTCCAATTGTGCTGTTGGAGACCCTTGAATCCCTCTCTGTTGGACAGAGTTTGCACTGCCTGAGACAATATGGTTGGAACCCATGTCTGGGGCTGTCCACTCAGGGACATTCTGAGGTTGACCTTCGAAGTTCTGTAGTGGAAAAGAACTGAAGGGTGGAGGCTGTACTGCAGGTGTTTGTATCTCTTCATAGTCAAGATTCAAACCTAATACTGTGGTTTCTTAGGATAGGGTAGAGGTTGGCTGATATCAAAACAGAGCTAGCTTGTGCTATCTCACCAAGTAGGTCCTCAGAGTCTCCAGCTAAAACTCTAAAAGGGGCCTTTTTTAAGGTCGTAGGAGATAAGCCACAATTACAAAGCCTAGTGCTTTGGTAAGGGGCTATCTCTACTACCTGGGAACCCCAATTCAATCTCACCCTATCAGTTCTAATAACCAAATGGTGGAAAATAAACATGGTGTGGACCCAACAGAAGAACTCTGGCAACATGAATAACCAGAGTAGATCAACCCCCCTCCCAAGAAATGACAAAAGAGATATAACTGAAGATGCCATGCATAGACAAATGGCAGCAATGTCAGAGGTCAAATTCAGAATATGGATGGCAAAGAAGATAAATAGAATGGAAGAAAAGATAGAAACTGAATTCCAAAGAGTAGTTCTAAGTTGTCTCAAGAAATTAACAAATTCAAAGCCCAAGTCACTAAAGATATGGACATAATGAGAAAAGATATAGCAGAGCTCAAGGAAATGAAAAAGTTAGTTGAGGAGCTTCAAAAGACAGTAGAATCCCTCAGTAATAGAATTGACCAGGCAGAAGAAAGGATCTCTGAAACTGAAGACAAAGCTTTTGAACGTTCCAAAACACTCAAAGAGGCAGACAAATGGAGCGCAAAAACTGATCATTCCCTGAGAGAGTTGCGGAGAGTTTTGGATCACTCCAAAAGATCAAACATTCATCTTATCATAATTTCCAAAGGAGAAGAGGATGGTCCTAAAGGTACAGATGTTCTACTCCAAGAGGTTTTGGAGGAGAATTTCCCAAGCATTGCAAGAGATACAGAACTTCAGATAGCAGACAGTTTCAGAACCCCAGCAAGACTCATTCCAAACAAAGGATCTCCTAAACACATTGTGATTAACTTTGCAAAAGTTAAGATGAAGAAGAAAGTTCTGCAAGCAGCCAGACATAAGAAAAGCAGCACCCACAAAGGGAAAAATATCAAAATAACTGCAGATCTCTCAGCCAAACCATCTCAAGCCAGAAGAAGATGGTCATAAACCTTCAGTCTCCTCAAATAAAACAACTTCCAGGCCAGAATCCTCTATCCAGCTAAACCGAGTTTCATTTGTGATGGAGAAATCAAATACTTGAATGACATAGACATGTTGAAGAAATTTACCATAACTAAACCAGCTCTCTAGGACAGGGGTCCTCAAACTTTTTAAACAGGAGGCCAGTTCACTGCCCCTCAGACCCTTGGAGAGCTGGCTGCGGGCCCCAGGACAAGTTGGCTGCTAAGCAGGACAGGCAGTGGCAGCAAAAACACCCAGCAGGCTGGATAAATGTCCTAGGCAGGCTGCATGTGGCCCACGGGCCGTAGTTTGAGGACGCCTGCTCTAGGATATTCTCAGATCCATCCTACACAACGACCAGTGCAATGCTCTACCTCCAAAGTAAACTCACCCAGAAATTTTTGAACAAAACCCAACTTTCACAATGGTGAAAGGATTAAAAATGTCCACTGGATATCCGAATATCATGACACCCAAACCACAACCAGGCTTATCAATTCTCTCAATTAATGTGAATGGTTTAAACTGTCCTCTAAAGAGGCACATGCTGGCTGACTGGATACATAAACTCAGACCAG
>NW_003852417.1:1500995-1502120 GCF_000181295.1 Otolemur garnettii
AAAAAAAAAAAAAGGATAAAAATAGACTCAGGGTGAAGGGATGGATTTGTATAACACAGGCAAATGGAAACCAGAAAAAAGCAGGGGTTGCAATTTTATTAGTAGATACAAGTGGCTTTAAACCAACAAAGATAAAGAAAAATAAGGAAGGTAACTACATATTTGTCAAGGGAAACACCCAACATAAAGAGATTGATAATAAACATTTATGCACCCTACCAGAATGCTCCTCAATTCATAAAGCAGACCCTAATACAAAGGGTCTGAACAAAGTGATATATCTCCCTGCACTATAATAGTTGGAGATTTTTAAACCCCTTTAATAGTTTTGGATAGATCCTCCAAGAAGAAACTAAATAAAGAAATATTAGACTTAAACCTGACCCTAGAACAAATGGACTTTACAGACCTCTACAGAACATTTCACCCTAATAAAACTGAATATACATTCTTCTCCTCAGCCCACAGGTCATCCTCCAAAATAGATCATATCCTAAGACACAAGTCTAACCTCAGAAAATTTAAAAGTGTAGAAATTATTCCTTGTATCTTCTAGGACCACCATGGAATAAAAGTTGAACTCAACAGCAATGGGACTCTTCATACTCAAACAAAGTCATGAAAGCTAAATAATCTTAGGCTGAATGATAGCTGGGTCAAAGACAAGATTAAGAGGGAAATCACCAAATTTCTGGAACAAAATGATAATGAAGACATAAATTATCAAAACCTGTGGGAGGGCAGCACCTGTGGCTCAGTGAGTAGGGCACCAGCCCCATGTGCTGAGGGTGGCAGGTTGAAATCCAGCCCCAGCCAAACTGCAACAACAACAAAAAAAATAGCTGGGCGTTGTGGCGGGCACCTGTAGTCCCAGCTATTCGGGAGGCTGAGGCAAAAGAATCGCCTAAGCCCAGGAGCTGGAGGTTGCTGTGAGCTGTGACACCACAGCACTCTACCAAGGGCAATAAAGTGAGACTCTGTCTCTCTAAAAAAAAAAAAAAAGACCAGCAGTGGCGGTGAGGACCTAATGCCTCAGTATCACATCTGGACCCTGTGGCCTGTCTTGAGCTGTCACAGTCACAGCAGCCTCTTCAGCTCCTGTCCTCAGAGTTACTGTGTCTACAC
>NW_003852417.1:1504663-1506602 GCF_000181295.1 Otolemur garnettii
AAAAAAAAAAATTCAGTGAGGGAAAAGACTCCCTATTTAACAAATGGTGCTGGGTGAACTGGCTGGTGACCTATAGAAGACTGAAACTGGACCCCTTGCCTTTCATCATTAACAAAAATTGATTCCCACTGGATAAAAGATTTAAACTTAAGACATGAAACTATGAAAATACTAGAAGAAAGTGCAGGGAAAACACTTGAAGAAATCAGCCTGAGAGAATATCTTATGAGGAGAATATCTTCTATTGCCCCGGGCAATAGAAGCAACACCAAAAATGCATTACTGGGATCTGATCAAACTAAAAAGCACAGCCAAGAGCACAGTGAGTAAAGCAAACAGACAACCTTCAGAGTGGGAGAAGATTTTTGCAGGTTATGCTTTCAACAAAGGTCTGATAACTAGACTCTACAAAGAACTCAAACTAATCATTGAGAATAAATAACCCCATTTCTATGTGGACAAGAGGCTTGAACAGAAACTTCACTGATGAAGACAGGTGCATGGCCTACAAACACATGAAAAAATGCTCATCATCCTTAATAATCAGAGAAATGCAAATCAAAACTACTTTGAGATATCATCTAACTCCAGTAAGATTAGCCCACATCACAAAATCCCAAAACTACAGATGTTGGCGTGGACGCAGAAAGAAGGGAATGCTTCTACACTGCTAGTGGGGATGCAAGCTAATACGACCTTTTTGGAAAGAAGTTTGGAGAACACTCAAGCAGCTAGAAGTAGACCTATCAATTGATCCTGCAATTCCTCTACTAGGTATATACCCAGATGATCAAAAATCATTTTATAACAAAGGCATTTGCACCAGAATATTTATTGCAGCCCAATTCATAATAGCCAAGACATGAAAACAGCCCAAGTGCCCATCGACCCATAAATGGATTAACAAATTGTGGTATATATACACCATGGAATACTATGCAGCCATAAAAAAGATGGAGACTTCACATCTTTTATGTTTACCTGGATGGGGCTGGAACATATTCTTCTTAGTAAAGTATCAAAAAGTATCCAGTGTACTCAATACTAGTCTGAAATCAATATATAACCACCTACACACTCATATGAATGGCAAAAAACATAACTATAGTCCAGAAAGTAGAAGGGAAGAGGAAAGAGAGGGGAGGAGAGGGGGGATATGGGAGGAGTGAGGGTATTTGGGGGGACCTCACCTAATGTGCACGATGCAATGGTACATTTCAAAACTATTTAGAAATGAATATAATTGTGATGGATGTGTTACTTAGGTCAATGTAAACATTTCACATTGTATATCGAAGCACTACCCTGAACTCCATAAATGCATCAATGTACAAAGTTATGATTTAATAAAAAATAATATAAAAAAAAGATTTCACTTAAATAAGAACATACAGCATATTATAAAAAACATACATACCATATCCCGGTGCTCCAAGTTAACCCCACATTTGAGCAGTTCTTCCACAACATGTATGTGCCCTTCTTTTGATGCAGATATAAGCGCTGTCCAATTATCCTTGAACACATACACAAAAATGTTACCATTTTAAAACCAAAAATCACATTCCAAAGTGAAGAAAAATAAATTTGAATTTACATACCAAATGATCATACCAAACTGACATGAATCGACCCACTCAAAATAATTCTAAAATAGCACTTAAGCTCTCTTAAGAATTCATCTGTGGGTGGCACTGGTAGCTGGGGTAGGGCGCTGGCCACATCCCCCAGGCTGGCAGGTTTGAACCCAGCCCAGGCCAGCTAAAACAATGACAACTGCAACAATAACAAAAAAAGCTGGGAGTTGGGGCAGGTGCCTGTAGTTCCAGTTACAAGGGAGGCTAAGGCAAGAGAATTGCTTGAGCACAAGAGTTTTAGGTTGCTGTGAGCTGTGACACCATGGCACTCTACCCAGGGCAACAGCTTGAGACTCTGTCTC
>NW_003852417.1:1507476-1509271 GCF_000181295.1 Otolemur garnettii
GAGGTTGCTGTGAGCTGTAATGCCACGGCACTCTACCCAGGGGGACAGCTTGAGGCTCTGTCTCAAAAAAAAAACAAAAAAAAAACTTTTCTCCTTTATTTTTTAAAGTATAAAAGTATACTATTTTATAACTTTAATTCATGAATGTAATTTAATTCAGTGCTCACTGAATGTAGCTGAGTGATACTCAAAGCAATTCTAAGTAAAATAGGAAAAGTAGAAGAAATGGAACGTCTTAGAATGGAGATTTACCCTGCAGAAGTGCGATGAGAAGGGACCACATCTTTCTGGCCAGTATCATACGTAATGTTTATTAGAAGTTAGCATCACAGGGTGCTACTTAACAACATGACTCAGCAGGAGCGTTTGTTAGGTATACAATTGTGCATACATATACCTCTGTTCCACTAGCACACCTGTACTTACGCAGTAAAAAATAAAGAGCTGTGATCCTTCGCTGAAAAGAAAAATTCCTCTCCTGTTTTTAAAAAACTGACAAAGCCAACAGGCAAGACTGACATAGATCTAAAAGTACAATTTTTAATCTATTACTTTTGAATTACTTCTTAAAAACAGACAAACAGCTAAGTTAAGGAAAAGAAAGTGAAGACAAATAAGTAAATGCTTTTAATACATACCAAATCTTCCAGATTGCAATTAGCGCCATTCTTAATTAATTCTTTCACGATTTCCAGATTGCCTTGCTCAGCTGCTATCATCAAAGGAGTCTGGCCACACTGGGGAAGAGAAGAGACACACAGAACTCAGCAAGACACTGGACTTTTTACGGAATCACTGAGGGTAAACACCCCACACACGCACATATTTTCATGAAGCTATGCTAAGCACTAGCTGTGTTTACCATATTAATGTAATTTAGAAACAGCTTTGAGTCTCAAGTTAACAGTTTACTAACAATTTAAAAGTCAAAGAGAAAATAAAACATAATTTTTCTTCCTATAGTATTAGTAATTTGTTTCTTGGCACAGGAAATTCGTTTAGAATAAGTAAAAATGCATAATACTATGATCTGGAAAGTAATTACTGGAACATATATATAAAATCTCAGAATAACTATGATAATCATATTCTCTCACAATATACGTAGAATATAACACAGATTGTGTTTTCAATCATGTATATGTTTTATCTAAAATAGGAAAAGTAAAATAATAAATACAATACAGGTGGCATATATAATACACATATGTACTTCTTTAAAGCCTTCCCTTATAAACTTAATCCATTAATCTAAACCCCTTGCTAGTTAAATCACAGTTTCTAAGCTTTGTGCTAAGAAAGAGTCACACAACTACACAGACAGTGTTCCCTGAGCCCTGGAGAGGGCACTGGGCAGCCAGATCCGGGGACAAGTCACCTGTGGCAGCCCCATCAGCAGCATGTGCAATGCCAACATTATCAATTTCTGCAAGTGCCATGACAGGAAATAGATGCAAAAGCACCAAAGGGCAATAATTAACTAAAGGTGCCAAACATACTAACGTAAATGAGAAAAACTTACACCAAAAATTAAATTCAAGGCCAGGCATGGTGGCTCACACCTATAATTTTAGCACTCTGGGAAGCTGAGGCAGGCAGATTGCCTGAGCTCACCAGTTCGAGACCAGCCTCAGCTAGAGGGAAACACCATCTCTAAATAATATCTGGGCATTGTGGAGAGCGCCTATAATCCCAGCTACTCAGGAGGCTGAGGCAAGAGAATAGTTTGAACCCAAGAGTTTGAGGTTGCTGTGAGCTATGACATCAGAGCACTCTACTGAGGGCAACAAAGCAA
>NW_003852417.1:1509871-1514876 GCF_000181295.1 Otolemur garnettii
AAAAAAAAAAAAAAAGACAAGAAGGTCAACAGGCGCCCCAGTGATGCTAGGGCAGGGCAAGCCTCCCTCTCAACCCAGGATGAGCCCGGTATGCCCCCGTTCTCTTTCCCACTCTTACTGATCTCCTATAATTTTCCCTTCTCGTATTAATCCTTGTTCGTCATCACACTTTTGTGTAACTAACTGATTACTGTCTCTCTCTCCTAAAGCCTCTAGACTCCATGAGGATGGAAAACGCGCCTGTCTTGCTTGTGGGTTTAATACTGTGGACCCAGCATGAGACACAGAGACTACCACACAGACACCCAACTGTTCTGAGTGAGTGAGCAAAGACTAAAGAATTTAAAAATCCATTAGGAGCAGCACACACACAATCCTAATAACTGCAAAATAACAGATGCTATTCTAAGAACAAAACAAGAGTTCAAACAAAAATACTGGTTTAAATGAAGTAAAAAAGTAGAATCACATTAAATACAGACCTTCTCACATAATGATGGATACTAAATTATGTGCAGTAGCTGCATGTCATTTAACCAGGGTCATTAGGGAATGAGGTATTACATATTAGACATAAACAGATTTTCCAGGTCAAAACATTTATCCTTTAAAAAAATTACAGTTGGGCGGTGCCCATAACTCAGTCGGCAGGGCGCCGGTCACATACACCTAGGGTGGCAGGTTCAAACCTGCCCGGGCCTGCTAAACAACGACAACTGCACCAAAAAAATAGCGGGGCGTTATGGCGGGTGCTTGTAGTCCCAGCTACTTGGGAAGCTGAGGCAAGAGAACCACTTTAGCCCAAAAGTTTGAGGCACTATGAACTGTGATGCCACGGTACTCTACCCAGGGCAACAGCTTGAAACTCTATCTCAAAAAAAAAGACAGTTGAATATAACTTTATGAGAATCATCATTCTAAAAAGCAATGTGATGTGCACGTTATATTTAAGATTCTGAATCACGACTAGGATAAAAGGTGATTAAAACGTCACTAGCATAATATACAAATTAACACTAACAAACTCTGAACCCTTGGTCCTGAGGATACATGAGTTTTACATCACAATTTTCAGAACTGTAATTCCAAAGACTCAGAAGAGTTTTCTATTTACTTTCTGGAGTCACAGTTACATTTCAGACAGTTCACACAGGGTGTGTCTAGACAATGAGGGAAAAAATAATGTAAATGTATATAAATAACTGTAACACAAGTAAGAAAGATGAGGTCAATTTTATTACCTAGAAACATGACAAATGAAAGTCTTGACCAGTTACAGTATTCTCATCCAGAAACTATTAGTTGTCTACCCAGTCTCCAGAAGGACAGGATTTGGCTTGCAGTGGCAACAAGCTCAGGTAAAAATCCCACATTGTTCAACCACACTTGTGGGAATTACCCTCAACCCCGTCCCTTCCCTGCTGTGGCTACGCCTCCCAGGAAAGCTCCATCAGAGGCCTAATTCAACTGGTCTGAACCCTTCTTCCCTCTTCTGGCCAATAAGCAGACACAGTGAGGAAGCTGAGTCAGCACAGCTGGTGGGAGGTCATCAGCACACAGGGAGGGGAGGCCGGAAAAGCAGGAGGAGCTGGAGTCGTGGAGGGCACCACTTCAGCCTGGGGAATAGCTGAGCCTCCAGCTTATTATTATGGAGAAAAATCTAAGTCTAAACCGCTGTTTTGAGAGCTGTCACATCCAGTCCAAAGCAATCCTAATTGATAGACTTTTTGTAGCTACACTATCCAAAAAGATCATGGTTTTCAGTAAAGACTGCCATAAAGTGTTATTAGATCCCAAAGATACACAGGTAAGTCACCTGATTTAAGTTGGACCTTCAACAAAAACTACCTTCAGATTCTCCTGGTTCTTGCTCAACCAAGTACAGATATAGAAATAATATGTCATGTCCAGACAACTTTATGCTTCCACTTAAAAATGAAATCTGTAAGAGTCCTTTCCAAACCTAACCACACACATTCCAGCAAATCCGATACCCATCTCTTTCCAAAACACATAGGATTTCAGAACCCATATAACCCGGGTCTACTACTAACAATGACCTCAAGCCAAACACCCAAAACAGAACACTGTGTACACCCCAACTGAAGTTCCACAACAGGTACCACAATCTCAGCTTCCCAGAAGACGTCAGTGCAAAAACTACCAGTCAAGCATCTTTTTGCTCTTCCCAACTTTTAGGTTCCCATTTCTACTTATTTAGGTGGATTACATAACTAAATAACCATTACCTTTAAAGCAGTCACCTTTGGAGGGCACATGCTTCTTCCAATAATGGTAGAGAAATTAAAACTTTTTGAAATTTCCTATTAAAATCTACTTATAAATACATAACAAAACCTACAACTTAAAGTTCCAGTTTATTTATTTTTGAGACAGAGTCTCACTCTGTCACCCTTGGTAGAGTGCCCTGGCATCACAGCTCACAGCAACCTCAAACTCCTGGGCTTAAGCAATTCTTTTGCCTCAGCCTCCCAAATACCTGGGACTACAGGCACCTGAAACAACACTCAGCTAATTTTAGAGATGAGGTCTCGCTCTGGCTCAGGCTGGTCTTGAACCTTTGAGCTCAGGCAATCTACCCTCCTCAGCCTCCCAGATGCTGGGATTACAGTCATGAACCACCATGCCCAGATTCTCCAGTTTCTTAAACAGGAGAGAAATGTCCAGCCTCAACTTTACCCATTTGTACCAAGGACAGCAAAGAAAATGAGTTTTTCTTATTTTCAAAAATAAAAAAACTTTTGCTACTAATTTAAGAAGGGCAAAGATTTGCCATCACTAAGAATATACACAGGCCAAGAGATTTTCAAGGGCAGGGAACCTGTGGCCTTCTTAAGACTTCTGGCCTTTTGACTGAATCCAAATTTCACAGAACAAATCCTTTTAATAAATAAATTAAATAAAACTAGATTCAAGTTGACAAATGCAGTAGAAAGAAAAGAAAGAAACTAGAGTTTACTGATTGTGACCAATTATGCGCTAAGCACATTATCAGGCAATTTTACACACATTATTTTGTTTGTTTTGTTTTGAGACAGAGTCTCACTCTGTTGCCCTGGGTAGAGTGCCAGTGGCATCATAGCTCACAGCAACCTCAAACTCTAGGGTTTCAGTGATTCTCTTGCCTCAGTCTACTGAATACCTGAGAACTATAGGCACCCACCATACACCTGGCTATTTTTTTAAGAGACAGGGTCTGGCTCTTGCTCAGGCTAGTCTTCAACTCCAGAGCTCAAACAATCCACCCGCCTAGGCCTCCCAGGGCAGTAGGATTACAGGTGTGAGGCACCACGCCAGGCCTTACCTACATTATTTTATTTAACTGATCTAATATTTAGAATCCTTTTTTAAAACTGATAATAAAGTTACATCAATACTTTACTATTAAAAAGAAGAAGGGAAAAATCCAAATGACTTTTTATAATTCTATATTTTATCAGAACTTAATTCTATAAAAATTAAATGTTATCCCCAACCTTCAAACTGAGCTATAACTGAACAATCTCAAATGATTCCAAATTATTTTAATACTCCAATTTAAAAAGGATACAATGTTAAACTAGATATAATGATAATTAATATCCATTAAATATGTCTCATGCATGATCCTAAATTAAGCTCTATGTCAAATATGCTTCACCCCATCTGGCAATAAGATTAATATAATTTTATGCTTATTGGTGCGTGATGTTTTTCCTTCCTCAGTACTCCCTAAGAAAACGTCTATGAAGTAAAACAATACTTTCAAACTATCATAGTGTTATTCCAAATCTGTTAATAAATGCTAATAAAAATGACTACTTCTATAATTCTAACAATCTCCATTTATAAATTTTCTATCTTATCTATTTATAATAATTTTTGACTATTCATAATCATAAAAGGCTGCAATGATGTTGTTAACTAGCCAGAAATTATTTTGTTCAATATAAAAACACGAGAAAGAAGGCCTCATCATTAAGGGAAACTTTCTTTTGACAACTCAAAGAAAGGCAGTGGAGCTTAAACAGAGGATAGCCTGCTTAAAGTCAAATAGAGGAGAGGTTAAATGTGGGTTCTATTAGATGTATCTTGGACAGATAGCTGAGGATTTATGTCATCTACCCATAAATCAAGATAAGTATATTCTTTATATAGTTGTTATATAAATACATTAAAATGCATACATAATATTTGCATAAGTATCCAATAAAAACATTAGTCATCATAATAATATTACAATAACCTTTTAGATAAAGAGTTCATTAACTGAGTTAATATTTAACAGAATTAGGTACCCAATGTCCAAAAAATGTAGTAATAAAATGACTGCCATTTCAGCAGTTTTCAACACATCTGTGATATTCACACATCCATGGTTATAACAGGATTATTCACAATAGCCCAGGGACAGTGCAACCTAAATTTCCATCCAGAGATGAGTGGGTAACAAAATGTGCTGCACAGACAACAGACTCGTGTTCAGGCTTAAAAGGGAAGGAACTCCTGTCACAACATGAGTGAACACAAGGACGTGACGTTAAGTGAAATAAGCCAGTCACAAAAGACAGTTAGTATATATGGGAGTCCGTTTGTATGATTGTCCTGAATAGTTAAGCTGGCAGAAAGAGAAAGTAGAACGTTGGAGAAAGGGGAAAGGGAGAGTCATTTAATGGATATAAAGTTTGGATTTTACAAGATGAAAAACTTCTGGAAATCTGTTACATGACAAAGTGGAAGTATTTAACACTCCTGAATTGTATCCTTAAAAATGGTTAGGACAATAAATTTTATGTTATATGTTCTTTACCATAATAACTTACAAATTTTTTTATATGTCTACACACAGATACACATATCACATGTGTAAAATAGAAACTGCTCCTTGGCTCGGCTCCTGTGGCTCAAGTGGCTAAGGTGCCAGCCACATACACCTAAGGTGGCGGGTTCGAATCCAGCCCGGGCCTGCCAAAACAACAAGGATGGCTGCAACCGAAAAGTAGCC
>NW_003852417.1:1514990-1521266 GCF_000181295.1 Otolemur garnettii
AAACAACAAGGATGGCTGCAACCGAAAAGTAGCCGGGCGTTGTGGGGGGCGCCTGTGGTCCCAGCTACTTGGGAGGCAGAGACAGGAGACTCGCTTGAGCCCAGGAGTTGGAGGTTGCTGTGAGCTGTGATACCATGGCACTCTACCCAGGGGGACAGCTTGAGGCTGTCTCAAAAAAAATAAAAATAAAAATAAAAATAAAAGAAATTGCTCCTTATTCATCTTATCTATGGGCCAAAAAAAGAAAAAATTACATTATATTGGAAATACATATAGTTCTAAGAAATAGGATAATTTTCCTTAAGTTTTATAAAACAAACACATATTTTGCCACTTAGAATGTTTATATAAAAGTTTATTAGTAACTAAAACATGCCAAATAATCTTCGGCTTAACTGTTCATGATAAAATAAAATGAACTTTTCTTTACACATGGCACTGAACAGAAATATCTCATTGAAGTTCATGTTTATTAATATTTTACTAAGTATAACAAATAACCTATTTAACCCTGTTAAAGATGGAGGGTCTTTAAAACCCCACATTGTGTGGAATGAACAATCAAGGAAGAAAGCTGGGGCTCCACTAAGAACGGTATTAAAACTTCCTCATTTTGTCTGCTTTATCTATTCATAGGCAGAAGGGGTCTAGGTGGTCTCTAACATTTCTTAAAAGCAATTCAGATTTCAGTAATCAAAAATCATGAATACTGATTATTCCATCAAGGAATTAAAAAAAAGATAAATCTGGCTCAGTGCCTGTAGCTCAAGCAGCTAAGGCACCAGCCACATGCACCTGAGCTGGTGGGTTCGAATCCAGCCCAGGCCCACCAAACAATGATGACTGCAACCAAAAAACAGCCGGGCATTGTGGCGGGCGCCTATAGTCCCAGCTACTTGGGAGGCAGAGGCAGGGGAATAGCTTGAGCCCAGGAGTTGGAGGTTGCTGTGAACTGTGATGCCACAGCACTCTACCTAGGGCGACAGCTTAAGGCTCTGTCTCAAAAAAAAAAAAAAGATAAATCAAAATTTAATATTCAATCATTTACATAAGTTAAAGTTCACTCCAAAAATATGGCATTTTAAGTACTTTTACCTATAAGGAATTATATCACAAGTACAGACCAATATTTCTCACCTGTTTCTTTTCCTACCCTTTTCTTACCTTTATCCTTAGCGCAGTGCCTTGTACATAGTAGGTGGTCAACAAATATTTGTGAAAGAATTTAATTTTACAAATGTGATTTTTTTTCCTTTTTTTTTGAGACAGTCTCACTATGTTGCCCTTGGGAGAGTGCCGTGGTGACACAGCTCACAGCAACCTCAAACTCTTGAGCTTAAGTGATTCTCTTGCCTTAGTTTTTCATTTTTTAGTAGAGACTCATCTACGTCTTTGCACTTTTCCAGAAGAGCTTTCAGAGCAGGAATATTTTCTTCTTCTACATAATTAATTACACTCTGTGATATCAGAACTGACATTTTCACAGAAAGCTGTAGTTATCTTTATGTCAATACCTGTTGCAAGTAAATTAGACAAAACACATATAATTTGTGGTTAGAAAAAAGTTACTATTAAATACAGCATCATTCTTAATATTAAACTTCAGCAAGTACACCTCCAGTGTTAGCAGTGAAAACCGGGCTTCACAGCTCAGCTGTCACAGTGCTGACCAGATGTCTTTTCAAGACTCACACTCAACTCCATGTTAACTTACCCACACCCCAAACTCCAGATCCATCCCCAAATCCTCCTTATGGCCGCCACAAATGCAAGGAAGTGCTCCACTGCACTTCCTACTGTCTCAACCAGTAAATAGCAGCTCCAGGTCCCGTCTACCACCATCAAATACCTTGGAACTAAGCAAGATGATGTTTTCCTCTTCCGCCTACATTACATCTATTAAAAATCTTTTTGGCTCTGCCTTTAAAACATACTTGACATGTGACTACTACTCAGCACTTCCATCACTACCACCTTCTTATAAGCCACTGGCTTCCTAACTGGCCTCCCTGCCTCCATTCTGCCTTCCCCGCAGTCTGCCCTCCACAACACAGCCACGGTGATCTTTTGAAAACGTTAAGTTAGGCCAGAGCTACCAGAGCCTAAGAAGGTAGGGGATGGGGAATGATACAAAGTTCTGGGTAGACAGAAGGAAGGGATTTACTGCATGGCATGAGCACTGTAGTTAGTAACATACTGCATATTTCAAAACTGCTACAGGAACGGACTTCAACTGCTCTCAATACAAAGAAACAGTAAGTATGTGAGGGATGGACATGCTTATTAGCCTGATTTGGTCATTTCATAATGTATGCATGTACCAAAACATCACACTGTGTACCCCCACAAGGAAATAAATTATTATTTTTAATTAAAAATTATATTAAATTAAAAAAAAAAACTTTAGGGGGGTGCCCGTAGCTCAGTGGGTAGGGCGCCGGCTACATACACTTAGGCTGGCAGGTTCGAACGTGGCCCAGGCCAGCTAAAACAACAATGACAACTCCAACAAAAAACTGGCCAGGCATTGTGACGGGTGCCTATAGTCCCAGCTATTTGGGAGACTGAGGCAAGAGAATCGCTTAAGCCCAAGAATTCAAGGTTGCTGTGCATGGCACTCCTTGAGACTCTGTCTCAAAAGAAAAAAAAAAGGCTCGGCGCCTATGGCTCAAGTGGCTAAGGCGCCAGCCACATACACCTAAGGTGGCGGGTTCCAATCCTGCCCAGGCCCACCAAACAACAATGATGGCTGCAACTAAAAAAAAAAATAGCCAGGTGTTGTGGCGGGCGCCTGTGGTCCCAGCAACTTGGGAGGCAGAGGCAGGAGACTCGCCTGAGCCCAGGAGTTGGAGGTTGCTGTGAGCTATGCCACGGCACTCTACCCAGGGGAACAGCTTGAGGCTCTGTCTCAAAAAAAAAAGTCTTCTGACCACTTCTCACTGTACTCAAAGTAAAAGCAAATGTTTTCACCTCAGCCTAGCTAACTCCACATGGCACAGCCTCTCCCTTCTGCTCCCCCTCACCCTCCCAGCCGCCTGACCACTCTGGGCACTGTCCTTCTCGGGCCTCTGCACTCCCTTCCTGTCTGTCTCAACTTCTCTTCCTCCTTACCGCCTTTGGGCCACCTTACTAGAAAGTCTCACCTGGCACATGATGGAAGAGAGTGGCAACCTCACACGGGCTCCCCTGCCACCTGCTCTCCCATACCCTTGATCTGCTTTACTGTTCTTCATCAGGACAGCACCCAGGACTGGCTCTTCCCACTTTATGCCAGCCCCCTTCCCCACAGCCCAGCCAGGCTGAAATCCTCAGAATTGCTCCCACCTGCCGCGCCACTCCATGCACCTGTCCTTGCCCAATTTGCTCCCCGCAATCTACAACATGGGCATCGGGCGTGCCCACCAAAGCACCTGCTGTTCTCTGCAGAGTCACAGTCAACATTTTTTCTGTCCAGTTCATTTCCTAACACTTGAGGTGAGCCAACCCCACGCTCAGTGCCTTAGTCACGGCCTTCACCATCCATATTAATCAACACTCCTAAGGCCACAAGAGACTAAGTTAAACCAGCTTAAGCAAAACAAAAACATGTATTTTAAGAATACTAGTTCATTTCCCACAACCACACCATGGAAATGTGGGTGCCAGTGGACCTCAAATACAAGTAGGATTCTCTTTCCCTATTGGCTTAACCTCCTTTCATTCTAGACCAAATTCTTTCCTACAAAGGGAAATACAGCTTCCCACAGATACCCAGCCTCAAATCGGACAGTTCTCAATACCAGAAGAAGCAATCTATTCTTTGTTCCCAGATCCAAACATCGCAGAAATGGATTCTGACTGCCCAGACGGGGTCAGTTGCCAACCGAGAACCAATCAACTATAGTCACAAAGTCGGGAGGGGTTACAAGGTCACATAGTATCAGCACTGTTTCCAGAGAAGAGAAACAGTTGTGATCTATGGCATCAATCCTAAAAATGTCTGTTACACCATCTCAGCCTTGGATCAATGTGACAGGCCATCAACCTATGCCTCATCTCCAATCCATGTGCCCCTCCACTTGTGCCCCTTCAATCCGTGCATCACACAGAACAAAAAGTGATCTACAATACATTCTTCTTAAAATCCTGGTTGGGGGATGGCGCCTGTGGCTCAAGGAGTAGGGCACTGGCCCCATATACCAGAGGCGGAAGGTTCAAACCCGACCCTGGCCAAAAACTGCAAAATATAAATAAATAAATATAATAAAATAAAATCCTGGTTGGAGCCAGGCATGGTGGCTCACAACTGCAATCCTAGCACACTAGCAGTCCAAAACAGGAGAATTACTTGACTCTAGTAGTTTGAGGCTGCAGTGAGCTATGATGACATCATTGCACTTTAACCAAGGTAATAGAGACCCTGACATCATTGCACTTTAACCAAGGCAACAGAGACCCTGACTGGGAAAAGAGAAAAAAGAAAATCTTGGTTAAGGGAATAAAAAAATGACAGCTTTTCCCTCAAAAATTATCCTAGGAATTTATGTCCTCTAAGCTTTTGTTTTTTAAAGCTATTGTAAAGATTCAATTATATAATTCCTCTGGAAAGTTTTGCTCTGTACTGATCTGAGTAAAGACAACAAGTTCAAGTCTTTTCTTGGAGACAGTCTCACTCTGTCCCCCTGGTAGAGTCCCATGGCCTCATAACTCACAGCAACCTCAAACTCTTAGGCTCAAGTGATCCTCTTGCCTTAGTTTTTCATTTTTTAGTAGAGACAGGGTCTCACTCTTGCTGGTCTCAAACTCATAAGCTCAGGCAATCACCCACCTCGGCCTTGCTGAGCGCCAGGATTACAGGCGTGAGCCACCAAGCCCCACCAACAAGTTCAAGTCTGGATTATGATGACGAGGGTGTGCAGAGCCTCACGTTCTGGCGCCATCCTCCCACTCCAGCCTCATCTCTTTCTCCCCTCCTCAGTCCCATCCCTCCCACCTTCACCTAAGCCCATCCACAGTCGCACCGGCATGGCTAGCCCCAGCCAGACTAGTCCTGTAGCTCCCTCACTGCCCCCTGCTTTCTTCTGTCCAGACCTTTGTGCTCATGGCCTCTCCTGCTTAGAAAGTCCATCTTCCAAATGCGTTGCCTGGACAGCTTCCACTCACCCTTGAGGTCACGGCTCTAACATTCTCTTCTCCTGGACGGCTTCACTGGCTGGCTGCTCAGTATACCCGACCCTGGGCCGCACCCTCCTCTAGACTCTTCCACCCCTCTTCTGCACCTGGGTATAAATCTCGACGCATACTGCTCATATCACACTCAACTCTCCACATCTCCCCAAAACTACAAGTTCCGGAGCCAGGACCCAGCTTACGTGTAACACAACGCCTACCTGACAGGGACGGAGAGAAAGAACAGCATCCCCTGCCTGGCAGGAAGGAGCCTTGCACACACAGCCTTGGTGTTCTCGTGTGAACAATTTCACAGAACACCAACATCAGACAAGGTCCCTCTGTGACCAGGATGTCAAGACAAAAACAAGACCACAGAGAAACAGACGTGAACACTGTCCCAACCACGAAGACGCCCACACATCTCCCCAGCCAGGCTGATATGAAGGATGGCCGCCTCTTTACCAATTACAGCTTTAGCCTTACTCCATTCCTCTTGCCTTCTAGTGAAGATTTAAACTATCCAGTTGCAGAATTACCCACCATCATCACCACCACAACTCTACTTCCTGGGACTCCCCATTCTGGGCAAAGCTTTGTTCTCTGAACTTCTCCCCCAGCTCTTTGCCCAGTTAGTGCCCTATGATGCAAACGCGCCTTTACCACAGGTGTTAATCAACCAACCTTGTTCAACTATTATGGTCCTGGTGGACTCTGACTAGAGGTCATGAACACCGTTCAGTATTAATAAATTTCACTGAATAAACAACACTAAAACGTGATGTTTATGAGCACATAAATAAGTACCAAGGAATTACTAAATAGGGCTGGGCATGGTGGCTCACGCCAGTAATCCTAGCACTCTGGGTAAAGAGCTCAGTGAACTGGATGCCAGCCACATACACCAAGGTTGGTGGGTTCAAGCCCAGCCCTGGCCTGCTAAACAGCAATAACAACTACAACCAAAAAATAGCGGGGCATTATGGTGGATGCCTGTAGTCTCAGTTATTTGGGAGGCTGAGGCAAGAGAATCGCTAAAGCCCTAGAGTTTGAAGTTGCTGTGAGCTGCGATGCCACAGCACTCTACCCAGGGCAACATAGTCAGACTCTGTCTCAAAAAAAAAAAAA
>NW_003852417.1:1522902-1533625 GCF_000181295.1 Otolemur garnettii
GAGTCTCCTGCCTCAGCCTCCCAAGTAGCTGGGACCACAGGCGTCCACCACAACACCCGGCTATTTTTTGGTTTCAGCCATTATTGTTGTTTGGCGGGCCCAGGCTGAGGATTCGAACCCGCCACCTTAGGTGTATGTGGCTGGCGCCTTAGCCACTTGAACCACAGGCGCAGAGCCATAGATATTATTTCTTAACCACCTTTTCATAACCTGAATTGCTCTCTATTATGGGATCCTTTTTCTTTCCTTCACAGCACTTTTGTAAATTTGTAATTTATACATTTACCTGTTTAACAGCTGTTCTGCTCACTAGGATATAAGGTTTATAAAAGAAATGACTATTTTCTTTCATTTTATACCAAATACCCAATACCTAGCAATTCCGGCCCACAGAAGATACTACATCTCTTGAATAAAGCGTAATCATCTTAATCTATTTTCCATGGCATTTTTTATCTACTGGGAATAGAAAGTTATGCATTCTTGACATTAATGTTTTTATTTTTATTTATTTTTTTTTTTGAGACAGAGCCTCAAGCTGTCAGCCTGGGTAGAGTGCTGTTGCATCACAGCTCACAGCAACCTTCAACTCCTGGGCTGAAGCGAGTCTCTTGCCTCTGCCTCCCAAGTTGCTGGGACCACAGGCGCCCGCCACAACGCCCGGCTATTTTTTTGGTTGCAGCCATCATTGTTGTTTGGCAGGCCGGGCTGCATTGGAACCCGCCACCTTAGGTGTATGTGGCAGGCGCTTTAGCCACTTGAGCCACAGGTGCCAAGCCGACATTAATGTTTTTAAATGGCAGGATAGTCAATAGCAATGTTAGAGAGAGATCTTTATGTTATACCAAGACCTGGTTCATTTTTAGAAATTGTAAGCAAATTTAATGGGCTGACATTTTTGGCATTCAAAGTGCTTTTACCAAAAGGCCAATTGGTTAACAGATGCAACTTTTTTTTTTTTTTTTTGAGATAGAGCCTTACTCTGTTGCCCTCAGTAGAGTGCCGAGGCGTCACAGCTCACAGCAACCTCCAACTCTTGGGCTTCAGCGATTCTCTTGCCTCAGCCTCCTGAGTAGCTGGGACTACAGGCATCCGCAACAATGCCTATTTTTTTTGTTGTTGCAGTTGCCACTGCTGTTTTAGCTGGCAGGGGCCAGGTTCGAATCTGCCACCTTCGGTATATGGGGTCAGCGCCCTACCCACTGAGGCCATATAAACACCCACAGGTGTCGCTCAACAGATGCAACTTACAACTTCTCCCATTACAAACTATACCAAAGCTAGTGACCAGGTTGCCCAGTGCTTACTAACTTTGTATCTTCCAGATATGACACAGTCAGTTCCTCTCCCACGCAGTTCTCCTGTCATCAGCCCTTTCCTCCTCCTTTCAACTACGTCTCCAGCAACACTGACCCATATGCAGTCCCCAGAGCCTGCCCTGCTGCTGACACCTGCTGGACCTGGGCTTCACCACCTCCATACAGATGCAAAGTGAACCTCCTAAATTGTAAGAGTTCTTATGGCCATTCTGTGCTCAAAACTTCCCAAGTTATCCTCTCACTCAAAATAAAATCCCAAATCCCTACTGTGACCTACAAAGCCCTGCCCGATCTATTCCACCCCTTCCCCACTTTCCTGAGTTCATCTGCCACTCTTCCTCCTTCTCTCTGCTCAAGCCACTGAGTTGCTGTTCACATGTCACCTGATCTGAGCAGCCCTGTAAAAAGCAGACATTACCTCCTTTACTATCACCCCTCATTCCATAGCCCTACTTTCAAAGTCTTCTGCAGAGCACTTAGCATCACTCCACATACCAGGTACTTCTTTTGTCTGTCCCCTCTACCCCAGCAAACACAGCTCAGTAAAAAGAGGGAGTAACTCACTTTTGTTCCCTGCTGCAACTCCAGCACCTAGAAGCGCCTGGTACTCTGCAGAACCCATCTATGCAGAATGAAAGAGCACGCCCACACAAATCCAGCTACCCAAGTGATCTTCCTGCCTCAGCCTCCCAAGTAGCTGGGACTATAGGTGCCCACCACAAGGCCCAGCTAATTTTCCTATGTTTTTTAGTAGAGACGGGGTCTCACTTTTTTTTTTTTTTTTTTTTGGGCCAGGGTGGGTTTGAACCTGCCACCTCCAGTATATTACTGGGCCAGCCCAGAGTCTCTTGCTCAAGCTGTTCTTGAACTCCTGAACTCAAGAGATCCGCCCACCTTGGTCTCACAGAGTGCTAGGATTATACCATACCTGGCCAGCTTTAACACTCTTAAAGAACCAAAACATATCCTTGAAAATCCAGTTCAGCTCATCTATTAAGATCAGTCTCCCCTTCATTTTCATATCTCCAGAACCTATTACAGTTCTAGGACAGACAGAAACTCAATAGATAACTGTCAAATTAACTACCTGCATAGGTATATTAAAGATGCCCCTTGTGAATGACACTGTCTGCTCACAATCCCTGCTACCCTCAACAGCCATATTCTCTATCATGGCCCATAACCAGGAACGGGCATATGATCTGTGACATGAGTCTGCTCAATCATATTCCTCTCTAGAACTAGGAATTAGAAGCCAGAGACTGTGCCAGTGATTATGGGCCATGTGTAAATGGGAAGTTTTGAAATAGGCAGTCAGCAGAGAGACCACAACAGATGCAAACAAAGACTACTAAGTAAGAGAACAGATGTGGCCCCTCAGAGACGCAGCACATGGAACCGCCTGGGATCCTTCTTTCTGATTCTCATTTAATTCTAGGAGCCTCTTTCTCCTTGAAGTAACACATTAAATTTCTGTTCCCAGCTCTGACTACTAACAGTTGACCCCGAAGTGGAGAAACTGACCATTCTTGAGCAAAACCAGGAAGTGGGGTTGGCACACTCAAGACATGATCCTAGGAGAATTAATCTCCCAACTGTGTATGTGACCCAGACTGGAAAAACACAAAGAATCAGAGCCCTGGACACTAGTTAGGGAACCACCAAAACAGCCCACAGGAGAGGGACCAGGCCGTGGTAATAGAGAAGTGAGAGATATTAATTTGAACAATATACAATACTTGGCTCAGTGCCCATACCTCAGTGGCAGCCACATACACAAGGGCTGGCAGGTCCAAACCCACCCTGGGCCTGCTAAAAACAACAAGGACAACTACAACCCCAAAATAGCTGGCCGTTGTGGTGGGCGCCTGTAGTCCCAGCTACTTGGGAAGATGAGGCAAGAGAATCGCTTGAGCCCAAGAGTTTGGGGTTGCTGTGAGCTGTGACGCCTCAGCACTCTACCTAAGGCAATACAGTGATACTCTGTGTTAAAATACTTGAACTTTTTGACCCACCAAAATATCCAGAAGAGATATTCTGGATATAAAAATAAAAATATGTGTTCTAGAGAAATAAAAGAACAAACTGAAGATGACTGGAAGTCAAGCACAGGTGACTGGTGGATGGTGTTGCCCTTAATAAAAGAGAAGGACATTCAGAGGGAATAGCAGACTTTTCTTTGCATGGTTATGCCGTCTCCTTCCCCACCACACAGGCTGGGTGAATGGGGTTCTGAGGGGGCTTTGGACAGGTTGAATTTGAAGTGGCCCAAAGAACTAGTATCCCCAGTACCTGGAAAAATAGATCTGGAGATCATTCAAAATATAATAAAAAATACGGAGAACAATAAATCTCAAACTTATATGCATCAAAATTATTTGAGAAGCTTGTCAAATACACCTGTCTCCTCTCCCAGAGAATCCCATTAGGTAGATCTGGGGTAGGGCCTAGAAAGTGGCATTTTAACAAGCACCCCAGAATGATTCTGATTAAAGTAGTCCCCGCTAGTAAAGCTAGTGGAGAACAAACAGCACACCTCCCAGCCCTGGCTCTGCTCTAGATACCCTAAGGTGCTTTTAAAAAATGTCATGTCTGGTCCTCAGTGTTGTCAAACATGGACCCCTGTCATTCCCGAGCCACACCCCAAGCCAAACAAATGGCAGTCTGTGAAAGGCCACGAAAGCTACATTTTTAACGAACACCCGCTAGAGAGCAGAGATAGATGCATACATAATTATTAATAAGAATAAATTCTTCATTGGCTTACTCCTGTCAGAACAACTTGAAAGAATAAAAATTCCAACGTCGCAGGCGCTGACAAAGAAATCCTTTCTTTATAAATAAACTATGGCAACCTGGAAATCGATGGTTTGCCGATATCTTGTCAGGCGTCTAAAAGCCGGCACAGGACAATGGACCAATGGAGCTCAATAAGAAAGCAAGAGAGAAAACAATACCGCCTCGCCCCTGGAAGCCCAGAAAAGAAACCTAGCAACAACTGCCTTAGCGGCACCAGCTCAAGGGATTCTCCAGATGGTGGGTGTCCCAGAAGCAGCTTGGCTAAATAAAAATAAAAATAACTGCTCCGCTAATATCCTTCACCCCCGCTGCCCCCGCCCCCGAGGGTCTCTCCACCTCCAGGGAGCCTGACCACCTGAGATACCAAATCCAGAAAACCTCCCCGCGCTCCAGCAAACGCAGTCTCGCCCGGAAAACTAGACCCCTAACGCCCTGGACTCCCCGCCCCGCCCTCCCCAAGAACCCCCGCCTGAGCTACCTCACTCGCTCCCCTCCACACCAGGCCCATCCCCCTTCTCACCTGCCTATCCCCTTCCCAACGGCCCAACTCCCACCGCCGCCCGGCCTGCGCCTCCTTCCCACCGCCCTAGCCTCCACCCCGCGGGGCTAGAGCCCGCTCCCCGGTCCGGCCTGGCCCCCTCCCCACCGGCCTCGCCGCCTCCTCCTCCCCAGTCGCGCGGCACACCCCTCCAGCCGACCACCACACTGAACGTCTCACCACCTGGCCCAAGGACAGCGCCCTCAACTCTGGCGTGGCCGGCCGCTGCGCTGCGGGCGGTGTCAAAGGACGCGAAAAGGAGACACGGCGGCGGTAGGAGAGTAGCCCTCCGCACACCCGACGGCCATATTCCTCCTTCTCCCAGAACTGACAGATCACGTGGCCGCGCGCCGGGGCGGGGCGCCGAATAGCCACGCCCCGGAGGCGGGGCGGGCACGCCGGGGCGGGGCTGAGGACTGGTGTAGCAGCTAGCAGGCGCGGAAGTGCGGTGAAGGGCAGGGATGTCTTTGGACCTCAAAGTGGTGTGTTTTGTTTTGTCTTGTTATTTTTGGTTTTTACTTTAGAGACAGAGTCTCACTTTGTCGCCCTCGGTAGAGTGCTGTGGCGTCATAGCTCACAGCAACCTCCAGCTCTTGGGCTTAGGCGATTCTCTTGTCTCACTCTTAGGAGTAGCTAGAACTACAGGTGCCCTCTACAATGCCCGGCTATTTTGTGTTGCAGTTTGGCCAGGGTCGGGTTCGAACCTGCCACCCTTGTTATATGGGGCCGGTGCCCCACTCACTGAGCCACAGACGCCGCCCTGTTTTGTTTAGTTTTGTTTTTGAGACAGAGTCTCACTAGGTCGCCCAGGGTAGAGTGTGGTGCCATCACAGCTCACAGCAACCTCAAACTCTTGGGCTTAAGCGATTCTCTTTGCTTTAGTCACCCAAGTAGCTGGGACTACAGGCGCCTGCCATAATGCCCAGCTATTTTTAGAGATGAGGTTTCCCTCTGGCTCAGGCTCCAACCCATGAGCTCAGGCAATTCACCTGCCTCAGCCTCCCAGAGTGCTGGGATTACAGGTGTGAGCCACTACACCTGGCCCTTCCTCCAGATGTATTTTTGACAAGGGCTCTAGGCAATATTGTTTTCACGCTGAATATCATTCCTCTTATAGTTAATTTATTATCCCTATTTACCATTATAATCAAGCATATTCAGAGAAATAAACCACAATTATAACTTAAAAAGACATTAAACATTCAGTACAAATGAGTGCCTGCTCAAAAGCCTTCCAGAATCCATCAGCGAGATCTCTCTGGCTTCTCTGAGCACCTGTGTGTGATTACACTCCAGATCTCCCACAGCATTCACCACCTCCCCTAGTCCTGCATGTTCCCTAGATTCTCCCTCTGCCTTCCCTAGTCCTCCCCCACCCTTTCCCCTTGGAAATGTTCTTTTCTCCAGGCTCCTGTGACTCTAATTCTCCTAGGTTTCCTCCCATTCTTTCAGCTGCTCCTCAGATTCCATCTTCTTTTAATTTGCCTCTGTTTCCTGAGTTCTGCCCAAAGTTGGACTCATCACCCTCCCCAGCCACTGTGGGCCTCCTCAGTATCTCTGTTCTCAGAAAACCTGGCTCCCTCCCCCATCCTCTGAGACAGGCAGCTGAAAGTCATCCTATACACCTCCTCCCGCAGTCATCTCATCAGCCCATCACCAGAGGGTAGCCAGTAGCTGTTTTCATCTCCAGAGTCTATTTAAAGTCATCAGAAGCTCCTAATAAGGACTATATCAATAGCTCTTAACACTCTCCCTGCCTCCATCAGTATTCCTGATAACCACTTCTCTGCAAGCTTGCTACATCATGTCACTTCTTTCACTGAACTGTTCTGTAGCATCCATTTCCTAGAATTAGGCTCTCTGAAACTCTGAGGCATGCTCCTTCTCAACTCCATTCTTTTGCAAAGTGCTGTCCCCCCAACTGGTAGTTCCCGGCCCTGTGCAACTGAGCCAGGTGCAGTGGCTCACATTTGTAATCCTAGCACTCTGGGAGGCTGAGGCGGGTGGATCTCTTGAGCTCAGTTGTTCATGTCCAGCCTAAGCAAGAGTGAGACCTCTGTTCTCTACTAAAAATAGAAAATCTAGCCAGGCATGGTGGTGAGCACATGTACTCCCTCCCAGCTACTCAGGAGGCTGAGGCAAGAGGACCATTTGAGGGCGGTGCCTGTGGCTCAGTGAGTAGGGCGCCAGGCCCATATACCGAAGGTGGCGGGTTCAAACCCACCCTGGCCAAACTGCAACAAAAAAATAGCCAGGCATTGTGGCTGACACCTGTAGTCCAAGCAACTCGGGAGGTTGAGGCAAGAGAATCACCTAAGTCCAAGAGGTGGAGGTTGCTGTGAGCTATGATGCCATGGCACTCTCTAAAAAAAAAAAAAAAAAAAAAAAGGATCATTTGAGCCCCAGGAATTTGAGGTTGCTGTGAGCTACAGTGATACTACTGCCCTTTAGCCCAGGTCACAGAGTGAGACAGTGCCTCAAAACAAAATAGAATACCTCCAAAGCCCCCAAACAAAACAACCCTCCCGAAGCATTCCTGAGAAGGAACAACTTGCTGGGAGGAGGGGGCTTTGCAGTTTTTTACTGAGAAGTCTCCAGTGTAGTTCAGCAGTGCTTGTGTAAGGACCAAAACTAACTTTATTTTAACCTCTCCCTAAACTGCCCAGACCCAGAGCTTCATGCTGCACCTGCATCTTAAGGACATTGTGTTTACTCCCTATGCTATACTTAGAGAAGCTGCATACCAGAGAAGTTGTGTAACCCCCCCCTTTTCTTTGTCTTCGCTCCACTGTGCACACGTCCCGTAACTTGCCCCCTTGTACAGCATCTACCCAGACCAATCCGCTTAAGACAAGTACTACCCCTCCCTTCTTTCTTTCTGTACCCCTTAAAACCCCCTTCCATTTTAGAATCGGGGCTCTTCTGCTCTCCTGCTGCATCAGGAAGAGTAGAAGGCCCTGACTCGTGTCTGATAATAAAACCGCCTCTTGCCTTTTGCATCGGAGCAGTCTCAGAGTAATTTATGGGGGACCTTGTAACTTGGGCACAACACTTGGACCACCTAAGCTAAAGCACCCACCACTCCCCCAACACCGCTGCCATGTTGCTTACAGCTGTATTCCAAGTTCTCCAAAAGCGGTATTTGGTTGTGCTGGTTCACGGACACCCAGTATGGCTCACAGCTGGTGGGCAGGGCTTGGCCTGGGCATGAGCCTGGACCTATCTAAATGCAGTCTTTCAGGCTACTTGTGTCTCTGACTAAGCAATACTGCTGGAGCTACACAAATTACAAGGGCAGAGAGGCTAGGGGAGGTGGTGTTCCTCCTACCTCGGCCTCCCTAGTAGCTGGGACTACAGGTGCCCAACAACACCCCTGGGTAATTTTTCTATTTTTCCTAGAGACAGGGTCTCACTCTTGCTCAGTGAACTCTTGGCCTCAAGTGATCCTCCCCACTCAGCCTCCCTGAGTACTAGGATCACAGACATGAGCCACTGTGCCCAGCCTAGAAATGTTTCTGAAAGCAATCCAGATAATAGCCTGGAAAGATGTTTTTCAAAACAGGCTTTGCTTTAACTACACTTTGGTGGAAGAAAGGGGACAGCCGGATGCCAAGTATGGCAAGTGGGTGGATAAGGAGTACCAGCCCTTGCCCTGTCTGGGTCTGAGGCAGACAGAGACCCTCCAGCCCCTGCCCTGCTTCAGGACTGAACTGGGGAGAAATTTAGAAATTTTACATTCACCATTTTTTTTTTTAAGAGACCGAGTATCACTTTATTGGCTTTCGTAGAGTGCCGTGGCGTCACAGCTCATAGCAACCTCTAGCTCCTGGGCTTAGGTGATCAGCCTCCTAAGTAGCTGGGACTACAGGCACTCACCACAACGCCCGGCTATTTTTTGTTGCAGTTTGGCCGGGGCCGAGTTTGAACCTGCCACCCTTGGTATATGGGGCCGGCACTCTACTCACTAAGCCACAGGCACCACCCCATTCACCATTTTTATTATGATGCCTGGCCATCCATTTAATTACTAACATAATCATTTTCAATGACTGAAAGTGGTAAGATAACATTTGTCACCAGAAAAATTACTGAAATTATGAGAACCCCCTCAAAATGTCATCCACGGATGAAAAGCAATTTGCAGAAGCAGTCCTGAGAAAAGAAGCAAGCTGCTTTCTAATCCTCCTATACCACGTTCTCCTGGCTCGAACGGTTACATTTAGGATATTTTCTATTTGGTACCCCATCTCTAAAATAGGCAGGCGTTCTTGACTCAGGACCAACGCTATTTATTCATTTCATACTCGCGAGCTCTGCAACTCATATCTTAGAAAGCTACAGCTATTGCTGGACAGCAAAAACGCTTTCTCCTCAGTTTTGTTGCGAATATATCCCTCTTTCCACATTGTTTGGTTTTTTCATGCATAGTTTGTGTCGTCTGCCTAAAGATTTTTGCAAATGCATCCTAACAGTTTTGCTCCGGCAGAAACATTCAAACCAGTTTGAGTCTAGCTTCTGCAGTTTTCATGGAGAAAGACAAATATTAAAGGTAAGTTATCTTTCCCTTCCTCACCCCTCTCCCCATCAAAACTATAATTTAATTACACTTTCATCTTTCTCAGCAGTATCAGCATATTAGGATGCTGATTCCAACAGTCAGGTCTTCTTACATGGTTTATTATATGTTCCATAGAAATCTCAAGATCTGGCTCGATGCCTGTGGCTCAAGCAGCTAAGGCGCCAGCCATGTACACCCAAGGTGATGGGTTCAAATCCAGCCCGGGCCCGCCAAACAACAATGACGCTGCAACCAAAAAATAGCCGGGCGTTGTGGCGGGCACCTGTGGTCTCAGCTACTTCAGAGGCGGAGGCAGGAGACTTGCTTTAGCCCAGGAGTTGGGGGTTGCTGTAAGCTGTGATGCCATAGCACTCTACCCAAGGGGACAGCTTGAGGCTCTGTCTCAAAAAAAAAAAAAGAAATCTCAAGATCTTTTTGCACGATAGCTTGAGGCTCTGTCTCAAAAAAAAAAAAAGAAATCTCAAGATCTTTTTGCACAATACATTGCTTTAAAACTGTTCTCTGGCTCAGCACCTGTGGCTCAAGTGGCTAAGGCGCCACATACACCTAGCTGGCAGGTTTGAATCCAGCCCAGGCCCACCAAACAATGACAGCTGCAACAAAAAAATAGCCAGGCGCTGTGGCATGCGCCTGTAGTCCCAGCTATTCAGGAGGCTGAGGCAAGAGAATTGTCTAGGCCCAGGAGTTGGAGGTTGCTTTGAGCTGTGACGTCACAGCACCCTACGTACCAAGGGTTAATAAGTGAGACTCTGTCTCAAACACACACACACACACACACACAAACCTGTTCTTCTCTGATGATAGAAGGATTGGCTCATTATAGAGAATTTGGAAAATACATAAAAATTTAAAGAGAACACTCCCCTAATTTCAACTCTCTGAGATCTTTCTCCTGTTTAAGACAGAGATTTATGACATAAACGGTACTGACCAAACTCATTAAACCCATCCATTATTGAAAAGGGAAGGGGTGACAGGGATGCTCTTCAGCTGCTCCTTTTCGCCTTGCTGTGTGCTGGCTGTCAGTGTCACTTCTCTTGATATCTTTGCCCGCCTGTCGCCTCCCCGTCACCTTTATTCAGCATGCTCTTTCCACATAAAAATCACACAAGACAAAAATAGACATTTGCTTAGCCCAGGGATGGCACCAGAAAGAAAAGGAATGCACAAGAGGACAGTGTTAAGAACAGATATGAGGTGCAATAGAAAAGGGGCATACGTAAGACCCTCTGGGGTGAGGGCGGCGGGGGCCACACACACCTGGAGGACAGAGCAAGTGGTATAATGAGTTAATCTCAGTTCACATGAAAAAGACTTCAGAAGCCAGGCACGGTGGCTCACTTCTGTGGTCCTAGCACTCTGGGAGGCCGAGGCAAGTGATGGGTTGAGCTCAGGAGTTTCAGACCAGCCTGAGCAGGAGTGAGACCCCATCTCTAAAATAGGCAGGCGTTATGGCAGGTGCCTGCAGTCCCAGCTACTTGGGAGGCC
>NW_003852417.1:1534931-1535895 GCF_000181295.1 Otolemur garnettii
AAAACACCTACTCTCATTGTGATTTACGGGTCCACGTTACTTATGGAATAAAATGTCAGGATCATATGATTGCTGGTGCAGAGTTCCCTAGTTCATCATCATGAGTCAGTGTCTCTGAGCAAACTGATTCAGAAAGTCAGGTGGTAAGTCACACAGGCTGCTGCCTTGAATTATTCCATCAACTACTTTATTATTATTATGGATAAAAGTTAATGAAAGTTTTAATATTTTCTGTTTATGGCCCTCTTATCCCCCTCAAAGAAGGTTTCTTTCAGGACAACACTGTGCCCCAGGGTAAAGAAAGAGAAGTACATGTCATGGACCCTCTCAACTTCAAAGTCTACAAGTGCAACTTGGCCACTTGTATGTTGAATTCAAAATGAGGCTTACAAAATTATTTTCTAAAATACAACTCTCTTATGTATCAGTAGAAAAAAAACTAAATGTACCACAATATTAAAATTGCTTATCAGTGATAGGATGATGGGGGTTTTTTTGTTTTGTTTTGTTTCTTGAGACAGAGCCTCAAGCTATCCCCCTGGGTAGAGTGCCATGGCATCACAGCTCACAGCAACCTCCAACTCCTGGGCTGAAGCGAGTCTCCTGCCTCCACCTCCCAAGTAGCTGGGACCACAGGCGCTCACCACAATACCTGGCTATTTTTTGGTTGCAGCTGTTGTTATTTGGCGGGCCCGGGCTGGATTTGAACCCGTCACATTAGGTGTATGTGGCTGGCGCCTTAGCCACTTGAGCCACAGGCGCCGAGACTTTTTGTTTGTTTTTAATGCAATTTCCTATTGATGGCATTCTCAACATAAAGATGAGCAGAGCAGGACCTGTCTCCCTCACTGGAAAACTGATGAAATAATCAAAATATTCAATCTTGTCTATAGTACACCTTCAATCTGGGTATTAAGCATTTTAGGATGTTTTTATTTTTGCTATACTGCAGATTTTTTTTTTT
>NW_003852417.1:1536440-1538845 GCF_000181295.1 Otolemur garnettii
GCTACTTGGGAAGCGGAGGCAGGAGACTCACTTGAGCCCAGAAGTTGGAGGTTGCTGTGAGCTGTGATGTCACAGAACTCTACTCAGGAGGACGGCTTAAGGCTCTGTCTCAAAAAAAAAAAAAAAAGAAATTACAGGTTATTTCTGCTTAGCAGACATACAGCAATAATCGGCTTCCTAAATCATTCTGTTTATACCTAATTTAGAAGTGCACGTGTATAGCCGGCAGTGGCAGCGCACACCCACCCTCTAGGCTGCAAAGGCTGCGGTGGGAGGGTCACTTGGCCAGCCTGGTCAGTCAGTACAGTGAAATCTCATCTCTCACCAAAACCAAAAGTATGCAAGTGGTAATCATGCCTTAAACATGCCTTTACATGGCCAGCAGCACTGAACACATTTTGACTCAGCTGGGCTATCCTGAACTTGGGAGTTCTATCTGAACATTAACGCAGCTAGGGGCCAGTACATAGCCCTTACATAGAAGTCAGTCCTGTAGCTAAATGAATTAGTCTGATAAATGCCAGATAACACATGAATTCATAGATTGTTGTATTTAGTACTCCACCGCCTTCTTTGGTTGTGATGTATTTTTTAACTTTCAGCAAACATACATGTTAACAGGTACAGTACAGTGTGACTAGCGTAAGGCACAGGTAAGAATGAGGACCTGTGCCTAGCGGGCTCAGGATAAGCTGCCCGCAGGAAAGACCCTTACCTCTGATGCATTTTGCATTCATTACAGTGCTTGCCACTGAGTATAAGCTCATGGAACATTTCCTGATTAGTGTGACAAGAAAACTGTGTGGTGGCAATGAAGCAGCCAGAAAGGTGGGCAGGATGCTGAATGGAGGGGGAAGTGTGGGCCAAAGGAGACAGAGGGAGCCATGGGGTGGGGGGGGCACAAGGGTGAGCATCTGCATCTGGACTGCAGTAGATCCAGGAAGAAGCATGACAAAGTCTGGGCAGGTGGAAGGTCACAGAAGTCTTTTCTGCCGTACTAAGAGCAGTCATCCTCAAACTACAGCCCGTGGGCCGCACGCAGCCCGCCTAGGACATTTATCTGGCCCGCCAGGTGTTTTTGCTGCCGCTGTCTGTCCTGCTTAGCAGCCGAGGGCCCGCAGTCCGGCCCTCCAACGGTCTGAGGGACAGTGAACTGGCCTCCTGTTTAAAAAGTTTGAGGACCCCTGCTTAAGAGTTTGGATTCAGCATAAAGGTTTTGGAGAAGTGTTTCACTTTTGAAGCAAGGGAATGAAATCTCATTTGTAGCTTTAGAAAGATGACTCCAGGCTGCATTGTAGAGAAAGGACTGAGGGAAGACATGGAGAACTTTAGTCCAGTCAGGAGGTTGCTGCTATGGAGGGATGGCAACAGACATGGAGTCCACTAGCTGGGACGTGGGGCACAGGGCTCTGATTTAGGGAAGCAAGGAAACACTCGTCTGTAGTGAGACAAGGAGTACAGGAGGAATTACAAGCTTTGGGGGTGAGGGAAGGAGATGACAGGTTTACTTTCAGACGTTCTGAATTGCAGATGCTTGTCAGGGTTTCAGGTAGAGCCGTTTAGCAGGGAGCCGCATATTTATTGGTCAGATAAGTGAGGGGGAGGAGGAAGGGCTGGAGGAGGATTGGCAGAGGGAGGATGATCATCCAGGGGCAGGAAGAGAAGCCAGGGAGGACAGTTCCCCAGACACCAATAAAAGAATTTTAGGGAAAAAGTAGTTAACATAGTCAAATGCTGCAGAGATCAAGTGACAAGATTGAAAACCATCAGGTTCATCAATAAAGAAGCCAAAAGTGACCCTGTACAAGAGGTTCAGCAGAGTGTTGGGGACAAGTGAGGGGGCAGCGTGGACAGGTGTAGGACAGCTTCACTTTTTAATCATTCACCCCCAGCGGCTTGATCCTATGGCAACGTGAACATAATCTCATATAATCTTCTTGAGGCCAGTGACTCATGTGTTAAAGAACTGTGGAGGGACAAACAGGAACTCAACTTTCCAAGGTCTCTGGGTGCTGGGCAGCTGACTATCTCAGTCATGGTGTAAACAGCTGGCATCTAAGCTCAAGTCTCAGGCCTGCCTTTTTAAGGCTGCTTTCATGTTAACCTTACAAAAAAGGATGGCAACCAGAGTGGCTTCCCCTTCTTGGGGCACATGCCCGGGCTCCACCCTGGCTGACCCATCGGAACCTGCCCCTGGGTGAGTTGGTGGTGAGTTCAGCCTGTACCGAGCAATGCCACTGCTATTGCTGGGGAGGATGTGACAAAACCCACCCACAGAACAAAGTGTCCTTGAATAAAAGACACACAGGAAGAAACAAAATTTTTACTTATGGACAGGAATGCAATATTTAATGACTTAAAAACCAAACCTACAAACACCTAGAAAAACTATAGGAAAAAAAAAA
>NW_003852417.1:1538990-1548219 GCF_000181295.1 Otolemur garnettii
CTCAGAGGAAAAGCAACCAAGTGCAAAGCTGGCCCAGTGATAGTCTGATCTCCCTGTTTATTCAGAGAAAGGCTGGGGAGGCAGGGATGCTGCCCTTACCCGCAACATCCTATGAAAAAAAAAATGGAACCGCACGTGGCAAAGCTGTCCCACGTTTTCAGTCTGAGGGGAGGACGTGTCAGGGCCTGTTACACTGTTGTGTACCGATCTATGTTTGAAACTATTTCATAAACCCTTTTTTAAAAATTTGCTATTTTTTCTATTATTTTTCTTAATTTTGGGAAAAGTTATCGATACACACACATATTGTTGGTGCATAATATGCCTAAACTTGCATAATTCCTGTTATTTTTATTCTATTGGTGTAGAATACTTTGTAAGACTTTTCACATCTTATTTAGAGACAAGATCTTGCACTGTCTTCCAGCCTGGAGCACAGTGGCACCATCATAGCTCACTGCAGTCTGGACTCCTGGGCTCAAGCAATCCTCCTGCCTCAGCCTCCTGGGAAGCTGGGACAACATGCTCCTGCCACCATGTCCAGCTATGTGTGTGTGTGTGTAATGTATATGTGTATATATTTATTTTTTGTAAAGACAGGACGGGGTCTCCTATGTTGCCCAGGCTGGTCTCAAACTCCTGGCCTTAAGTTATCATCCCACCTCAGCCGCCCAAAACACTGGGATCACCCAGCCTTTATAAAATTTTTTTTTTTGCAGTTTTTGGCCAGTGATGTGTTTGAACCCACCACTTCCAGCATATGGGGCTGGCACCCCACTCCTTTGAGCCACAGGTGCCGCCCTGTAAAATTCTTGACATAGCTTCCCCTTCTTTCTCCATCTCCCCTCACATCCTTTTTCAGATTTATAAAATGTCTTCCTCAAGAATCCAAGAGCCACCTCTGGAGCTATCCTGGACTCTTCCCACATTGTTGCACCACCCCCCTCACTGCAAAGGCGCTGTGTGCACACCTCTAAGAAAGCCCCAACTGTACTGCATGATTACTTAACTAGCTTTTTGAGGTCAAGGGCATGTTAACCAGCATGTCTGGAACTCTGTATCCATACTGCTTTCGGTCATGGCCCTGAATCTCAACATGCTATAACTTAAATCTGGCCCAGGAGTCCAAGGTCTTCCAGAGGAAGGAGCTTTGACTGGGCTTACTTGTATGCACCAGCACCCCAGCACCTTTGCACAAGAAAACTTAATAGTTGCTTCCCACGACCGCTAGCAACAGCATAAAGAGCTCCCAGGCATACTCTGAAGTTCTCCTAAGTCTGTAATCATGGCACAGAAAGGGAGTATTTGTGGGAATCCCAGTGCTCTGTGTCTCAAAAGCAAAACCCAGATCCAGACACAAGTGTCAGGAAAGAGCTAACGGCATGCCAGCTACTCCAGACCAATACATTCTTCATTTTAAAAGTCTGTTTTAGGAGCAAATACAGATTCCATATCCCAACTTAATGTGGCTTTAATTACTTTCAAAACTGCTAGTAATGAGACAGTAGTTTCTTTTAAATAATTTTTAAGCAGTTGAATGAATGACTTAGATGTAGATTACCATATTGAAGAATTGTTTTTTTTTTTAAGAGACAGAGTCTCTGTTGCCCTCAGTAGAGTGCCTTAGCATCACAGCTCACAGCAACCTCCAGCTCTTGGGCTTAGGTTGATGCTCTTGCCTTAGCCTCCCAAGTAGCTGGGACTACAGGTGCCCACCAGAATGCCCACCTACTTTTTGGTTGTAGTTGTCATTGTTGTTTGGCAGGCCCAAGCTGGATTCAAACCCCTCAGCTCCGGTGTATGTGGCTAGCGCCCTAACCACTGAGCTACGGGCACCAAGCCTGAAGAATTTTTGAATAAAAAAGACTATGAACTTTCACGATTGGCCCAGTATTTATGTCTATAAAAGCCTTTGAAATTAGTGCGCACACACATATTTTTAAACTACTGTTTAATCTGTTTTAAAGACACACAATTAGAAAAAAAACATTTATATGCAAGTTAAAAACACCTTTAAAACCCAGCAATAAGCCACCAGTGCAGCTCGGAGGACAGACTAATAAGTAGTTATGAAAAAAGCACATCACAGTTTAGCCCACACAGTGGTGGTTTTAATTTACCATACAACAAGAACTAATTTATGGATCTGTTGAAAAATAACACTTCTTTAAAAAAATATTTTGGAATAATAAAAACAGAAAGCACAGAATACCACATTTTATTCTGTCTGGGAAGGCAAATGTAAATACTGCCAATTCCGGCTACCGGAGCTGGGTCTCCTTGTGTCTGGGTGACTTGGATTCAACTACTACTAGGCAGAGATCAAGATACAGCTTTCAAAAGAAGGCCGGAATGAAACCACACATTGTCATTCTGTACACGGAAGAATGTCTCATTCCACCGGAAATATTTTTACTCCCACCTCCAGTGCCTCACATTATGCCCCTGTTCCCTCACGGGCAGTGGTGCACACAGGACCAAAGGTGGACCCGACTAGCTGGGAACACATTTGGGTTCAACATTTCATTCCTTTTTCCTTCCAATGAGAAGTCAGAAGCAAATGTACTTCATTGCCAAATCCATGTATACAGACCAAAAATACTTAAAATTGGGAAAAAGGTATATTTTAAAAGTCTATCCAACTTTCAACATACTGTTTGCCCTTAACTGGGAAAGGACAGGAAGAAATATTAACAAATTTCTTAAAGTTATTAACCCAAAATAAAGACTGGGTAAGAAACAGTCATTTAAGACTCCAGTAAAAAAGCAGCTGCTTTTTCTGTTTCAAAAATGTTATTAAGAAGCCATTCAGTCATTTTACTTATGTTACTCTACCTTTTAGGTTTTTGTCATAATATTTCCATGACTTTTTACAGTAGTAAAATTTGATGAAAAAGGCTGCAGAGTGGGCTCTGCATCACTGAGCAAGCTCAGATGGTGGGAGGCAAGGACCTTTACACCATCACTGTGGAATACAGAGTCTTGGGGGCTTGTGTGTGTTTTGCTATATAAAAGTTGGGTTAAAAGAAGGGTTATAATCAGTTTTAAAGGCAAGACAAATTTGCTGGCATACACATGTGTCTGTAGGCTCTGTTTCATAAAATGCTCCCATCAATAACCTATCGAACTTGTCAGTTCTTTATAGCCAGGGTCTGTATAATGTTAAAAACCTATTAAAATAAATATTATTTTAAAACATATATAAAATTATTAAGCAGCCTACCAATTCAAATGTAATTGGCTGCATCCTCTGTACAACAAGAGCCTCAAAAAGCAGCTTAATCATTGATTACAAGAGCATTCCTACAAAATACCGATGTGGAAAATTTCATTTTAAAATTTCTTCTCTAATGAGAGTTACAGATTTTAAATTGTATAAATAGATTTGACTACTTGGTGTTGCAGAACACTGTAGAGACCCTCGACATTCTAATATCTCAAACTCAAGTTTCAGAGTGTATCTTTTTAAAAATGCATATCTTTTCCTTCACCACGAGGAGCATGCAATGACATGAACCATTTTTACCAAGGGCTGTAGAAAACAGAAATTTCAGCATCTAAGATGCGTGTATAAACAAGATCAGCCACTCATTAAATGCACACTGGGTTAAGTGTAACAGTTCATAAGGTACTTGAGGGCAGTTAGGGTTATATTTCACAGTGTTATTTAGAATTCTGCACCTATGTTAGATCTGACGTATTAAGTTTCAGCCCAGATGGGCTGTTAATGCCTAAATAAAACCCCACTAAATACTGGCTTACACCTAAAACTCTGGGAAAAGCCTTAGCTGACACAGCAATAATAGGCACCATTCCAAAACAATGATTCTCTCAAGTAATTTTTTTCCAATTACAATGTAGAACTCTTAAATAATAATTAAGTTGATAATAAGAAAACAAATGTATAAATGTTTAAATCTGTTCATGAATATACAAATTAAGTATTTACAAAGTATGAATTTTAAATAGGAAAGGGTTTAGTCCTAAAGGTGTAATGTAATTCTCAAATAAAGTACAAATTTTGTAATTATTTTAATGGCAACATTTTAAAGCAGTTGTTTTCTATAATTTAAAATAAGGTGTGACAAAATTATGCTTTAAATATCTTTGAATAATGTAATTTTTGCGACGTTATGGGCTGGCCAACCCTGTTCAGTAGCAATCTGTATAAAGTAATTCATAGTACGTATCTTCTTCAATTTTATATAACACAAATAGAAACCCCAAAAAAAGAGAACGCAAAAGGAAAATATGTTTTTTTCAGTAGAGACTATTTCACTTTGAAAGACTAAGTTTAGGGCTATATTCAGTTGAAAAGTATGTTGTCATGCCCTAAGATTTAACAGATTGACAGATTTAATTGTTGCCACGACAACCTTTTTGACAAGTCAGGGCTTTGAGCTCAAGTGGTTGAAAGTCAGTGGCCAGGACAATAGTTCTGATTGTGAATCTGCCCGTGTCCCTGAATCCTCCAGACACTACTAATGGCTTCAGTTCATGATACACCACTGATCCTGAACTCTCGGGCTGACCCCTTTGCTTATGGCTAAGGAACTTGAGGGGGATGGAACAGGTGGCTCCTCCAAGTACTGTGGTTCAGTAATGACAGAACCAGAATGGAGATCCAGGTCTCCTCCCAGGTCAGTTAGTGCTGACATGTGACTTGCCCTCACTTTTTAGAAACCTTATTGCACATTTTTCTCAAAAGTGGTTATGAGTCACACACAGTGGGGCCCAATAATAAAAATACTTTTGAACCAAGTAGAGAGTAGTGGCTGATAAGTCCTAGCTGGACGTTTTTGAAGCCAAATAAATTTTCCCTATTATGCTAGATATTTTAGAAGCTAAATAAACTCCCCCAAGTACCCTGAGTTCCAATAAAAATACTTATTTTAAAAACAGAATGAGCCACTTATAAATGTTGAAAGCTGAGACATATCAAGTTAAATTAACTGTTACTATTTCCAAAAAATGAAACCGAAAGAAGAATTACTTTTGTTCATTTTTTTCCCTGAGTAGTATATAATTAGCCAAAGTATAAAGACGATGTTGATTGATCATCTCTGGAGTGTTTCATGATACGAGAAGAGTGGAAAAATAATATACACTGAATCCTATTATGATGATGAAAAAACGTAAGCCCATATTGCAATGAATTCCTTTACATTTAACAGTACTAATATACCTGTTTTAAATTCTCCTACTGTAAGTTCTAGAAGCAAAATATTAATCTTAACAACACTCTAAGCAGATAATTCATTTTATAGAGCATAAAAATTTTTTCTTGAGAAAATTCAAGTTGAGGATTAGAATTATTTCTTTAGTTTTACTTCTATGTTGCATATTTGTGATCATTTCTCCAGATTAGAAGAGAGCTACCCCAAAAACCATTTCATAAAAATAACAAATTGATTCAGGGAAAGGGAAATCAGTCAAACTGCGTATGTAACGTACTATCTTTAAAGTAATTGGAAAACTGATCAAGTATCTTTCTTTCTAGATGATAGCGCTGTGATTATACTCTTTGATCAAGAAATAAGTTACCAGTGATTTGTGTTTATAGATTAAGAAATAAAATATAGTCAGGTAATAGAAATAAATGGAGATTACTGTAAGTGGCTAGATCGGTTGAACAACAACAAAAACCCCAGAAGTTTTAATTAAGCCTTCTTGTTCTCGCTTATGACATGCCCAGGCCTGTGTTTTCAACTCTGAATCTGGTGACTTTCAATAGCGAGGAGCCAGTGGGCCGGCAGGTTCTTTCCATGCACATTCTCTTCTATTCACTCACACTGTAGAACCAGCTTAACCTCAAGGCGTGGGAGAATAGAGGAAATTTATTTAGCTATCTGTATGTTCCTTGTTAGCCTCAGGAGATGGAAAAAAAATTTACCTTTACAAAAATAAAAAAGATACATTGACAGTTTTGCTGATTTTAAGACCTCAAAAATTCCAAGTGCATCTGCTTTTCCTTTCTTCTTTAAATATTACGTAGCTTAAGCTAGATTCCTGGTTCATCTTTAACTTCATTTGCAAATTTATTAGTTGTCAAATACAGAAGAGAGAGAGAGAGAAATTCATCTTACAATTTGAATTTCATTAAAAAATTTAAGGCAAAAAGAAAAATAAATTCCATAAAACAGTAGTCAAATAAGGGTAAAGTCAGAGGCCTCCCCTTCTCCTCCCAGAGGCAGAGGCTGTAAGGCCAGCTGACTGCCCCCATCAAATCCCTCTCCTGTTCTCAGCGACTGTAGCCATCACAGCCCTATGGGATTACAGGAAACACTTAATCATTCAAGATTCATTCAAGATTAATCAGGGTAAAAATTGCCAACAACATAAAAGTACATTTTTCTACTTACAGAACCTAAAACTCATTTTAATGAGTTAACAGCAAAATTTTAAGGTGAGAAGTTAAAGGTTTGAAAATGAATTCATATTACTCTCAAAAAATGCCATTCAGATACAGTGACTCTTAAGTTTTCATTTTCCTAAAACTTTCCCAAACATTCTGAATTAAACTATCATGAGTAAGAAACGGATTAGCCAGATAGTAACATTTAGCAATTTCTCTTCAAAACCTTTGGGCAATCTACCACTATTATTTTCATAACCCCTTTCTAATTCTATACATACAATTTATGTTTGATAAATTTTATTTAAAAGTCCAAAGTATTACAAAAGTTATTAAACTTTTATGTCTCAGAAAATCACAAAGAGTCCCCAGAATCCAGGGTGACAAGTGCCCTTCCTTGCACTAGCTGGAGGCCACACAGGGTGCTCTTCACTCCTGCCTTCCTCATTCTCTCTCTCTCTCTTTCAAGAAAATAAGCTTAAAATATCACATGACCACCCTTAAATGATGTTTAAGAAATTCCTCCTAGCAGGGTTTTCTGATTGACACACGGTAATTAAACTGTCTAGCAAACTAAGCTACCTATAATTTGGCATCCATTACTGTTCACAGTTTCACTGCGTATTACAGTCACTTGAGACATACTTTAAGAAAACCCTTCAAATACTGAGATGTTTATTGCATTTTTAAAGTATCCACATTCTTAAATATCCTGTTTCAAATTCTTCCTAAATTCCTTTACAGCACACAATATCAACTACTGAAATAGTGTTCTCACAATATTACACATGAAAATACTTAAGAACAATATTTGAGGAAATAGAGGGCTTAAGGCAAGACATTCATTTGGAAAAGTTATTTCTCTCAATCATTCAGATTGACACGATTATTCTTCCACCTCTTCAGTGCCTTGGGATACGCAACATACATTCAGCAACAGGGCACAAAGTGACCCTGTGACGTCTGCTGAGGTTGTGAGTGCCCACTGAAATATGGAAACATTTTTTATATAAGGCATGGCCCACAGGGACATGTCACGGGAAGGGCTATTTCACTCCGTTTCCAGTCTGGTATACAGGAAATTCCCCACCTATAACTGTCCCATTTCCCCCCAGTTAAGCTCTTTCCAAACAAACACAAACCCCCTGAAAAGGTGCTAAGATTGGTTTCTGTGAATATACAAAGAAACAGCTCTCAGAGCCCTCCCCCGTCACTGCTTCAGTAAGGAATGTCTGGAGGCTACTTCCTGATTCTGACTGCAAACATTGTTTGTCCTGGAAAAACTGTTCTGTCCCAAAGAATTTTCTCTTTCAAACGTCTTGGATTGTGAGAGCTGAACATTTTCATGTGTCTTCTTTCCTCTCTGAGTTTTTTCCACTGGCAAAAAAAATAATACTAAGAGAGCAGCAATGTGTAGGCAGTAATACCAGGAGCTAAACGGGAAAAAAAGGGACAAAGGTTTACTTTTTACATTTTGATGATAATCCTTAATACATGTCCACCTGTCAAAACGTCACACCCCTCTCACCCCTTAGGATGTGTTTTATCCATTGTGTTATTCTCTTATTTGTTCCCTCAGGAGAGGAACACTCTGCAGTTACAGGCCGATGGATGCAATGCTAAGATCCTATCACATTCCTGGTAGGGACAGTAAGGCCCTGGCTAAGCGGAACAAAAAGCAACAGCAATCTGAAGATCTCTCCACTTCATACCCTGGTGAGTGACAGTAAAAACTTTTACTACCTCACCTGGGGGTAGGTGAGTCACTCCACAAAGAGCTTGGACCTGTCCAGTTTAGAATTTAAAACTAACTAATAATGCATTTAATGACATGGAATGAGAGACTATGGTATTATTTTTCTATCCTATAAGCAAGAAACTTTCTTTTAAAATTAAAGTTATTCCCATGGGTGGTGCCTGTGGCTCAGTGAGTAGGGCGCTGGCCCCATATCCTGAGGGTGGAAGGTTCAAACCTGGACCCCGCCTAACTACAACAACAACAACAAAAATAGCTGGGCATTATGATGGGTGCCTATAGTCCCAGCTACTTGGGAGGCTGAGGCAAGAGAATCAGCTAAGTCCAAGAGCTGGAGGTTGCTGTGAGCTGTGATGCCACAGCACTCTACTGAGGGCAACAAAGTTGAGACTGTCTCTAAAAATATATATAAAAATAAATAAAATAAAGTTATTTCCACTGACAGATGTTTAATAAGAGTAACACTTACCTGTAAAACATGAACGATGGTTTTATAGACAGAAGTACAAATGGCACAACTGTGTAACTTATTGCTATTTGAGTTACTATCCATGTTACAACATCATAAAATAATTTAAGCTGGGGAGGTTCAATGAAATAATGTCTAAAGTTCTTTCTCATCTGAAAGAAAACAAAAATATTTGCTATATTTTTAAATTAACCTTACTTATGAAATTACACTGAATATCAACTGTTTCAAATGTCAACTGTTTCAAAAATGTGGAATAACTGAAACTCTGCTACATTGCTGGTGGGAGTCTAAAACTGTACTACCTCTGTGGGAAAAGTTGGCTCCACAAAACTAATACATGCTGTAAGGGAGAAAGAGGGAGAGAGAGAGGGAGGAGGAGGGGAGAGAGAGAGAGAGAGGAAGGGAGAGGGAGGGAAAGAAGAAAGGAGAGAGAGAGGGAAAGAGGAGGGAGAGAGGGGGGAGGAGAAGAAGGGGCGAGGATAAGGAGGGAGAGGATAAGGAGAGGGAGGGAAGAGGAGAGAGGGAGGGAGGGAGAGAGGGAGGGAAGAGGAGAGACGGAGGGAGGGAGAGAGGGAGGGAAGAGGAGAGAGGGAGGGAAGAGGAGAGAGGGACGGAGGGCGAGACTGGGAGGGATGCTGGGACTCAG
>NW_003852417.1:1549669-1555399 GCF_000181295.1 Otolemur garnettii
GAGGAGAGAGGGAGGGAAGAGGAGAGACGGAGGGAGGGAGAGGGAGGGAAGAGGAGGGAGAGAGGGAGGGAAGAGGAGAGACGGAGGGAGGGAGAGGGAGAAGGGAAGGGGGGTGAGGAAGCACACAGAGAAAATGTAAACAAGTGGTGACTCTGGATAAAGCGATAAAGCACATATAGTTCTTTGCAACTTTTCTATAGATTTTCCAAAAAAGTTAAAAGCAACACTGCCTACAGTTTCTTAAATCAGATTTAGTAAATTATAGTATAGACCAAGTTTAATCTGATTTCATCCTTACTTCTTCTTTAACTCTGCATTTATGAAAGGCAAACAGGTCTTCTACTCTAAATTTCGGTCAAATAGCATTTTTCAAAAATAAATGGCAATCACACACTAAGGGAAACTGGGAAGAGCTTCTCACTAAAAGGTGTTTTTAAATGTCTACTACTCTAATGCCCCCCCCCCAGCTTTCATAACTGTCAAAACCTCTCTGTTTTTAAATGTGCAAACTTGGGCAAATACTGTTTTCTTTTATTGTATTCCTCCCTCTTCTTGTCTTATGTTTATAGGTAAAACATGGCCCTGCTATGAGATGCCACATGATTGTTCGGACGTCATTTGGTGAGTGGTTACTTTTGTTTGTTTCTTCATTCTTTCAAGAGGCAGCTCTCCCTGTCGCCCAGGCTAGAGTGCAGTGCACAACCTCAGGCACTGCAGCGTCCCGGGCTTAGGGGACCCTTCCGCCTCAGTTTCCTGAGTAGCTGTGACTGCAGGGTGAGGTGCATGGTTAATGGCTCTTCCATACTGAGACCACATTCTCGGTGGCCAGAGCGAGCCCTGACACCTGCTATCTGTTGCTTAGCTCACTGGCACAGCAGCCACCCACTCTCAGTCCCGTTCTGTCCACCAAATGACAAACTTAATTTCTAGAGGTAAGCCTTTCCACATTCCATTCCCTTAAACCTTACCTGACTCCCTGCCATCACAGACAACGGGATTAGACTCCTTCCCGTCTTGGTATTCAAATTATACTATTGTGCCCTCCTTCCTACTTGCCTCCCCAGAATTATTTGCCATTTATGGATACATGGTTTCTCTGGTTCAATTAGATCTACTTGTCATTCCCCAAATACACTATGCACTTTCAAACATGGTTTTCCTAATGTCCTTTCCTGTGCCTAGTGTCATCTTCTCTCCCATTATACTTCACTCAATATAAAATAACATTCATTTTTCAAAGCCCAGATCCATGGCTTGGCACCTGTAGCTCAGTGGTTGGGGCGCCATATACTGGGGCTGGCAGGTTCAAACCCAGCCCAGGCCTGCTAAACAACAATGACAACAACAAAATAGCCAGGCATTGTGGCGGGTGCCTGTAGTCCCAGCTACTTGGGAGGCTGAGGTAAGAGAACTGTGTAAGCCTAAGAGTTTGAGGTTGCTATGAGCTATGACACCATAGCACCCTACCAAGGGCAAGATAGTGAGAACTCTGTCTCAAAAAGCAAACAAACAAAAAACAAGGCCCAGATCCAAACACTTTTCTTTCTTTTTTTTTTTTTTTTTTGAGACAGAGTCTCACTCTGTTACCCTGGGTAGAGTGCCATGGCATCACAGGTCATAGCAACCTCAAACTCTCGGGCTCAAGTGATCCTGCCTCAGGTTCCCAAGTAGCTGAGTCAAAAGGTACCTGCCACAATGTCCGGCTAGTGGAGACAGACAAGGGGCAAGGGGTCTTGCTCTTGCTCAGGCCAGTCTGGAGCTCCTGAGCTCAGGGGATCCACCTGCCTTGGCCTCCCAGAGTGTTAGGATTCCAGGCATGAGCCATCACACCTGACCCAAACAGTTTTCTAAGGAGGCCATCTCTAGTCAACCTGACCAAAGGAGATTTCTTTCATTCTCAACATCTATTGTACTTACTATCTATAATAATAATGACATCTAACGTACAGATAGATACAAGCTACGTGTACATATATATACATACACAATATGTTCAGAATTACATGTACAAAATACCAGAACGTATAGCCCTTAGTTAATACTTCTTGAAATTTCCTTCATACATCATCAAGGTACCTTAAAATTGAATAAAGCAAATATCTGCTATTTGTTAAATAAACCTATGAGTGTCATAATAAGCTTGTGTAAACATCTTTTTTATCATGTTCCTTTCCTCTAACTGGCTTTCAAAGAACTTAGACCAAATTATCTTTTTCCTTTTCCTTCCCCTCCCTACATCCCCAGTCTAATCTCTCAATTGTTTCCCAGGTAACAGTCCAGGTTCTACCCAGGCAGATATTCTGAAGGGCCAGGTCCACTTCTTTTTTTTTTTTTTTTTTTGAGACAGAGTTTCACTATGTCACTCTCAGTAGAGTGCCAAGGCGTCACAGCTCAGAGCACCCTCAAACTCTTGGGCTTAAGTGATTCTCTTGCTTCAGCCTCCCAAGTAGCTGGGACCACAGGCACCTGCCACAATGCTTGGCTATTTTTTTTTTTTTTGTAGTTGTCATTGTTGTTTGGCAGGCCCGGGCTGGATTCGAACCCACCAGCCCCAGTGTATGTGGCTGGTGCCCTAGCCACTGAGCTACAGGTGCCGAGCCCAATGCCCAGCTCTAATGTGGTGTCTACCACTGGGGATATGGGATAGCTCTTCTACCCATCTTGGCCTATCCATCATCTACTCTTCATCTCAAAGTCCACTCAAAGATTACAGCTTTTGGGAAACACTTCTAAAATAAAACTATCATTCTGATCATCTTTATTTAACTCTGTTTTTATCTCTTCTTCAGAAAACTCTGTAAAGATAAAGCAACATTTTATGAGTGCCCACAATGTGTAAAAACATGTGTTCTCACACGAACTAAGCATGGAGCTGAGCATGCATGTGCATTCAATAACACATACACACACACACACACACACATGCCTCACTTCTAGTAGAGAATCTGATGCTGGTCATAAAAGACACAGGGCCCACCTCATGAAGGAGATTTACTCAGCCTTCGTAACAGTTCAAGTGGAACGCTGAATTATAAAATGAAATTCTTGATACTTACAGCTCGTGCTGCTAATGTCATTAACACCCCTGTTAGAAATGTCAAATAATATCCTGGGTACACCCCATGCCAGATGGCAGAGAGGATGAATGTCCGGACCGTTGGACTGAAGGAGGCTCGTTCGTAACACACCCTGGAAACCATGAAAAGCAGAGAGCCAAGCAGAGTGAGTGATCTAGGTTGACAAAGCCCACAAAGATCACACACGCACTCCATTATCTTGCAGGATAACCAGAAAAATAAATGCAACTTGTCTTAGGCAGTAACTTGATATGTAATCTCAGTTTATAGCTATTATGTCAAATTTAGGAACATAAATTTAATTTACTTTTTCTTACTGTTATGTATAATAACTAAAACTATCATTTCTAATGTCTAAGAGTCTATATAATTTATAAAATACAAAACGTTAACAATAGTAAAGTAATTTTTATTCTATATTGTTTCACTGCTTTTTTTGAAAAAAATCAAGGACTTTCAACTGACCTAATAATACTACTCTTTCTGGCAAATTGGTTGTGCTTAGTCTAAAGTTTTCCTGTAACAGAGTAGAAAACTGCAATGAAGATAACATTTTCCTCAAGAAGTCCTCAAAATTTTAACAGTAACAACAAAAAACAAGACAACAGATTAGTTCAGAGAATTAGCAGTCAGTGGGGAGACTGCAGGGCACCAAGAAATAATGATAACACCAGTTGGCCACCTCCAGGGATCAAAATCCTCAACTTGTCATTTTAAAAAGGGTACCACAAAAGAAGGGCACTGAGAGCCCTACCATTACAGGGGCAACACTTCATGAAACAAATTCATGGGACAATGTGCTTGGAGGGACAAGGAGAGAGACTCCCTGGAAGTTCCCGTGTAACCCCGGCTGTCACACCTGCCACTCCACCCGGGCTGTCTGTGCCCTGCCCTTGTTCCCGGCACACACTCCTGCCAAAATCTCAGATCAACTACCGCTACCGTCTAGGAAGTTGTTTGCCGTTCGCCTCACCCTGCTTTGTGCCCTCCCAGTTCCTGTCCTGTCAGATCCTCCCTCCCCATCCTTACTGAGGGGACAGCAGGCATGTGACGGCACAGCTGTGTCCTCAGCGAAACTGTAGACTTTTCCACTTCCAGGGGCTGGGTTGTATTCTACTCATCTTCATATCCTGGGCCTAAGATATAAAGATCTATTGAACTGGAACATTTAAAACAGGAGCAGTTCCAGAAAACCCAGGGCACATGTACAGTGGTTGCACAGGCCTTACTCACTGAAACCAGGTTCTCTAGTGAATGCTACAGGAGGACACTGGTGACTCCAGTCTTCAGCAGAGGCCTTTAAAGGGAGGCTGAGCAGGCAGGGACGCTGTGTTAGTGACTCAAGCCCAAACAGTTCTGATCTGATAGTGACTGGCTTAGGGGATGTTAAAAGCATTTCCTGGGTGACACTGAGGACACAGTATCACTCAACACATTATTAATTGATTCAATTAGGAATCTGAACTCAGTGAAGCTTAACTTCAAGCACTAGATGCCAAAATACATCTTGACGGAACATACCTTTTGAGCCAAAGAGCTGTCTGAATATTCCAATTATCAAGAAACATCTTAAAACTTGTTGACATCTGAAAAACAAAGGAACTTTTTGTTTTGGGGGCAACAAACTAATGAAGCTTTAAACATAAGTAATCATATATTATCTTGCCAAAAAATTAAGAATTATTTAACATGTATGCTGATTTCTCTTTCCTTAATACTGTTTGTCTAAATAGTAATTATTTATTGTTGAAAACATCTATGAAGTGAATGGGTTACCATCATCTACACATCACCTACACAAGGGTTGCCATGGTTATTCCAAAGAAACTCCTGACACAGTACACAAATGCCCTTTAGTGCCATCACCTCGTTATCTTCCTCTCCCTGACAAGCTCAGCCATCATTCTGAGAGACGTGAAGGCCCACAGCAATGCCCCACCCAGCTGTCCTCTCGCAGTTCCCTGGCTACTTTGAATCATGGCACCATCTGGCTCTGCTCTACCTGGGAAAGACTAGACCTGCCCTCCCATCTTCCAGGCTGGGGCTTCCACCTTTCCAGTCTTCTCACTGAAGTTACTCCCACTAAAGTGATTCTTTGGTCTTAGAGGAAACCCACCTTTGGTCTCCTGCCCCATCTACTTTTATCCCATGTTCCTCTCTCTGGTCTTCACTTCTTCTGACCATCTCAGATTCTGTGGCCCACTATTTACTATGCTCATCCAAATCTTTGATGATTCTGTTTCTTTTTCCTTTCTGCTCACCTATCAAAATCCTAACTCCAAATCAGCCATATTCTCCACCTTCCCAGCTGGTAACACCTGCATGCTCAGTGCAGAGCATCACGTAACATTCCAGACCTTTGTCATAAGCTCATGGTTCTCAGTTTCAGCCAGGCCCTCAGTCTACCAAACAACCCTTGTTTCCCTAGACAGTTTATTCTCCTCTTCCTGAAAACAGATATTGGAGTGAATCATCTGAAATTACCTTTCTTCTTTTTGGAGTCAAAAAGACATTTAAGTACCAGTAATTTCACAGGGTTCAACCCAGTACTTCAAAAGTTCCTGGCTCGGCGCCTATGGCTCAACCGGCTAAGGCGCCAGCCACGTACACCTAAGGTGGCGGGTTCGAATCCCCAGCCCGGACCCGCCAAACA
>NW_003852417.1:1555507-1559429 GCF_000181295.1 Otolemur garnettii
CCAGGAGTTGGAGGTTGCTGTGAGCTGTAATGCCACGGCACTCTGCCCAGGGGGACAGCTTGAGGCTCTGTCTCAAAAAAAAAAAAAAAAAAGTTCCTCATTTATATCTCTGGCTGTATCACCTCTTCCCTTCCTCAAAACAGGTCAATTGGACTCCTACTTTATGGAAATGATACAAATCATCAGATTCCAGAGTCTCACCACCAAATCCCAAATCAGCGGCATGTGCACAGACCTTGCCTCATCCCTGTCTCCTTCCTCAGGGTCAGTATCTACACCCCTTCCCTACCTCACATCCCCCCCTTTCCTTCTTCTGAGGAACCTCCTTTATCAGTAAGTGTCTCTCTCCTTCAACAGTATTTTCACATTCTTCTAATAAGGAAACAGGTTTCAATTTACTTCAAGACAAAATTAAACAAAACGGAAAGCTCTCCTCAATCGTCTGTTCCCCCTCAACTACTGCCCTATCTCGACCCTCCTTCCTTTTTTGGGTGGTGAACTCCTGAGAGCTGTATCATCTCACCTTTATGCCTATCCCTTCCCTAAAACTGTTGTTTACAAAACTGTCAATGATGTCTCAGCAGCACTTAGCACTGAAGATCACTTCCTTCTTCAGAAAAATAATGCCTTTCTTAACTTGTTCTCATACACCACATGCATTTTCAGTAGGGTGACATCACCCCCATGAGGATAAAAATTGAATCTCAAGGTACAAAAAAACTTACTTTTTATGTATAAAGCAAATACATATATATTGTTAAGTCAACCGATATCCAGATATATAAGGTATATCTGGGGTATCGAAATTTTGTGAAAGGGTGATTCAGGAAAAAGTATCCCAAAGATCTTAAGGCAGGCGGCATACCCACAACTCAACTTCAACAATTATCCATTTGCCCCTCCCCTCCCACTTTTATTACTGATACTGTTAAGAAATTTTTGAAGCAAATATCAGATATCTTATTTCACCCGTAAATATTCCAGCATTTGTGTCCAATATGTATGGGCTTAAAAAAAATCTTGACCAGACCTAACAAAATTGATAATAATTTTTTTTTTAATTGTTGCAGTTCAGCTGGGGCCAGGTTTGAACCCGCCATTCTTGGTATATGGGGCCAGAGCCCTGCCCACTGAGCCACAGGCGCAGCCCATTAATAATTCTTTAATATCATCTAATACCTACTTTGCATTCAAATATTTCTGATTTTTTTTTTAAGAAGTCTTTTTTCTTTCTTTCTTTCTTTTTTTTGAGACAAGAGTCTCAAGCTGTCTCCTTAGGTAGAGTGCTGTGGTGTCACAGCTCACAGCAACCTCAAAAACTCTTAGGCTGGCTCAGTGCCTGTAGCTCAAGGGGCTAAGTAAGGCGCCAGTCACATACACCAGAGCTAGCAGGTTCAAATCCAGCCCAGGCCTGCCAAACAACAATGACAACTACAACCAAAAAAAAAGAAAAAAGAAAAAGAAAAATAGTTGGGTGTTGTGGCAGGCACCTGTAGTCCCAGCTACTTGGGAAGCTGAGGCAAGAGAATCACTTAAGCCCAGGAGTTGGAGCTGTGACACCATAGCACTCTACCCAGAGCGACAGCTTGAGGCTCTGTCTCAAAACAAAAAACAAAAACTTTTGGACTTAAGTGACTCTCTTGCCTCAGCCTCTTGAGTAGCTGGGACTACAGGTGCCCACCGCAATGCCCAGCTATTTTTTTGTTATAGTTGTCATTATTGTTTAGCAGGCCAGGGCTGGGTTTGAACCCACCAGCCCCAGTGTATGTGGCCAGCGCCCTAACCACTGAGATACACACAGGTGCCAAGCCTAAAAAGCCTTTTTCCAGTTGGTTTTTTCAATCACAATCCACAAAAAGGTTCATGTAGTACATATGGCCAAAGTCTCTTTTAATCTGTAATCACTCGGGCCACATGTCCCCCCAAATTTCCCATATCGGCTTTCTGTAGCCATATTCCTTCTAAATTTAGAAGACTCAGAGACCTGACTCAGGCTCACTTACCTTGGCAGACTCCTGGAGAGATGGTGCCGTGTTCCCCACAGCATCACATCCACAGGGACTTGTGCCCTACTGTCCATTTTTAGTAATGCTGAGGCTCATGGGTGAGTCCAGCCCCACCCAGTCATTACAAAGTTCCCTGCTGATCTTTCTTTCACCTTAAGTTTTCTCCTATTTGGAATGATCCTTTTCATAGGCTTTTCTCTCTCTGGCAACCCCTCCCCAAATGCCTCCCTTGTCCAGCCTCTAAGCCCTGGTGTACCTTCAGGGACTGTCCTCTTATCTCACCCTCTCCCTGGCTTGAGCTGCTGAGAGCTTCCAAATTCTCACCTTAGGTGTCTCTGAGGGTCTGACGAGTCACATGCCTGCTGCACAGCTCAGTGTGCAACATGAGCACACGAACTTTCCCTGCAGACCTGTGCCTAGTCTGTTCCTTATCTAAGGGAAGGAAGGACACCAGACCTTCCTTGACAAAACTGTCAATGACGATGTCTCAGTATAACAGACACCAAGTCTGTTTAAACCAGACATCTGGGCCAGGTTCATAACTCATTCTTTCTTGCCAACTGTAATTTGTCGGCAAGTTCTACTGAATCTCTTACACACCCCTCCAGTATGTTAGTGTCTTTCTAGTGCTACTGGGAGCATTCTGCTTTAGGTCACCAACATGTTGGATTAACACAACATCCTCCTAACAGATGCCTCTTGGTGGCAGCACATTCATATTCTACGCACCAGATCCTTCTAGAACACCTATATGATCACTTACCCTGCACATGTATACACACACACACACACACACACACACACACGTCATCCCATCCACAGTGCTCCATTACTTTTATAAGAAACTTCAAAACTTTTTCTGGATATAGAGCCTCACTCTGATGCCCAGGCTACAGGGCAGTGGTGCCATCACAGATCTCTGCAACTTCAAGCTCTTGGGTTCAAGCAGTCCTCCTGCCTCAGCCTCCTCAGTAGCTATAGGTACATGCCACAACATCTGGCTAATTTTTTACTTTTTTTGGTAGACACAGACTCTCACTACATTTCTCAGGCTGATCTTGAACTCTTGGCCTCCCAAGATGCGAGGCTTACAGGTGTGAGCCACTGTGCCTGGTCTCAACTCTCATTATGGCCTCTAAGAGTGCGTGTGGCCTCCACTTCTCTAGCTCTTCCTTCACTGTTCTCCATACCATGAGCCAACGTGGCTGCCCCCTTTCTCATCCCTCAGGCTGCTCCCTCTCAATGGAGTTTCTAGCAATCTCCTATCATTTACAACTCAAACAATGTTGTCTTTGGGATCCTCCTCCCTGAGCCAGCTAATCTAAGTTGGAGTCCCATAGCAGAAACACCCACATAGCCCCCTGATCAGTACCTACTTTTCTGTGCCCTGTAACCGTAACTGGACTAACACTCCATGAGGGTTCAACTATACCTGTCTTTCTTACTCGCTCCTCAGTAACGGGCTGGGGGGGGGATGTGGTTGATCACCAATAAATACTGGATGAACAGCAGAATGAGTATTATTATTTTTAAAAATCCTTCAAAACCACTCTTAGGACATCATGTCATAACCTATGAAAGTAAACTATGGTACTTAAAATATTATAAGGTAACTTCAGTTTTGTTTTTTTTTCTTTTTGAGAGTAACCCTGGGTAGAGTCTCATGGTATCATAGCTCACAGCAACCTCAAACTCCTGGGTTCCAGCGATTCTCGTGCCTAAGCCTCCGCAGTACCTGGGATTACAGGTACCCACCATAATACCTGGCTACTTTTTCTATTTTTAGTAGAGATTGGGTCTGACTCTTGCTCAGTCTGGTTTTAAATTCCTGAACTCAAGCACTCTACCTGCTAGGCCTCCTCAAGTGCTAGGTTATAGGCATGAGTGGTAACTGACTTCTTTTTTTTTTTTTTTTT
>NW_003852417.1:1559541-1561637 GCF_000181295.1 Otolemur garnettii
CTCCTGCCTCTGCCTCCCAAGTAGCTGGGACCACAGGCACCCGCCACAACGCCCGGCTATTTTTTGGTTGCAGCCATCATTGTTGTTCGGCAGGCCCGGACTGGATTCGAACCCGCCACCTTAAGTGTATGTGGCTGGCACCTTAGCCACTTGAGCCACAGGCGCCGAGCCTAACTTCTTAATGATTTACTACCAACCTCTATTTGCTGAATTCTCAAATTGGAAATTAAGTCCCAACGAGCTTCTCCATTTTTGTCATATCCTCTGAAACCAAAGCCTGCGGCATTATTAATAGCATCAGCTGTAGTAAAGAAAAAAAAAAACAGGATTAAGAACCTCTGTTAAGGATCTACCATATTCTCCAAGAAGGTGTGTGTTACTATATGTTATTTTTTAATTTTTATGTTTTTTTGGCACAGAGTCTTACTTTGTCACCCTCAGTAGAGTGCTGTGCTGTCACAGCTCACAGCAACCTCAAACTCCTGGGCTCAAGCAATTTTCTTGCCTCAGCATCTCAAGTAGCTGGGAATACAGGCGCCTGCTACAATGCCCAGCTAGTGCTCTGTTGCAGTACAGCTGGGGCAGGGATTAAACCCTCCACCTCGGTATATAGGGATGGTGCCCCACCCACTGAGCCACAGGCGCTGCCTGAGGCATAATATTTTCCTTTTAATTTTTTCTTTATTGGCCCACTAGAACCCACTTTATGTATATGCATCCAGAATTTATTTTCTAATCCTTTTAACTACTATGTTCGATCAGCCAATTTTACTCTATATATCTGATGTATTAAGCCGCAAAGGAAGTTTCTACCTCAAATGAGCCCTTTTCTAATCAACTGAAAAAGTGTTTATAATTGATGCTATCTGTGTCATGACCAAAAAATAAATTTAAATCCAGCAAAATCCAGCAAAATAACACGCTTACATGGACATGTACCCTAAATTGTTTCATGGCTTATTAGCGGCTCTGAGTACATCAAACAAGACTTTAACAGATCACACCTTGGGGAAAAAGGAATAAACAAGCAAGATTCATCCCCTTGTCAGGTTTAATGAGGTCAGCAGACTTTGGTCAAATAAATATGAGCCTTTAAGATAATCCTATCAATACAGTAGAATTCATGTTCAAGAGAATTAAAAATCAAATCTATTAACAATATGGGGTACAGCCCCTGCCCCCAACAGTGGCCAGAGAACACCTTTCTCCCTGCGGCTGCCACCATGTCCCATCTCTGACTGACCCAGGGTGTGGTCAACAGTGATGCCCTGGGGAAATCAAGGTTCCATGTACCTGTCCCCCCAACTCTCATCAACAGCTCACTTGTTCCCTCAGGGAACCCAACTCCCGAGAGAGCTATCAAGTTGCCATTAATATGAAGGTAAATTTAATAATGTGTGATTCTAACAACTGACCATTAACATCAATTTAAATCTTAAACTGTCCCTACATGGCTAAGACAATGTTTTTAAAACTTGAGTTAAAGGGAAAAAACTACTCATATCTCAAGAAATCATTTTGAGAACTGGTGAAGAAAAGAGGGCAGAGCCACAGGAATGAGGAGACCTAGAGCTCTGATTCCTTTTTTGAGAAAGCATGAATTAACAAATTAAATCCTACACAGTCTAGGTAGCTGCTCAGTATCACCAAAACTTAGAAATGCATATGTGGACACTGACATCAGCAAGGTAAGCATCCACAGGACCCAGAAGATACTTACATTGTTCTTTTTAAAATGATCATCAAAATGCAAAAATGAAATTAAAGAATTTGCAAACTCTTAGATTCCCAAAAACATATTTTTGGACTTCCAAAGATCATTAAATTCCAATTTGAGGACCAAGAAGTCAGTGGGGGCTAGGAGAATCACTTGAACCTAGGGTTTGAAACCACCTTAGGCAACAGAGCTTGCCTCTGTTAAAAACAGAAAAAAATTAGCTGGGCATGATGGCACATGCCTATAAGTCCCAGCTACTCACAAGGCTGGCAATAGGATTGTTGAGTCCTGAAGTGTGAGGCTACAGTAGCTATGATGATGCCACTGCACTCTAGCCTAGGTAAAACAGCAAGACCCTGTGTCAAAAATTTAAAAAGTC
>NW_003852417.1:1562518-1569616 GCF_000181295.1 Otolemur garnettii
GTTGAACTGAGTAACCTTACAGTCTATGGCTAAGAATTATTTATATTCTTTAAATATAGTTCAAATTGTTATTCTCATATATTCTAATATATTTCCTTAAGGAGCAATCAAGGAAAAGGAATTAATTAGCTGACCGTTAAACCAAATATTGGGGCTAGGGTATCAGAAGTGTACAAATCATTTTAATTGTCATAACCAACAAAAAAATAATTGTAATAATAAAATAATTGAATTTTTACATATATACATTTTTAGAGATAGAGTCTTACTTTATCACCCTCAGTAGAGCGCTGTGGCGTCACAGCTCACAGCAACCTCCAACTCCTGAGCTCAGGTGATTCTCTTGCCTCAGCCTCCCAAGTAGCTGGGACCACAGGTGCCCACCACAATGCCCAGCTACTTTTTGTTGCAGTTTGGCTGGGGCTGAGTTCAAACCCGGCACCCTTAGTATATGGTGCCAGTGCCCTAACCACTGAGCCATAGGTGCCGCCCACATTTTTACATATTTACAAAGATCTTATGATTTTCTTAAAAGCCTTATGAATTCAATGACCTCATTCTGCTGACAGTAGCTTTATAACAACTACACATCCAATCACATCCAAAAATATGCAGAAAGCTTCTATAAATCTAGTGGTTCAACACACAAGTCACATTTCTTAGAAAACCCTAGGGTGGTGTGGAAAAATTCCCAGGTTCAACTGAAGTCAGATTATATCAGAATTCAGTAGTATAGAAACACCACTTGGTATCACTGATGTTCATATTCGGCTGGAATGAAAACTTTCCATCCTTAAAGCAATGTTACTTTAAAATCTATATGAGGTAACATTACACATGCATTTTAATTCACTATGAAACTGCAGGTTAAAGTAACTTCCAATGCTGCTCTGGTGCAGTTGTGTGTTGAAAGACTGAAAACGCCACTTCCAGCCCCCAACTGTGTTTCACTGCAATCAAAATAAACCGAGGGCAAGATGCCAGCCCCCAGGCCTTTTCTTAGCTTTATCTGACTGGTGTGCTGCTTCATGTATTCCTTCAAATATTCATTGAGTACCAAATATAAACAAGACAAGCAGGACACAAGAATATAGGGGTTTATGATCTTGTGGATAAAAGACAACACATATAAAAGAGGTTTCAAATTATCAAGTGAAGTGACTTTCCATGTCAGTTCAACCTCCAAACTATGGCCAGAATTATCTTCTTCTGCCATAGGATCAAGCCATCAACCTACTGGAAGGCTCTTACAGCTCATTCAATAGAGCAGGTGAGGTCCTATGAAAGCCCCACTTCTCCTTCCCAGGTCCCTCTTTCCTACATGGCCCCTGCTACACCTGCCACAATAATCAAGGCACTTCCGTGCCTCTTTGCTCACGAGTGCAAAACTAGCCACCTCCTACTTGTTGAAATCAGTCACTGGTAAAGGCACAACTGAATGCTATCTTTTCCCAATATTTAATCTACCTGCCAAGCATAACTGACTACCCCCACTGCACCAGTATCATTTTACTGCTGATACAGTACTGAGCATATTATACTACATTATACTATGTTAAAAGTATAACATATATCATAGTGGAAGGTTTAAAACGACCACACTAAATTTTAAGCATCTTGAGGGTAAAGACTATGCTTTGTTATGTATCCGAATCTATTCTGGCTAGCACAGAATCTAACAAGCAACAGGCACTCAAGTAAGTATCTGTTGTCTTTTCAGTGATCCACTGACTTACTTTGACACATAAGCAAAAAAGTCCATTTACATATTACTTACCTAATGTCCATGCAAAATAGTATTTGGGTCTGGCAGCCAACAGAGAGATATACAGATAGGTCACCTTTGCTGGCCATGATGCTATAGTTTGAAAATGCTCATCAATGTTATACTCCACAGGCAATGTTTTGGAGATAGTCAAGTGGAACAATAAGGAAAGTCCACAGACTAAGAGCTTCTGAATAACTGCAATCTGAAAAGTGAAAGATAAGATTTTTGTAAACTTTACCCATACTCTGTTCATTTTCTGTATTGTCAAAAAGTTAATTTTCCTTAATATAGTTATCAATCTGTAACTGTCCTGGTCAAAAACTGAGTGCTACACTGCGCTTAGTGTAAAGACCTCCAAAGTCTCATACTGTGAACACTTCTGAACTTATCTGTAACTCCTACCTGAGTTATGGCTCAACTCATATACTTTTTTTTACAATAAACTATCTCTTGCAATATGAAAGTTAACACAACTTTGTTCAAAAATGATAAAGTCAAAAGAGCTACACAGCCATAAAGACTAAAGATTTTCATCAAAGACTCAGATGAAAAGAAGAGGTCATTCTTTGCAATATTGTGGTAAGTTTAAATTACCAACCTATGGTATTTCTTTTTTCTTTCTATTTTTTTTTTTTTTGCACTTTTTGGCCAGGGCTGGGTTTGAACCCGCCACCTCCAGCATATGGGGCTGGCTCCTACTCCTTTGAGCCACAGGTGCCGCCCTGGTATTTCATATTTTTAGAAGTCCAAAACATTTTAACCTCATTTGGTATAAAAGAGATTATACAGACTGTGAACGGAAAGAAACAAGTGGAAAAAAGAAAAGGCTAGATTCAGGTGAAGGTATGTAAAAAAAGAACTGGGTTTAGAGCACCCTGTATTATAACCAAACAATATTCAAATTAACTCAAGTAATTTATAAATGAAGATCCATATTTTAACACATATATAACAGTGCAAAAAGAATGGCTCAAAAGTAAGAGTCACAGCATATGCTACATTTCTGCACTTGCAGGAAATCTGTCGTATTAGTAGTTGCCCCTGCTAGATGGTCCTGGCTCCTGAAGGACGCCTCGCTGCAGGTGTCATTATTCTCACTTTCCTGGCTGTCTTTTGTACCTTCCTCCAGTAAAATAAGGCTATCCTTTCTTCAATCCTTCCCAAAGTATCTTACGTATACATATAAACAAAAAAGATTTTCAGAAGATAATTAGACAAAAACTACAACTATAAACCAAGTGAGATTAGACGAACAGTCCCATATATTACCCTGACAAGGAGGTTTATCAATGGAATAACGTAGAAGGAAAACTGTGGCCATTAGACTACATATGAGGTATCTAGGTCTTCATTTTTACAAAAAATAAATTAAGGTAACATAAATTTGACCTCAGCTACCAGGGGGCACAAATACCACTGAGAATCTCCAAAAAGGATGAGTCACTGCAGCATCAGATATCACAGAAGGCAGGGGGGAGACCTAGAGTTGGGAGGAAGGCGGGTAGAAAGCCAGGGACAACCAAGTCTGTACAACAGACCACAGGGTCTTCCACTCAAAAAACAAAACTGCCCCAGAGAAAACACCTATTGACACAAGACAGACACTGACGGGTGCTGATGCAAACGAACACCAGTGGGAGACGCCCCACAATAGAGCCAGCTGGCTTGGGGTCCCGAGAGTTCACAAACGCACTAATACATGAAGAGCTTCCCATGCCAGTGAGGTATTTATGAATAACTACTACTATTTGACTTTGCCAACTATATGCATGTGGAATTTCAACTAAAATATATTAAAATAATGAAATAATCCATGAAGAATATCTGCCATTATCAACGATGTCTGGTTTATGTCTATCAACCAGAAGAGAAAAGTGACATTTTATCAGAGTAAATACCACAAAAACTCAGGGTGAGGTGACAGAAATAAAATATGAGTTTGTATTATTCTTTTTATGTTTGGCTTATTACTGTTTATATTGCATTTGGTATTTTTCAAATATATCATAAAACTATTTGAACTTTACATCTTCTCTAAAATGGAGAAGACATTAAGATTTTCCATTTACAGAAAAGGAACCTTCATCAGGCGTTGTGGAGGGTGCCTGTAGTCCTAGCTACCTGGGAGGCCGAGGCAAGAGAATCACTTAAGGCCAAGAGTTTGAAGTTGCTGTGAGCTATGATGCCACTGCACTCTACAGAAGGCAACATAATGAAACTGTCTCAAAAAAAAGAAAGAAAGAAAGAAAGAAAAAGATCCACATACATTATGTGCCAAAATGATAAAAAGCTGAACTGGTTACTGAGAGTCCAGTACCTTGATTCCTAGATTTTAATTCTTCTTCCAGTATTCCAGAATAAACTTCTAAGAAGCTGTCTATAATTATCTTTATTTTATTTTATGGCAGTGAGACCTCTAAAGGATTATGTGGTCAGCCTGGAGATATCAGTCTGAAATTCAACCCACTCTGATAAGGGCATGTCTCAATTAACACTTAACCAGTAATACAAAGTAAGACAAAAACAGCTTTTTGGTGTGAGAGACATCAGGAGTCACACAGTTGGAAAGAAGTAAACAATGGCTTCTGTGAAAGTGCGCAAGCTTCTTTATTCACTGTGTTGCCCACACAAATGGAGAACAGTAGGTCTGCAGGAAAAGGGGGTGACCCTTGCTCTGAGCCCCACATTCAGAGGAACACTAGTTCTTTTTCCTTTGTTTCTCAGACTTTCTGACTGGCCTGTCAAGAAACATTTATATCCAACCAGATCAAACCCCACTGAAACTCAGCCTGCACGAAGCCTTGTACCTTTCTTTATGAAGCAGCATGGCAGCAGTTCCAAGCACCTCAGCACTTTGAAACAAGGAAAAATTAAGGTTCAGTTTTGAGGCAATTTAGCTCAGATTTCTGGATCCAGACTAAACTGGTCTGAATTCTAGTTCTCCTATTGCCAACCTGGGAAATCATGGTCAAATTACTTAGCTGCTGAGTCTGTTTCCTCATGAAAGTAGAATAACAGGACCTACTCCAAAGATGGAAAGAGCAGCTATCCTGTGTGACTACAGAGAACTACAACTATCTCTTTGTTGTGGAAATCAGAAATAGTTTTGTGAAAAAGATGTTATTGGGAGGAGGTCCTGATAGAAGAGTAAGATTTCAATAGGTGATGATTAAGAAGAAGAGAGAAAAGGAGAACACACAGAGTATTTACAGTCTGCTACAACGGAAAGCATAAGTTTAAAAAAAAAAAAAAGGCGTGGAAAATTAGGTTGGCCAATTCCCTGAGAAGGGCTTTCTTGCAAAATACTCTGTGACAATAAAGCTTTATTCTCATTAAGGAAATCAGCACACAGTTTCTCAAGTAAACTTACATTTGTTCTTTAATTTTGATCATACTTCTACTAAGCATCACTACTTAGGTACAGTGTGAAGAGTCATTTCTCTCACAAAACGTTTTTTAAATAAATAGATAAATTCAAAACACGAAAGTATGAGTATGTTTAAATCAGACTAACCAATACATGCTCCAAAGCCAGAGTGTCCAACCTTTTTTTCCTCTGCTGCACACTGGAAGAGTAAGAGTTGCTTTGGGCCATACATTAAATACACAACACACTAACAAACCTGATTAAAAACAACAACAAAAAAAGGGTTCATGCATACTTTTCATGATCTCCAACACCACAGATAAGGAAAAAAAGTCCTCATAAAATCAGCATGCAGCTGCGGTTGGACACCCTGCAAGGCTCCAGAGAAGTCTCATGAACTTACATTTGGAGATGGCTCTGTTCTTTCGCTTTGTATTTCTTCCTTCCCATTTTCACCTGAATGTATCATGTGGTACGATCTGCCTTCAATGAAAGTAATGTAGTCTTTGTAAGAGCAGAGTGGGCCGGCTAGGATACCCATGAAGTTACAGTTGTAACTTAAATACTCCAGGAGGCTGGGCATGCGCCTGCAACAAAAGACATCCAACTTGTGAGATGCGACATACACTTTCAGAAAATCTGACAGAGACAATGTTCAGCTACCTCACTACGCTTACCATTTTCAAAATCAGACAAGCATTAATTTTCATTTGCATCCATATGGTAAGAATTTAAAAGATCTAGATGTAGTTATGTTCAACAGTATTTTTGTTTTGTTTTGTTTTGTTTGAGATAGAGCCTCAAGCTGTCCCCCTGGGTAGAGTGCCTTGGCATTACAGCTCACAGCAACCTCCAACTCCTGGGCTCAAGCGAGTCTCCTGCCTCAGCCTCCCAAGTAGCTGGGACCACAGGCGCCCGCCACAACGCCCGGCTATTTTTTGGTTGCAGCCGTCATTGTTGTTTGGCGGGTCCGGGCTGGGGATTCGAACCCGTCACCTTAGGTGTACGTGGCTGGCGCCTTAGCTGGTTGAGCTATAGGTGCCGAGCCTCAACAGTATTTTTGAATAAGAAAGCTTCTACATAGATCTTTATGAGCAAATTGTGAGAGGTTTCTCCTTATGACTTCTCACAATAAAACGTAACACAGATGTGCTGTCACACAACTATCATCTCTTACTACTCAATTATTTACTCATTTAACAAATACATGTTGGGTAGCACCTGTAGCTCAGTGGGAAGGGAACCGGCCATGTACACTGAGGCTGGTGGGTTCAAACCCAGGCCAGGCCAGCTAAACAATGACAGCTGCAACAAAAAAGGAAAAAAAGCCAGGCATTGTGGTGGGCACTTGTAGTCCCAGCTACTTGGGAGGCTGAGGCAAGAGAATCACTTAAGCCCAGAAGTTTGAGGTTGCTGTGAGCTATGACATCACAGCACTCTACCCAAGACGACAGCTTTAGACTTTGTCTCAAAAAAACAAAAAAACCCAAATACCTTTTTGTGCACTATGCCCAATATGCTCCAGGGTCCACAGACACAGCAGTAACAAAACAGAGGAAAATTCTGGATTTATGGAGCTTATACACCAGAGGCAGAAATCAGGTAATCAAATACATATATGAAATATTTTCAGATATGCTAACTGCTATGAGTAAAGGCATTTTATTACATTTAGAAGTCATAAGGAGGCTGAAGCAAGTGGATCACCTAAGCTCACAAGTTTGAGACCAGCCTGAGCTACAGTGAGACCCCTGTCTCTAAAAATAGCCAGGTGCCATGGCAGGTGCCTGTAGTCCCAGATATTTAGGAGGCTGAGGCAAGAGAATCGCTTGAGCCCAAGAATTTGAGGTTGCTGTGAGCTGTGATGCACAGTACTCTATCGAGGGCAACAAAGTGAGACTCTATCGCAAAAAACAAACAAACAAAAGGAAGCCAGCTCCTTTGGTAAGGTGACATTTGACAG
>NW_003852417.1:1569772-1571904 GCF_000181295.1 Otolemur garnettii
GGGAAATCAATGAACTTCACACAGCAGCAGCAAGGAGGCTGTGAAGATGGAGTGAGCTCGAGTAAAGGGTAAGAGAGGATGTGGAAAGCTAAGGCGAGATCACACAGGGTCTGCTTGCAAGCCATGGTAGGAACTTTAGGCTTTAATCTGACAGAGAGGAAATGCTACAGTAGGGCTGTTAAAGACCTGTGTTTCAAAGCGTCACTCTAGCTGCCTTTGTGTGTGAACCTGTGAGGAGGCCACTGCAGCCACCAGGCAGGAGTGGGGGACACAGTCCGGCAGTGGAGCCAGGGTCTGCTGAAGGACGGGCTATAGGGTGTGAGAGAAAAGAGAGTCAAGGATGTTTCACATTGAATTCAGTTAATCTGAAGTCTGTCCAAATGGCACATGGTATCTACCAGTGACAGGATAAAATGGTTAGTTAACAGGAGACTATTTTAGACTTTCTATATAAGGAGTGTATACTTTTGTTTTAAAAACCAGCCACTTAAATGAGTCTACTGTCCACTGTCAATTATAAACTATCACAAGTAAAAGAACTCCACCTGGGGACAGTAAACATCCTTCTCCAACATGCTACAATCGTTTCTTCCTCTCTAAATTATGTTGCTTCCATGAAAAACAAAAGGCTGAGAGAATACCTTTGTATGTAAGTGTGCATCATTTTAAATTTCTGTATCTTTTAAGAAATGGGATCTGGCTATGTTGCGTAGACTGGACGTAAGATCCTGGGCTCAAGGGATCCTCCTGCCTCAGCCTCCAGAGTACCCGGGATGACAGGCGTACACCACAATGCCCGGCTCTGTATGTGTTGTTTATATTAAAAGCAAACAAACAACAACAACAAAAAAACCCCAGTAGGACAATACAGAGCTTCCCTTACACTTGACACTATCTTGGTCACCCCACAGCCAAAACTCCTTTTCTAATCTTTTAAGAATTTGCCCCCACATTTTAAAGAGCCTTGTATCTTAAGTATTTTCTTCTGGGGGCTCAAAACTGGTGAGACAGAATGGTTCTAGCAGATTTTCTCTTTCCATTCTTTCTATTTAATGCTGGAACAGAACAAGTGCCAGGTGAGGACCCTGTAGCCATAAAGTCACACAGGTGCTCCTTGTGCTCCAGGCTCCAGAGCTCCATTCTCAGCACCAATTAGTTGAAGGCCAAAGTCAAACTATGTATCACATTTTTCAAGGACAAAAGATAATTTATAAGCATGAAATTGGCTGAACTAATTTTTAGCACCGTTACATCACAAGTTATTTTATGTACTGAAATAATGAACTATATTTGCTATTAAAATGAGAACTTACATCTAATTGTTATATTTCATTTATAATATAAGATTCACACATTTGATCTATCAGTATTTACTTGACATCAACTATGTGTTTTCCTACATTAGGGCTTCTCAACTACAGAATTAATGACACTCTGATTCTTTGCTGTGGGGACTGTCCCGTGCCCCGCAGGATGTTCAGCAGCACCCACAGCCTCTACCCACTAGATGTCAGCAGCACCGGCCTTCCCAGCTGTGGCGACCCAAAACGTCAAACACCTCCTGGAGGCAAAATCACTCCCAGTGGGAACCACCATTTAGGTGATGGAAACATAATTATGAACAGGACAACGGTCCTGCCTGCGATAACCTTACACGAGGGGGATAGGGAAAGGGACAATTAAAACAAATATATTGTGTATTATCAGACGGCAATGTGTTACAAAGAAAGACACAAAAGGGCAAAGGCACATCAGCGATGGCAGGGAAGGGAGGGGATCTCTGACAGGTGGCCTGTGGAGCCAGAAACGGGCAGAGGGAAGGAGGGAAGACTGGGAGGCTGCCAGGCTCCTGGGCCATATTTGCTGCAGTCAGGAGTGTGTCCTATTCTAGGTTACAGGAAAGCCACCAGAAGATCACCATGGAGGGTAGAGGGACAATACAGGAATACAATGCACAGTAAAAAGCAGGCTGCAGAGGGCATGGGAAAAAACAGGGAGACCCTAGGTCAGCTACTCGAGTACCCCAAGTAGAAAATAAGGGTTTGGACAGGGACCAGATGAGTGGGCATGGTAATAATTATGTCAGAGTAGAAACATGTTTTTTTTTTTTTTTTTTTGAGACAAGCCTCAAG
>NW_003852417.1:1572110-1576712 GCF_000181295.1 Otolemur garnettii
CCACCTTAGGTGTATGTGGCTGGCGCCTTAGCCACTTGAGCCACAGGCGCCAAGCCAGAAACAAGTTTTAAAGAGCGAGCGACCCTGACTTGGTGGTGAAGTGGATCTGTGGTAAGAAAATGAGCAACAGCCCCTGCCATAATTTTCCTCAGCCACTTGTGATGGGTTCTAACAGTGGAGGAACAGATGAGGGGACAGGGCAGGGAGAGGGGAACAGAAGGCAGAAGCTCTGTTCTGAATATGCTCTGAAGGGTCACCTTGCCCCCCAAGAACAAACACATAAAGCTCTACCTGCTCTATTTATTTGTTCTTGGTATTTCAGATGTCACTATCCATGGGAAGATACTGAAATGGCAGTGGGACATGAGGCTGGAGCTCAGGAGAAAGGGTTAGAGTGCGAATTTAGGAGAACGTGTAGATGGTCTTGGAAGCCAATGGACTCTCCACAATGAGAAGTTTGGTGCTGAGCTCTGGAGCACACCAAGTTAGTGGTGAGGCAGAGACTTTCTCAAAGACGAGGGAAGAGCCAGTGAAGGTGGAAGAAAGTCAAAAGAACGTGTATCCTGGAAGGCAGGTGAAGGAAGCATTTCAGGATGGAGTGGTCAACCGGGCCAAAGCTGCTGAGGGGCTGAGCCTCAAGCACACCGAGGCCTACAGTGAAATGTGCCAAGATGGAGGCAATGTTGAAAGAACGGTTTCAGGCCAAGAGTGGGAACAAAAACCTGACTGCAAGGCACTGAGGAGGCCGAGAGTGTGTGCAGACAAGCTCTCAAGGTGTGCTACTCTCCAGGAGTGCAGAGCAACGGAGTGGCAGTCGGAAGGAAGCGTGGGATAAAGCAAACTCTTCTGTGAAGTTGGTGGAACAACCTAGCAGAGAGGGGAAACCAACGACTGATGATACAGGAGACGGGGGATAACTAAAGCAGCAAAATCCTTGAGAAGGAGGCGAATTCAGTGTAGAAGTGAAAAACTGGCCTAGATTAGATATGGACAACTAAAGAAAGGAAAGAAAGTGGAGTGTTTTGTTATAAATCCAGGCAGTCTGGTAGATTTCATGGTTGCAGAATGAAGGAGGAATAATTCTGTTTTCTCTCTAGAATTAAATTTTGCTACCATCATGAATATGGGGGAGGGAGTACTGCGAGTGGGGAGAAAGGAGAACCAAGCATTATACAGGGAGTGGGGAAGTGAGTGGGTTAGAGACAGCAGAACTGCTGCCAACACTAAGGATTGTAATTTTAAATTTGGGGTGACAAATTCAAAATGAGTCCAGGCAGCAAGACTGAACATGTTTCTACTTAGCTTCCTTCCACTGTTCGGGTAGGTGGAGAGCTGTACTTAACTAGCTTTGGGAACTGCCAGGTGGCCATGTGAAAGGAAAGGGGGAAGGGAAGAGGAGGGAGAGTCTGTAAGGGAGCAGTTACTAGGATGGCCCAGGGGCTCTGAGACAGCAGAATCCAGATGAGCATTTCAGGTATGCTCAAGGATATATTTACTGACATATAACGACAATAGAGAATAGCCAAATAGATTCTTTTTTAAAGAGACTGCCTCGCTACACTGTCCAGGCTAAAGGAGCAGATATTCCCAGGTGCAATGATAGTAAACTACAGCCTCAAACTCCTGGGCTCAAGTGATCCTCCTGCCTTAGCCTCCCAAGAAGCTGAGACTACAGGGATGTACCACCATGCTGCTCATCCCACAACAGAATAATTTTAAAGATGACAAAAATATTAGAGGATTCCCAAGAAATGCTCCCTAGCATCAAAGACGAACACTGAGTGTCGCTCCACCTAGTATCACAAACTCTATCTCATTCTATCCACTGAGCACATTTTAGTTCTAGATTTAGAATCAAGGTGCTCCACAGGAAATTTTTCTTTAAGGAAAACAAGTATTTGAGCTCTAATTATATTAGACTATAGACTCTTTCAAGAAATTAAGCCATTCATTGTATTAGTCATCAGAGTACCTGTCACAAATGAAGTAGAATTTTCACCCAGAAGAAATTCCTCAAATAACATTGAGAAATAAATACCTGGTTGTTTCTTCATTATTTCAAAATGTGGCACCTATAGATAGGGCATATTCATGTATGACATTTTAGCCTACTACCTGACATCAAGTTACAGGTCTGCAATAACTAATAATTACTACACAGCAGTCGCGATGACTACACTATCTTCCTGTCTTCAAGGAATTCACAGCCTTGTGGGTCACAGAAGACACACCAGAAGACACACAGGCAGGGTGCAACAGGAGCCTAGGAGGGTGCAGGAGCCCTGCTTGGGGAGGTGTGCAGAGGGCACAAGGTTCAGTTTTCAGGAGTTAATACCTCCCAAAGAACAGGAGGCCTTAGCCACAAAACTAGTGTGTGTTCTAAGCAGAGCCGGAAGAAACCATGGCATCACACAAGCAAGGCACATACCTTACAGCCAAACCTCTCTGGGATGGAGTCAGTTCTTCATCCTTTCGAAACATCCCTGAGAAACGAAAATAAGTACTCTGATTAATTATGATTTCTCCCCCAGAATGTCATTTTTTTCCTATTCACACTTTCCTCATCTGAAATTCATATTCCATTCCCAATTTTGATATAATGATTGTTCCTTTCTCTCCCATGGCAACACAGATACAATCTTGGGAAAAGATCTCTATAAGTTAGATAACATACTGTCCAGGAAGAAATGTCACTAAAATCTAATTCCTCTCTCATGAAAATTATCAACAAATTAAAAAATTTATTATCCTGGGGCAGCGCCAGTGATTCAAAGGAGTAGGGTGCTAGCCCCATATACCGGTTCAAACCTGGCCATAGACAAAAACTACAAAATAATATAATAATAATAATAAAATAAAATAATAAAACAATTATTACCCTTAATACTAAATGCTATGACTTTTCAAAAAGGAGCACTCAAATTTTTCTACTGTTGGATGATTTAAATGATTTGATATTCATGAAAAGGATTATCACAGCCTTATACATAATAGCAGAAAAACAAAAAATAACCTACACAGACAAAAACCAGGGAATGAGAAAGTAAATAATTATACAACTACTTTTGGCGATTATATAAAAAATAAAATTCTGCCTCATAAGAAGATAAAGGAAGCACATAAAATATTAATTTAAAAGGGGGGATTGGCTTGTCACTGTGCGTCACACCTGTAGTCTCAGTACTTTTGCTTAAAGCCAGGAGTTTGAGACCAGGCTAGGCAACATAGTGAAACCCCATCTCTTAAAAAAAAAAATTAGTGGGGCATCATGGCATATGCCTATAGTCCTAGCTACGATTGTGCCACTGCACTTCAGCCTGGGCAACAGAGTGAGACTCTCTTTCAAAAAAACAAAACAAACAAACAAACAAAAAACAAGGTCTGGCTTTGAGGAGTGTTGTGGGGAGGAACACAGTAGATTATTTTTTCTTTGAAAAACACAAGTAAGTACATGTACCTCCTTTTGGTAATTAGAAGATAACAATAACACGTAAGATGACAACTGACTGGGGTGGGGTGGGGGGCAAAGCAGGCTCAGGAGGTCAGCCCCAAAGGAGGTGACTGCTGCTTTTGGAAATTCCGCTTTGCTCTCCATCTCAGATACTCACACTGTTGTCTACCCTTTCCTAAGGAAACAAAATCTTTAGAAATGAGGATCATAATTCATTTTTTAAAAGCTGTTTATCCTTTTTTCCCTCATCCTTTCACCAGACAAGTAGCATGTTAACGGCTTCATCTGTGATTTCAAGCTTTGCTATATAAAATATTTTATTATGAGCTCAGTGCCCATAGCACAGTGGTTACGGTGCCAGCCACATACACTGAAGTTGGCAAGTTCAAACCCTGTCCGGGCCATGTAACCAACAATGACAACTGCTACAAAAAATAGCCTGGCTATTTTTTTTTATAAGAAATAAAATTCTGCCTCATAAGAAGATAAAGGAAGCACATCAAATATTAATTTAAAAGGGGGGATTGGCTTGTCACTGTGCCTCACACCTATAGTCTCAGTATTAGAGACTATAGTATTATTAATACTTACTTGTATTTTTCAAAGAAAAAATAATCTACTGTGTTCCTCCCCACAACACTCCTCAAAGCCAGACCTTGTTTTTTGTTTGTTTGTTTGTTTTGTTTTTTTGAAAGAGAGTCTCACTCTGTTGCCCAGGCTGAAGTGCAGTGGCACAATCGTAGCTAGGACTATAGGCATATGCCACGATGCCCCACTAATTTTTTTTAAGAGATGGGGTTTCACTATGTTGTATAGCCTTGTGGAAGGTACCTGTAGGCCCAGCTACTTGGGAGGCTGAGGCAAGAGAATCACTTAAGCCCAAGAGTTTGAGGTTGCTGTGAGCTGTGACACCACGGCACTCTACCGCGGGCGACATAATGAGATTCTATCTCAAAAATAAAATAAAATAAAATAAGTTTATTATGGCTTGGTGCCCATAGTACAGTGGTTACAGCACCAGCCACATGCAAGGAGGCTGGTAGGTTTGAGCCCTACCCAAGCCAGCTAAACAACGACAACTGCAACAAAAAATAGCCAGGCATGGTTGTGGGTACCTGTAGTCCCAGCTACTTGGGAGGCTGAGGCAAGAG
>NW_003852417.1:1577647-1587635 GCF_000181295.1 Otolemur garnettii
AAGAGAATTGTCTAAGCCCAAGAGCTGGAGGTTGCTGTGAGCTGTGATGTCATAGCACTCTACTGAGGTTGACAAAGTGAGACTGTCAAAAAAAAAAAAATGCTCGGCACCTGTAGCTCAGTGGCTAGGGCGCCGGCCACATACACCAGGGCTGGTGGGTTCAAACCCCAGCCTAGGCCTGCTAAACGACAATGACAACTACAAAAATAAAATAGCTAGGCATTGTGGTGGGCACCTGTAGTCCCAGCTACTTGGGAGGCTGAGGCAAGAGGATTGCTTAAGCCCAAGAGTTTGAGGTTGCTGTGAGCTGTGATGCCATAGCACTCTACGCAGGGTGACATAATGAGACTCTGTCTCAAAAAAAAAATGCTATATAAGATTACCTTTAGGCAATGTGTGTAAGGTATGCATGAAACATAAATGAACTTTGAGTTTAGACTTGGGTTTCATTCCCAAGGCATCTCATTATGCATATCCAAAATCCAAGCAAAATCCAAGCAAATCCAAAATACAAAAGACTTCTGGTCTCAAGCATTTCAAAACTGGAACATTCAACCTGTACAAGTACCCTGTGCGGCTGACAGGAGTCTTACTGTGAAATGACATCAATGAAGCCTCTTGGAAGAAAATCAGCCATGCCATCCCTAAAGGCCACATAACAAGTCAGATTTCACAATATAACACACCACCAGGCTGGCTGTCCCTGTCACCCATCCTAAGCCCTCAGCAATCTCACACACATAAATTCAAACTAGAAGGGTAGTGTAGGCTCTACTGTGCAAGGGGATGAAATATCTTAAAAACCATGTCCAGAAATTTTCCAAGATAAAATAACATCTGCTCCCTGAAGCTGTAACTGTGAAAGATGGTACTTGGCAGTTGAGACATAGTTATATATATATTATTTGGCTTCACCTAAGAGTGGTCTAGAACCAAAAAGATTGTGCAGACAAGAATTAATGTAGTTCTAAGACTGCTATCCTTAGACTTGCTTGTAAGGTTAGCCTGTGGTTACTGTCTGGAAACTTGGATGATAAGTAGTTCTTTACACTGTTATAAAATAAAATGTTCCCTATCCAGGCGTCCCGCCAAGGACATTTATCCAGCCTGCCGGGTGTTTCTGCCACTGCTGCCTATCCTGCTTAGCAGCCGACTTGTCCCAGGGCCCGCAGTAAGGCCCTCCAATGGTCTGAGGGACAATGAACTGGCCCAGTGTTTAAAAAGTCTGAGGACCCCTGGGCCCTAGGCTATGCCAACATTATGGTTTATTCTGAACAGCTGCTTCCCTCCCTGGACCCTGGAACTTTGGTAGATGTTAGGCAGTAGGTGCCTACGGAACCAGCCCCCAGTAAACCTTCGGGTACTGAGTGCCTAATGAGCTTCCCTCCTAGACATTCCACAGGTGTAATCACCACTCTTTGCTGGGGGAATTGAGTGTGTTCTCTGTCACTCTGCCGGGAAAGACTCTTGGAAACTCGTGCCTGGCTTCTCTAGACTTCACTGCAGGTGCCTCTGCCCTTTACTATCTTTTTTCAAATATTTTTACTGTAATAAATCTTAGCCAGAAATTTAACTGTATGCTGAGTCCTATGAATTACTAAATTAGAGTGGTCTTAGAGTTCCTCCACAAACAGATAATAAAGTCTGGCTGAGAAAACACCGACAGGGTTCAGTCCCTCCGGACGGGGCAGGGGTAGGGCAGGCCTGTAGTGCACCGTGCAGGAGCCTGTACTCAATCAATCTGGGGGAAGAACCATTTTGAAAAGCTAAAGGGTATGCACTCCTCAAAACTTATCAAAGTCAATCAAAATCCAAACTATTTAAAGAGATAATTACCACTATTCCACTTAAAAGAACAGGTCAGGGTTCTCTCATACTTCTGAGTTGAACACATGTCGTCAGAAAAAACCCTCTAAGGTGGGTCATGTCATAGGTTTGACAAATGAGAAACCAAAGCAGAAAGTGAACTGGAATCTGAGCCTTCACCTGCCCACCCTCCCTCCCCAGCATCACGTTGCCTCCTGGGGAGAATGTTCCCTCAGTGGTGCTTTTCCACTGAGAAGGACAAAAACATTTGCTATTTAATAGCAGACTTGATTGAACAAGTATTAGAGATTTTTTAAAAAAAATAATCTACCTCTGTCCCTGCAAAACAAAGGAGTTAATTTTGTTTGTTAGAAGCTAAAGGGAAAGCCAAGCACAGTGGTTCACATCTGTAATTACGCACTCTGGGGGCAAAGGTGGGAGGATCACTTGAGTTCAGGAGTTCGAGACCAGTCTGAGCAATAGCAAAACCCCATTTCTAAAAAAACAAAATCAGCTGGACACATGCCTGTAGTCCCAGCTACTTGGGAGGCTGAGGCAGGAGGACTGCTCGAGGCTGCAGTGGGCTATGATGACGCTACTGTACTCTAGCTGGTAAGTGAAGTCCTGGAGGATAGAGGTACGATAGAGGAATATTCTTAACTGTGCTTAGAGTTATTAAAGTGTACTTGTTTTCCTTAAGTGTTTTAATTGTGAATTCACTTGAGTGACAAAAAACAAAACTGGATTTAGTCATATGACCTGCATGACTAACAATTTAGTACGGGAGTAAGACCCTATCTGTCTCAAAAACATACTGTCCTTACAATCTTGTCAAGGCTGATGATCAAGGGAAAGCCTGGCTAGGGAATGGGTACAGGACAGGTCAATGTCTACCTGGGGCTAAGCCCATCTCTTAGGCTACATATAAACGACTGTCCTAACAGAGATGCTTCTTCAATCTTTGAAGAAATCAGAGTCTAAATCTTACAACTTACAGTCCAGACTGCTACCCATTTCCAATGACTAACACATGTGCATTCACTGAAGATATGAAGCTATAAAGACAGTAATACCTCTGTATGGAGGTGGTCAACATAAGGAACTAGACTGGTATGTACACATGGTACATGCCTGGTCTATGAAAATTAGGTCAACTTAAGGGGCGGCCAACTACAGAGGTTCTGCTGTATAAGAAAAATGTATGTAAATATTATGCATCTGAGTATATACAGGAGAGGGGGTGGGGGAAACATACAAATTACAATAAAAATAAATTTAACACAGAGAAGCAGAAATTAATAAAACTTGATTCAGACCATGTATCTATTTCTTTTACATTTTAAATTGTTAGTAATCAAGGTCATAGGACTAAATCCACAATTTTACTTTTTGTCACTTAAGTGAATTCACAATTAAAACACTTAAGGAAAACAAGTACACTTAAACTCCACGCAGAGTTAAGTACATTCCTCTATCTTACCTCTATCCTCCATCCCTTCCCTTACCTCTAATAGAGAATAAAAAGTTGTGGTAATATCTCAAGCAAAAGATTTGAATAGGATTTTTTCCAGCAATGAAAAATTAATTTCAAAATTCTTACCATCATGAATTTCATAAGCCAAACTCGTGATCTTCTGGGTAATGATCATCATTGGGCTGTAACAAGATAAAAAGATATTTTTTTAAAAGAAGAAAATTAAAACAATACTTATTATGCATGAAAAGAAGTTTATTCTGTTAACAGGCCTACAAATCTTGACCTCCTTAACATACCTCTAAGGGATTTCAAACAGCTGCCTCAAGGGCTATGTATTAGGGACGGAGATAGGGAAATCACACCTTCTCCTTTGCTTTGCTTTGAGAAGAAAACAGAACAAAAAGATTATACTCCTAAAAAAAAAAACCACCTGCAAGCCAGTGACCTGGTCCCTCCTCACTGTTCACAGCTAAGCACACAGGCCTGAGGGCAGGGGTGGGGTGGGGTGGGGGAGCACCGCCCCCCCCAGCTGGACTCAGTACTTCCCTTTACTAACCATTGCCTCTGAATGGAAATGTGGGAAACAGGTTGCCTTAGAAAAGGAGAATGAGTAGAAATTAGGAGTATAGGTGGGAACTGTGAGGGGAACAAATCAGAATGAGAGAAACCAGAAAAGAGAAAGGACAGCCTTCCACGTCCCTGGTGTAAGGGGTCAAAGACCCTAAAGATGGCCTTGGAGTGCTGAAGTGCTAAAGCCATGACATAGTTAAAGAAGAGAGGACTTTAAAATCATGTCACAAGCAAGAAAATGGCAATATTTACCCATACTTTATAATGGCTATAAATGAAACTTGGAAAGGAAAAGAAAAAAAAGCTACCAGGATGCATTTTATCCTTGAACTATTCACATTAGCTTACAGACAGTATGACAGAACAATTAACCCTAAGTTATTTTTTATGAAATTACAGTGAAACCAAGCTGTGTTCTGAATAAAGGGAGAATGTGCTCTCTGTACGATCAGCGTTTACACTTCATGGACTTCTCACACGTTGTGGAGCACACAGAACCACCCCACATCACCCAAAGAAAGGGTCCTCGAGGTCAGCCACGCAGACAAGGGTGGCAGGGGAGGCTCTGACCCCAGCAGCCGAGTGCCCCTCACCAGCCCACACTGATCAGGAAACACTCCTTAGCGTCCTCTGCCCTCTCTGGCAAAACAGCAATGCCTTTAAATAGGTCAAGAAAGGAAGTGACTTCTCACAGTGCTCGTGTACCACAGCAAGGGTTTGTTGTAAACATTGCTACCACTGGAAATTAACTTCCAGCTCATTCTCCTCACCTAACAGGCAAGGTCTCATAAATGACAACTGTTAATAAACTTCAAGTACTTATGGGAGATTTCTTAGAGGTTCATTTAAAGGTCAGTTCTTACACTTACACCACTCACTCTCAGGATATCATTCCTCAACCAACCTACACCCCCAGTAGCTTTGATGCCTGCCTATTGTTTCTGCTGTGTAAGATACACTATGTGCTCTTGATGTTTCTAAAGATGCCTTATAATGTCCTGGGGGCAAAATAATCATTTTTTTATCCTGCTTAAATCTCTTCATACTTTAGATCACCAGTGGATTAACCTCTAAATCCCCTTTAGTTCTGAATTCTAATTCCCATGTAGCCCTAAAATACAATATAAACTGATAAGACAATTTCTAAATTTACCAACTCAGTTTGACATATGAGCTCTGAGATATACATACATAAGATGTTCAGACAGTGTGAGTGTATATACTTTGTGCCCGCCTGTGCCCCTGCACAACCTGCAATTTCTATACCGCCAGGTGTGAAGGGCGCAGGAGAATGGGTGGTGCACAGCCGTACTGCCCATTCAGGAAGGAAGCTCCTGTCGGGGGAGAAGGCAGGGAGCAAATCTCAATACTCCAGACTCCCACCACTTAGATGACTCTTCCTGGAACTGCTCTGCAAGGACAGCTACTTCTCCTTCCTGAGTCCTCAGCTTAAAACTTCATCCAAGAGCCCACTGAGCAACTCTCTCTTAAGTAGTTCCTTTGCTCAAACACACACCCACCACTCTCATTTCAACTACACTTGTGTGGTTGTTTCATTTATTAAAATACAGTAGCTATTTCAAATCTCTCCCCTCTTTAGAAGTCCATCATGAGTCAAAGAACCTAACAGTCTGGTTCACCACTCAATCTCCAGCATCTGGCACAAGATGTGCTAAAGAAATATTTTTAAAATATCAAATAAGCTAAAAGTTTATAGTCAGGATATATCACTCCTTCTGTGGGCTGATTATACTCCCTTTCACTTGCCCATGAAGCATTTATCATACTATACTGTAATTATTTGATGACTTTTCTATCATTACACACAAATCCACAGCTACTCAACCGTGCAGGTGCTGCTGCGCTCATCTGTGCTTGGTGTACAAAACGCCTCCTCCTGGTGGTGTTGCACTTCCTGGTGATTACTAGACTCCACTTGGCTTTACTGGTGGCAGCCCCAAAACCTCTGACTCAATCTGTCACCAGGGGAGTGGCAAATACAAAAACAGAATGACAGAAGACAAAATTATTACAGAGTGACTATGAAGGAGTAACTTATGGGTGAAAATAAAAGATTACAGCAACAGTTCAGTAAGGGATGAATACATTAAAAATAGCTCAGAAAAGCAAAGTGGAGAGAAAAATGGACAGGTGGGTCCAACAGAGAGTCCATACATGAGCAGGAGGCAGAACAGAGTGACGGGAAAAAACAAGCCTCCCCGACCATGGCAGAAACTACTGTACCAAAGACACTTGGGTGAAAACTGCCAACTGTGCAGAGATGAACTGCGAGGGTCTTTTTAACAGCACATTTCATTCATAACTACCTGCTTTGGAACAAGATGACTCACAATAATTTCATTCATATTTTTATTTACATTATAATTACCCGCTGACTCTACATTAATGGAACAACTTCCAATTTGAAGGACACCCCAGACACCTGGACAGGAATCACAAAGAGCCTTACCTCCCTGGGAGAGAGGCTAGGAGCTGGGAAGGTGCTTCCCCCTCCCTGCACAGCACAGCGTCCCTGCCACCACATGTAAGTGGTATTACAGGGATTTTCTCCCACTGATACCTTGCTAGGAATGTAGAAAAATAAGGACTTTAACTGTTCAAAATAAATACTCCAACTGATGAAATAGTTTTAGTTAATATGAAAAAATTCACCTGAAGTAAAAAGCTAATAAAAATTTCAGACTTTCTGAAATGAAAATAAAGGTGGGGGGGATAAAAATATTCCATGCCTTTTCAAGAATAGTAAGATTTAGTTCTCTTACACAGTAAAACTCAAATGTAGGTAACCATTATTAGAGAATGTTGGGTGGCGCCTGTAGCTCAAAGGAGTAGGGCGCAGGCCCCATATGCTGGAAGGTGGTGGGTTCAAATCCAGCCCCAGCCAAAAACTGCAAAAAAAAAAAAAAAAGGAGAATAAATGCTAAAAAGGAATAAGTACTTTCTTGATTGTTCCTTTATCTCTAGAAGGCTGTTCAACTTACATGATGTTTGTATATTAATGCTGCAAAGTGACTCTACGGAATCCTGGGGTTCTGAATGAGATAGGTTCTGTGGGTTTCTAAGTTGAATTAGTATACACGTCAGGACAGGAACATTTATCTATTACCTACAATAGCTTCTGTTCGCAAGTGCAAGCTGTATGTAGGCTAGATATCTGTAACTTGAGGACTTACTATAATTGCCTCCGTTTGTAAGTGCTGGTCATATGTAAATCAGATGTTTGTAACTCGGGGACTACCTTATTCTCAGTCACCTCTAAGTGTACAAGTACCTTTCCACCCACAAAGAGAACCACTGAAACCAAATAAACTCCATTTACTTAATGCCAAACGAATACACAGTAAGAGACAGCAGAAAAGGCCCCTGGCCTGGTCACATGTCCATTCATTCACTCACCCCTCACTTAAAACACAAGTATTTAAGGAGTACTGACAAGGCACCAAGTGCTGCTCTAGGTGCTGGAATAAGACAATCCAAGCTGTTGCTGTCTTGGAATTTATATTGCACTGGAAAGAGGTTAGGGATGAACAAACAGGTAAATATACTGTGTATCAGATGTTGCTAACTGCTGTGCAGTCAGTGGGCTAGGGCGTGCAGGACACAGGTGAGCAGAAGGTGACAGTCAAACACAGAAGAAGCCATATGGAAGCCTGAGGTAAGGCCAGTTCAACAGTGCTGAGGTCAGACAGTGACTGGCACGTTGGAAAGCCAATGTGGCTGAAACAGGAGTAGAGAGGATAAGAGCAGAAACTGGAGGCAGGTAGCAGGTCAGCTCCAGCTTGCAGAGTGCTGTGAAGAAACCAGCTTGGACCTGAGTGAGGTGAGAAACTACAGGAGATTGCAGGCAAAGAACTGACTTTATTTCAAATGGACACATTCTAACTCTGGGTTTTAAAAAAAGTCTGTGGGGACAAGGAGGCAGCTGAGACAGGCAGGGGATGGTGGCCCAGACCCAGGTAACCACAGAGACCTGAAGTTGTTTCTAGACATTTCTGACAGTAAAGGCAGCCGTATTAGGGATAGTTGATAATGTAATTGATACAGGGTTTGAAACCTGATGCCATCAAGGTTTCTGACCAGGGTAACTAGAAGGATGGAGCTGCCTAGGAAGGGAAATGAGGACTTCAGCTTGAGGCACCCCCAGAGTGAGATGCCTCTGGAGGCAGGGCAGAGACGTGAGCACGTGAGCAGACAGCTGCACACGGGTCAGAAACTCAAACCCGGACTCTACTATGTATCAACTGCAGAAGACTGGACAGTTTCTCCAAGAAAGTTATTATCTATAAAATGGGAATCGATAGCATTGTGTGGATTAAATAAGTAGCATTATGATGACAATAGTATCCCTTCTCCTCACATCCACACCTTCACTTGAAAATGTAAATTGCTGTAAGGTATATGGCACTGAGGGGAAAGGATAATTAAGTGGGAAGAGCTGTTTCCCAAGAAAAGCTTTCTCTCCAGAATAGGAGAGAAACAGGTATGTGAATAACTATTCAAGAAAGTGTTGAGTGCCAAGTGAGGTATCTGAAGAAGTGTGCAGAGAGCTGAAGGGAGCAGCCTTCTGGGGGCCCTTTCACACTCGGGGTTTGGACGTGCAGATGTGGTGGGAGGGGTGTTCCCAGCTGAGACGGGACAGGCAGTGCAGAGGAAGACAGAACCAGCCAGAGAGGCACACACTGTAGAAGGCTTTGCAGTCTGAGGGAAACACCCAAGTTTCTGATCACACAGACAGGCAGGAGAAAGGCTTTGTAAACACACAGACAGGCAGGAGAAAGGCTCGGGCGGGGGTGGGGGGCTGGACAGAACACATCCTAAGGAGATGTGAATGGCTGTTCACTCTTGGTAACTGGAACTACCAGCAGCAGCTAAACAGAATGCTTCCTGTAACCAAATGTAGGTCACGGGCTTGGGAGACGCTCCCACAGGACGGACCAGGATAAATGAACACTAAGGTTTCCTGAGCAGCTGAATAATTTACAGCAGCCCTATTTACAACACAGCTTCCAGGCACAATGGGAAGAGGACTATCCAGGGCAGCAAGGGGCCTTCTCGGGCTGTTCCATGGGATACAAAAGGATGCCTACAATCAGACTCTGGGTCAGAAAACGCCTTTTCGAAAAGGAGTGATAAAAACAACAATCACACCTGTGGCTTTCAGACCAAATGGTCTATTACTTCTTAGGCTTCACGCTCATCTATACAAGCACCCGGCTCAGGCTCCAAAGGCACCGAGCAAAATGCACAGCACATGTTCGCTAAACTCAGCTGAAAGAACACCTGTGACTATTAGTAAACCATTACCAAGCATTTGATACTACTTGGTTAGCTCTAAGATGTATTCTTGACTTGAATGAAAAATTATTTCACACATATCTTCTTTTGGTGTGTGGCACCACGGAAACCAACATATTCCAATTAAAAGTCATTATCTTACTGTGACAGATCTGTTCTTGCTTCCATCTACAATTTATTTAAAAACGAGGCAAGGATTTTCTTTTTTCTTTCTGAATGTCACAATACCCTTTGAAGAAGGAAGCCAGGCTCCCCACACTGACTTTTAATCCAACTACTATTATTCTGAGGTCTTTATTTCTTAGATCCACACACAGGTCTGTTTCTAGGGCCTCCATCCTGGCTTCTTGGTCTGTTTGTCAGTCTTGTAGTATTTTAGCCCTTCCTGCTTTGCAGACAACAGCATGTTTTTATATCAAATTCCTACTCTCAAGCATTTCCCTTTTAGAGAATCTTTGAATCAATTTATCTAACTTTCTTCAAAACTGCAATATTACCTGCATTATACTGAAAGATTAACATAGGGGAACTTCACATCTTTACAATCTGAATTTTACTACCTAAATGAACAGTTGCTCTTCTACGTATAATGAGGTTTATAGTTTTCTACACAGAGGTCCTATACATTTCTTTCTACAGATAATCCTAGATGTTTCACAGTTTTTATTGCTTTTGAAACTAAGATTCTGGCTCGGTGCCTGTGGCTCAAGTGGCTAAGGCGCCAGCCACATACACCTAAGGTGGCGGGTTCGAATCCCCAGCCAGGGCCCGCCAAACAACAATGATGGCTGCAACCAAAAAATGGCCAGGTGTTGTGGC
>NW_003852417.1:1588438-1593895 GCF_000181295.1 Otolemur garnettii
GAATCTAACAGTTTATGCGTGAACACACAATAGGTTTTTCCATACCTTGTGCACGTGAAATTGCCCCATGTAAAACTAGTTTAATGATAATTCCTCAACAAGAGCCAGGCTTCACTCCTTGTGCTTTCCAGCTCCAGAGCAATGGGACAGCACAGCACAGAGTATGAGTCAGTCCCTTTGCTCAGTTCTGCCTAAGTCAGACTCCCAATACTTTGAACAGCTAGAATACACCCCCCAGTTAGGACCAAGCTCTATTCTTCGCTCTCGTGCTGTAACACACTCAAGGGCCCCCAGTGGCTGAACACTTCATCAAGGTGAGCGTCTGCCTTTAGATGGCTTTTCTCTCCTATACCCATTAAAAAATTAAGAAAAAGCACCCCAAAGCCCTTCAATTTAATTCTGACATAATGGTTCATACCACTGTGCTGTTTGCTGGCACTCCCTACCTCCCTCTCCTAGTCATCTTCACAGAGAGGATTCCAATCCAAAGAGCCTGGAGGAGGCGGAACCTCAACAAGGAAGGAGGCTGGTCCCCTAAACGAGTGGGGCAGAGGCTCCCCCACTTCAGCAGGAATGTGAGTGTGAAACTTTTACTATGCAAAGTCATTGAAATTATGTTACTGTTTCAACAGCAAGAATGAAGGAGAGATATCCCTATCTAACATAGACAGATTATGAGGTAAAGGGCTTGAGAGCGACCAGAGTCTGGAATAGCAGATGAGGGAGACAAAAAAGGTCTAAGATCCAACCAAGGGAGGGGCTGTGAAAGTCCAGGGAAGACTGAGTCACCCAGATTTGTACTGACACCAATCCATACGGCTGTAAATAAATTCAGTTTGGTTGGGCTAAGTTACTTTTTAAATCTGGTAGTTTAAAAAAATAAAAAAGATTTTTTTTGTTGTTTTTGTTTTTGCGGTTTTTGGCCAGGGCATGGTTTGAACCCACCACCTCCGGCATATGGGACTGGCGCCTTACTCCTTTGAGTCATAGACGCCGCCCAAAATAAAATGTTTTTAGGTGAAATATTATGTGGAATCCCAAAATATAAACTGTGGAAACACAGAGCAGACAGTCAAACCAAAACTGGAGCCCCAGAAGCTCCTCTGCTGAGCTGCTCTGGCACCTGCCTGGGCAAACTGCCTGTAGAATCCCAAGACCCCAAAGGTCAATTTGAAAATTCATGTTACAATATTGTCAACTCTAAGTTGCTAATGTTAACGTTTCTGTTATCAACACTCCCAAGCTAAATAAGTCATGAGTGTCCTTTCGGTTTCTGTTTTATACCAAATGCTTAATTGATTTCTTACATCAGGTAAATATTAAAAGCTATGAATTCCTCCTGTAGATAGTACAACTCTGCCCACAATGCTCAGATTTTTCTACTTGTTTTGTTTGTTACTTTTCTCTAATTTTCTCAATGTATTTTTTAGAGAACTTAGTAAGTGTGTGTGCTCCCCTTGCAGCTTTTCCAAGTCTTAATGCTTCATCAAGTTTATGTCAGATTTCATTATCAATGCCCACACGCGAACCTCTGGGCCCAGGCCTCCTTCCTCACGAGTTGGGTGTTTGTCATTCCTTGATTCTTCTCCAAGTTTTCAGACTTTATGTAGAGGATGTCACGTGGTGCATAGTATCATACTGTGTGTACTTTTCAACTTGTCTTTTTTGCTTACCAGTGTTCCTGAGATTGATCCCTGCTGAGACAAGCAGCTCTAATTTATGTATTTTCAAGGCTGTGTAGAATACTATTCATATGAATGTACTATGATGTATTTATCTTTCTGTTGATGAGGACTTGGGTTGTTTCCAATAGTTTTTACTACTCAGTAAAATAGTTTTTAACTTTCTTCTTTACAAATTATTATTTCTAATTCAGTATTTAATGCCACTATGGGCTAAGCACTAAGGATGCATGGTGAACAAGACCAACAGACTTGATATTCTCCAGAAGATAGAATTTTCTAAGCCACTACATTTCTTTTAAATGTATAAAACTAGTTTCTAATTTCAGCATCCTATGATGACAACAATGTGACCAGGGCTACACTTCCTCGAATTCACAAAGATTTCATGGTGGCCTAGTGTTTACTGATTCTGTTCACTACCTCACTTTTCACTAGAATTCCCATTATGATCAACTGGATTGCTGCAGTCTGTTCACCTTTTCTGCATTCTGGGTGTTATTTCTCAGTTCTTCTCACTATATCGCTAGTTGGTTAACTAGTTCTTTTAGTGTATTTAATCTGTTTTGGTTTGGTTTGTTCTGGATGCAGTCTCCTTTCAACCAGCCTGTTTTACACTTGATCTTAGCCAAATGGCGGAGAAGTCAAAAACCAAGCCTATTTTTAAAATCTTTGTAGTAAAAGGTACTTCAATCTCATTAGGGAAAAAAAGATATTTCATCTTCTAAAATTCTCTTGTTTTATAGGAGTGAATTTCTCTGAGCCCATGTAACTTTGGTCCATTTCTATTAGAGAAAAAAATCTTTTTCAAGGATATTATGATTTTTTTTTCCAATATACTTATCCTTAAATTGGATTTATTGCTTAAAACTTAGGCTAACCAGATGACTCAAGAATAACACGAAAGCAGGCCTTCTATGCTATGGGGGGAATGGGTGTGTTCCCACTTAGCGGGCACAATGTAGGGGTAGATGGTACATCTCTGGGTGTGGGACACAACCATAAGATAGACCCTCCCTAACGAATTCAAATACTGTGACCTGGCTGGTTGGTTGGCTGTACCCTAACAGTAACCTGAAATAAAAAATGAAAATATAAACATTAAAAAAATTAAAAAATACCGACAAAAATGTTTTTAAAAGTTATCAGGCCTAACATAAAGAATATAAAGGTTTATTTTCAATTTCCCCACTTGGTACCTAGGTGTTAGCAGATGTTCCCTTACACAGATGGCAAGCAAATTATTTCACAAGGGCGTGGGCTGCATTTACATCAGAACAGTCATTCAACCAGTTCTGATACAGGACAGAGAAACCCAACTAGTACCAGAGAGGGAATAAATTCCCTCTGAAGGAAAAAGAGCCAGAAGTTTCTTCAATTAACTCAACTGAATCCCGATGTTAAATGTAGAATACTGCACAGGGGTGAAACGCCTAGAGATAAAATAAATGCTGAAGTGTCTTCTCCAGGAAATTCAGACTCAACTCACCCAAGGACCTTTGAACCAAGAAAGTCCCATTAGGTACTTAGAACAGAAAAACGGAGGAGTTTTTATGACGTAAAAGCTGGCGAATGGTTGTATCATGTATCAGAGACTCAGGAATAGAAGGCAAGCAGGTGGGCAAGCAGGGAACAAGGAAGGAAGGAAGGAAACTGCTCTCCCATAGTTGTAAATGACTGCAGAAATTTTTACCAAAATTAGAAAATGCTTTCAAAACTAACGTATCATAAGAAATTTAATTGCTATATATTTAGAAGGAGTATATAAGACAGTTTAAAAGCACACATTATTTTTGTGCTTTGACTTTTACAGCATTATAAAAGTCCACTTACCAAAAAAAATTAAATTAAGAAATTTTCTTTGGTTTTTGTTGTTGTTGTTTTTGTAGAGGATGCCTCTGAGCAAGATGTTTTGCAGCTTGGGGCAGACCTTCAGGCAACTCATCTGTAGGTGTTAAAGCTAAACCATCCTCTGGAGTCACAGAGAGCACCAGACAGCCCCAGCTGTGGAATCCTTTAAAGCAGGCAGTCACTGTCTAATACGCCCCTCACCTCTCATGTACCGTCTTAATGACCAGCTACTGCGGAGTTTACTAGGGGCTACCCAGCACTTATGGTTAGCCCGCCTCTTGCAAGCTTGTACTTCTATTCATGTCACACCTGTTTCCTTTGTGCAGCAAACAGGGACAGGGCAATCAATAGGGGCCACAACATATTTTTTTTTTTTTTGAGACAGAGTCTTACTATGTCACCCTTGGTAGAGTGCCATGGCATCACAGCTCATAGCAACCTCAAACTTTTGGGCTTACGATTCTCTTGCCTCAGCATTCCAAGTAGCTGGGGCTACAGGTGCCCACGACAAGACCCAGCTCTTTTTTTGTTGCAGTTGTCACTGTTGCCTAGCTGGCCCGGGCCAAGTTCAAACCTGCCATCCTGGTGCATGCGGCTGGCGCCATAACGACTGTGCTACGAGCACCAAGCCAATAAAGGAATTTTCAACTAAAATGTTTAATAGTAGCTTTTCACTTAATCTCCTCAGTGCAACTGTATTTTGTCCCTTGATCATCATGTTGGAATAGACAAACAGGGTCCTGAAACAAAATTTTACTCTTACCCTGAAAAATCAGCAGAATATTGTCCATAATCAAAGATATAGACTCTAGTAATTTGGCACACTGTGAGGTATCCCAAAGCGAACACAAAACAGTATCTGTAAAACAAAAATAAACTAGATTAGTAAAAATAAAAGAATCAGTTTGTTAAAAAGTACATTTTAAAGTAATTTATTTATTAAATGATATGGTTCAAAAATTAAACATTACTAAATTTACCTTACAAATAGCTTTCACTAACATATTATGAAAACGCTTTACTGTTACTGTGTCTGCTTCGGTTTATTTGACTACTATCTTCAGTGGAAAATCCATTTATTGCCTTTATTAATTTCTTTCTGAAAGACATTCACTCATCAGACTACATATTTGAAAATCATGATCACAAGCATAAAAATGTGATTATTGGTATGAATTCTATTTATTCCTCTTTTCTAGAAGATAAAATTTAGCCCCAAAATATCTGGCTAAGATATTACATTAGACAAATTCATAATAGGATTTGAAAAACTTGTTCCCAATAGTCTAAAAGCACACATTCTTAGTATGGACTGGGTGGCATTTACTCATACTTTACAGGCATGAACACTTAGTGACTTTCATAAAACTAAGATGCTTGGGATTGAGTTACAATAATAAAAAAACACAGTATGAGAAAAAGAATTTATTTATCAACAGAAGAGACTAGAAACTCAGTAAAAGATTCTAGAGTATATAACACTGCAATGGATAGAGGCTGCCCTGCAAATTATGAATGAATTACCACTTAACCAGATAATAACCTGGGTATGGGCAAGAAACCTATGCCTTAATCCCTTGCTAAAACAATTCTAGAGCAGCTCCTGACAGTAATCCCAGTTGCGTCGGAGGCTGAGGTAGGAGGATTGCTTGAGGTTTTGAGGTCCAGAATTCAAGACTAGAATGGGCAACATAAATTTAGCTACATTAAAATCTTAAAACTTGTCATGTACACAGTTTAGGTGGTTTTGTGAAAATTCTTTCAAACTTTTGACAAATAGTTAATTACAGTTCTTTGAATTATTCCTAGGCAAAGAAAAAGGGAGGAAAGCCTCCTAATTCAGATATTTAACAAAGTTATCATATTCATAACTGTTATATTTGACAAAAATAGCTATACATACACATATGTGTACACAAAATAT
>NW_003852417.1:1593915-1594354 GCF_000181295.1 Otolemur garnettii
GTTATGTATATGCTTTCCATAATGGCCACAACAATATCTCTCCTTTCACCTGCTCCTCTACAGCCAGTCTTGCTCCCCCTCCAAGACGCAGAGTCTATGTCTCAACCCACTATGGATCTGGTCTGGCCTTCTAACTGCACTGTAGACTGTGTCAAAAGAAATGTCCTACTAGTTCCAGCCACACCCCCTCATCAGCCTCCCTTTTAGAAGCTGGGTGTCATGAAAGAAGTGTGACCATCCTAAGACCACCGTAGGTAGCAATTCTGGAGAATGAGAGACCAGAGGGGAGAGGGGACCAAGGGGTTAAACAGGGGTGAAGAAGCTGTTTCCTCATGAAAAAGAGATGACCTATTCAAGTGAACTCTTCCTGAATTTCTGATCCAAAAAATCATAAGCAAAATAAAATAGTATGTCAATGTTTTAAGCAACTACATTTTGA
>NW_003852417.1:1594718-1599040 GCF_000181295.1 Otolemur garnettii
GAGTCTCCTGCCTCAGCCTCCCAAGTAGCTGGGACTACAGGCGCCCGCCACAACGCCTGGCCACTTTTTGGTTGCAGCCATCATTGTTGTTTGGCGGCCCCGGGCTGGGGATTCGAACCCGCCACCTTAGGTGTATGTGGCTGGCGCCTTAGCCGCTTGAGCCACAGGCGGCGAGCCCAGATACTGGTGTATTAAAACACACAGCACTGGCTTTAAGATTGGATGGAGGTGAGTAGAAGTAGGAAATTGTGAGAAGAGCCAGTTTAAACCTAGGCAGAAAACTGCAACGAGGGAAAAGGCTGCCCATGTTACATAGCGGCAGAAACTGGGCACCTCTGCTGCCTACATTAACACGGGCAGCAGAAAACACACCCAGTGATTATGACACTTGGTTTCTTTTAGTGCATATGATAATGTATAAATAGAAACGAACTAGAAAAAGGAAAGTATGCGAGTTTTGAGCAGAATACCAAAAAAAAAAAAAAAAAAAAACCCCACAAAAAAACACACACAGAAAGAGCCCAGGACAGTCTTTCCCATCAGTAAAATATTCTCAAAGTAATCAATGGGGAGTCTTTGGGCCCCTCACAAAGATTTAAGGGCATACCTTTACAGAATCTCTCAGATAAGAATCCTAAAGGCATGCCTCTTAGACTCCAACAGACAAAAAACATTGTTAAGAACCTTAAGAGTGTCATACACTGGGCTTGGCGCCTGTGGCTCAAGTGGCTAAGGCGCCAGCCATATACACTTAAGGTGGTGGCTTCAAATTTAGCCCAGGCCTGCCAAACAACAATGATGGCTGCAACAAAAAAAAACAAAACAGCTGGGCGTTGTGGTGGGCGCCTATGGTCCCAGCTACTTGGGAGGCTGAGGCAGGAGACTCATTTAACCCCAGGAATTGGAGGTTGCTGTGAGCACTCTACCCAGGGGGAAAGCTTGAGGCTCTGTCTCAAAAAAAAAAAGTGTCATACACTGTAACTCTTAGACCAAAGCATAAAAACTGTCTAAAGAAGACTTGTGGGTGAGGTTTCTATCTAATGCAGTGGATTATAATTAGAAACACAGGAAGCCCACATAGTTTTTTTTAAGACTTAATAAGATTGAACTAAAAGCGAGAGTTCAAAATGAAAAAAGACCTTTAGGTCCCCAATTTCTTCCCCATGGTTAGCAGGTTAGGAAAGCCATTCAACTGCAAAAACTGGCCATTGTTTATGAGAGAGGAAGGCTAGCTCAGGGTATGGAAAACAGCACAGAACAAGCCACAGAGTGACCACTGAAAGGACCAGGTCTGGGCCTAATCAAGAAACTGGTAACGTGTCTGCCAGGATTTCACAACTGCTATGGACCATGGCTTAGTGCCTTCCTAAGGCTAGTGTCTGCTGCCATTATCCCACCCCTGTTCACCACTGCATACTGTGTTTTGGAGGGGCAAAAAGCTTGCCTCTTAGTTCACTGGTCCTCAGATCGAGATCTATACTTGAGGAGCCACCTACAGATGTTTTAGCCATAGTAGACCCAATTTAGGTCACAAGAAGAAAGAAGCTAAGGTAGATGCCTTAACAAGATGACACTCTGGGGATCTTGAAAGGCAATGAGTTTTGTTATTTTTTTAATTTTAATTTTTTTAAGTGTTTAACTTTCTTTTGTTATTAAATGATAGCTGTGTACATTAATGCAATTGTGGGGTACAGTGTGGTGTTTTCATACATAATTTGAAATATTTTCATCAAACTGGTTAACATAGCCTTTATGTCATTTTCTTAGTTATTGTGTTAAGACGTTTATATTCTACTTTTAGAAAGATTCACTTGTACCCCTGTAAGATAAACCATAGAGGTGATCCCTCCAATCACTCCCCCTCCACCCATCCACCCCCCTTCCCTCCCCCTCCCCATATTCTGAGGCTATAATTAGGTTATAGCTTTCATATGAAAGCTATAAATTAGTTTCATAATAAGGCTGTGTACATGTTTTGGTTTTTTTTAATGTAGGATACATATGAATAGTGGGGGCCAGAGGGACTGCTGCCATCCAAAAATGGAAAAGGATGCTTCTTAAACATTTTAAAACTTTTAGTTCATGGGGAGAAGCACATTAAAGTTCTGATGTGGGATGTAAAGGTATATGCATTAGCATCATTAACTTACCTGTAGATTTACTTTGAAAATCCAAGTAAAATTAAAGTCCGCTTTCCTTAATCTCTATATTTAGCATTATAATCTTGATCAGATTTTTTTAAAATGTCATTATTCAAATGAAAGTTTTTGTTTATTATAAAGCTGGCATATGACATTAGTGGGGAAATAAATGAGGTAAATGAGGTTAGAAAAATTAGCTCCTATACAAGTTCACATGACAGACAATTATAAAAATCCAGTCAGATTATTAAAAGATCTAAATGTAAAAAATACCACTGAAAGTAATAGAGTAATACATAAAGGGATATTCTCAGTATCCTGGAGGAGGGACTTTAAGCATGACAAGTGCCCGGAGGCACCAAGTGCATGGAAGACAACGCCTGACAAATATTCACTCCATAAACAGTAAAAGTCACCATGGATGACAGAAAGAATTTTTTTACTAAAGTAGGTTAATACATGTATTCCTTATTAATAAATTACACAAATCAATAAGAAAAAGATTTAAGAATTCGGGTGGAAAATAGATGAGAATGAAATTGTAAAAGAAAAAAATTACAAAAGCCAGTTCATTTAGAAAAATAAATCAGACTATAGACAAAGATAATCAGGAAAATAACAACCTGGAAATGCACGTCAAAACGATAATATCTGTCCAACGTACAAACGGCCAAAGTTTAAAAGTCGACACCACCGTGGCTAGGGAAAGCAGGCGCTCCTCAATACACAGGCAGCGATGAAACTCAACTGCCGGTTTCACTTTATTTCACTCATTACAATTACTACAAACTTTTGTAACATAAAAGTTCGTGACATAAAGGCTTGTGATGTAATAGCGCAATTATTAATCTAATGATGTACTATTGAGCATTGTGCCCCAACTCCACATTCAAGGACTTCAAATTAGTAGCTTTAAGTCTACTCAGGTGGAAGTGTTCAGACTGTGGAAATTGGCAAACACCGTAAATCTCATCCACTGCCTACTTTTATAAATTGTTATCTGAACACACTCATGCCCATTTATTTATATACTGTCTATGGCTGCTTTGGCCTGGTAATTGTGAATTAAAGTGACATAGAAAATGATAATATACATTAAATTTTTAAAAGTGTCACAACTATAGCCATTACATTGCAAATCGCACCCCCCAACGCCTCACGAGCATAACAAAAATATCAACCAACGTTCAAGTTTGAACATTACTTTGCCAATGAGGAAGCAACTACTTTATTGAATTGGATGGTAACTAAGTATTTCCCTATAGCTGATGTCAAATCAGGATTGAACTGCAATCGCAAGTTAGCCACAGAGTTTAGTTTAAAAAAAAAAATCAATAAAAGCATTCTGTGTGAACCAATTGGCGACATGGAATTCACAATAAAGAGCATTGTATATTTCATTATTTACAAATTATACACTAAAAATCTGTTCAATCTGTAAATTTTATAATAAATTCACATGTGTATTTATGGATATGAGGCCCGACAATTAAGTTCACAAGCTATGAAACTTCTAGGAGAAAATATTTATAATCTCAGAGTAGGCAAAGATTTCTTAGAAAAGACAAAAAGCTCTCATCTAAAAAAAAATTGCTAAATCAATTTCATCAAAGTAGAAAGATTTCTTCAAAAGTCACCACTAACACAATGAAATCACAGAAAATACTCACAACTTACCTACCTGACAAAGGACTTACATCCAAAATACAGAAAGAATGAATTATAACACAAAACAGTCAGAAGCCTTACAAAATGAACCCCAAAATGATACACAATTAGTAGGAAAAGCTTGACATCATTAGAATGACTACCATGGAAAAGACTGATAAAACCAAGTGTTGGGCAACCGGCAGTATAAAATGTTATAGCCCTGCTAGACCCAACTCCTGGGCTGCGCACTGGCACTGGCCCAGCTCCATGGCCTGCTGGGAACTGGGCCACAGAACATTACCGCCTGAACTCTGCCTCTAAACCTACATCTCAAGAAGCTCACTTGTCTCATAAATCTATTCCAAAATTTTTGTGCACAAGTAAACATTTCCATTCCTAGAATACATCTTCTTGGCTTGGCACCTGTGGCTCAAGTGGCTAAGGCATCAGCCACATACACCTAAGGTGGCGGGTTCAAATCCAGCCCGGGCCACCAAAACAACGACAGCTACAACCAAAAAATAGCCGGGC
>NW_003852417.1:1599086-1605404 GCF_000181295.1 Otolemur garnettii
GAGGCAGGAGACTCGCTTGAGCCCAGGAGTTGGAGGTTGCTGTGAGCTGTGATGCCGCAGGACTCTACCCAGGGGGACAGATTGAGGCGCTTAAAAAAAAAAAATACATCTTCTCAAATTAAATAATCAAAACTGTATGTACCCTATGTGGCTAGCCCTTCTGTTTTTTATCTATTTAAATAGCAACAAAAAGGAAAAACTACCATGAATAAAATGATAAATGTCGGCAGTGGTGGTGGGTGGGTGGAACATTATATTTAACTCTAAAGACCACTCTAATGAGAAGTGTAATTTGAAAGGTACTCAAAAAATAATTTAAAAGACCTTAAAAAAAGACTTTGGTAACCAGTAATCCAAATAACTTCATAAAGCACACAGTAGAACAGTGGTTCTCAACCTTCCTAATGCCTCAAGCCTTTAATACAGTTCCTGTGGGTCTCGACCCACAGGTTGAGAACTGCTGCAATAGAACCTCTGTAAGCTGGCCAAAGGACTGCTAACAAACTGGTCAACACAAGGAACTAGGCCTACTGTGCTGATACGTACAAGTACTTTTTTTTTTTTTGAGACAGAATCTCACTCAGTTGCCCGGGGTTGAGTGCCGTGGTGTTATAGCTCACAGCAACCTTGAACTCTTGCGCTCAAGCGATTCTCTTGCCTCAGCCTCCTGAGTAACTAGGACTACAGGTGTCTGCCACAAGCTGGCTCTTTTTTTGGAGACGAGGTCTTGCTCTTGCTCAGGCTGGTCTCGAATTCCTGAGCTCAAGCAATCCACCTGCCTCAGCTTCCTGGAGTGCTACAGATGTGAGCCGCCGTGCGCAGCCAGTACTTTACTTTCTTTTATTTTTATTACAGAGGATCACATGAAGTCATACATAATGATAACAGTAAAATACATATAGTAGCATATAAAATCAGTACATTTACTGCCTTCTCATGGTGTCATCATTCTTCCGGAAGAGTCAATCTTGTCTGTTTCTTCTTCTCATTACAAACATGTGGAGAAAGCTCTCAACACTGGGTGTTGTTCCACAGCGTGACTTCAACTGCATTATCAGCCGTCTGACATTCTCTTCTTTTAGAGTCTACAATTTGTGTCACCCTCACTTGCTTTTTCCACTTCATCAGCTCCTTCATGCACTTTTATGCTGGTCTGTACTCCACTCAATATCGTTTGGAAAACTGCTTCTGAGTCAAGTTCCTTACAAGTTGCCACCTCATGACCACGCAACAAAACCTTCAAAATTTACTCCTCCGAACTATTGTGCTCTTGGGTTGTAACAAATTCAACTTTCTTGAAACACTTTGTACTGTTTGGGGCAGAGTTTTATTCCAAGTAGAAATGACCCAGAGGACAGCCTCCAGAGCATAACTGATGTAGCAGACGAAGTCCCTCCCATGGGTGGGTCACAGGTTTGTGTTTCAGTATTGAACCACTTCAGGAACTGGGCTCAGTGGTCCATTCTAAGTATTTGATGATGCTCTGGTCAAGAGGCTGGACCTTTGAAATTGTGTTTGGAGGCCGTGTCTCACGTCTGTGAGATGATTCACTTGCAGGAGGCCAGGACAGCTGTCCACCGTCAGTACAATAGACCGTTTCTTTTGCATTTCTTGGTTGATAACCCCCACCCACTTTGCAAACAGGCACCAGTCATCTTTGCACTTCTGTTTGATCTCCATGTGACAGGGAGGTCGTTGGGCTAAGGGTTCTTGAATACATGTGTCACTAGTCACCAAGAAGCTTTAGCTTCTCTCCAGGTGAGCGAGCTCAAAATAGAATGTGAACTGTTCCTTGGAAAGTTTCCTTGTAACTTTCTCAGTGATCCTCTGAGGCCTCTGGTGGAGTCTGGGAATTTTTTGATGGAACTCTCCACAACTTCTACTGGAACTTCACTGGATTCCCACACGAGACTTTCTGGGAGATCTAATGTCACAGTTTAAATTTCTCAAGCCAAACACTTGATCACTTGATGCTTAGAAATCTGGCACCACTTTTTTTTTTTTTTTTTTTTTAGAGACATAGTCTCACTTTATCACCCTTGGTAGAGTGTCTTTGGTGTCACAGCTCATAGCAACCTCTAAATCCTGGGCTTAGGCAATTCTCCTGTCTCAGCCTCCTGAGTAGATGGGACTATAGGCACCTGTCATAATGCCTGGCCATATTTTCCTTTTCTTTTTCTTTTTTTGCTGTTTGGCTGGGGCTGGGTTTGAACCCACCACCCTTGGTATATGAGGCCAGCACCCTGCTCACTGAGCCATAGGCATCGCCCTCCTGTGCAAATTTTTTAGCAACTTTTGGATTATTCATTGATCCAGAGAGTCTAGCTTTAGCTGCCGTTGTTTGTCTGAGCCAGGTGAATGTGGCTGCACTGACTTCATGAGTTTTCCTCCTTTTCCACCGTAGGCCTCCACTTTCCCCACCACCTCTCTCAGAGGACTGGCGTCTACATTTTTGGATGTTCCTGACTGTGGTTTTGCTACCAAAACGTTTCACTGCTTTTCTGTGCCTGCTGCTTCCCAGAGTACGTAGAATATAAACCTTTTGTTTCAATGTCAGCTCTTTGAGTTCTCTCCTTTGGGCTTTTGCATCTCTATAAAATTTTTCAGGAATTACAGATGTGCCCACAATTCAGACCAGTCCTTCACTTTGAAAAAAATCTTCTGCAACACCCAATATACCATAGGGCATTAGACTAATACAACACGTGGTAATGGTAAAACATTAAAATAGAACTTATACTAAAGAAAAACAATGCAATTAAAGGGCACAGTTCACACCTTCTAACGCTTGGTGTAGAGTAGACCCAACTGGTCAAGTTATAGAGGATAAATTGTGTGTCATAGTACAAGTGGTCAAGATATAACTTTTACAGAGGTGGTCAACATATAGAGGCCAGTCTTCCACTAAGTACAAGTGGTGCATGTCTGGTCTATGAAAATTAGGTCAACTTAAGGGGTGGCCAATGTAGGGAAGGAGACTTTATATATATCTATATTCCTTCCTTAATCTAAATCTTTTTTTTTTTTTTTTTTTTTGAGACAGAGCCTCAAGCTGTCCCCCTGGGTAGAGTGCTATGGCTTGACTGCTCACAGCAACCTCCAACTCCTGGGCTCAAGCGAGTCTCCTGCCTCAGCCTCCCAAGTAGCTGGAACCACAGGTGCCTGCCACAATACCCAGCTATTTTTTGGTTGCAGCCATTATTGTTATTTGGCGGGCTGGGGCTGGATTCCAACCCACCACCTTAGGTGTATGTGGCTGGCGCCTCAGCCGCTTGAGCCACCTTAATCTAAATTCTAAGAGTAACCACTATCTATAGATTAATGTGTTTCCTTCCAACCTTTATAATTAGAAAAATCACTCCAGCAGCTGTGTGAAAATGGATGGCAGGAAGTATGACCACATGCTCGGGTTCTAAAGGGTCACTGTGAGGTTAGATTAGACAGTGCCTGACCTAGGAGGCGCTCTATGTATGTTAGCTTACATGCCTCTTCCTTCCACACATTGTGGAATATTCCTACTAATGCTTTCTTTTTTCTCCTCAAATATTAAAGGGCTCATGTTCACCATAAATTAAAAAAATCAGAAAATCCAGATTATCAAAAAGAAAGTGTCTTAGAACACATAACATTTTTCAAGTTTCTGTAATAAATACAGATTTGAATTTCAAAAAAAATGAGAACACATATAAACTCTCTCTCTAAACACACATCTCCCCCTCCGGGTATCACACGTTTATCTACAGCATTGTGTTGAACGGCTGTGGCTTCCACTATGAGACTGTTCCACGGTTTGTTTAACCAATCCCCTACTGTAAAACAATAGGTTGAGTTTTCTTTTCTTTTTCAGAATATATGTGTGTGTGTGTGTTTTATTTTGCGGATTCATTGAGGGTACATGAACAAAATTTAAAGCTCTTAATACCACCATCTACGACTGACAGACAATTTAAAGACTAAATCTGGGAGCAACTATTATAAGAAAGACCATCATCCACAAAAACACATCCAAGAGTTCATCCGACACCAGCTGCTACTAAAAGCAGGGCTCTGAAAGAAATGTTTGGAAAAGGCTTCGTTATCACCCTTGTTGTACCCCAACCCTGGATTAGAACCTGCCACTGGCTGTTTCTCAGGGGCCACATTTTAATAAGGTTGTTAGGGTCCTGATCTCCCATCCACTCTCACAAACGAGTACTTGCCATTCTTCTACTCCAGAGAAAAAAAACTTTTAGATGGAAAGTAAGAAAAGAAAAAACATAATTCACATAATTCTGGAAAGCTTTCAGAAGCATGAGCAACAAGGCAGACTATGTGGGTTACAGTTCTTTAGATCCCATATGCGGCTCATCATAGAAAAGATCCAAGAGGTGAAAAGAGGACGAAGACATGTGCTGAGCACAGCTGGCCTTGTGAGAGCCAGGGAGAAGCCGGGCCCTGGAGGGAGAGGCACGCGTGCCAGTCTGCCACCCAGTGCAGACGAAAAGGAAACGGTTGGCTTGTGAGCAGTCATTATAATCTTCTAAAACTATATGGTGAAATTCTAAGGATACAACATTAAACGAGATCTGGTCTCTGTCCTCTAGAGCTCAGGGTCCAGCATGGGAAGCAAACATGTACTGGCTAACTCAAGCCCCAGCACCCAGTAGGTGCCCCTTCCCCGGAATTAGATACACGTGTTGAAACATTTTCACCTCTTTGAAATCCTAAGTCCTTTTAAAATTGGTAGCATATAAAACTTATTAGTGGTATACAAAAATATGGTACATCTTTTAATTAATGGCACTCTAACTAATGGGATACAGTTTCACAGTTAATGTTTGCTACATTACTGTGAGGGAGGTGCTATGATGATTCTAATTTACAAATGAGGAAACTAAGGGTACAGATTCCTTGGACAATGTGACAAGGCCACTGGGCAGGTAAGCAAGTGTGAGAAGGCAGCGTGGACCTAGAGTCTGGACCTGAGAGGCTGTGTTAACGCCACTAAGAACAGGAATGTGGAACACGGTGAAAAATGAGAATGAAGGATACAGGTTGTACACGCCAGAGTTGACTCATTAAGAAAAGAGAAAGAGGGCTGCACTACAGAGGTCACAGATCAATAGGGCTCTGAAAGCCCAGCAGGAAACATGTTGGGGGCAGGAAGCTCTCTGCAAATACAAAGGAACCAAATGCAGAACAGTAGAGCGTGTGTGTAACTACAAATGGTTCATTATGGCCAGGCCTGTCTTAGCTAAGGCTCAAGTGCTGTAAACCAAGAGTGGAAAGGCAGGCAGGGGCAGTCACAAAGGGCGCTGCAAAGCTGCCAAGCTACCGGCAGCCAATCCAGGGTCTGAAGCAGAAGAGGTCGGGCAGATATTTTAAAACATCATCTGGGCAACAGAGCACAGGACAGTCCAGAGACCAGGCAACCAGCCGTAGAGTAACGTGAGAGTCCAGGTAGGAGATGATAAACTAAAGAGCAGGTGGAGCTGAAGATCAATAGCGGAGTGGCATTTAGGGAGGGAAATGGTAACAGCTGACAGTCACCGCCATTTACTAAGTGCTTACTACAAGCCCTTGCCCTGGCCCTGTTTTCAATGCTTTACAACAGTCAAATCTTCAAAACAACCCAAGGGAAAACTGAAGCACAGACATTTCTTAGTGACACCTACAGGCAGAAGCAAGAAGGAAGAATGGAGATTTATTCCAACCATCTGGGAAGCAGGGTTGGCTGCTTAGATAATGATGCCACAGAAAGTGCAAATAAGCAAGAAGGATCTGAGGCCAGAGACAGGTTCGGTAACAGATCTGAGTTGGGAGGGGACAGGAGCACTCTCTGCCCAGGAAGAAACCTGCAGGCCATCAGCTCCTAGCTCCTCCTCCCAGTGCTCATCTTCCTAATGCCTCCCCCACTCCCCCACGCTAATTCTTAACTATTTACCTTACATCTTTAAGGATTACCTCCCAAGAATTATCTTTATCTTCATCTTAAAACTTTTAATGATGAATTCAAACTGTCTGCTAAGTGTGAGAGGACAGATGTAAAATGAATGGATTTAAGTAGCTAAGATCGAATCTTTGAAAAGGACGGGAGAAGAAACGGAAAAATAATTTTCAAAAGAACTGTAGCCTCAAATGAAGTAACAAATCCTGAATCTACAGTAGCTCTCATCGTGTCGTGTCCCTCTCAAACACTCAGCTGCCCGAATACAATAGAGATCTGTGTCCAGAAATCTGCCTGCTGCTGCCTGGAATGCCAATGAGCCGAGGGAGCTAGGAGTGCAGCAACAACAGCAAAGACGGTGCACAACGGGAAGGGGTGGTCGGGGAGACCCT
>NW_003852417.1:1605424-1610745 GCF_000181295.1 Otolemur garnettii
GGGAAAGGTGGAAGTAGAAGGACATCACCTCTGGCGCCTTCCTCAGCCCTCAGTCCTCGTGTTCTCTGTCCCTGACCGCACTGCCAGGCAGATGCCCAAACCTCGGGGGATCCAGGGGAAGCAGGAGAGTGAGCGAGCTCGAATACAGATGGCGTGGTCTCGGCCAGGCACAGGAGTGACAGATTCCAGAAGCAGAGTGGCACTAGACCGGGAAGTGGACCGCAAGGGTGAAGGGACACACAGGAGGTTGATGAGGAGCTCAGATGACCTGTTCAGACTGGTGAGTCATCACCATCCAGATGAGCAGGAAGACCACAGAGCCAGCCAGCCTGAGGCATGAATGAACGCTAGAGAAGTCGTTTTCAAATGTGTTGGTCTCAAGATCCTTTATTCCTTAAAAATTATTGAGGAAACCAAAGAAACATAACCCATATAAACAACAGAAATTACCATATCAGAAATTAAAATTGACTCATATAAGCAACAGAAATTACCATATCAGAAATTAAAACTGAGAATTCTAAAAATACCGATTCATTCAATAATGTTAATCTATTATATGCCAGTATAAGTAACTTCTTCCTTTTCTTTTTTATAATTTTGCATTAATATCAAGTAGCATTTTTATGACAGGAAAACATTTTCTAAAACAAAAAAGCATGCGTGAAAAGAAGGGCACTGTCTTACACACACTTTTTTTTTTTTTTTTTTTGAGACAGAGCCTCAAGCTCTCCCCCTGGGTAGAGTGCCGTGGCATTACAGCGCACAGCAACATCCAACTCCTGGGCTCAAGTGAGTCTCCTGCCTCCGCCTCCCAAGTAGCTGGGACCACAGGCACCCGCCACAATGCCCGGCTATTTTTTGGTTGCAGCCATCATTGTTGTTTTTTTGGCGGGTCCGGGCTGGGGATTTGAACCCGCCACCTTAGGTGTACGTGGCTGGTGCCTTAGCCAGTTGAGCTATAGGCGCCGAGCCTTACACACACATTTTAAGACATTTATTTAGTGCCTGACTTAATGGCAGGCTACCGGATTCTCAATTGTTTCTATAGCAATACACCATACATCCTGTAGACTCTGGAAAGCCCTACGGTATACCCATGAGAGAATGGAAGTGAAAAGGGCAAATCATGTCTACTTATTATAAAAATACTTGTGACTTTACTACCCTATGTTCTAAAAGGATCGCAGTGATTCCTGGAGGTCTCTGGACAAGACTTTAAAAAGACGGCTCTAGAGGACGGTAGAAAACAGCATTGTGGAGAGACAGAGAAAAGAGCAGCCAACTGTGCCCAAGACTGAAGAGTAGAGAATAGAAAAGTATACTGAGGAGGGGGGAGAATTTCTACCTGATAAGCCGGCAGACATAAAAACCAAGATAACAAATTCAGTGCACCCCTTTCCTGTTTGTCAGGTGGGGATGAAAGGGTGCAGTAACTTGGAATCACTGTCCCAGTCCCCCCAAATCCAATCTAACCCTTTATTCCAAAGAGGTGATAATTACTGCTATGGCAGGTGCAATTCCTAACTAAAGTATTTATTGGGGGTAAGAAATATGGTTAAGAACTACTGATTTACCTATGGCTCTTCCTTTTTACAGAAGGCATTAAATGAAGCCCAGATAAATTAAGAAACTAAACCAAGAATTAGAATTAAGAGCGTTAGCCTCCCAATTCAGGGTTCCAACTAAGAGTAATTCACATTATTTGGATATATACCAAATAACAATAAAGGAAAACAACTCCAAAATAAAATAGATGGGACACAAAAAATTTCCCATGGAAAATTGATAAGGCTGAGAAAGAACCAGGTTCAGCAGCTGGGTGCAGCTTCGGCCTTGAACAGACCTGGTTTCAAACTTTGTGTCTAATGAGTACTATTTGTATAAACTCGGGAAAGGTACTCAAGCTGCGTCTCACAGTTCTCAAGTGGAAAGCTGAGATGACAGTTCTATAGCCCAGGATGGTTGTGAGTGTAGACAGGAATGCATTTCAGCAGTTAACATTGTATCTGACATACAATTACTGTTTAACAAATGTGTGTAATTAATGGTAACTTGCCTATTAACAATGAGTTTATTAATAATTAAATCTCTTCTCCTTTAGGTTTTCTACCTTATTCATTTCTTAACTTTCATTATCACTTCTTTTTGTTGGATTTTAATTCTTCAACTATTCTTAGGAAATCTGAGAGTGTTGGACAGCAGAAGACCACATACAAAATAAGGATTTAAAGAAAAAGACTCCATTAGATTCACGATAATACACTACGTAAATTTTAGACAGTGTGTATTTATCATCTCAATCACTGTCTTCCTGAGGGGCAGAGAGGCCTGCGTATCACATTTGCTGTTTCCTAATGAAGAGGTCATCCAGCACAGCCACCCAGCGAGGCGGGCACATCCAGATGGTTTCTCTCGGCTGACACACAGATGCTTTCCAGCATGTGTTCAACACACAGTTACTGAGCACCCAGGAGGGCCAGGACCACACCAGCATTCCACCTGTGCTTCCACTCCAGCTGGCACCACAGCTCACATCACCCACTCACACACTGGGACAGGAGTGCACGTTCACAAGCATGAGGCGTGAAGCCTGGACAACAGCGGACAGGCAGTTATGGTGAATGTTCTACAGGCAGCAAAATATCACAGGGCACATTTTTACCAGCAAACAATGAGACTGGAAATGAGGAAAACAATCAAGTGTTTAAAGTTGCCATTATTTCTCTAAAAGATCTAACAAACCTTGACATTTAGGGTCAACATTCAATACATAGGATACTTTTAGAGGCATAAAACAGAGGAGAGCAAAGTCCCCACAGCTGGGCTGCTCCCCCTAATCTCAGGGGAGCACTCGCGTTTCCCTGGTGGTCTGAGTCTTCCTGATCAATGAAATTGTGCCCGTACATCTTTTAAAGTATGTAAGGATGAATATGAGAATGAATGAGGGTATAAGAAGATTTGGGGGAAATAAATTTAAGGTATAAAAGATTTTAAGAATAACATAAGAAATAGGATCCTTACATGAAATGAAAATACAAATGCAATCAGTTGAAATGAGAGTCAAAGAACAGAGAAACAACAGACTGGTTTCTACAAGATCATTTGCAGTTTTAAATAACCAGAAAACACGGAATGACCTGTTTCTTTGTATATTACTTTTAATCAATTCTCCTCTTCTTCCTTCCAATTTACTGGAGGAAAAAACAAATTACTAGGCTAAACATGCCCATAAAGGAAGAATTGAATCATAATAACTCTGTAAACATTTTAGTATTTTGTGTTTTAAAAACTACAAAAGTGCTTTAAGCCTGTATTCGGAAAATATTAACGTTCTAGTGTCTAAGAAACCTGACACAGAGTGAAGCTTTGCAGAACAGCCTAAGTAACAACTCTGTAATCACTCCAGGGTTCTAGACTAGAAAGGAAATTGTTCCAACAGCCTAAGGGTTCCACAAAAGATGAAAAAATGTTTCTGAGGCCAGGGATGGTGGCTTATACCTATGACCCCACTCTTCAGGAGGCCAAGGAAGAAAGACTGCTTGAGGGCGAGAGTTCAAGACTACCCTCCACAACATAATGAGACAGATATTACCCGGACATGGGGGCAGGAGCCTACAGTCCTCGTTACTCAGGGGGATGAAGCAACAGGACCACGTAAGCTCTGGAGTTCCAGCTATGATCCTATCACTGCACTCCAGCCTGGGCCAGAGCAAGACTTTGACTCAAAAAAAAAAAAAAAGGCAAATAGTGCCTAACCCATCCTGAAACTGTTACACTAAGGCACCTACTCTGTAAAACCCCAAGGTTAAATCCCAGACCAGAAAAAACTAGCAATCTTGTTTCCTTTATTAAATTTAGCAAATTCTCAATTTTCACTATGATAAATAGATACCAGGCCCACATGCTATAACATCCTTTCACCAAAATGTCTGGCATTTTTCAGGTCAGTAGACATTTTCTCAATTACCCTTTGTCAATCTTACCCTAACTACTCTCAGAAAGAGTTTAATAAGCTAGCGACAAGCAGAAAGAAGTCACTACTGTTTTCGCTACACAGAGTTAACTTATCTAAAAGAATGTTACAATTATATTTTCAAACGTCATAAAAATACTGTTTTAAAGTTTACATGTATTAGTATTTTGATAAATATCAACATCAACTAAAGCACTTATAAACTATGAATGATTTTAAACAAAGACACTGAGTCAATAGATTAAAATCACTATTAAAATCTCTTTAAAACCCCCCAATGCTACATTCTGGTGAAGAAGATTAAGAAAAAGATAGTCATGATGGTGCCTGTTATTTTTTCCAAAAAAAAAAAAAAAATTTTTATGCTACCTCCTATGCAAGTAAAGATCTTTATTTCTCCAACTTAAATTTAAAAAATTTCAAAGAATCTCAGTGAATAAGCAATCTAACAACTCCCAACAACATGGATGAATTTCACAGACTTCCACAGCCGCCAGTTACTGATGACCATGTTCAAGTGGGTTAACCTTCCGGAACTATAGTTTCCTCATCTGTAAAAGTAACACTTCTCACAAAAGCTTGTTAACAGCAGTTTAATGTATTTGTTAAACAAAAAACCACATTCAACAAAGTGACTGGTATATTTTGAATGATTCAAGTCATTCCATCATTCAAATTCCAAAGCCCAAGGCCAAAGACTCTTTCTATTAGCTGGTACTGTTTCTTGAAAGACCAGACAGATCCATTTTGCACTCTCTTTCCTCCTCCCCTTCTCATCACTACCTGCCCCTGAGTACACAGGCCTTGCAGAAAACAGGGCTGTTAAACAAACATACCCTGTAGAGACAGGGGGATTAGCTCACAGTTACAGACCCTTGTAAAACCACATTTCATCTTCAAGCAACATCTGGTTCCCCCTGTAACTAACCAACCCTCTACCCTACAGATCTAACCTTACAAGTCTCGTTTACTGCTTCACCCCTCTCCTCCACCCCAACTAAAAGAAAAATATAAAAACTTCCCTCCTTTGTTATGCAGGCTGAGTTCTTTGGGTGTGAACACCCTCTTGGTCTCAGCCAGCCAAGAAAAGACCCCATACTCCATTTGAACTCAGTGTTCGGGCATTTTCTCTATAATTCCACTCACTTTAGGTACAACATTCTAACATAGTAAATATAAAACCTGGGCATGTAAAGTCTACATACTTATAATGCCTCACACTGCAGGTAGAATTTATCATTTAGCTCATTCTAATTTTCCAAAGGAATTTCCTCACTTCTTTTTTTTTTTTTTTTTTGAGACAGAGCCTCAAGCTGTTGCCCTGGGTAGAGTGCTGTAGCATCAC
>NW_003852417.1:1611442-1641189 GCF_000181295.1 Otolemur garnettii
GGTTATTTTTTTGTTGCAGTTGTCGTTGTTTAGCTGGCCCTGGCCAGGTTTGAACCCACCAGCCTCGGGGTATATGGCTAGTGCCACAACCACTGTACTACAGGTGCCGAGCCACGATTATTATTTCAAGACAAGAAAGATATATCATCTGATTGGATAGTATCTTCAAAATGCTCACTTACTTTTTGATTTTGAACATTACCTATCAAATGGAAAGTTCAGACACTCCTGACTTGGCTCGCAGAGGCCCACTCCACAAGTAGTCTATGTAAATTTCTTTTTACCCTAATACACCCAGACTTAACAGGAATACCCAAAGTAATGCCTTTATTTACCGAAGAACATGTTATATAATCCCTCTAGTTCACATAAAAGCCCCTAACTTTTTTTAGGAAAAGCCCTTGATTTCAAAAACAGAAAAAGGCTTTCCTTACTTCTCAAGAATGACTGAAACATTCTCAATAGGGATTCAGTTTACAATTCGAAGTTTAGAATTCAAATAGAGTACATCCAAAGGTACTATACTGACTTCACAGTATATAAAGAAATCTGAACCACATCCTTTCCTGAGTGCAGTATTTGGTGGACTGAACCTATGTTCTAAAGATTTTTCAGAAATCTAACAGGGCCTGGACATCCCATTACCTATTACCAAATGATTCCCTATGAGAATTCAGGGTATTTAAAACCTCTATTATGAGCAGAAGACTGGGAAAGGCCAGTATATTCTTTTGGATAGAGATAACTTGCATATTTGCTCTGAGAAAGAATAACCAGCACATACAAACCCCTGCCTTCACGCAGAAGCCCTTTTGGCTCTCACTACCTCACCTCAATCTATTAGGACATGTATGTTTTAGTGACACATCCTCATAATCACAATGGTTAATGCTTAGAATTAATAAAGTACAATGGTAAAAAGCCTGGGCCCTGGGTAGCAGCAGACACACCTACTTCAAATCTAGGCTGACCAGACGTCCCGTTTTTGGCGGGACAGTCCTGCCTTTTAACAATTTGTCCTGCGTCCCACGGCATTTTAAAAAAGTCCCAATTTTTGGAAAGAAGACACGAATGGGTGGGAGAACAGGAAGGGAATATATGGTTTTTGACTGCCATGTGGCTATTTTGCCAGAATATGAGTTTTATACTATTTTTGTTAATTTTATAATGTTAAACTGTAACAATAACAAATAATTGTTGAGAAGTGATTATCGAGAACTGCTTATCAAAGTTTGCATTGTTGTCAGGCCCTGCCTTGTCCCCCCCCCCCCCCCCCCAACCTCCGGCCATGTTGCCCTGCTTTACAAATGTTAAAATCTGGTCACCGCATTCAAATCTCACACCCACCACCTACCAACTTCTGTTTCTTGGTAAAATGGGCATACCACCCATACCTCCAAGGGCTGCTGGTAGATAAAGCAGTAATCCTGTGCTTACTACAACGACCAATACACAGTCATCACTGAGCATTTTCACCATTATAAAGATAATATTTTAAAAATCAATTTTAATAACAAGTCATAGTTTACCAACTGAAGCCCACTTTTTAGCTTAGTATGTATACCACAGCAATACCAAAAGGGACTATACCTTTATTCCAAACCACTGAAAGGCTTTTGAACATGGTCCATATAGAGAATAAAAATAAAACAAAATCTAAAGACCACTTTTCTTTCTGCTACATTTTCTTCTCTCTTAGGGGTTAATGATACTGTCTTCAGTGAAGTTAATATTTTCCCCATAGAGTTCCTTAACTTCATGAAGACAAATTTTCAAATGTCTTGAGGCTTCTGTCTGCCACATGTCATTTCCAAGATCGTCATTCACTCCTAGTAACAGTGAGGCAGCTCCTGATGACACTTTAACCTAGGAATTGACACTGTAGGCGTGTTGCTAATACTGGCAGATAGTAGGTAAAAATGGACCCAGTACTACCTGTTTGTTCTTCAGGGTCACAGTGGATTGAGACAAAGACCACATCAACCAACTGCCTCTTCCTTCCCTAACTCCATCCCACTCTGCCAGTCACCATGTCCACTGTCCTACAGAGAGCCTGAGAGAAGCAGTGGGACATGAGACAGGGAATCACTAACAGAGCACTGTTAACACATCAAACGCATCACAGGAACACAGCACGAATGGATATAATCTGTTCAGAAATCTCTTATATAAATATTAGAAACCAATATCCAATCAAAAACAGACTTAAAAAGACCCCAAAGCAAAAACCCACAAATACTCATTCAGTAAGAACAGAATACAAAAGGTTGCTTACTGAGCTTCTATCATCTGTCAGCTTAACAATGGGATTTTTTTTTAATTTTTTAATTTTTGGAGACAGAGTCTCAAGCTGTCGCCCTGGGTAGAGTGCCATGGCGTCACAGCTCACAGCAACCTCAAACTCCTGGGCTTAAGCGGTTCTCTTGCCTTAGCCTCTCAAGTAGAATAACAGATTTTTTTTAAAAGTAAAATACCTCTGCAAGGAGTTCATATTCTGGGGAGAAGCAAGGAATGAACTGTACCACGTGGCATTAAACATGCCAATATGAATACTTAAAACAAAGTCTGATAGGGCACCATCAGGAGGAAGAAAAACCCAGCAAAATGATTAATAACTAATAATGACCTTTATGTAGTAATTTATTTTTCGGAGATGAGCTCTCACAATGTTGCCCAGGCTGGCCTCAAACTCCTGGGCTCAAAGTAATCCTCCTGCCCCAGCCTCCCAAGTAGTAGCTGAGACAAATGAACTTTGAAAGGATTTCATCTAGAAGTCTTCTCAGTAGCCAAACCCTTTACTCCAAGAAAAGTTTACGTTTATGTCCACACAATGAAGCATGCAAACACCAAACTCCTCAGTTAAATTACAGGTTTAATCCAATTTAGGCCCACAAAATAAGGTGACTTAATCAAGGTCCTAAAGCCAAATGAAAATTCAGCAGTTTGAATTTAAACCCATGTATATCTGACCCCAAACCAGTCCTCCTAAGATCAATCACTCAGGCTACCCAGTGTAACTCTGAGTTTTAATTTAATCTTTTCTCGTGTTTTAGTTTATTGTTCATTATATCATCAATAAAGCAGACTTCTGAGAAAAGTATCTTAATATTCCCTGATATTTTAAAATAATTATACTTCAGAATAATTATACTTAACACCAAATATGTATTATCTGTCCCCTGTTTCTGACTGTCTCATTCTACTGAATATACACAGTTGGTAGCTGATGCACAGTCTGGGTTCCGGACTTTCCAAGTTAGCTCCCCTCAGCCCTCAGTACGTCCTTCTTCTGTAGCAGTAACTGCACAGTTTGACTATAAGACTCGTGAAATGACAGAATTATGTCTTTTTTATTTCTTCGCAGTTTTTGGCCTGGGCTGGGTTTTGAACCCACCACCTCCAGCATATGGGGCCAGCACCCTACTCCTTGAGCTACAGGCACTGCCCAGAGTTATGTCTTTTTTATTTATGATGTTCCCAACTCAGTTGTGCACTGCAGAGGGCAAGGACCACACCTCTGTTTGAGTTTCTGGAAATTTTGCAGCACACAATAAATGTTTGTTAAAACTGATGGGTAGCTGGGCCACATGATATAGCCTTAGCGTCAGTCTCCTACAGTTCTCACAACACAGTTTTACACATAGCTTGGCAATCCTTAGAAACATGCAATTTTACGACATATACTTACATCTTAGGTCTTTTTTTTAGGTCATTTATCTTGCATTTTTTGGTTTGTTTTTATTTTTGTTTGGGATGAGAGTCTCAAGACTAAGATGCCCAGACAGGTTTGGAACCCCTAAGCCCAAGCAACCTCCTCCTTCAGTCTCCTGAGTAGCTGGGATTACAAATACCCACCACAGCACCCAGTGATACTGTTGAAAGTTATTTGCCAAATTATTAAGAAAATAGTTTAACTTAAGTAGTTTAACTTCTCAGGGTTAACACACTTTTCCACTCTTCCCATTTTAACCATACCACATTTCTGCTGCTTCCTCGTGTGCTGTGTTCCAAAAATCTCAAACTATTTTCTGGAACTCCAAATAAATCTTTCCCATGGAAAAGTTAAAAAGCAAGGAACATAATATGCAAAGGACACTTAGTGTCCCACACCCATACATACAAGCTCAATTAGCACATCTGAATACCCCAGAACCACACTGTGCTACATTCTCCAGGGGAAATGCCTGAACACATTTCTCCTCCCCTTCCTCTTCCATAACCTAAACAGAGAGGCTCCCTATGTTCATTCACTCCTTCCCTATTTTCAAACCCTCTGCCTTTTCCTGATTCTACTCTCCCTGGGAACAGAGCTAGAGCTGTCCAACAAATGCTCCAGGAGTAAGAATTAGGGATGAGGCTGAGAGTCTGCACCAGGAGCACAGGTGGAGACAAGGGACCCCACAGTGGCTACCCAGAAGACCCCCACGGGCAGGCCCCGAGAGGAACCCAGTGGTTGTAATGGTCCAGGAAGCAAGAGCTCTAGCAGGCCACTGGACAGGGTCTGCTGTCATGCAGAAGTCATATGTGCACTCACGCACTCACTCACTAACACTCATTAAGAACGTGTCATCAGGGAGGTGGTGCCTATGGCTCACTGAGTAAAGCACTGGCCTCATATATATACTGAGGGTGGTGAGCTAGAACCCGGCCCGGGCAAAACTGCAACGTCAAAAAAAATAGCTGGGTGTTGTGGCAGGCACCTGTTGTCCCAGCTACTCAGGAGGCTGAGGCAAGAGAATCACCTGAGTCCAGGAGTTGGAGGTCGCTGTGAGCTGTGACACCATGGCACCCTACCAAGGGTGAGAAAGTGAGACTCTGTCTCAAAAAAAAAAAAAAGAACATGTCATTACCTCAGTGCTATACTACATTCAAAAAATTAAAAAGGTACAGCATAACTGCTGTCATGGAATTCGCAGTCTGTAAGGGCAAAACAAAACACATTAGTTGCCCAAGTAACTAATAAATTTGTTACTAAAATCAAGATAAACTCTCAGAAGGAAAATGATACAATTTTATGAAAGAGTGTGTAACAAAGCATGTCTCCTAGACTGAGACTTCTAGGCAAGATTCTCTAAGAATACAATACTTAAAGCGAAATCTAAAAGATCAATGAAAGTCAAGATAAAAAAAGGAAGGAATGAAAGAAAGGGATAGAATGCCTCTGAAGGAAGCTTGTTATGGAAAACCAGGCAAGGGGCTAAGGAGAAGGTAAAGAAAAACAGAATTGTATCTAAAACTAGCACATTGTACCCCATGATTGCATTAATGTACACAGCTACGATTTAATAAAAAAAAAAGAAAAGAAAAGAAAAACAGGTTGTGTCCTAAGCTCACTCTTTTGACAAGTATTTATTAGTAAGATACCATGACTCAGGCACTTGGCAAGGCTCTCAGTATACAGTGTATGTAAGATAGACAGGATCCGTGCGCCAAAAGCACTTACACTCAAGCTGGACAAAGTGGTAACCAAGCAAGGTAATTTCAAATGGTGATATGTAGAAGTCACCCCTTAGCTCAATTTCTGTTTCAGGGAAGCCCACGCACACAGACTACGCCTACCATCACAGCCTCGTTTAAATGTTGCTAAAAGTTGTGGCATTCATGAAGACACATACAGGGATTGTTTAATAATCAGATCATTCATTGTTTTTATAAACAAGGCACCTGTGTTTAAAAATTGTCCCTACTAGATAAATGGTAAAGAATTTAGTTCTATCTATACATGAAACAGATTTGATGTATCTGTTTCTCATCTGACAGAGCAACTATTATACAAAAAATACACTTCTGTCAAAGGAAGAAGAAGGGCTGGCAAATGCACCCTGCAATGTAACAATATCACTAGGGTTGTGGCAGTTCCTATAGTCCCAGCTACTGGGGAGGCTGAGGCAGGAGGATCACTTGAACCCAGGAGTTTGAAGTTGCTATAAGCTATGATGCCACAGCACTCTACCCAGGACACAGAGTGAGACTCCTCAAGAATGAAAACAAAACCCAAACAACATCACCCTGGCACCCCCCCCCACCCCCAGTTCTTTCATGACTAAGTGCCTTAGCTTGTGCTGTTCCCCCTGTAATGATGTCCTTCCAGGTTACCTCCTCAGCTTCTGAAGGCCCTTATATCACTTGCATCAAATGCACACACTATGCCCTCCAGAAAGGTCTCCAGGGAGTTTTTGCTCCCGGTTAGATTGGCTATTCCTATAATATAAACTCTCCTCCCCCAGAGCTAATCCCAGAGCGTTTAGCATAAAATGTTACAGCAAGAGTTCACACACCCATCACCTATAGAAAGGGTGTGAAGACGGTCTAAGGAATAAGACAAGGAATCAATGAACCAAGGAATAAACAGCCTGATTTCACAATTGACAGACATCACTGAAAACTGTCTACCGCAAAACCACAAAGCAATCTTTCTACTAAATAGAGGCCGATATCCATGCATCTCAGGGGTTTAACCACAATTCTTTTCCATCACAATGATGCAGTCTACTTGTTCCCCCACCCACCTTTTAAGCCTGAGGAACGTGCTCCAGAGCTGATCCCAATGAAGGCCCAAGCACCAGCCAAAGAGGCCCTCAACTAAATCCCACCCTCACTCCTTCCGGCCTGGAGTGAGCAGTTCTGAGAGTGCTGGGCCAAAGGAAATGGAAGCACAGAGTCCTGTGGAATCAACCCCGGGGGAGACACAGAGGAAAGGTATCTTACGGCAGAGGGACGAAGGGAGCCCCCAGGACAGGGAGCCTGAGACTGGGGCAGCTGGGCTGCAGCTACAGAGACAGGCCAAAGATGCCTACACACGGCTCTGTCTCCTACTTCAGCAGCTGCTTTCTTGAGCTTCCAGCCCCCTGGGGAACAGGGAGGTCATCAGAGTTTGGAAAAGATACATGGCCAATTGTTTTCCCCAAGACATCTTAAAACACACCAAACAAAGAATAAACTTTACAGACAGTTTCAAAATACAGCATGATTTGAAAACCAAGAGAAAGAGGTTCATGGACACTTTCTCATACTACCTCTCAAGGTCTCCTGTCTAGTGGTATCAGTAATTCCTTTAACATCACATGTTTTTCATTTCACAAAAACAGATAAAGAGTAAATTGCTTGTGACTGATAGTGTGAATAAATTTCGATCACATGAAATTACATTACTTAAAATAGCATGTTCAGCACGGCACAGATGTGTTCAAAGCCACCATTTCCTAGCGACATGGTAATAATGTAGTAACTGAGCCTCTACTTGTTCACTTATGAAATGAGGCACCATCACCTCTCCCACAGCAAAGCACGCAGTGGGCCTATAATCAGCTCACTCTCCTCCTCCACATGTTTTGATGGGAGATAAAAAGCAGGAAGGTACTGGCTATCCAAAAGAAAGAATGAATGAATGAAGGCATAAAAGACAAAGAAAAGAAAGTCAATATTAAAATTATGGAGGTTCTCGATTTATTTAGAGCACTTTATGATTAAGAGGGAAAAAAGTATTTATAAATAGCTCACGTTCTGTGACTTCAGCAGCTCCCCTGGTGCTTGTCAGGAATTACCATCAGAAGGAAACTTAGAAGGCATATGGCACTGTCTCCTACAGCATTCAAACCACAGTGTCCCTCAGCATCTATTTCAGTATCTCCAATGACAAATGCAATATTCCATAAATCACACTGACAAATACTCATTATTACAGAGGTTATGCTTCCTAGGACAAAAAATGTGCCTTTCATATCAACCGTATCTACATCATTCAAACAGTTACAGAAAGTTATCATGTCTTTCCCTCAACATTCAGATTTCCTTCCTTTGAAGGTCAATGTTCTTTTTGACTCTTTCTTCTTACAATTAAACTCAAAAAAACATGGACATGATACTGGACAAGGTGGCACTGAGACTGCCACCTTGTCCCTGGACCTATTGCTTTTATGGCGAATGGAGGAATTCGCCAGACATGAGCGGAAAGATACTGGCACCATGCTGTCCCCTCTCATGGACTTCTGGCAGGTCAATTCCTCCAGTGCATCCCTGATTGGTCTATTTTCAAAACCTGCTCCTGATTGGTCTACTTTCAGGACCCGAAAGCTCACTGGACAATTGCCCCTACATAAGCCCTTAAGCAGAGCACCCAAACGCAGACCTCTGAGAGAGCGGGAGAACAAGGAGGTTTGGCTCTTTGTGAGAGCTGTAACACTTGTTGAATAAAACCTAATAAAACCTAACCTACTGCTGATCCTGTGGTCTGTCGCTTCATTCATTGAATCACTGAGACCAAGAACCTAAAAGTCCGGTATCAGATTCACATGAACATCTATAAATCTTCTTAAATGAGAATATGTATAAAATTCTTAAATCAATTTTCAAAACTGTCTCTATTTTAATATTGATTTTCCTTCTCATATTTCTCTTTATAATGTTTATAATTTTAAATAGCTTTGAAGTAAAAATTTATACGTCATAAAACTCACGTCAGTGTACAATTCAATGCATTTTAGTGAATTTACACCATAGTCTAGTTTTAGAATCTATCCATCACCCCAAAAAGTTCTCTCATGCCCATCTGCCATCAATCCTCACTCTCACCCCAGCCCCTAGCAAGCACTGACTCAACCCTTTGTACACAGAATTTCGCCTTTTGCAGAAACATCATATAAGCGGGCTCCTATCAGCTGCAGGCTTTGGGGCCTGCTTTTCCCACTGAGCATGCAGTTTCTGAGACTGACCCATGTTATGGCACACAGCATGTTCCTTGTCACTGCTTGGGGTGCCCTCCTGGCAACATACCAGCTGATGAACATGTCTGTTGGAAGCTCTGATGAACAATCTGGCTATAAACACTCACAAGTGTCCACGTCAATATGTTTCCATTTTTCTTAGAGTAAAATTACTGTTATGTAAGTATATGTTTAACTTTTTAAAACTGCCAAACTCTTTCCCTCCGTGGCTGCCCCCTTTTACATTCCCACCAGCACTATGAGGGTCCCACCTCCTCCACATGTCACTGCACCTGGTTGGTGAGTGGTCACTCCCTGTCGCCACTGTTGGTGAGTGGTAAGCGGTATCTCACCAGAGTTTTACAGGCACTTCCCTAAGGACTAATGTGAGTATCTTTTCATATGCTTAAATTTGCATTTATATATCTTTACCTGATGAAATGTTGTTCAAATCTTTTGCCCCTTTCTTAATTGGGTTATTTTCTTAATATGGAGTTGTAAGAGTTCTTTATTCTGATATATAGATTTTGCAAATATTTTATCCTAATCAGTGGCCTGTTCTTCCATTTTCTTAACATGTCTTTCCAAGAGTGAAATTTTTTTATTTTAATGAAGTCCAAACCATCAAATTTCCTTTCATTTTCTTTGTGGTTTTAATATTATGTTGTCCCCTAATCCAATGGAAGTATTTTTTTTCTCCTTTTTCTATAGGCTGTAGAGTTTTATCTTCCCAGGTAGATCTGGGAGTTACTTTGGGTTTATTTTTGTATTCCCTTCTGAGGTAGGAGTTAAAATGCATCTTTACTTACTTGTTCCTACGGTATATCCAATTGTAAAGGCACCACTTGTTGAGAAGATAACCCTTTTCCCGTGACTTGCTCTAGCAAATTTGTCAGCAATCATTTGACCAGATTTTGTTCAACTGACGAATACATCCATCTCAACACACTGCAGGAGTGCACTGTCGTAACTGATGCAGCTTGATGCTAAGTTTTTTTTTTTTTTTTTTTTTTTTTTGAGACAGAGCCTCAAGCTGTCCCCCTGGGTAGAGTGCCGTGGCATTACAGCTCACAGCAACCTCCAACTCCTGGGCTCAAGCGAGTCTCCTGCCTCTGCCTCCCAAGTAGCTGGGACCACAGGCGCCCGCCACAACGCCCGGCTATTTTTTGGTTGCAGCCGTCATTGTTGTTTGGCGGGTCCGGGCTGGGGATTCGAGCCCGCCACCTTAGGTGTACGTGGCTGGCGCCTTAGCCGGTTGAGCTATAGGCGCTGAGCTGATGCTAAGTTTTTAAATGAGGTAACGCTAAATAAGTCATTCAACTTTGTTTTCTTGTGGGGCTGTCCTAGGTCCTTTCCATTTAAATTTTAGGGTCAGCTTGTCCATTTCCACAACAGAGCCTGCTGGGATTCTGACGGAAACTGCACTGACTCTTTTGCTCCACAGCGCAGGAACTGCCACACATGCTACTAAGTCTCCCGACCCTCAACATGGCAGCGCCTCACAGCAATGCTTTCTATTCTCAGGCTTGCACTTCTGTTAAGTTTACTCCTACACGTTATTCTTTCTGGTCCCCTGAGGATGGATTTTTAAAATTTCATTCTCAGACATTCATTTCTGGTATTTAAAAATCAGTGTCTCACTCTATTGCCCAGACTAGAGTGTTCACTGCCACCTACTAACTCCTGGGCTCACGTGATCCTTCTGAATACAGGTGCATACTACCATGTCCAGCTAATATTTTTCTATTTTTCTGTAGAGATGGGGATCTCCTATGTTGCTCAGGCTGGCCTTAAACTCTTGCCTGCAAGCAATCCTTCCACCTCAGCTACTGAAATGCTAGGGTTACAGTCATGAGCCACTGCGTGTAGGGAACACTGACTTTTGTATATTGATCTCACATCCTGTGATTTTATTATTCCGTTTATATTGTTTTTACTTAAGTGTTAACCATCAGGCTTTGCATTACTTTACTTCCTTTTTACACAAAAGTTATATCAAGAGGAAGGCAAACATTTCAGCTATCTTTTTAGAAAACATTGCTTCAAGACAGTAACTCATAAAACAATTTCATATATTCCATATTTGTGCTATAGCAAGTTCAAAATTACCACTTGGCAAACTTACATTTTTTAAGCTAATAGGAAAATGTCTCTGCCACCTGCTCTCTTAAAAGAGTCTGCTTAGATAAAGGTTGGCCAAACCCAGTCTACCACTTATCTTTGTAATATAGTTCTACTGAAGCACAGCTGTGTTACCCGTTCACTATGGTCTACAATTGCCTTTGCCCTGTGACAGCAGAGTGAAACAGGGACAGAAGCTGTATGCCTTGCATAGTTAAAAACGCCAAACCCTGCTCTCCGAAATGCTAGGTAAAATTTGGTGAAGGTGAATTACTTCCATGCTAAGGAGCATTAATATCCTTATAGAGACTGCTATAGACTGTTCCCCTCCCCCCAATTATGATGCTGAAACCTAATCTGTGAGGATGTTTAGAGGTAGGCCTTTGAAGATGACCAGTTGCAGAATCCCCATGAATAGGATTAGCATCCTTATGAAGAGAACCAGAGAGCTCTCTTGCCTCTCCTAGCATGTGAGGTCAGGGGAGAACACCGCTGACTATGAACCAGGACGCAAGCCCTCACCAGACACCATGTCTATAGCAGCCTGATCTTGGACGGCCCAGCCTCCAAACTCAGAGAAATAAATTACTGCTGTTTATCCACCCAGTTCATGGTATTTTGGTATAATGGCCCCAAAGGACTAAGACGTATGGGATACTGTATCCCTAAATATTCTTTTGTCTCTATTATTTAAATTTTTCAATTTTTTCTTCAAAAATTTCAGAAATTATATGAAACTATAATCCAAGAAAAAGCACTGATTTCTAAAATAGATTAAGTATTAAATATAAATTAACTAATACGGATCAGAGTAATAAAGCATACACATCAGCATTAAAAGGAGCTACAGAAATAAAGTTCATATTGTATTAAAATATTTTAATTTCATATGGATCTGTTAGAGCAAGTGTAGTAACAACACTCATAAAGACCATAAAGCAAAAAAGGAAAAAGAAAAGAAAAAGAAAACAGAATGATCCTGGAGGAATCACTCGTGGTTAATCCTATGCACACGTTAATAAATTTTTTATGCCTTTTCTCCAAAAATAATTAAGTAAAAAGCAGTCACATGCAAGAACTTTAAAATTCTTAAGTGCTCTAAGTCTAAATCCCTAAATTTAAAATTCTAAAGCCTACATATTCACAGAAATATATTACATAACGCACGGCAGACTGAAAGAAACAGACAGCATTATACATAAACAGGAACTGTGAACAACACACAGGAACGCGCTGAGCCCCACCTAGTGTATCTGGGAGAAATTCTTAAGGTCTGACCCATTAAACATTTTAAATCGAAGTAAAAGCCTAAGTGAGAAAAAAAAGGGTGGGGGCATATACAGATAACAAGAAAAAAATAAGAAAACGTCAAGCAAAATACATGTGACTAAAAAGTAAAATAGAACTGAGTTTAAAAATAAGAACAAGATACACACTTTTCAAATCACTTATCCACCTGGTGTTTACTGCCAACAACAGCAACGTATGTGGCAAACCCTGCCTTCCCCAATCTGCTCCATTAATATCCCAACACTGAAATTCTATTCTAAATATCAGCAGCATATACACGAGTAGTACTTTCCCCCTGAATACTTACTGCAAAGAAGTAACATTACTAATTTGAGACAACTGTATGTCTCTGAAACAGCACTAGTATCTAATAAAATTTCCTACAATGTTAGAAATGTTCTCTATCTGCAATGTCCAATGTAGTCACTTACTGAACACTTGAAATGTAGCTAGTGTAACTAAAGAACTGTATTTCAATTTTTAATTAATTTAAATTCGCACAGCTACTTGTGGTTAGTGGCCATCGTAGTTAACAATACAGGTCTAAAGTACTATAAATTGCCTTTCAGAAAAAGAAACAATTTCCTATTACTAGACATGAATTTACTCCCCCTGATTTCAGTAATCTAATTAGTCTCTTTCTATTATACAGATTAAGAGCATCATTTTCATCAGATATTAATTAAATTATCATTTTGAACCTATCATCTATACAAGATTTTAAAAATAGAGTCATAATAGTACAAAAATCACTTCATCTGAAACACCAAGGTATTTTTTCCTTTTTTAAAAATTAAAATCAAAACATGAAGAACTTGTAAAGTGGGCCAGGTATGGTGGCTCACGCATGTAATCCTGGAACTCTGGGCAGGAGGATCCAGATCAGCCTGAGCAAGAGCAAGACCCATCTCTACTAAAAATAGAAAAATTAGCCAGGCATTTTGTGGCAGGTTCCGGTAGTCCCAGCTACTAGGGAGGCTGAGGCAGGAGGTTCACTTGAGCCCAGAAGTCTAAGGTTCCTGTGAGTTAGGCCAACACCATGGCACTCGAGCCTGGGCCACTGTGTCCATGGAAACTGAGAAGACAGCACGTCACCACAGAGGAGGTCCCTAACACTGTCCAACACAGAAGATGCAAAACAGAACGAGACTCAGAAAAAAGATAATCCCTTATGCAAAACTCTTACAGACATACGTGTTTAAGAATTCAGAAAAACAGCGCATGCATCAAACATCACATCTCAGATATGATGGAATATCCCAGCAGTATCCGTTCGTATGCTTGGTCCTTGGGTTTTCAACCAAACACTTTTTACACATCCCTATTCCCAAATTTATATCGCTGGCTCAGCTACCCTCTCCTGATATACGACTACTGGTTTAACCACCCAGCTCCCATTCTATGTCTTAAAGTCAGCATTCATTTATGCAGCAAAAATTCACTGAGTGTCTACTACCTGCCAAGCACTACTGAGGGGCTGAATATATACACCCACCTGAAAAGCTCTGTCCCCTCAACTCACACCCACTTGCAGGGTACTCTACCTCAGAAAAGAGTTCTTCCATCTAGCCTACGGTTTAAGCCAGAAACCTGGGAGTCACCCTGGACACCTCATTTCCAACCTGCACTTCTCATTAATCACTCCGTCCTTTGAAATCTCTCTCCAATCTATTCACTTCACTCCATCTGTCTAATGCTATCACCTATAGAACTAAAGCAGTGGTTATTAACAGGACCCTCATTTCACCCTCCAAAGGATATTTAAAGATATCTGGAAACATTTACGGTTGTCAGGACTGGAGGGATACTTCTAGTATCTAGTGGGTAGAAACCAGGGATGCTACTAACTAGCCTACAATGCACATCAGTCCTAAACATTAAAGAATTATCTGTCCTGGCTCGGCGCCATAGCACAGCGGTTACGGCACAGCCCACATGCACCGAGGCTGGTGGGTTTGAACCCAGCCCCAGCCAGCTAGACAATAATGACAACTGCAACAAAAAAAAGCCAGGCATTGTGGTGGGCACCTGGAGTCCCAGCTGACTGGGAGGCTGAGGCAAGAGAATCACTTAAGCCCAGGAGTTGGAGGTTGCTGTGAGCTGTGACACTAAGGCACTCTACCAAAGGTGACATAATGAGACTCTGTCTCAAAAAAACAAAAAAAATTATCTGTCCTCAAACATCAATAGTACCAAGGTTCAAAAACTCTGCTCTAAGTAAACAAAAAAGTGATGCCCACCAATGACTTTTTTTTTTTTTGAGATAGAGCCTCAAGCTGTCCCCCTGGGTAGAGTGCCATGGCATCACGGCTCACAGCAACCTCTAACTCCTGGGCTCAAGCGAGTCTCCTGCCTCAGCCTCCCAAGTAGCTGGGACCACAGGCACCCGCCACAATGCCCAGCTATTTTTTGGTTGCAGCCGTCATTGTTGTTTGGTGGTCCAGGCTGAATTCGAACCCGCCAACTCAGGTGTATGTGGCTGGCGCCTTAGCCGCTTGAGCCACTGGCACCAAGCCCAATGATTTTATTTTTCTATGTATGAAGACTCTTCTTTAAAAAGTTGTCACAACTCAGTATTATTTTAGGTATAATAAACAAAATTCTACTTTGATCTAATTCTATTAAGTTAAATTATGTATTTATATGTGCTTACTTATTTATACTTACTTGTGCATGTTCTCCACTCCTATTATAATCATGATACAGTAGGAAACTCCACTTTGTACAAGAAAATGTAAGGCATACCTGTAAAAAGTAAGAACACTGTTAGAGCCTCCTCATTTTAGCCACCATTTTAGGCTAAAAAGTACTTATGTACAATATAGAACATCGCCATATAAAAATATGAAGTAAAATTTCCAACATCTAAACTTCTGTGAATACCCTGCAGAGGCCCCAGAGAGCCTAGAAAAATAAAAGCAACCCCTAAACCCATGCTCAGTGCCCCAGCATTGCACACCCCCAGCCACAGGAACGCTGCATGGGGTTACGTGGCTCTACAATTAGAGCTTTCTCACAACTTAAGACACAATGATTAAAAAAAAAAGAGTAATAAATATGGGTTTCAGAATAGTCCTGAAAAAATATCACTTGTTTTCCCAAACTAACTTCTCCCACACCAGCTTTGTACTGCCTTTAACTTTTTGACAATATTGATCACAAAACAACAAAAAGTATTAAATATTAGAATTTAGTAAAGAAACACTCAAACCTATTTATTCTTAAAACATAATGGATCAAGCCAAGGAAACATCTTTATATAAAACAAGTCATTCACGAATATGCTGTAATAAGTCTACAATACCTCCTGGCTAACTAACGTGAGACAGTGTTCTCTAATAGTGTAATATAGTCTAGAAACCACCATTAAAGAACCAATTTATCCACTCATTTCATAAAGTTCAGACCAAACATGACTAGGAAGTTTGGGATTAAAATCAATCAAAATTATCCTGAGATTATGGGAGCGCGCGCGCGCGCACACACACACTATTTCAATTTTCTTTCCCCTTTAGTGGTACAAACAATTCATAATTCAAAGTGCTAATAAGGATTTTAACCTGTGATTAAAATCATGGAGTAGCAGGCACCTTCAATGTGGAAAAGTTACCTAAAATTTTAGACACATTTTCCCACAGAAATATATATATAATTAATATAAATCAGTAGTAGGCTCCAAGGCAGGCCTTCAGGGTCAGTCCCCCACCCCAAACCCATGCTGGCCTGCGGTGCTACAGCAACCAGAGGGCTGTGAGGAAGTAGAAACACTATGACTATATGGAAACAGAAGCTAAGAAAAAAAAATACACATTTTTCAGATTAATTATCCACCTCCTATTTTTTGGCAACTCTAATTTACTGACAATGTGAATGAGGACAGCTAAATACTTTTAAGGGCTTTTTACACTGAGAATAAAAGAACTCATCAAAGGTACTTAAATGAGAAAGAAACATTTTTGAAGACTTTGAGGAAGAAATTTTTTCCTTTTCTATGAGTAAATTTCCATGTAACATGAAGAATATATGACAACTTGAGCAGCTAAGAATCTTTTTTTTTTTTGCTTGTAGGAAAGGTCTTTATTGGTGGGGGGAGAGAGGCTGCAGAGCAGCACCAAGGAGGAGAGAAAGAGAGGACAGAGAGATAAGGAGAGAGTGGGGAAGAGTGAGGGGGAGACGGGAGAGAAGGAAGGCAGGAAGGCACAAGGAGGCGAGAGCGCAGCTAAGAATCTTCTCAAACACTGTGGTGATGCCTCTTTACCTCAAGGAGCCTCCCCACCCCCCACACACACCATTTAGATAAGATGCCCGGCCATCTTCTGGGCCACGCAGCCTTTCCGGCTGCTGTAACACGAGGGTACCAGCAGAGTGGACCCGCACTCACCTCTGCTTCACTGACTTCCATGGAAAGCATCAAGTTGCTTTCCTCCTCAATTCCAACACTGGCCATATTCCTCCTGATCTCTGGCTCTGACCTCTTGCAACTTGTCCTCATTGGCAAAATTAGCATAATAAATGCCTAATAGCCATTTAAGATTTTTCAGATTAAGGATAATGCAAGAAGTGTTGACTCAGTTACCTCATGCACAGTAAAGGCTCAAGCATTACTGAAAAGCAAAAATTAGGAGGTATCTCAAAGGTCTTTTATAATCTAATCCTCACCATTTCAAAGTAAACTAAAGTCATATACCTAGTCAGTACTCTGACATTAAAACTCAAGTTGTTCTGGGTAATATATCCACTGGTTGACTCTTCAAGAGATGGAAGGGGGTGAAAAGAGAACTCCAAGGTCTGTGAATCATAAGCTACTTAGCACTTTGAGAATAAGAGAACGTGTTATTGCAAAACGTCACTTTGTTTTTGGTGATTGCACTTTACTTAGTTGGAGTTTAAAATCATACTAAAGACAGATATAAACTTTGTTTTCTGGCAAAAAGAGCACAGGATTGAAAAAGGTTGAACCTGGCCAGGCACAGTGGCTCACACTGGTAATCCCAGCATTCTGGAGGATCCATTGAGCTCAGGAGTTTCAGACCAGCCTAAGCAAAAGCAAGATCCTGTTGCCACTAAAAGTTAAAAAAAAAAATTAGCTGGGTACTGTGGCAGGCAAGGCCTAGCTACTCAGGAGGCTGAGACAGGAGGATTACTTGAACCAGGACTTGAGGGTGGCTGCGAGCTAGGCTGATACCACGGTAACACTCCACCCTAAGCAACAGAGTGAAGCTGTCTCAAAAAAAAAAATATATATATATATATAAAATAATGTTATATATATAATATACAAAATATATATATTATATATATATAATATGTATAAATATATATATTTGAATATATATATAAATTTGAAAATTTATATATTTTTTAGTTATTCAACTAAGCACAGTTTCTGTCCTCAGCTTCCAATAAAGAGAGAAAGACACAAATACACAGGTCACTTCAACACTGTATAATGAACTCTACATAAAATTTCTACTCTGGATCACCAACTAGATGATTAACCCTGGGTGATTTTCCTTGCTCACAATAGCAAGTCACCATGCTATGCTTTCTATAGTTTTATAGATTTTAGGATTCACAGAAATCACTGGTTCCAGCGATGCAGAAGGTGAAGCTAAGAAGGGTTGAATAACATGCAAAACCAAGAGCGAGGAGCCCAGGTGGGGTCCAGACCTGACTTCAGACTCCAGGCTCTATTCCATGACCCTGTAGTGTTATCAAGGGCACTTTAAATAGGCACAAGCATAAAGTAATTCTCAGTTTAAAAAAACTTGCAGAGAATAGTTTTATTTTAAAAAGGTAAGACAGGACAGTGCCTCTGGTTCAGTGGGTAGGGCGCTGGTCCCATATACTGAGGGTGGCGAGTTTGAACCCAGTCTGGTCAAACTGCAACAAAAAAACAGCCGGGCACTGTGGCGGGCGCCTGTAGTCCCAGCTACTCGGGAGGCTGAGGCAAGAGAATCATCTAAGCCCAAAAGCTGGAGGTTACTGTCAGCTGTGATGCCACAGAACTCGAACTCTACTGAGGGTGATAAAGTGAGACTGTCTCTATTAAAAAAAAAAAAAGGTAAGACCAAGCAGAAGTGGGTAAAATGATCAATTACAGACAGACCTCATTTTGTCCCATTTTGCTTTCCTTTTCTCCAACTTGAAGGTTTGCAGCCACCCCGCATCCAAGCCTTTCTATCAACACCCTTTTCCAACAGCATGTGCTCACTTTGTGTCACACTTTAGTAATTCTTGCAACACTTGGAAGGTTTTCGTTGTTATTACTGCATCTGTTACAGTGCTCTGGGATCAGGGGCTTCTGATGTTACTACACATCACAAAGTGCACCCAGCAAAGACATGGGACTTAGCAGGAAAATGTTTCAAGTGGCCTGACTGCTTCACTGATAGGCTGCCCACCCCACTGTCCTCAGGCCTTGAGACAAAAATACTGAAATTAAGCCAATTAATAACCCTACAATGGCCTCTAAGTATTCAAATGAAGGGAAGAGCCACACATTACTGACTTAAAATCAAAAAAACTATAAACGATTAAGCTTAGTGAGGAAAGTTATGCCAAAAGCCAAGACAGGCCAAAAGCTGCCTTCCTGCACCAGTTAGCTAAGTTGTGAATGCAAAGGAAAAGTTCTTGAAGGAAATTTAAAATGCTACTCCAGTGAGCTTACAAATGATAAGAAAAAACATTCTCATTGCTGACACGGAGAAAGTTTTAGTGATCTAGATAGACAGAAGATCAAACCAGCCACAACATTCCCTTAAGCCAAAACCTAATCCAGGGCAAATCCTTAATTCCCTGAAATTCTCTGAAAGCTGAGAGGTGATGAAGCTGCAGAACACTCTGAAGCCGGCGAGGCAGGTTAGCAAGGTTCAGGCAAAGTGGTGATGTCACTGCATAAGCTAACGAGATGAGGCAGCGTATGCTGACAGAAGCTGCAGCCAGGGACCAAGGTAAGAGAACTGGTGCCGGTGACCACACTGGACAAGAGATTTTCAACACAGACAAAACAGCCTTCTCTTGGAATAAGATACCACCTAAGACTTTCATAGCTAGAGAGAGAGCCTGGCTTCAAAGCTTCCGAGGACAGGCTGACTCTCCTGTTAGGGGCGAATGCAGCTGGTGGCTTTTAAGTTGAAGCCAGCACTCATTTACCATTCCCAATATCCTAAGGCCCTTAAGAAATACGCTAAATCTACTCTTCCTGCGTTCCATAAATGAAACAACCAAGCCTGTCAAATGAAACAACCAAGCCTATCAAATGAAACAACCAAACCAATGGCAGCACCTCTGTTTGCAGCATGGTTTACTGACTATTTTAAGGACATGGTTGAGAACTATTACTCAAAAAAAGATTCTTTTCAAAATAGCACTGTGGGCTTGGCGCCTATTGCTCAAGCGGCTAAGGCACCAGCCACATACACCTGAGCTGGTGGGTTCGAATCCAGCCGGGCCTGCCAAACAACAATGACGGCTGCAACCAAACAATAGCCGGGTGTTGTGGCGGGTGCCTGTAGTCCCAGCTACTTGGGAGGTGGAGGCTGGAGACTCGCATGAGCCCAGGAGTTAGAGGTTGCTGTGAGCTGTGATGCCATGGCACTCTACCCAGGGCAACAGCTTGAGGCTCTGTCTCAAAAAAAAAAAAAAAAAAAAAATCACTGTGCACTGACATCGCATCTGGTCACTCAAGAGCCCTGATGGAGATGTACAAGGATATGAATGTCCTTTCCATTCACAGCCCATGAATCAAACAGTAAATTCAGTTTTCAAGTCTCATTATTTAAGAAATGCATTTTGTTAAGCTATACCTGTCACAGACAGGGATTCCTCTGATGGGTCTGGACAAAGTAAACTGAAAACTTTCTGGAAAGCATTCACCATTCTAGATGTCATAAAGAACATTTGTGATTCATGGGCGGAGGTAAAAACGCCAACACTGACAGGGGTTTGGAAGGAGCTGATTCCAACCCTCACGGATGACTCTGAGGGATTTAGGACTTCAGTGGAGGAAGTAATGGCAGATGTGGTGCAAACAGTCAAAGAACTAGAATTAGAAATGGAGCCTCAGATGTGACTGAACTGCTGGCATCTCATGATGAAACTTGAACATAATCTCATAATAAAACTTACACAGATAAAGAGCTGTTTTTCATGGATGAGCAAACAAAGTAGTTTCTTGAAAGTATGAGTCTACTCCTAATGAAGACGCTGTGAACACTGTCAAAATGACAATTAAGGATTTAGGATATTACATAACTTAACTGACAAAGCTGTGGCAAAATTTGAGAGGACTGACTCCCATTTTGAAAGAAGTTCTCGTGGGTAAACAACTAGTATCCCATGCTACAAAGAAATCTTTTGTGAAAAGAAGAGTCAATAAATGTGGCAACCTTCATTGTTGTCTTATTAAAAGAAATTGCCACAGCCATCCAAGCCTTCAGCAACCACCATCCACCCTGATAAGTTAGCAGTTATGAACACTGAGGTAAGATTCTCCACTACCAAAAAGATTCTGACTCACTGAAAGTCTCAATTGATCATCAGCATTTTTAAGGACTCATGTATGTATACTGTTTTCCTGAACATAATACTATTTATTGAAAACTTAACAGACTACAGTATGGTGCACATATAACTTTTGTATGCACTAGAAACCAAAAATATTTGTGTGACCTGCTTTATTACAATAGTCACTTTATTCTGGTGATCTGGAACAGAACCCACAGTATCTCTGAGTAGGCCTGTATATTTTATAAGCAGGAGTGTCCAGACTTTTTCCTTTTCTGCTGCACACTGGAAGAGCTGAGTTGTCTCGGGCCACACGTTAAATACACAAACACTAACAAAAGCTGATGAGCTAAAGAAAAGGTCCACACATACCACAGCTAAGCAAAACAGTCCTCAAATAATCTGCATGCAGCCTGGGCCACAGGTTAGACAATCCTGAGAGTACTAACATGTTTTCCAAAAGGGACGTGGTCAAAACCAATAGCAGACTGATTCCCTTTGAGCCTAAAAACAGAGTGCTGAAATGCAAATCAAAAGAGTATTTCCCCATTAGCTAGTTCCAATTAGGAAAGGGTTACTTTGCACGTGGTACAAAGGCAGAAACACTCCTCTTCCCAAAGAAAGGAATACAAAAGTATTATTCCTTTAAGAGAAGAACAAAGGCTCAGCTCTTGCAGCACAGTGGTTACAGCACCAGCTACATGCACCAAGGTTGGCGGCTTTGAACCTGGCCCGGGCCAGCTGGACAACAATGACAACTGCAACAAAAAATAGATGGGCACTGTGGCGGGCACCCGTAGTCCCAGCTACTTGGGAGGCTGAGGCAAGAGAATCGCTTAAGCCCAAGAGTTTGAGGTTGCTATGAGCTGTGACACCATAGCACTCTACTGAGGGCAACATAGTGAGACTCTGTCTCAAAGAAAAAAAAAAAGGAACAAAGACTTCATTTTTAAAAACGAAATCTTGATTATCACATATATCATGAAACACTTAGGACTGCTTGACATTAATGTCAGGTTGCTTGTGACAGGTCCCCAATCATAATGCAGAATGAGTGGGAGCCTTGAGCTTGTCTTCCTGCAACTAGACAATCCCAGTACTAACTGATCACCACCTCAGCTCCACCTCGGACCCCGAGACATCAGATTCTCATCAGGAGCCGCCACCTAGATCCCTGACATGCAGAGTTCACAGCAGGATCTGCACTCCCACAAGCATCTAATGCTGCTGCTGAGGAGACAGACAGGCAGAGCTCAGGCAGTGACGTGAGCCATGGGCAGTAGCTGTGAAGACAGATGAAGCTTTGCTTGCGTGTTGTCTGGAGGTTGGGGGACTACAATTATAAAGCATCCAAGAAGGCTTCACATTACGAGAATGCTTCCTCAGTACAAGATTTCTCAGCAAAGAGATTCATCCTCATCTCTGGCAGTACCAACATGTTACACAACCGTATGATGCACTTATACTTTTTAATGATCTACTGTTTCTATAGAGCACCAAGTGAATCGTGTCCCCAGAGTTGGCCAGTCTGAACTACAAGGCTTCCCCAGCCCCTCATGCAAATACACTACCCAATAATACTGAATACTGAAATTATTTATAGAGAAAATGAATAGACTTGGATATGCTTCAAGATACTCTTGAAAAAGAAGGTGGGGAAAGGATAAAATAAGAATGGTAGAATTTTAATAATTGCTGAAGCTGGGTGATGGGTATTGGGGTTTGTTCCATTATTCTTTGTACTTTTATGTTTGAAAAGCTCCCTAATAAAATGTTTAAAAATATATATACTACCTCACGGCATTTTTTAAGAAAAGTTTAAACGGTATCACCTGAGACAGATAGAAAGACTTTGATACAATTGTGCCAAGAAAGCAAAAGACCACACTTAGGTCTTATTTAAACCATCATATTTAAATCTTGATACTAAACCCTTATCCGCCATGGGCAGTGCCAATCAGAGTAGTACAGCAGAGACTGAGTAAGTTATCTCTAATAGATTCTCATAAGGTTTTAGGGCACAACTGCAATCACCAGAGGCAACAATTAGATTAGGAAATATCAGGAATTAGGACTATTCCAACCCTCATAATAATCAAAACATCACAGAACACAGAGGTATAAGGTCTTGCACATTACGCACCCCACAGAAAAACTACTAAAGCGCAGAGGAAGGAGTGCACGCTCATCCCTCAGGGAGTTTCCACTGTACACAACGCTCTGCAGTAAAGCAAACCTAGAGCACAGGGCAGAGCCGATGCGCAAGCAGCAGGAGCCCCATCCAGTAGGCTGAGGGAGAAGCACAGAGAGGGCCTGGCGGCCCCAACCGATGCTTCCTGTCATGCACAACCACAGCAACTTTTAGCAAGGAGAATTGTGCTATTTCCGTAGTTAGAGCCCTCAGGGTGGTCCTGAGAAAGGGAGCTAAATGAAAACACACACACCCCCTCTGGAGGGTTATAAACAAAAGTTTCCATCATAAATAATTCTCTCCCACCAAGAATGAACAAACAAAAAGCCTCTTTTCACTAGTGCTAAAATCTAAAAAATGGCAACAGAGTTCTATCAATGGGCTTTACCAGACTCCTAAAAGCTACTTGAACAGAGAAAAATAATGACCAAACACATAAAAAAAATTAAGATAAATGATCTGCAAAATAGATGAATAGAATTGCTTATGATAGAATAAAATGCCTTAATATCCTTTTCCATAAATTATAAATAGTAAATTCCTCTCTAAGACCATACCAAAACAGAGCCCATTCCCCATCTCTTTTTGTATTAAAAATAAAAATTTTAAAAGTTGGCCTTGAGAAAAAACTTTTCAAGTAAATATAAGAACAAAGGTCTATATATTTTTTCTACACACTTGACTCTCAAATATATCCAGATAGTCTTCATTTTAAAATGTTCAAAATTACTTACCATCCAAAGCAAAAAAGTGCAAGATAAAGGCCCAAAAGGGTAGCAACTACATGTCTTATAAAAGAGCTAGTTTTGCTTGAATGTAGATAAGTTCGAAACCAAATGGCTGCTAGCAAGGCAAAGAGTTGGCACACTACAAAGTTGACCTGTAAAAAAAAATTAAAATTTTGTATTAGCAATACAGACATGAATTTTTTCTTTGATGTTACATTTAAATTCTCAGGACAAAAACAGCAAAGTTATACAAAATTAAGATCTTCCAGTTTACAAAAAAAAACAAAAACAAAAATCAGGGGCCTTCCCAGGGATGAGCCTCTAGTTCCAAGTAACAGGCCAATGTCTAATACTGTCTGTGCTACACCTGGCAGGGACAGGGGTGCCCCCAGGTGGAGGAGGCAGCAGGAGGGCGAGACAAGAAGGGACACCTGGAAGAACCTGGAAGACACTGTTTGCAACAAAGACCCAGAGGACCGGGGCAACCCAGTAAGTGGTGGAATGAAGAGCCCAAGTTTGCTTACAAGGGATGGAGAGGGGCAGTGCTCCAGGGAGAGTAAGGCAAGAGGAGGGCCATCTCAAGCTGGAAGTGAAGGGGAGTCTGTTGAACCCTAAAGATTACCACTGTGAACAGGGGGACCAAAGGCTTAGCTCTGAGGGACCTTCAGGAACTGGCTCTGGAGAGGCAGGGCAGAACGAGAGACATGGAGCAGGCTTCAAGAAGCCTGAGTCCACCAAGGTCAATTCTTAAGCTTCCTGCTAACTTTCTAGGAACTACACTGCTCTTCACCTGCCCAAGAGAAATGCACGCTGGCAGTACTGTTTGTGCTCTTTTCTCTCCAACAAAAGGCTGAGAGTAACAAGCCTTACAGTAGGTAAAAATCTCCACTTCTCTTGTACAAGACATAGTCTCATAGAATGTTAAGGAAAATATGCCTTGAAATCTATAAATTAAAGAATCCAATTGACATTAGGAAACTACAAAAAAAATTTTTTTAAATCACTATTTGGAGGCACCTAAAGTATGAGCAAACCACACTATCCACATAAATGAGCCTAGAAACATGCAGACACCTCTATAGGATGTCTCTGCCTAAACTCAGACAAGCATGTTCTTTTGCTTGCATTCCAAAGAGAAAAACAGATGAACATTGCCTAAGAGACCACCACTCTTTAAAACAGACTCAATACAAAGTGTCTTTCTAATAGGTTCTAGCACTTTTTCCCTCCTAAAGGAAGCTAATCGTATTTTTAAAAATTAAGGAAAAAAAATACATTGGAAAATGTTGGATTCTTGATGTCAATAACTGCTAACATCTACATAGCTTCTTACAGTTTAAAAACTTTTTTCAAACACCTTTTAATTTCCTTCAAATAGTTCTTAATTTAATTAACAAAAATTTACAGACTGCCTGCTGTGAGCAAAGCCTAGGAAATCTAAAAATGTCTGGGTCCTAGGACAGCCCAGGAGGGAGAATGTAAACATACACACCAGAAGTTTCAATTCCACATCAGTGTCCTTGTCAAGGCTCAGTAGAGAGAGAGCGCTTGCTTTAAGAACACAAAGGAAAAGCGCCTGAAGAAGAAGATGTGACAGGGGAGGTGACAAACAACCCGGGGCCAGAGCAGCAGTTCTGAACCCAGCCATCTCCACAGCTGCCTCAGAAGCTTCCTCTCCCTCTCTCTCTCTGCTTCCTTCCATGTTTGGATATTTATGTAACAGAAAATAAAATATTTAGAAACATTCTAGGACCACATATACACAGAATCATACAGATTCTTTGTAATCATGTATTCAATGTTGTCACAGTCCAGATAAGGGAAATGACACCAGGCCTCACTCCAGACAATGAATTAAAATCTTTGCAGGGGTAGCTCCAAAAGTCTATATTTTAAAAAATAATACACAGGTTCTTTGGATCCTCAAGGTACGAGAACCTGTGCACTGGACGGTAAGGGAAGAGAAGAATCACGTGAAGAAAGCACTTGGACGTGAAAACGCAAATGAGTGCAGTGCAGGCAGGAGCTGTGGGAGACGAGGGTCAGTGGGGTGGGTTCAGAGAGTGAGGGGTTTGCCTGTCATGTTAAGCCATTTATAGTTAAGTTCCTAGTGATGAAAAACACAAAATTTAAAATAAAAAAGTAATGTGACCGACCCTCTGCCTCTGCAAAGAAGGAATCTGACAAGGCTGGGGGAGACCGGAGAGACAGTTCCAACAGCTCTCGGTGCTGGAGCCCTCAGGGCTGTCCCTACACCGGGGGACTGAGAGTGGGGAAAGGCAGCAAGTCATGGATGGATGATGACAACATTAATCAGGAGCGGGGGAGACTGAGAGAAAGAGCAATCTCCGGAGAAGAAATGATCTACCGCAGGCCCAGTGCACAAGCGTGCCCACTCCAAACGCAGTTTGGAGACAGGACTGCAGCCAGCAGGGGAGAAGCGAACCCGGGAATAATGGAGGCAGCTGAAGGAAGCTACGGAAGGTAAGAAGCTACTGGGAAGCATCTTAAAGCCCTGTCACGGCCACGTCCGAGACCAAGTACCAAAAGCAGCAGGGAAGCCAAGGAGCAGTCTTCTGAGGTGCGCAGGAATGATGAGACCTGGGGCGAAGGGTGGAGAAGGGGTGTCAAGAAGCAGTGGTCAGTGTCAAACGGCACAGAGCATAATGTCCAAAACCACCACCTAGTTTGGCAATTACAACTTTATTGGTGACATGGTGAGAGTAGCTGACGAGGAAATGAACTCTCAGAGTTTAAGGAACTATCTAACGCATTCAGCCACTAAATGCCAGGACAACTGTGCAGGAGATAGGAAGGTGCATGGTCTGTGGTCCTGCTCCAAAAGAACAAAAGGAGTGAATTACAGCACAGAGCTGGAGGAACCAGCAGTCAACCCCCACCACCACCACCTGACTGCTAACTGGGTCTATAACTGAGCTGGGAAGCCTCAGAAGAATTTGGACACAGTCAGACAACGGCAAGAACTCTAAGAAGAGGGAAGAGTACAATTCATAGCAAGAGAAAAATCTGCAGGACATTCCAATGGAGAAATGCAGACTGTGACTTTACTAGGAAAAACGTGAACATACACAGACTCAGACTTTTGAAAGGCCTTAAATGTAAAACTTTCCCAATGAACACTGGAGATGGCGAGACAGCAAAAAGACACACGTGAGTGTCTCCAAAAGCCTAAAAGGAATGTCTGCCCTGAAGCCTAACAGAGCTATGATTTATTTGTTGAACTTCCATTCTCGTGCTGAGGACCTCACACTTATGACCTCATTTAATCCGTAGGTGTTATTTCACTCCATTTCACTCAACTAACTTAGGATAGGTATTGGGCTCAGGGTCACATGCAGACTCAAACCCATGCCTGACCCAACTCTAGGCTATTCCATGGCCACCTCTCTGCTGGGCTAGCCTGCACTTCCAGAGAATGTCTCAAAACCAAACTCTACCATCTCAGGCAAGATTCTAAAAAAAGATGTTGTGGGCCACCAGACCCTGCCATCCTATTTCACAAAACATCAACATAAGGCTGCTTCTCTTATCCAAAAAACATTCTATATGGAGACAAAAAATATCCTATATGTTTGTTTTCCCTTGTTATAGGTGAGACAGAGCACAGGGAAGCAGGGAGGATTAAAAAAAAATCTTTGCCATATTGAAGATTTACTTGCAACACATCTCATTTCCATATAAAAACAGGTGAACATACAGCTGGCCGATGTGGCAGGCGCCTGTAGTCCCGGCTACGTGGGAGGCTGAGACAAGAGAATTGCTTAAGCCCAAGAGTTTGAGGTTGCTGTGAGCTATGACACCACGGCACTCTACCCAAGGTGACACAGTGAGACTTTGGCTCAATAAATAAATACAGGTGAATATAAATGTACCTATAAAAGTAATAGTTTTAGGTATACCAGAAAGGCTGCTAAATCTTTAAGGTGCTTTTTTACATGAGGTAGTGAGGAAAGTGTTTTCCTCAACACCAAGTGACTTGGTTCAACTAAATTAAGTTAGCATCTAGGGAAGTGATTTTCAACCTGTGTGCCAAGAAAATTTTTAAAGATTAATTATTTCCAACGAAGTTCAAAGCACAGTATGTATATTTTTCCTCTTTTTTTTTTTTTGATCAACATCACTTAAGTGTACTGTGGAAGTTTAACTATAGGATCAAGTATACCCTGAGATAAAAGAATGTTGAAAACACTGGTCTAGGGCCACACTCTGAACATCCACTTACTGCACAGTAATTTATTTATATCACTTCAAAGTAACAGCAACAAGATTAAGCCATTTTTAAGAATTTTCAAAGACAGTTTTAATAATGCCCCAGAATAAATTTTTAAAAGCATTTAGGTAGCTTAAAAAGATCTTTTTATTTTTGAGACAGAGTCTAACTATGTTGCCCTCAGTAGAGTGTTGTCGCATCACAACTCATAGAAACCTCAAACTCTTGGGCTTAAGCAATTCTCTTGCCTCAGCCTCCGGAGTAGATGGGACTACAGGTGCCCATGACAACACCCAACTATTTTTTGGTTGCAGCTGTCATAGTTGTTTAGCAGGTCCAGGCCAGGCTTGAACCTGCCAGCTTTGGTGTATGTGGCTGGCGCCCTACTCACTGAGCTACAGGCGCTGAACCCAGAGGTACTATTTTCGTGTAAGTGTTACTGAGGAAATGAGGGAGGTTACACCCTACCTTGCTGACCTGACTGTGACTTGGTACAGCTCTTTAAAGGAAATTGGACAATGACCATCAAAAATTAAAGTGTAATATCCTTCACCAAGAAATTCAACATTTACCCCAGATAAAGTGGTGCAAATACACACGAGGGCTATGCGTGCAAAAAGGCCCAACGCAGCACTTCTGAAGCAGATATAAACAGTACTCATCAACAGGGGACTAGTAAATAAATGGGATGTTTAAGGTCTGTAGAAAAACAACCATTTCCACTTCCCAACAGTAGGAAAGAAAAGTTAGTTCAATTAATGTAACTGCAGTAACTGGCAGTTTCCAAAGCTGTGCTCCTAATGTTGATGGCATACGCACTTGTGCTCAGCACTGCACAGAGGTGTAAGCTCGAGCCCTCTGCTCTCACAGTACCATCCGCAGCACTCTCCATACCCATCACCAGGTTTGTGCCAAGGCCACACTTTCCACAGGCTGTTCTCCCAGCACACAGGTGTCACAGGCAAAGTAAGTCAGGGCACAGGACTCTCCTGAGCCTCCCGCCTTGCTCCCTCACGCTCTCCAGAGGGGGCAGCAGCTCTCCCATTGCCTCCGCAGTCTCACAGGGGTGCTCCCCAGTTAACTCCACCTGCTGACCTGCCCCTCGGCATTGGCTCTGCAGACACAACTGTGCTAAGCACTTTATATTTACAATCTATTTAAACTTTACAACCCTAGGAGACAAATTCTATTATCATCTTCATTTTATGGAGACACAAACAGTTTAAATACTATAACTCAGAACAAATTAACCAGTCTGGATCGAAAGCCTGAATTCTTCATCACTACATTATACTGCCTACTACTATGTTTAAAATTAAAGCACAAATGGAGTAACAGTCCTTACGCAACCATGGCTGTCATTAGTGCTAGCTACCTGTACTTGGTTCCCCTCTAAGTAGACAGAAAGATGTACTTTCTAATCCCTTGTGGGTACTAGTTAGTTATAGGTGGTAAATTGTTAGCAAAAATGGTACCACTTCCGGGCTGGAGTTGTTAACTGCCAGGAGAAGACTCTTCAGAGCTGTCCTTCCGCCTGTAATGTTCCAGAAACGATGAAGAACAAAGCCCCCTCCACCCAGTGGTCCACGAGTAGGCAAGTAGCAAGAGAGACCTTTGCAGTTTTAAGCCTGTGAGTTTGTTACCACAGTATAACCTAGCTTACCTTGACTTGATATAACTAAAGCTACATATGTCCTAAGTAAGAATATAAGAGATTATATAATTTTATATAATAATTTTATATTATTTATAAGATAAATAATAATGTGTGAATATAAATTTTATGTAGTGAACAGATTTACTATTAAGACATAAAGGGTGGTGCCTGTGGCTCAGTGAGTAGGGTGTCAGCCCCATATACCAACAGTGGCAAGTTCAAACCCAGCCCTGGCCAAACTGCAACAACAACAAATAAAAAAATAATTAGTTTTTTTTTTAAGATATAAAAATATAGGCTTGGCGCCTATAGCTCAACC
>NW_003852417.1:1641875-1645183 GCF_000181295.1 Otolemur garnettii
AAAGAAAGAAATACTGATGCTGACCATGGCAACATCATTTACTTTTCGGGGTCAAGATGGCTAAGCTGAGGCCAAATGTTGCAACATTTTGTGATTTGTAACAATGTTATCACATTTATGGTATCAAAACCCAAATTTGTGCCAGAATTTGATGATCAAAATGGGCTTACAGGGGAAGCACCTGTGGCCCAAGGAGTAGGGTGCTGGCCCCATATACCAGAGGTGGCGGGTTCAAACCCAGCCCTGGCCAAAAACTGCAAAAAAAAAAATAATAATAATAAGCAAAATTAAATGGGCTTACAGATTTAGCATTTTTAGTGGATTCAATGGCTCATTTAAATGAGTTAAACACAGGTCTTCAGAGTGAAAACCAACTTCCCAATACAATGTTTCAAACTGTAACAGCTTTCCAAGTAAAACTGAAATTAAGGTAAATTCAAATTAAGGCAAAAAAGCTTATGCATTTCCACACACTGGGTAAACACAGTCCTGTGAAGAGCATGAAATGTGCAACCTTGCTTTTCCATTTGATATGAGAATTTGAAAACAGATTTCTAGATTTCCAGGAAAATAATATTTTGGTGTTATTTTCAGCTCCATATTCAGTCAACATAAATGTCAATTTTCCTGTGGAATGCACAGAGCTGCAACCTGACATTCAACTTAAGGAAAACTTTGATCAAGCCTCCTTCCTGGACTTTTCATAGGTCCTGTCTCGCCAGAGGCAAGTATCCCTGCTTCACAATCATGCCTTATTCATGTACTTGCTTTCTGGCAGCACTTACATTTGTGAGTAAATATGTTCAAGAATGAAGCACATTAAGAGTCAAATTAGAACCAAAATATCTGATGAGCACCTAGAAGACTCACTGAGAATTGCAGCTACTTCCACCGAACCAGATATTGATGCATTAGTTTCTCAAATACAATGTCAGATACCCCACTCATTTTATGTTGCCCACTTTTCTTTTACCTTTATAATAAAAACTATCCAAAAAACCCAATACATTTTATTACTTAGATAGGTACATTTTCTATATTAGTGATCACAAACTTGTGACCTGCTCAATGATTTTAAAATACTCTGAATGGGCTGCTGCATAATTACGATTATTATGTGAGAACTTTTTATCTGTGGTGGCAGGGATCATGAAAATTAGCATGACCTTTTTCTTTTGCTCATCAGCTTTCGTCAAGTTTGTAAACTTATTGTGTGGCCAAACACAACTCTTCTTCCCATGGGACCCAGAAAAGCCAAAATGTGGGACACCACTGCAAAGAACCTGGGATTTCAGCGTCTAATCTCTCTTTTATAAATGGGAAAACTGAGGCTAAGAGAAGGGAGGTTTTGTCTGAGTTGGCGGCAGGGCCAGGACTCCTACTAGGACCCTTGACCCCTGACAGCACCTTTTCCTCACACCCTCTCAGAGAGAGGGACACGGAGCCTCGGGAGTTAGAAAGCCCTGAACTTGGGTTCTGTCTCCTCACTCACAAGCCTGGCAACCTTCAAAACACTGCTTGGCTTTCTTTGCGATGCCTGTTTTTCAAATCTGAACATCACGGCTTTTTAGAGAGATCACAAAGAACAATATATAAACATGACTTTTTCCACCTCTTCCTGCTCCACCAACTCTGGGGATTCTGGAAGGAGTGGGGTCTACACTGTGCTGTAGGAGCCCCTGTTGGGCCCCTCCCTCTCTGCTCCCTCCCGGCAGAAGATTGTGTCTGGTGTCTGCTCTCCCTGTGGCCCAGGCTTCAGGAGATGCGCAGCACCAGGGTGCAGGTGCAAATGTCCTAGACAGTAATCGTTCTGACAAGACTGGACACTCAGTTCTGGCCAATAGGAAATGAAAGGGAGTCTGCTCAGACAGTCCCTGGAGCTTGTCAAGGAAATGCGACACCTGGGCCTGAGGGCTCAGGGCAGCCAAGGAGAAAGAAGAAAGGACCGTGTAGCCTCTGGACTGCTTGCTACAGGAGATCACAGACTCCTGTCACTGACGCCGTTTGCCTTGGAGGCCTTTGCTATTTGAAGCCCAGTCCAGTGAAACCATCTATGTGTAAAGGGGGGGAGGGGGTCTCCCCAGCAGAGTTTTATCTAGTTCATATTAGGGCTGGGGAAAATGAGGAGTTGTTTAATGGATACACAGTTTCAGATGCGCAAGATATAAAAGTTCTGGAGAGCTACTGTTCAACACTGTAAATATTCTTATCACTACTCAAGTATACCCTTTAGAACGGTTTAGTTGGTACATTTTACGTTTTCACCAACACACACTATGAAGAAGGACACAACACACACAGTGGTCCAGAAGTCACTCCTGTCTGGGATGAGATCTAAAAAGGGCAAGCAGGCAGCTAACAAGCGTTTTCCTTACGCTGGAGTATGAGTGTGGCATTCATCATCATCCTCTGAAAGTACAGGGAAGTTGTATACAGTCTCCCACAAGTCTAATTTTTAAAATCACCTTCCCTGAAAAGGGAGACTGAACTAATATAAAAAACTATAAAAGTAAAGAAAGAACTTGGGGGAAGGGAATGGAAAAGGAAAGAACCACAGATTACCCTGATTATTACTGATTTAAAATTGTATTTTCTACATAATAATGAATCAATTTCTATATACCAAATTTAAGTGATGAGTAGTATTGATTAAATATTATGTAATTTTATACAACTACCAAGTATCTTTTAAATGGGAACTAAATAACATAAAATCCCCAGTTTCCCCACTTTTCATCATCAAGACAGGAAAGCCAGCCTCCACTGGTCAGGGAAGGAGGAGAGTCTGAATGAGAAGCAGCAGGAGGTGCTGAGGGCCAGCGCTCTGCCCGGAAAAGGACAAGGGCAGCTCCGTCAGGGGCAGCTGTGCACAGGCCTCTCACTCCTGGCTGATTTCCCTCTGATGGAGAAAAATGTGATACATGGCACACTGGCTGTCTTGAAGCTCAGAAATATATACACGTAACTCTTCAGAAGGACAACTAAAATTTCTAATTCCTTGTCTTAGTAGCTTTAAGACACCCAAATCCAAGTCCGAATTTTGCACTGCTCAGCTGGTTGTATCAGCTAGGACTCCAAGTCAGACACAGGAAGGCCACTCAATTGTGTATGTCATCCATATCGCATTCTTTTTATTTTTGTATTTTTTATTTTTTTAGACAGAGCCTCAAGCTGTCCCCCTGGGTAGAGTGCCATGGCATCACAGCTCACAGTAACCTCCAACTCCTGGGCTCAAGCGAGTCTCCTGCCTCAGCCTCCCAAGTAGCTGGAACTACAGGCGTCCGCCACAACGCCTGGCCATTTTTTGG
>NW_003852417.1:1647077-1649474 GCF_000181295.1 Otolemur garnettii
TGCAGTGATAAGAATGTCCGAGCTTAAATTAGAGCAATTAATGAACACTGGTAAATTTCTTGTTACACATGGCAAAAGTGGAAGTGAAATCAGGATAATGCCATGAAGAAAACAGCAGTGTACAAATGGATTAAAAGCTTCTCTGAGGGAGAGAAAGTATCATTGATGAAGAAAGGTCAGGGCAGCCAGTAACTAGCAGAACTGATGAAAATATTGCAAAAATTCATCAAATTGTGCATTAAAATCATCGGCTGACTGTGAGAAGCACAGCACAGCAGACCAAATAAATATCAACAGAGAAATGCGAAAATCTTAACAGAAAATCTTGGCCAACTCGTGGTTCTTGCATCATGACGATGCACCAGCCCACACAGCACTGTCTATGAGGGAGTCTTTAGTCAGTAAACAAATAACTGTATTGGAACATCCTCCCTACATACCTGATCTGGCCACCAAATGACTTTTTTCTTTAAGAGAAAAGAAATATTGAAAGGAAGACATTTTGATGACATTCAGCACATCAAGGGTAACACAATGACAGCTCTGATGATCATCCCAGAAAAAAGTTCCAAAACTGCTCTGAAGGGTGGATTGGGCACTGGTGTTGGTGCGTAGCTTGCCAGGCAGAGTAATTTAAAGGTGATCATAGTGATATTCAGCAATGAGGTATGCAGAACTTTTTGTAGGATGAGTTTGGGAGCTGAATGTCAGATATCATAAATGTAATACAATAACCTATGTAAGACCCAGGAACAAAAAAGGACCCTGTTGTGGACCCTGTTTGTGCCCCACCCACCCACCTCCAAACTCATACAATGAAGCCCTGACCCCAGTGGAATGGTATTTGGAGATGGGACCTTTGGGAGGTAACCAGGGTTAGCTGAGGTCATGAGGGAAGGGCTGATGGGGTTAGTACTCTCATCAAAAGAGATAATGGGGAAACGTGCTGGTACTCTCCTTTAACAAGGTTCTGCTGAGAAAAGGCCGAATGAGCATGCTGCAAGCTAGTGCATCTGCAAGCCGGAATCCAGCCGCGCTGGCACCCCAACCTTCCAGCCTCCAGAACTGTGAGAAAATACATCCCTGTTGTTTGAGCCAGGTAGTCTATGGTATTTTGTTATGGCAGCTGACCAATACACACCTTAGATAAAAACTAAAGAAATCCAAAATACAGAGATTGGTTCACAATAATGTATTGCTACTGCTTCACTAGTTGTGACAAATAACCAAACTAATGGAACATGCCCTCAGATGTAGGGTATCTGCAAACTCGACCACCTTCACAACTTTCTGTAAATTTAAAACTGTTCTAAAATAAAAAGTTTATCTTTAAAAATCTGAGGGTTTCCAATTATATTTAATTATAACCAAACTTCTCCCAATCTTTCACCTCATCACCTAATACCTTTATTCTGCTTGCTCATATTTATGGTTACAAGGGTTACACAGGCCATGAGTTACACAAGTGTATGCATTTGTTGAAATTGATCAAACTGCACACTTAAGACAGGTGCATTTCACGATATGCATGTTATACTTCAATAATCTTTTTTTAGTATGTTATTACCAAAACAGAAACTCAGTCTTCGGCTACAATAAAATATAATGATAACTCTAATAAAATATGAGTACCCTTGAACTTCGTGGCTTAAAATAGTAACATTTCTTTTGCTCTTTAATCTGTAATTTGGGTAGGTTTCAGCATGGATACCTCACTGCTGCTGTATTTGGCATCAGCCAAGGGCTGGAATTATCTAAAGGCTCGCTCACTCACATGTCAGTTGAAATTGGCTGTCATATGACCTCACCTGGGGCTTTAGGTTCAAACACCTACCTACACACAACCTCTTTATGTGCCCTAGGCTCCCACATGATATGGTGACGAGTGCTTTACAACAATTTCATATTCAGTATGAGTCCAATTTTGTTATAATATATACTCTCTCTTTTTTTTTTTTTTTGAGACTCTGTCTCACTTTTTTGCCCTCGGTAGAGTGCAGTGGAGTCGCTCCAGCAACCTCCAACTCCTGGACTTAGGCGATTCTTCTGCCTTAGCCTCCCAAGTAGCTGGGACTACAGGTGCCCGCCACAACGCCCAGCTATTTTTTGTTGCAGTTTGGCTGGGGCTGGGTTTGAACCCACCACCCGGTATATGAGGCCAGTGCCCTACTCACCGAGCCACAGGCACCTCCCAATACATACTCTCTAAACAAAAGTATCCTCTGGACTAAAGGATAATATGTGATCTTTAAATTTTCATACTTATATATTTCAGAAATTTTATACAATAAAGATGTCTTACTTTCTTTTTTTTTTTTTTTTTTTGAGACGGAGCCTCAAGCTATCCCCCTGGGTAGAGTGCCATGGCATCACGCTCACAGCAACCTCCAACTGCTG
>NW_003852417.1:1649532-1673408 GCF_000181295.1 Otolemur garnettii
CAAGTAGCTGGGACTACAGGCGCCTGCCACAGTGCCCAGCCATTTTTTGGTTGCAGCCATCATTGTTGTTTGGCGGGCCCGGGCTGGGGATTCAAACCTTAGGTGTACATGGCTGGCGCCTTAGCCGCTTGAGCCACAGGCACCGAGCCAAGATGTCTTACTTTCTAAATCACATATAAAATACACAACTAAATGCAATTCCCTACCAGTGTACATAATATATATTAGCGAGAAAACAAATCAAACTGGAAATGCACAAATGTTAAATATATTTACATGTTATAAAGGAAGAATCAGCTCCTAAAACAGCAAAAATATGAAGAAGTATCTAACTGCAGAAGTGAAATTTGGCTTTGCTCTCAGTTACTCAGCCCAAGTCCACTGTTTGGCTCTCTTCTGGGTCTTAGCCTTCAAAAGACCAAATGGCCTAATGCCTCTTTCCTGATACTGAAGCTCAATGTCATTTGAGAGTCTAACCTATCATCATTTCTGACCATCAAAATAACATAAACAATGCATGTCATCCCTATTTATTGTTAATATATAAATATTAACTTTCAGATAAATATAAATAAGCATTCTCAATTTAACTTGGAGTAAAAATCATTTACATCTTAAATATATTTTCATTACAAAAGTAAAATATAAATAATAATTGATCAGTAAGAAAACAGAGAAACAAATCAGTTAATGAGTATTTATAAAGGGTTATTTACACAATAACTTCAGGAAGAACATTATATCCTTTGAGTCAAATTTTTTAAAAGCCAATTAGAGATCATTTCATAATACTATTATCGTAAAATTTGCAAAGTTGTTTAATATTTTTTAAATGACCTTTAAAAGAACTACAGTCGATTTTTGGTTATTTGGTTCTATTTGTCATGAAAAATGGCCTTTTTGAGAAGAAACTATTGGTAAATTCTAGAAATCTACTGAGAAAAAAATTAAAAGCAGAATAATTAACTCTGCCATCTCTATTTCACAAGGGAAAAAAACCCTAAACTCACACATAATATCCATAATGAATCATACATATTAAGATACATAAGGAATATGAGAAAAAAGGAAGGTGTTAAACCAGGGTGTCTAACACACGTACTGTACTCACTAATTAAACCTAAAATCAAGTCTTACAATGTTCTGGAAAAATAGTTCCTAGTGTTTTCAATCAATAGAGAGAAACAAATGTTTACAGAAATAATGATTAGAGGACAATGTCAATCATTTTCAGGAATTAAAGACAAATCTTTGAGATGTGTCTGGATGGCATTCAGCTTTAACTCAATACTAATTCAACACTCAGCCATTAGACATTTGACCAAAAATGCAATCTGGTAAACTCTTACTTAAATACAATTTTAGATAACACATTTCCAATGTAACACATGCTCCTCAGTTATGTTCTTTTTTACACCTAAACACAGAATCACCCAATTCTACTAAAATGAGACAAAGAATGAATCTAAAGCAGCAGTACATATCTGGGGCCTGCCTCACAGCTCCTATCACTGTCTCAACAGGATCAGTGATGAGACCATGCTTATTTCTCAGCCAGCAATTTTATTTTTCAGTACGTTTTAGTAAATAACAGAGGCAAAAAGCAATAAATCTTCAAATAAATATACTAACACTGCAAAACTCTTAACGAGGACAACAGTTAAAAGTGAACTTTTCAAGATGTGGTGGGGCTACACCGTCCCACGAGCTCTACAAGTGTTCATCATGGGCCCATGAATTCCTCATTAGAAGATTTGGGGATATTGACACCTAACGTTCATAAACCAACCATGTGAAGAAAGACTGGAAAGTCTCCAATTTTCTAAAAGGTCATGACCATGGGCCAGACACAGTGTCTCATGCCTGCAATCCCAACTCTCTGATAGGTGGAGGCAGGAGGATCACTTGAGGTCAGTAGTTGAGGTTACAGTGAGCTATGATCATACCACTACCCTCTATACTCCAGGCCAGGTGACAGAGCAAGATCCTGTCTCAAATAAATAAAATAATTACTCCAGAAAGTTTCCAAACACCCAGATGACAAAATGTCTGATAACAACTATTCAGAAATGAAATTGGTTGCCTTAGCCTTAGTAGAGAGAACACACACTGCTTCAGCAAGAAACGTTCAAGGAGCCAAATGACTATTTACCAGAGACTTAGCAGAGAAGATTTTATTTTGCCCAGGTAGTGTGCACAAAAGATGCAGCCACAACTAACATTTACAGAGTGTCCGTTATGCTCCATGCATAGGCATAAAATGAGACTCAAGTAACTCACACAGCCTGAAGTGATGCTAAGAGGCAGAACTAGAATCACACTTTAAACAAAGGCTGACTCCTAAACCCTGGTCACCATAATCTTAATACATGAAACATTTTTTTTTTTTGAGACAGAGTCTCACTTTGTTGCCCTTGGTAGAGTGCCGTGGCATCACTGCTCACAGCAACCTCCAGCTCTTGGGCTTAGGCAATTCTCTTGCCTCAGCCTTCCAAGTAGCTGGGACTACAGGCACCTGCCACAACACCTGGCTATTTTTTGCTGTAGTTTGGCCGGGGCTGGGTTTGAACCCGCCACCCTCAGTATATGGGGCTGGTGCCCTACTCACTGAGCCACAGGTGCCACCCAACATGCTTGTTTTTTAATTCACTAACACTGCCCACTCTCCCCACTGCTCTCTGAAATTCAAAGCCTAGCACAAAGCCTGGCAATCAATAAATACTGAATGACTGAGCCTGTCTTTCTTTACATTGTAAACACTATTTCCTTAACTAGAAGTTGCACTTTGCTTTGGAATTCCAGGAAAATTTATTCTTCAAGATTTCAGCTCAAACCTTACTTTGCCCTGGGCAATCCAACCCTCTCCCCCCAACCCCCAGCCAATTATAGTTGTTTTCCCCTAAAAGATTCCAGAGTGTGGTACAGCCTGTCCTGCTCTTCTATTGTAAGAGAGCTGTAGCTAAGCCCCACTCCAGAGACATCTCCCTGCTGCTGTCCACCCTCACGCTTCACCCTCTACCTCATAAGTCTCCTTGCAGTACCCTGTGGCCATATGACAAAGCTCTCAAAAAAGTAATGTGAGCAAAAGCGATACACATGTGCCATCCCCAGCCAACAACCCATGACAACTGGAATTCTTTATCCTCCTTGCCTGCTGGACAACTGGAACGCACCAGAAGTAGCACACCTGTGAAATTTTTAGGCATCCAAATTATCAGTCCTCAACTCAAACCTACTGATTCAGAAACACACAAGCTCAAGGTAAAGGACCACTGTCCTACCAGCCTGGTCTGGCTGGTAACAATGAGACTGCAGGTAGCAAAGCAACAAACACACTGGGAAAAACATAGGTCTTTGTATGACCAGGTGAAGCAAAACTACCCACTGACAGGGGCCTTTTAAATAGTCCCTGCTTATCTGTGGGGTACACATTTCCAGACCCTCCCCCTCTAGTGAAAGCCTGAAACCATGGCAAGCACTGAACTCAGCATGTACTGTTTTTTCCTGCATGTATAGACCTATGGCAAAGTTTAATATATAAATTAAGCACAGAATGAGATTAGCAACAATAATAATAAAATAGAACAATTAAAACAACATACTGTAATAAAAGTTATATGAATGTGGTCTCTCTCTCTCTCTTAACTGGAATTTTCCATTTAGTATTATCTTGGATGGCAGCTGACTGCAGAAAGTGAAACTGCAGATAAGAAGGGGACTACTGTACATCAAAACCGTTACGTGAGAAAAATAAACTACTGTCATCTCAAGTTCAATGAAAATAATCCCTACTTAACTGTCTTCTGACACTCATTTACACACTGTAAATATTTATCAGACTTTCTCTTTCCACTGGACTAGAAGCTCAAAAGCAGGAATCAGTTCTTACCCAGCTCTGTCTCTCTCCAGAGCCTAACATACGATCTGACCTACACTCCATGTCAATGAACAACATTGCTCATCCCTTTCTATCTTTCCTACCAAATGTTAATTCCTACATCTAAAGTGATACCGGCTCGGCGCCTATAGCTCAACCGGCTAAGGCGCCAGCCACGTACACCTAAGGTGGCGGGTTCGAATCCCCAGACCGGACCCGCCAAACAACAATGATGGCTGCAACCAAAAAATAACCGGGCGTTGTGGCGGGCGCCTGTGGTCCCAGCTACTTGGGAGGCTGAGGCAGGAGACTCGCTTGAGCCCAGGAGTTGGAGGTTGCTGTGAGCTGTAATGCCACGGCACTCTACCCAGGGGGACAGCTTGAGGCTCTGTCTCAAAAAAAAAAAAAATAAATAAATAAAGTGATACCAATAACCCATCACGTTTCCTTTTAGCAATGTGTTCTATAGGGCAGTGCCTGTGGCTCAAAGGAGTAGGGCACTGGCCCCATATGCCGGAGGTGGCAGGTTCAAACCCAGCCCCGGCCAAAAACTGCAAAAAAAAAAAAAAAAATGTGTTCTATAATCAGCAACGATGACTGTAAAACTTTATAATTCTACAATTCTCAGAATGATTCCAGTTTGCTAAATATCTGTCCTCTATACTACTACCACATAGCCTACCTGATTCCAAATTTCAGAGAAGAGTCTTGATTTTGGTACTAATGCATCTTACACTGGGCTTCCTTTTCTGTCCCTAGCCGGGTCATACACTGTTTACTGAATAACAAAGGGAGTCAATTAACTTGCTAACCCATGTTACCAACCTGCCAGGGTACACTGACTTGTATTGCCTTTCTTCTTCAATTTACAACAGCTAAAACTTCACTGTCATACATTTACCAAATCTGGAAGTAGTGACAAAATAACAAGAAATAGTTTAACGTTTACATTATGTTCTAGTGGTTCCCACTTTCAATAAAACTAATACAAAAATAATCTAAGACTAGCTTTTGTCACTATCCTAAACCAATTCCATCTTTGTTGAAATGGTCCCAATATCCTATTATCTTTAATATTCTAAGTATAATTATTTTAATCTAACCGCAGTGTTTCTTACCCAATGCAATATTCCTAAAAAAAAAATTACTTTGTAGATTACTTTACAATATTATGGAGTAAAACTCTGAGTCTATGCCAAAAACCTTCTTGGAACATATTTCTCCATTAATTTATATTTTCTACACCTTAAAAAGAAACTAAGTCTTTAGAAATGAATCTCCCCAATCCATATAAAAATTGTAACAAAAACTAAAATTCCACTCTTTAATTTTGATTAGTATATCAAAATTGAATTCAAATTTGAATTTGATATACTAATTCAATTTTGATTAGTATAGAATTCCATTCAAGTCTAACAGAAGGCTGAAGTTCAATGTTTTGATGCCAACTTTACCAAGATTTTCCTGGGTAAACCAGTACATTGTGGCTTTAAAAATATTTTCCAAGAACAAAAGGCAAAGACATTTAACTAGTACCATCATACAGGAAATGTCCAGGGAGTACAATTATAGCATTCAGGATTACAAGCCTATACCATGGACCCCTTAACTATCTCCAAAGATACTAAGTACCAGCTAAACATTCCTCTACCCTCATCTCCTTGGCTCTACTCAGTCACCAAAAGTCTCTGTCACTTCTATTCTTAGGGTGTAGCTAATATGAACAGCTGTGTCAGTCCTGGTATAAGAAAAGGCATGCTAACATTCTCAGCAAAGCATGCTGTAGAGGAGATTAAACCTGAACTCCAAAGCCTGAACAATTATCACAAGATGAAACACTATGGCCAAAAACCAATCCAGAGTATACTGACAGGGGATTATAAAATAATCAAGGCCTTTCCAAGCACTACATTATTCCCCACTAGCTAGACTTCGTTTAAATGTCCCAAATCATAAACTAATCTTGACAATACAGACCAATTAATAATAGTACTACTGGGTCTGCAGACAGAATAAAATGATGGTAATAATATGAAAGTCCAACCTTCCACTTTAATGGGGTATTAATTTTCAAGATTATTGCCAAGATGTGATCCTCCCCAAATAAAAAGAACTAGTTAGAAAATTTTAATTTGAAACTCTTGGCCAATGTAAGGATGAAATAACTAAAGGATGAAATGTAAGAAATACATCTTCAACTATTGCTTGACGTGACTTTTAAGCATTCTGCAGCCACCGCCCTCCTCGAGCTATAATCTTATTTGTCAATGTTCCTTTAGGTCTCAGAACAGAACACTACTTCAAACTGGGCTGACCGCCATAAACTATACTAGACACTGCTACCTAATTCTTAGTGGCCAATACACAATCTGGCCTAGATATTTTGTCAAAGCTCCAGACAAGAAAATTAAAATTATAACCAAAATTTTAAAAATCTAATTTCACAAAAAAAATCCAGGTTTCTGGGGTTTGGGAGATGGGGGAGGCACAGCAGGTGTCACAGTGTATAAGGCCTGGTAGGGTCCTGAACACAAGTGGGAAATGCAGTCGGGCTTCTGCTCTCAGGGAGCTAAGGACCATCCAATCCCTCTCACTGGCTCCGATTCCTCTTTGACTCTGGCCTTCCTGTTTAGGAGCTGCTTTTCTAAAACATTCAAATCAAAGAAGAATATCACTGAAGGATCTCATTGGTACAACCTTTTAAAACACACAGAAGCAACTCTAGGAAGTGGGGCTCTAAGACAAGCTGTTACACTGCCAGGACAGGACCTGAATGAATGGACTGCTGTTAACACTAGGTTTCTTCAACCAGACCATGTTATGGAACTAGTACAGAATTCCACACTGAAGTGAGCTGTCTAGTCATGTCCTCAGGTCCTACAAATATCATAAGGCAGGCGGTACTAATATTTAAAAGCCAGTCAAATGTTCCACTCCAAAATACACTGACTATTTGATGACTTGGGTTCAGCATAAGCTTGATAATGAAACTCTTTCCTTCTAAGATTGGTGTCCCATTTCCCAAAAACTTTATGTCCACGGTAAAGACTGATCTAAAGTGTCTGCAGGGTTTATGCCCATACTTATCATCAGCACTTTGATTCCGTGATGCAGCGGCAAGAGGAGGCTCACCTCAGTACCTCCTCTGAGCACTAGCCCAAGATCAGAAGTTTAATCGGATAGGCGTGAGTTGGACCCTTTCCAGGAATTAATTGAGGAACTTGGATCAAAAGACAGGTAAATATTTCATCTAGAACATAGTTACCCTCATGTTTCCTGTTAAAGCAATTTCATTGCTGTTATAGACTAATATGATACAAACTTTAACAGGATAAAAAGATACACTGTCTACTGATAAAATTGGCCTAATAGTTTCAGGATGAGGCCTGTAAGGCACAGCCAAATCTGAGGTGTACCACGTAACCCTGTTATTATCACAGAGATCTGTTTGTAACATGGGATGACTAGCCCATAATTTATGTTTGTGTATCATTTTTCTCCTTAAGAAAATGACTTAGTCTGTTCCAGGTGATGGCATAATGGACTTTAAGAATTTCAACCAATAATTAATAAGTTTCCAGAACAAATTTCCTAATAATAAAATCAGATTAATTTTATTTATTTTACAAATAGAAAAGGTATTTCCACATTTCCTTAAGATTTGGAATTTTTATGTCACTTTGAATAACATTTTAGTTTGATGTTTCTATGCTTGTGTTTTTTATGGATAAAACATACATGTATTTTTTTCAAAATCCCTAAGTGCAATTTATTTTATTTATTTATTTATTTGAGACAGAGACTCAAGCTATCACCCTGGGTAGAGTGCCGTGGCATCACAGCTCACAGCAACCTCTCACTCGTGGGCTCAAGGGATTCTCCTGCCTCTGCCTCCCAAGTAGCTGGGACTGCAGGCACCGCCACAACGCCTGGCTGTTTTTTGGTTGCGGCCCTCGTTGTTGTTTGGCAGGCCCAGGCTGGATTTGAACCCACCAGCTCAGGTGTATGTGGCTGGCGCCTTAGCCACTTGAGCCACAGGCACCACACCCCTAAGTGCAATTTAAATCATTATACGGTATATATGGAATGGGAGTAGCCAAAGTTAATTATTTTTAATCTTTATTTGAAATTTCATTCACACCTATCTAAATTATTTATTAGTTTATCTATGGCTTCTAAGGACAGTCTTACAGGTTTTTATTTGAAAGGCTTTATTCAAATTAATTTAATATGTAGCTTTTGGCTCTGAAAAAGAAAACTTCTCCCCAAATATGACAAACTTAGGCCTCAAAGCCACTATTTTTATTCGTATCTTTTTTTCAGAGACCTTGAAATTCTGGATAAGAGACTGGAACAAAGTACTTAGAGTATTTGATTATTTAGTTTTCTTTTATTAAAAACTGAATGTTTTTGCTGTGTGTTGAACCTTAGCTATATGTAGTGGAGAAATACATGAACTTTATCCCAACGAGGCTAAGACTTAAGGAGAATCCCAAACAAACGAGGGACCTTACAGGTGTACACATTTTGTACACACAGCTACAGGTCTGGTGTGCTGCATACTGGAGACAGCCAGAGTGCACGTGCACGTGCCTGTGTTCTTACAGGAGGCAAAATAGGAGGAATAAGAAAAAAAACTACTCCATTCTATTAATATTCAAAGGATGGCTTGGGTTCTTTATCCAGTTTTCATTGATTTTGTATCAAAATCTGAAATTCTTCTATTTCTATTGGAATAAAAGAACCTTCCCCTTTAGCAAAGAAAACATCTATTTTTTCATCTGGTTCCTCGGATTTAGTAAACTCTAGCTGGCTGTTAAGATGTACTGAGGCAGGAGCACCTGTGGTTCAGTGAGTAGGGCACCAGGTTTCAGTGAGGGTGGCAGGTTTGAACCTGGCCCCAGCCAAACTGCAACAGAAAATAGCCAGGATTTGTGGCGTGCACCTGTGGTCTCAGCTACTTGGGAGGCTGAGGCAAGAGAATCGCTTAAGCCCAAGAGCTGGAGGTTGCTGTGAGCTATGATGCCACGGCACTCTACCCAGGGTGACAAAGTGAGACTCTGTCTCTAAAAACAAAACAAGCATGTTTCATGTATCAAGATTATGGTGACCAGGGTTTAGGAGTCAGCCTATGTTTAAAGTGTAGTTCTAGTTCTGCCTCTTAGCGTCTCTTCAGGCTGTGACGCCACGGCACTCTACTGAGGGCAACAAAGTGAGACTCTGTCTCTAAAAGAAAAATAAATAAATAAAATAAAAAATAAAATATACTGAGGCACAATAAGCATACTGGAGGACAGTATTCTGCTTCAGAGTTGTGGTTTTTCCAAAGTACTCACCAGCCTCTTTGATGGCTAGCTGATAAAAGTTAGATTTGAGATGATTCTTTTTATTTCTTTTAATTCCACTAGACTATAAAAGAATTGCTTAGAAACCCCATTTTTAATAACTTGGTTTCAATAAATCCTTAAATGTACACAGAATTTAAAAGAAATAAAACATTGTCTAATTTAGACTGAAATTATACATTATCACTAAGGAATTAAAGAATGGGATAGTTACTTATGAAAAAAGAGAAAAGCCCTCTATGAAACATTCCAAATCCAGGTTTTAAGCTTATCCAAAGTCCTAAATTCACCCACTTCCGTATGTTTATGTTGCTCATTTGTGAAAAAGAAAGCAGATTTCTAGATGCCACCTAGAATGTAACTGCCTCTCAACTTTAATCTGTAGGCTTCACTTTTTCTTTTAGTCTGCTGAAAAACAAAAGTATGCTTCTCAATTAGAGTTGTCCTTTTAATCATCATTTCTAATTTTCAAATATCCTGAAATGAAAGAGTTCTCACTTTTTTCCATTTATTTTCAGTAATGGAAACCCTCCCTTTCTTCGTGACTAGGCTCCAAGACAAACCAAAGACGACCATGTGCCGGGATAGTAAAGGGAGCTTGCACATGGGACATAGATCAAAAAATTGTTGCTAATTTTGAGTCTAAGACTGTCTTTTTAAAAATAAAAAATAAAAACATAACCAGATTCCCAAATCAATCTGGTGTAAGCCACAGCGCACCTAAACATTAGTACTAATAGTATTTGTTTACTTGTAAGGCCAGGGAGTAGAGGGCAGGAGAACTGGAGGAAGGGGAGTAAACGGGATGGTGCCTTCCTGACCTGGCGAGAGGGCCACCTTTCAGTAAGAGTTTGCCTGCCTGCCCACACCCAGGGTCTGCCTGTTCCACGGGACTTGCTCACCTTCCCCTCTTCTTCAGAAGTCAGCTCCTCTCCAAGTCTGATCTCTGCTGCTCACACATGTTGACAATCATAGGGTGGACAGTGCCTGCCAATTAGACAGTTGATTCTATGGTGCTTTAATTTTCAGATGTTTTAAAAAACTAGGACAATGATATACAGATTTTTGTTTAAAAATTCACAATTTCCTATACTAGGGTTTTTGTATTGATAGCCAAATGTATCTTTCATTCTCTTTTACAATGTAAAAAAGTGATTTTTACAGTGCTGCCAAAAAAAAAAAAATTCGTATTTTCATCTTCCCTTAAAAAAATCACCTTTGGCAGCATCAAGCAAACATTCCTTTTAGCGAGCATTAGCCAAAGTGAGCAGGGGCTTTCCCTTTACACTGGGTATGGGCTTTCAAGATGATTGTGCTGTCCACACTTCAGAAAACGAACGCATCTACACTCTTTTATGTTCCTTGCCTAGAGTCCCCTAAGCATTTGAACTTGTAATTTATATTGACACTATTAGCTACTTCATCTAACCCCATGACCTGGTCAGCTAAGTAACACCTTACAATAAACAAAAACTCCCAAAGTCTATTGTTAAACTTTATTGCTGGGTCAGGAACAGTGGCTCCAGCCCACAGTCCCTGCACTTTAGGAGCCTGAGATAGGATTACTGGAGCATTCAAAACCAGCCTGAGCAACAGTGCGAATCCATCTCTACAAAAAAATAAAAAATCAGCTGGGTGCAGTGGTGCACACCTCTAGTCTAGTTACTCCTGAGGCTGAAGCAGGAGAATCACTTCCTGTAGATCTTTACATCTATCTTAAAATTTAATATTGTTAAATCAGATGCATTCAATTTTAATTACTATTTATTGAACACCTAGTAGACAAGTACTTTTGAAACTAGTGGTTTTGCAAAAGGGAGAGCCTCCCTCTCCACATTCAGTTTTAACAAGGTAAGTACATACATATCACTTGGACATCTTTCATGAATGTATTGTAGTTCTACCAACAATTTAGTTTCAGAAAGAAAATGAGCCAGAATTTTCTGTTTATCTAAGCAGATAGTATCTATTTTATTTTAAATATACACTGTATGTCAACTGAATCTAAATATATCTAAAATTATGTCATCTCTAACTCTAACTTTCATGACCACCTAGTCTGGCTCAGAAAATCTCCAAAACCAGAGTAGCACCTGTGGCTCAAAGGAGTAGGGCGCTGGCTCCTTATGCTGGAGGTGGCGGGTTCAAACCTAGCCCTGGCCAAAAAAAAAAAAAGAAAATCTCCAAAACCCAAAAAAGTTTCTATAGAATTATGGATTCAAACAGGGTGTTACATCTTTGTTCAATGCCTAGACAGCAACAAGGCAAGCTAGTCAGAGGCAGCCTGGGACTTTCCAGGAGTGTGGTCCATCTGGCTGGCAGCTGGCTGGTCCCCTGGCTCAGTAGGGCTTTCCTCACTCCACAAGGACACCAGTTTACCTACTTCTTTGAGCTGCTCTGGGAGGATCTGCTGATGACTCACCTTCTGTTGTCCAAAAGCCGAGCTTCCCCTGGATTGGATGGGTGGTTAGAAGATGTGGGGGATGGGAAGATATTCCAAAGGAATCTTCTTAGAAGGCCCTAATAAAAAGGGGAAGGAGCGAGACACTAAAAGTGGCAGTCCTTCTTTATGGACTAAAACAACTGGGTTATCTACAGGCTTCTAACCTGACTTGGGGAGCTCAGTCAGTGGAGCAGCTCTTCCGCCAGTGAAATGGGTCTTCACAGATTCCCTGGCCTCCTGGCCTCCAGCCTGGGAGAGCATGACTGCCAATGGAAGAAAGGGAAAGTGCAGAGTTCCCAGGAAAAGACCCCTGGAAGCCACCAGCATGATCCCACAAGAACTCACCTCTCAGAACTTGGTTTTCCTAATCCCCTCTGGCAGGACCAGAAAATAAACAGTGGCTGAGAGGGAGAAGGGGAGGAAAGGACAGGAGAGGATGGTTAAGGGACATAAAAATATGTAAGAGGAAGCCCCTATTCCAAGGAATTTACAGTCCAGCAGGGTCTCGTCTGTAAATCACCACACTGGACTATAGTGACTTTGTTATGCTCCGTGTTTTGCACACCATCTGGTACACACTAGAAATGGATGACTGAAAATGCTCTACTCGACCTTGAAGGACCTGAAGGATGCGCTTGTACAATAATACCATCTTTCCCCCAGCGCCTAGGAAAGTACTGAACAGTCAATAACACCCAAAGCACCAGCTCTGCCGGCTGCTTGCATCTTCTCCTCAATGATAACCACCGCCTCATGGCTGTGCCCTACTATGTGCCCCATTTTACAGACCCGGAAATAGAAGCTTACAAAAGGTCAGTACCTTGCCAAGAACATACAGGTGACAAGCGACAGCAGAATTTGGGCCAGTCTATGCTAGTCATCACTCTAGCCCTGTACACTCCCTGCCAAAAATGGCCCTAGGCAGAAGAGATACAGAGATGAGTAAGAGGAAGCCCCTGTTCTTAAGGAATTCACAGCCTAGCAGGAAGACTTGTAAAGTAAATTAAAAAAAACTAAATGCTCCAGAGCAGACCAAAGGTGGAGTGGGTCCTGAGGCAAGTGCTCCAAAGGCCCTAACCAACAGGGTGGCTAAGCCACCGGAGACCAGAAGAGGCTATACTGCTGCTTCCTAGAGTGGAGAGAATACTCACATCTGACAGGCTGCCAGGGGAAAAGGGTGAGGAGCCACAGGAAACATGCCTATGGACTCCTTCATAAGGAAGACAGATCTGCTTTTCAGAAACAGGACATGCTGGTGAGAGTTAAGGAGGGAGGAAGAACAAGACTACCAGCAGTCTCTCTCTTCCTCGTGCTTCTCCATGGCACTGGCCTCCTTATCCTCAAATGTCACAGAGGATGTAAGAAACAGCCCTTTGAAGGAGTTTCACATTATTAGCCCACGTGGAATGCTTGCAGCCTGAGCTAGTGTGTGCACACAGCACACATGGACATATTATACATATGCAAGACACCCCAAAAGAGAGTCCAGTGACAAGAAAGGACAAGACAAATCCTAAAACACTTCATCAAGGAGGCAAAGGCATTAACTGAACACTGAAAAATAAGGAGCTGCCCAGCCAAAAAGAGCAGAGGGGATTTCAGGCAGAAGAAACAGCTTAATCAAAGGCAAGGAACTAAAAAGTAGAAAAATGGATTGACGAGAACTTTAAATAATTAAGTATGCAAGGAGTTCAAGCAACAGCAAGCCAAGATTTAAACCCCGGCTCAGCACTTCCACACACACGGCTCTAGACAACTTACTTAGCATGTGTGGAAAGAGCATGAGTGTCTGTGAGGGTGCAGGGTTTACTAAGCCATCCTCCAGAGGTTCTAAGCCTGTCAGCCAGTGTTCTCAAAGGTAAGCCATAGCAAGAACACAACTACCTCATTATCCAGCAATCCTACTCCAAATATGTAACCAAAGTAAAGAAAATGAGTATGCGGAAGAGAAAGATATCCACAGGCCCACATTCACTGCTGTGCTCATCAACAGTCAAGATACGAAAGCAACACCAGTGTCCATCCACAGATGAATGGATAAAGAAAACATGGTATAGAGACACAATGAAATACCATTCAGCCACAAAAAAGAATGAAATCCTGTCATTCGTGGACAAGCCTGGAGGACATTAGTAAAATAGGCCCAGTTCACAAAGATAAATACTGCAAGTTCTCACTCAGATGTGGGAGCTAAAAAAAGCTAAACTCACAAAAACACAAAGTAAAACAATGTTTATTGGTGGCTGAGAGGGAGAAGGGGAGGAAAGGACAGGAGAGGGTGGTTAATGGACATAAAAATCTGTAAGAGGAAGCCCCTAGTCCAAGGAATTTACATTCCAGCAGGGAGAACAGACAGCAGGACTGGCCCTCTACAGCAGTGCAGAGTGATTTGAGTTAACTAACTTATGGATGGTTTCAAAAAGCTAGAAGAGAGAATGTTGAATGCTTCCAGTACAAGGAAATGATAAATATTTAAGGTGATAGAAATGCTAATTATCCTGATTTGATCATTACACACATATACACATATTGAATATCACTGCATCTTGTTAATACATACATTTATCACTTCAACTAAAAACAAAACAGGGGAAGAAAGAATGGGGGAAGGAAAAAGGGCCAGGCATTGCACTCCGGAAGGACCCCAAATTTTAGACTTGCAGTATTTTCTACACATTGAGATCATACATGACAGACCTGAAAGGATATGTGTGAAACAGGACAGGAAAATTTGTCCTACTTCAGGGCTATACTGCCTAGACTCCACTATAAATTTTCTTTTTCCCAAATCTCATGGCTATATTGGCAATAACACAATTAGACTACATTAATTTGTTAAATGCAAACTTTTTAGAAAGTACCTCATATTTTAATACACTTCTAATCGTAATACGAAGAACATAAAACTTTAGTTCACATCTCTCTACCTCTGATGCTGATGGAAAGTGGAGGAAAGGAGGAGACCCATCAAAAATGCAACCCCTGGCCCCCTCATTCAATAGTAAGTCAGGGCAGAGCCTGGAAATGTATGTTTTTAAGAACAATCTCAACTGGTTTTTGATACAGGTGGTTCAGAGCCACACTTCAAAACACATGCAACAGGCAATGTGGAAACTATGAAGAGAGTTTTAAGCAAGAAACTAATTGATCAGTACTCTATTTCTCAAAGTTTGCCACTGGATTTAGCTCTTAGTAGCAGAGGCAAAGCGTGATTATGATGGTTTTACAAGTAAGCTGGGATTAGAAAAATGGACAGGCAAGTCAACTATTCTGTCAAAATGCGTAATTACTAAGAAGAGACAAATGAGACTGTGCATAAAGGAGCCTGACACTGGGTTTTTTATTTGTACTCATCACACAGAGAAAATGAATAATACTGTGGTAATCATAATGTTCTGAAGAGTATTTCAATGTCTCTCCAGATCCACTCTCTCCACTCTATTCTTTGTCCCCAATGTATCAACTTGTCCTGCAAAGCAGACTTCAATTCAGCAGGACGTCAGAAAACAGGAAAAGCGAAAGGCTGGGGTCTCTCTCAGGTTCTCTGCACGTTGACCAAACCCTTCAACTAGAAGCCACAGCTCCTCCCTGCTGCCAGCTGCCCTCTCGGGCTTCTGCTGCTTCCTTCCTCCGCCCCTCCGGGCCTGGTGCAGCTGGAGTAGGAACTACATTATGCCTTGCTGACCCTAAACCTGCACAGACGTTGTAAAGAGTTCTTTAAGTTACCTAATTAAGTTAATTATCTAGTTCAACCTATCTCCTTTCAGAACACTGAACAATACATGTAGCATTAAGCAGAACACAGAAATGCCAGAACAAGGCCAAATGCAAAACACTCTTTCAGCTTAAATGAGGGAGGAGTCCCATCTGATGAGATTCAGAAAAAAACCACATGCAAAGTGCAATGGATAGATACAGATGTGGAAGAAGGGTTAGGGGTTCTGATAAGCGTCTGTAAAGAAGGGGAACATCTTTGCACCTGTTCTGATCTCCAGAATCCTAATTCTACCTTTCCACACACCAGCTGCCCCTCCTCCTTTCCACACCTAACACACTGATTAAATGACGCCTGACTTCACTCTTCACTAGCATCATTCATCACTGTGCTGAGGGTCATATTTATGGCTTGTTTTATTTTGAAGGACTCTTAAAAGATTCTATCACGTATAATCCTACCTATAAAACCACTGCAGCCAAAAGCTGCACACACGTGACTGTCTCATTTCCCAGGAAAGTTGGCCATGATGGACCCAATAAACAGACCCTGGGTGATTTGTACCTATAGAGGCAGTAACGACACAGAAAGTATTTGTTAAGTAGGGAGACAAAGAACTTTTGAAGCAGTAAGGAAGCAGAAAAACCACTTTTGACTCCAACTTCAAAACTAGACTTTAATCCAAGTTTAATCACTATGTGAGCATATGACTAAACCTGAGCCTTGTATTTCCCTTCCTAAAAAGAAGTCCTAAAGATTAAAAATGTAATAAATATGAACAGATGTTAGCTTCTCAAAATAAAAATATAAATAAATTCCATATATTTCATAATTTGTAAAAAGGAAGGGACTACACAACAGGTATCTCCTAGGAGCCTGGTATTTTACACAGATTATGTGTTTAATCTTCACAATAACCTATAGGTAAGTACTAGAATCATCCTTAAAGAGGAGGAAACTGAGGCTTAAAGAAAAGTATAGCAATTTGCCAAAGAGCACAAGACTAGCTGCAAACCTAATCATGCCTCTTCCACCACCACACCACTACCCTATTCATACGGAGAATGGAATCAGGGAAACCTAGTTCACTGCAGCTGTCGGGAGTATGATGTTTGGCTTAGGGGCTTCATACTGAACAGAAAAAGCAGTTTCAACTCTTTACTGTTGAAAATTTTCTTTAAAATTTAGTAATTACTTCCTTCCTCTAAATTTTTATTTATTTTCCCTCCAACCCAACACACATTTTACACAGGAGGAAACTCCTTCATGTAAAGTGACATATCCAAAACACAGATTCAAGATTCTCAGTTCCATATGCCTTCCTGATTAAAAGGAATCTTCCACACACTGTGTCAGAATTTCAGGGTTCTCATCAAGACTGATGCTTATGGCTTGGTGCCTGTGGCTCAAGTGGCTAAGGCGCCAGCCACATACACCCAAGGTGGCAGGTTCGAATCCAGCCCAAGCCCGCCAAACAACAATGACGGCTGCAACCAAAAAATAGTCAGGTGTTGTGGCGGGCGCCTGTGGCCCCAGCTACTTGGGAGGCTGAGGCAGGAGACTCGCTTGAGCCCAGGAGTTGGAGGTTGCTGTGAGCTGTGATGCCACAGCACTCTGCCCAGGGGGCCAGCTTGAGGTCCTGTCTCAAAAAAAAAAAAAAAAAAAAAAGACTGATGCTTATTATGAGTGTAAAAGTAGACAAGATAGACAAACCAGTTAAGTATTTACATCCTAAACTTCGAGCATTCAAATGGCAAGTTTAAAACAAAATAAACCTTTGATTTGATTTTCTTGCCATTCATTTTTTTCTAAGAAGTCATATTCGCAGGAGGCTTATTAACACTCAGAACTTTACTTATTCCTTCATCTATAAATGAGAGTTATCACAGTACAGACATGTATGAAGATTTAAGAAGTTATGAGTTTGGGCGGCGCCTGTGGCTTAGTGGATAGGGGACTGGCCCCATATACAGAGGGTGGCGGGTTAGAACCCGGCCCGGCCAAACTGTAACAAAAAATAGCTGGGCATTGTGGCAGGTGCCTGTAGTCCCAGCTACTTGGGAGGCTGAGTCAAAAGAATTGCCTAAGCCCAGGAGTTGGAGGTTGCTGTGAGCTGTGATGCCACAGCACTCTACCCAGAGTGATAAAATGAGACAGTCTCTAAATAAATAAATAAGTTTAAAAAAAATAATAAAAGAATAAGTTAGAGTTCACTCTTTTCCCTAACACATTAATTGCTTCACTTCATTGATGGGTGGAATTTCCAGAAAAGGTCAAACAAACTGACCAAAAAGGAAACTAGGACATCATAAGCCTCCACGCTGCTCTCACACCGGACGCACACACAGGTTTTCCTAATTCAGCATAACCACCAGCACACTGGTGTTGGCTTTAGGGGCTTTGGGAAGGTCCTGATCTCTACTTTCCCCTCTAAAAATATGTGTCAGTTCAGATCTAAAGCAATGACCCATCAAAAATATTTGCCATATGTTTAACACTACAAACTAAAATTGACCATTTTTATTCAAATGTTTAATACCATATATACACACATCTGAAGCCAAATATTTGAGTTCTACCTGACCTCACAAGGTGTTGTGGAAATTTGATTAAACATTATAAGCTATGTGAAAGAGCTCTGTAAAGCATTAGGCATTACAACCACTACCTGACTTTGCAAGACTAGTAACATGTAGCAGTTCGTTTCTTCCTCAGACACCTTTTTTACCTCCTCCTCCAAATCTTTCAAATTATCTTGATTCTCCCTGCCCAAAGAGTCCAGCACATTATCTCTGAAACCATGACCCATGTCCCAAAATGGGACTGTTCAATGACTCTATACAAACGCATTCCTAACTGGCCTTCAGCAAGTATGCTGTTCTGGACATCACATCACCAAGAAAATTTAAGCCAGTTTCTGCACAGTAATTACAGCATCACGGGAAATATGGATTAAAAATGGTTTAAAATGACAGAAAGAAAGGAAGGAAAGAAGAGGGGAAAGGCTATATAGCGAGTCCTCTGGTAGCTCAGTGTTAGATAAATCAAATGAAGTAGAATATAAGATGTGTTAAGATTGTAAGAAAAAAGGCTCGGTGCCTGTGGCTCAAGCGGCTAAGGTGCCAGCCACATATACCTAAGGTGGCGGGTTCGAATCCAGCCCGGGCCCACCAAACAACAATAATGGCTGCAACCAAAAAATAGCCGGGCGTTGTGGCAGGCGCCTGTAATCCCAGCTACTTGGGAGGCTGAGGCAGGAGACTCACTTGAGCCCAGGAGTTGGAGGTTGCTGCGAGCAGTGAAGCCAGGGCACTCTACCCAGAGGCTCAGCTTGAGACTCTGTCTCAAAAAAAAAAAAAAAAAAGATTGTAAGAAAAAAATACTCTAAAGATGAGGCTGATTTGGGACATTTAAATACCTGTATTCTCTCACTTTATTTTGGTACTCTTAAAAATCATCTTCAACCAATAAACAGCCACAATTATGTTCAATGCTATCCTGTATCTTACAGCCCTTTTTTTAGGGCCTATCCTGTATTAGGCCCTTTTCTTGGCACAGCTTTCCCTTAGGTCAATTCCTCCCTCAAAGCCTACTCTCTCCATTTATCCCTTTAATCAGAATCATCTACTAAACTTTACACTAGAAATAAAATCATCTGGAAAGAAGGCCAACAAATGGGAAAACATCAGATACTAGATCCTTCCTATCTTAAAAAATATCAGGTAACCTCTTTAGATGATAGATTTTGTATTTTAAATTAAATTTAAGGCCTATGAACAAAAACTGTCACCTAAAGGTCACTCTAGAATTCTCAGTAAAAACTTAACAAACCAGGTCTCCATCTCCCTTTCCTTCACTGACCTCAGCCTTATCGCAAAACACCACCTTTCTCTGCTACCTACCCGACAAGGCGCATTCTGATAGTCCACACGAACCATTAGTTTCTACTATCTCACAAATTCTACACTTACTGTAGTAAAAAAGTTTATGCTTCTTACCCTAAAGTCCTTTTCTTCCTATGACAGCAAACAATTGCTTTTCTAATTTCCTAATTTTTCAAAACATTAGTAGCACATACCAAATTAACATACTAACAAGTTATATTTTTACACTTCATTTCCTGATCTTTTTCCTGTTGAATCACACTATTTGATTACAACAAAGTCTTAAGTTTCCTCTTCATTTTGATATAAAATTAATTCTGATGTAAAAATTTTCTATTTTGCTCAATTTTAAAATGGCTAAATTATTTATTCCTCCAATTACAAAGTGAGTTTTTATTTATTCCAACAGCTTCATCAACAAAAAAAAGTCAACTAGTAGATGCTTCAAAGAAACAATTTATTGTCACTGTAAAGAGTTAAGACTTGCACAGTATTAATCCAATATTCTTTTTTTTTTTTTTTTTTTTTTGAGACAGTCTCACTATGTTGCCCTTGGTAGAGTGCCGTGGCGTTACAGCTCACAGCAACCTCCAACTCTTGGGCTTAAGCGATTCTCTTGCCTCAGCCTCCAAAGTAGCTGGGACTACAGGTACCCTCTGCAACGCCCAGCTATTTTTTTTTTGTTGCAGTTGTTTAGCTGGTCAAGGTCGGGTTCGAACCCACCACTTTCAGTGTATGTGGCTGGCACCGTAAACACTGTGCTACAGGTGCCAAGCCAATCCAATATTCTTAAGACTCGCTTAGAAAAAACAACTCAAACACAAGTTATGTGTTGCTTACTGATGGGGATACATCGTGGGAAATGCACTTAGGTGATTCTGTTGTAAGAACAAATGCATTTACACAAATCTAGATAATATACCCTACTGCACAACTAAGCTATATTGCTTATACTGCAGGCAATGGTAACACGATAAGTATCTGTGGACCTAAACATACCTAAATACAGAACCAACAAGGTATAAAAGATAACAGATGCTAATCTGCATAGGGCACTTTCTGGGAATGGAGCTTGCAGGACCAGAAGTTGCTCTGGGTGAGTCAGAGAATGAGCAGAGTGAATGCTAGGGCCTAGTAGACTGCAGACACTACTGCAGACTTAGAAACACTGTACACTTAGGCTAGAGTAGACTTATAAAAAAATTTCTTTCTTCAATAATAAATTAACCTTGGCTTACTGTAACATTTTTACTTTTACAAACTTTTTAATTTTTTAACTCTTTGTAGTAATACTTAGCTTAAAACACAAACGCATTGTACAGCTGTACAAAGGATATTTTTTCTTTATATCCCTATTCTATTGGTTTTTTTAATTTAAATTTTTTATACTTAAAAAACTTTTTGTTAAAAATTAAGACATAGGCTTGGCACCTGTGGCTCAAGAGGCTAAGGTGCCAGCCACATACACTTGAGCTGGCGGGTTCAAATCCAACCTGGGCCCGCCAAACAACAATGATGGCTTGAGCAGTGTGGTGGGCACTTGTAGTCCCAGCTACTTGGGAGGCGGAGACAGGAGACTCACTTAAGCCCAGGAGTTGGAGGTTGCTGTGAGCTGTGATGCCACCTCACTCTGCCCAGGGCAACAGTTTGAGGCTCTGTCTCAAAAAAAAAAAAAAAAAACTAAGACATAAAGACACACATTAACCTAGGCCTCACAGGGTCAAGAGAATCATCCATACCACTGTCTATCTTGTCAGGGGCAAAATTACATACAAGGAGCTATCATCTCCAACAATAACAATGCCTTCTTCTGGACGACCTCCTGAAGGACTGCCTGAGGCTATTCTATGGCTTACTTTTTTGTAATAAACACAAAGAATTCAGTCTAAAACAGCAACAAAAGTATAGTAAATTTATAAACAAGTAATTTACTTATCAAGTGTTATGTACTATACACAATTGTATATTCTGTAGTTTTGTAGGACAGTTCAGTAGGTCTATTTCACAAAAACTTGAGCAATACCATGTTATGATGAATCTGACATCACTAGAAAATAGGAATTTTCAGCTCCATTATAACTGTATGGGACCACCGTTGTATTTGGGGTTCCATGTTAACCAGAACATTACTATGTAAATAGGTATAAAAATTCAGGTTATGGCTCGGTGCCTATAGCTCAACCGGCTAAGGCGCCAGCCACGTACACCTAAGGTGGCGGGTTCGAATCCCCAGCCCGGACCCGCCAAACAACAATGATGGCTGCAACCAAAAAATAGCCGGGTGTTGTGGCGGGCGCCTGTGGTCCCAGCTACTTGGGAGGCTGAGGCAGGAGACTCGCTTGAGCCCAGGAGTTGGAGGTTGCTGTGAGCTGTAATGCCACGGCACTCTACCCAGGGGGACAGCTTGAGGCTCTGTCTCAAAAAAAAAAAAAAAAAAAAAAAAAATTCAGGTTATACAAGGCTATACAAACTTAGAGCCATCCCAAAGTATCAAATTAAGACCACTGGCTAATAAAAAAGAAAAGTCAAAAATGTTTTAAGTCCGGTCTCTTTCCTCTGATTCTACTGTTTCAGTCCTGAAAAAAACTTACTCTGGATTGTTGAGATATTTAAATCAGTTCGTTAATAATTAACCACCCTAAAGTTAGAAACCTTAGATAAAAGGTTTTATTAGTATAGTAAAGAAAACATTTCATCATAGTAGAGAGGGTTAGGCCTACAGGAGAGAGAAAATATGAATATATACATATCTTCCAAAAAGAAATGGAAAGGTATAAGCCTATCTCCCTCGCTCTTCATCAGCAAGAGGATGTTTTAACAAACACCCAACCCTGCATTTTCTAGTACACTGGCAGCAACCTATTTTAAATTGGGGGTGTAAAACGCTTATAAGGTCACACACGGCACTTCAGTTTGGAAAACAGTGAGAATCTTCCACGGGACTGAGAAGAAGAAAAAAGCCCTAATTTCTGATCTTTATTAATAGACATTAGAGTCTTTTCTTAAAACACACGATTAATTTCACTACTGATACTTTATTAGCATGATGTGCATTATAACTACTGTACAAGATGGGAGGAGGGAGGTGTTTTACTATCAACCAAAAGTTAGGACCAAAATATAAGAAAGGAATTCAGATGTCAAGAGAAGATAGAATTTTTTAATTCCGACATACTTAGGTCTATTTTGTTTAAAACAGTAAAGCACAAAGCACATAATATCTTAACATTGGTTTCCAGCTTGCTGTCATGAAAAACAGTCTGGATATGGAGGAATCCTGTATCATAAATGAAATCCTTGCAGATTAAATAAACAGCCACGCATTCGATCCAAGGACACTGAACCAGCATCCCTCCTAAAGCTCAAACGCTCGTAGATCAAGTACTCTAGAAATACCAGCAGTAAAATTCCCAATTACCGTTGGCCTGGGGCTAGAGCAATTATCTAAATATATCTCATCAACAACTTCCCTAAATCTCACTGTCCTGATAAAACACTCCCAAACTTTCTTTTCTAGATAAAAAATGGCGCAGCTTTTCCCATCACAATACAGTTTATTTTTCAGTAATCCCTAGGCCCTTTAAACAATCAAACTCGATTGGCCTCATTTAAATACCACCCCTCCCTAGACGTCGTCAAATGAGTTTCTGAGGGTTGGAGGAGGAGGAGGCAGGGTGGCTGCTTTCATCCACAAGGTTGCAACTTTCTCAGCTAGAATCCTGGGATACACTCAGTCTGACTTTTCCTCATCGCCCCTGCCTCCCCAAACTGTTGCCTCTCGATTTTTCTCAAGCCGCACTTCAACACAAACTGTCCCCAAAGTGCAGTACCGCCGAAGGCTCCCCGGACCCTCACGCCCATCCGCGCCGTCTGCGAAGCGCCCTTCACACCCAGACCCAGGCATTGGGCCCCGGGAGGCTCGCTCGGCGTCACCCGCGGACAGGGCACACCCGCCGGCCTCCCCGGACCCTCAGCCTTCTGTACCCGGTCTACACTCCGGTCCATGTGCGCCGGGGGCGGCTCCGGGACCCGGTCACCAGGTCCCAACGTTGCGGCCGCGGAAAGCAGGGGCAAGCATGCCCTCGCGCACGTCGAGATAAAGCGCCCTCCCAGCGGGCTGTCGCGCACACCGGCGTCGTGCCCACCCCCGCCTGGGGCCGGGAAAGGAAAGGGGCGCACGCCGAAGTGGGGGCAGCCTGGAACGAGGGGCTATGGGACAATAACACAATAACGGGCTTGCCGCCCCCTCCCTCCCAGGCCGGCTGGCAGAGTGGCACCCAGGCACCCGACCCCAGCCCCCAACCCGCTCCCGGGCCCCCGGGCGGGTGGCACCACGGCCCAGAGGGCTGGTGAGGGCGCGACGCCCCAGACGCCGGGTCGCCCCGGGGTACCTGGTCGATGGGCAGCTGCACGGCGTTGCTCAGGGGCTGCAGCAGGGTGGAGCCCGTGGTGCTGGTGGTAGCCATGGCGGGGCCTCGGCGCTCCGCCTGCCGCGCTCCGGCCGCCCGCTCGCCCGCTCGAGCTGTGCCGGGCGGCGACGAGGATGGGGATGCAGCGGCGCGCCCGCCCCTGGGCCGCCCGCGGTCGGAGAGCAGCGCGGGGAGGGGCGGGG
>NW_003852417.1:1673605-1675739 GCF_000181295.1 Otolemur garnettii
CCGACTTCCAGCAGCTTCCAGCGCCCCCTCCCCACCTCGCGCGCTCTCGCGCCAGACAGCCCCACGGCCCAATCGCAGCGCGGCGCCCCGACGCCCGCAGCGAATCAGAGGGCGCCGTCCGCGCCGCGCCCAACCCCCGTGCCGAGGAGCGGGGCCGGGGGCAGCGGCTGCCTGGGGAGGGCGAACGGCGGCGGCGCGGAGCGCGTCCCCGAGTGGGAGCGTGTCGGGGCATCCTTCCCCCAATCCCTTTTGTTTTCCGGTGATGCAGAGTGTAGTGTCCCCCTTACCCCTCTTTAAGAGAGGCAGTGAACAACAAAGGGGTGCGAGGTGGCGGCCAAACAAAGGGGTGATGTGAGGGCCGCGATTGAGCCAACGCCTGGGGAAGTTGGGGACAAAGCTGGGATCTGGGACGAGTAGGCCGACAATCCAAAAAAGTGACCTAGCTAGAAGTTCCTTTGTCTTTTAGACTGCTGTGTCCAACCCAAACTTGAGAGCACTAAGGTGGTCTGACCTTTCAGTCACTCTGAAGCCGCACCTGGGCCTTCCAGGAGGCCGGACCCGCAAGGAAACAGGTCTCACCTTTGCTGCGTTAAAGTTTGATTCTTTGATAGCCAGCCACCCTCATGAAAGGTCGCACTTTCCTCCTGAAAAAAAAAAAAGGTGGTTTCTAAACATCTCGGCACCCGTAGAGCTCATTCTACTCCCGACTTGAATTCTACGTCCACTTACCTTTAACACGGGCGGTGGGGATCGAGGGGCGGGGGTTGCGTCATATACTACATATAATCAATAAAAGCAAATCATTTGAACATCTTGAAAATGCAAGCATCAACTTTTGTTTAGAAGACTTTAAAAGAAGAAAAATGCCAGAGGAGAGTTCAAAATTCAAGGATTTGACGGTTTGAAATTTTGTTAGAAATAACTGAGTTTAACCGCAGGCGTTAATGCTGTTGGTGGAAATAGCGCATCTGATCCTCAAGTGAGATAGGTAATATGATACCTAAATTTCAGTCAAGGAAGTTGAGCCACAGAAAATTAATGTAATTTGCCCAAGATCTCATAGCGGATAGTAGGACTCCAAGTCATCTTTCTCCAGAACTCACCTATTAACACTGGGCCTTCTTGTTCCTCGCACTTAAACCCACTCCAGAAACTTCCATTAACTATCAGGCGTACTATTTACATGATGACTACTCTAGAGTCTTGAATAATGAGACAGCACAGGTAGAGAAGCACCTCGGTAAATCAGTCTGTAGAATTTGTCTCTGAAAAGGAATGAGTTGAGCTGCTGAGTGCAACCCCTTCCTGCCTAACATTCTTCCATTGGTTAACTTAACCCTAGTTTGGTAGAGTCTCAGACCAAACAGAATAGACAGAGGATAAAAGAAAGAAGAGAAAAACCAGGACCGTCATTTCCCTGGGGTAGTTAGTGTTCCAATGAGAGCTGTAATCAATTATTATAGAAGGCACATCTGTTCAATGAGCTGCTCATTAAAATATATTATCTCAATAATCTGGACCACTTTGTTAATACAGTCTTAGAAAAAAGGTATTTTTCCTTTTCTTCACTTCAGAGAAGCACAGAGGAAGTGTACAGGTGGCTGAACATATAAACTGAAGGAAAAATTGAAATACCATTTTAAAAACTTAAAAGGTGGGTGTTGGGAACATATTGCAAGCTAAAGTAAGCAGCATAAAGAGACATCTCCGAGCTAGAACAAATAATGTCTACAAAAAGGAGTTTCCTTAGTCTGAATTTTTGTTTTAGTAGGATATGACAGAACGTAGTCTCTGTTTGGGGGGTGACTATATGCCATTATTGACTTTAGAATGGGGAATATTTTAGCTATCTGGGGAAATGTAGCTGTGTCAGAATCATAAAGGTATAGGTAAAAAAGATATTTTTCCTTTTCTTCACTTTCAGAGAAGCATAGAGGTATAGCAACTAATAATAGCTTAGATTTTGGAGTCAAACAAACAGATTTTTGGCTGTCTCTGCTGTTCATTGGCTATAAGATCTTGGGCAAGTTACTTAGCCTTAGTTTCCTCATGCATAAAAATGAGCATAGTAATGGCACCACCACAGATCATGAGGTTATAAACATGTACCTGTATAAAGAGCTCAATGTGGCTC
>NW_003852417.1:1676002-1677613 GCF_000181295.1 Otolemur garnettii
AAAAAAAAAAAAAAGAGCTCAATGTACCTTTATAAAGGCTTGGTGCATGGTAAATGTTAAGATATAGGTTGGAGTTCTCCAGACAAACAGAACCAATAGGTTCATATATAGATATGTGGAAAGAGTTGTTTTGTTTTGAGATAAAGTCTTACTCTGTCACTCTGGCTAGAGTGCTATGGCATAATTGTAGCTCATAGCAAACTCAAATTCTTGGGCTCAAGCGATCCTCTTGCCTCAGCCTCCTAAGTAGCTGAGACTGTAAGTGCCCCCCACAAAACCCAGCTTGTTTCTCTATTTTTAGTAGAGTCAGGGTCTTGCTCCTGCTCAGGCTGGTCTTGAACTCCTGAGCTCAAGCAATCCACCACCTTAGCCTCCCACAGTACTAGTGTTCTAGGCAGGAGCCACCACACACAGTCTAGAGATTTAATTGTGAGAGATTGGGTCAAAATTGTTTAGGCTAAGAAGTTCCATCCATAATCTGTAAAATGAAAGCCCAGGAAAACAGGTGGTATAGTTGAAGTTCAGACCCAAAGGCCTGAGAACAAAGCAGCCAACGGTATAATTCATTTCATGTCTGAAAGGCCAAGATTCAGGAGCAACAATATCTGAAGGTTGGTGAAGATGGATGTCTCAGCTCAAGCAAAAGACCAAATTCACCTTCTTCCACCTTTTTCTTCTATTTGGGCCCTCAACAGATTGGATGATGTCACCCCCCATTTGTGAGAAAGGATCTTCTTTTTTTTATATACATATATTTCAGGCTCCTTTATTCCATGAATATTTACAGAACATCAACTATAGGCAAAACATTGACATAATCATTGAAGATAACATTGGGACAAATGTATCAATTTTATGAGGAAACAAAGCATTATCTACAAATCAATTATGAGATAAGAGTACTCATTGCCACCACTCCTAGTAAAGTTCAAGATCCTAGCTAGTACAATGATGATAACTTAAAAATCCCAATAGTTTGTAAAAAAAATACAAATTTCATTACTTCCGAGTTACCAAAAAATTCAGCAATATAGCTAACTTCAAAATAACTATACAAAATCAATTATATTCCTATATAAAAAAGAATTACAACATAATATTAGAAAAAGAATCGTAGTATTACATCAGCAACCAAAATAGAAAGTACCTATCAATATAGCTTCAACAAGAGCTGTGCGATTTTTTTTTGAATAATCTTTTACTACTTGTTTGTTACAGAATACACAAGACAAAATAAAAATAGCAAACAAATTTTTTTCCTTATTATGTTTTTACCAAAGTCTAAAAAAAAATAGATGACTAATATATATAAATAAAAGTAAAAAATAATTTCTAAAAAAAAGATCATGCCAAGTCTTATAGACAATAGAAATAGAAATACTTCAAAATCATTCTACTTAGTCTGGATACCCCAATAGTAAAATTAGAAAAAATATATTATTATAAAGGGGAAATTACAGACATATTTCACTGATGAATAAGGATATAATATGTAAACAACATATTGACATGTTGAATTAAAAATTGATGTTTAAGGCTCGGCGCCTATGGCTCAACCGGCTAAGGCGCCAGCCACGTACACCTAAGGTGGCGGGTTCGAATCCCCAGCCC
>NW_003852417.1:1679031-1681789 GCF_000181295.1 Otolemur garnettii
ATTGTTGTTTGGCGGGCCCGGGCTGGGGATTCGAACCCGCCACCTTAGGTGTATGTGGCTGGCGCCTTAGCCGGTTGAGCTATAGGCGCCGAGCCAAGAATAAGTGATGTTTATAATCAAAAGAAGAAACAGTCATATTTACGAAACAGAGAGTAAAATATTTACAAGAAAAGTACCAAGTAAGGTCCTTTTTAAAATGTTAAGATAAAAAAAAACATATCTAGGACCAAGAAAGTTGGCTAGAAGTCCAAAGACTTGAATTTTAACCCTACATTTTGCAGCATTTTGAACATCAGAAATTTGCTTAACTCCTCTGTGCCTTTCATAGTGTTAAATATGGATAATGGAAACTATTGTACCTCATGGGAGTGCTGCCAATATGAGCATAAAATTAATAGACTAAATTGTTTTTAGAGATATTAGTGCTACTAGTATGAGAAATAATAACTGGTAACAAAGGGGTTTCAATACAGCCTTGCTAACAAGAGTTGCTAATTTAGACCAAGGAGTCAGAACACTGAGCAGCAGTGACCTGTAATAAGATGGCAGAGTAGCGGTGGGCCTGGCTTCATCGCCCTGCCTCCTAAGACAGCCATGATAGTTAAAGATTGCTAAAATGACATTTTCCTTTCTCACCTTATTTCCAACTTTGAATAAACCACTCAGAAGAAATCAGTGATCTGCCAGGCTGCTTTGTTCCATAAAAATGACATATGTGTCATGATATTAGAGCTCTCAGGCAATTATGTTGCCTAGTCTGTGCCCCTATACCCTGGAATAACCTTGATAATGCAGGACGTTGAACCATACACACAAAACTGATTGGCATCTTTAAGCACTTACAAATTTACCCTAACCTGAGACCAAAAAATGGAACTGAGAATATCAGTCTTGAAGCCTTATGATGGTCGAATTACGAAATCACAGAGGAGGATAAATAAGAGAGAAAAAACACAGTAGAGAGGTTGTACAACAACCAGAAGGTTGTACAACATTCTGGTTTTCCTGCTGACCTGGACCATAGCATGAATCACTCATTTTTTCATTTCATTGAGTATATATTAGATGTTTTTAATGATTTCAGTGATTCCCTCTTCCTCTAAAAGTATATAATTCCCCTAAATTTCTGAATTTTTCTGTCTTCCTGAGCCTGCAGCCAGTGTAGGTTTATCTGGTTAAAAGATGCAAACAAAACTAATTATTACTCATGGGTTTGGGGAGAGCACTGCTTCCTAGTTGCTACACAGATTTCAAGAACTACCTCAAATTTATTATATCTTCCTTCTTTAAAACGTCTATTACTTCTCAGCAGTCTATGAAGATTTCTGTTTTACATCTGTGCATCTTGAGGAAACATTTGATTTTCCTCACAGATTTATTTGGCTTTTTTATCTTTATGTGAATGAATCAAATCGTAAAAGAACACCCCTTTCATGCTTATTTCTTATAACATACATACATAATCTCTGACTCCTGATGCCTAGGTATAGAAACACAGGTACAAATTCTTTCATGCTTCCACATTTTTGCATAATAGTATTTGTGTTCAAATTATGCAACATCCTAAATGTAAATCACTGTAACCACCCAAGTTTTCATCATCATCACCATCATTCCCAGCAGCATGTGTTACATCGACTTGGGACATCTCAGTGTGTGAGGGGGCCTCATTTTCTCACTTCCGCCTCATATTTCAGGTTCTCTCTGTGTATTAACTGCAGGAAGAGTCTCCTTCCTGATATATGTTGACATATTATGGCTCTTCTAAACAGCTTGGTCTGCTGAGGGAGGAGTCACAGAAATTCTCTTCACTTGCCAACTGTGTAACAAAGAGCTGTAGGTTATTCTCCAGCCCACCGAAGAGCTCTGTAATCCCAGAAGCCTGTCATTTTCAGCAGTGTCCCTATTGGTAGGTAAATGTGTCAGCATATTTTTTCCTTCAGCCCTTCCTCCATTGCTATCATTTTTAAGATGCTGCTTTCTGATCCACAGATTACAATGCCAATACCAGAGCCTGATCCAGTGAAGAATTGAGAGTGGGAGTCATCTCTGCCTGGGAAGCCTGTGGTTTCCACATCCAACGCAGTTCTCTTGCCAAAGAACTTACTCTCCAAGACAGGTGACTCTTCTGGCTAAACGTGCAGTTCCTGCTAAGGAATGGCCTTCTAATCAGATAATGGTCTGGTTTCGATTTCATCAAATTATCTTTTAATTTATTTTCCACTTGAAAGCAGATTGTTATTCCCTCCTATCTGGGATTCTGTGCATAAATTCTGACCTAGCTTGAAAATATCATATATCACAAGACAGTTGTTATTAAAATGACAAAACATTCAAATTAAAGAGAAGGCTGTCATGAAAGAGATACCAAATGTTTCCAAGGAGGCTTAAACCAACTATATTATTAAATTTATAAATAATGTGTTGCCACTTCCAAAGTAGGATGTAATCAGGTAGAAATACCCACCCAGGGAGGACCTTTTGTTAAATTTTCTGTTTGAAATATTGTCCTTACCATTGTTGAGGCATTGGGTGGGTAAGATTATAGAAAACACCAGGTGAAGAAGTTGGGCACAGAATGAGATTGCCTAAGTTTGAAATCTATTTGTTAGATTGGTCATATTACTTAGCCTTATAGGGCCTCAATCTTCTGACCTATAAAATGGGAATAATAATGATGTTTTCGTGCCAAACAACTTAATATAGTTAATACTTGTCACATTGTAAGTTCTCAATAGAAAATTAGCTATTGGCTCGG
>NW_003852417.1:1682945-1690627 GCF_000181295.1 Otolemur garnettii
TCACAGCTCACAGCAACCTCCAACTCCTGGGCTCAAGCGAGTCTCCTGCCTCTGCCTCCCAAGTAGCTGGGACCACAGGTGCCCACCACAATGCCTGGGTATTTTTTGGTTGCAGCCATCATTGTTATTTGGCGGGCCCAGGCTGGATTCGAACCCGCCACCTTAGGTGTATGTGGCTGGTGCCTTAGCCACTTGAGCCACAGGCGCCAAGCCTTGTTCTTAAATGCTGAAATACCTTGTGGTAAGTGAGATTATTTTGTTTTTAGCTGTCAGTATCTGTTCTGAGTCTTTACAACCTACACAGTAGGAAAAGGATTTTAAAAAGACAAACAGTAGTTTATATAAGGACTTCATGGGTAAGAACTAAGCAAATGAATGCATAATTTATAATTTGGAGTGCAGCATTACTTTGTGGCACATTTAAAATTATTACCCTGATTGATGATTTTGAAAATTCCAGGTACCTTAGATTTCATCCTTTTGTGAAATATTTCTCTAAATACCATCTCTGATTCTGCAAATGTTTATCTTTTTTTGGTTAGCATCTAGCTGGTAGCCAATGAAATCACCCTACATTATCTAGGACAGGAGCCAGGAGCTTGGTCTGACTGCTTAGAGCTACTCTGCTCTTTGTGTAAAACATATTTGGCTGCTGGTCCCTAGATACTTCTCTGAGAGAGCACTTAAAATTGCTCCCTTTGGAATTGTTAGAGTATCATTGAGAAGTAAATTAAAAGACAAATAAAATCAACTCAAGTATTTCTGATACAACCCAACAAAACAGTGTGGTCCCAGGACCATCTTTATCAGAATCATGTAGGATTATTTAAAACCCAGATCCCTGGGCAATAGTGAATCACATAAGGCATCACAATTTCTAGTTCAGGCCTGGGGTCTGCCTTTTATCAGAGTTTATGGTTAATACCTAACCATACCCTGAAGCATACCCTAAGAACCATAGCATTAGGCCTTTACTATCTCTTATTTTGTTAAGAACTTCATTATGATCAAGCAAATACTGAAATAATTCACATATGCTAGTTCTTTTTTTTTTTTGCAGTTTTTTGCCTGGGCTGGTTTTGACCCTCCCACCTCCGGCATATGGGACTGTTGTCCTACTCCTTTGAGCCACAGGCACTGCCCACATGTGCTAATTCTTACATCACAACAAATAATTTAACATGTTTTTTTCAATTTACAAATAATAAACCCATAACCTTTTCCTATATTAAAATGTTAAGTTCATTAATATTAAGTTAATACTTAATATTAATTAACAACTATGAAAACTAACATGACTAGACCCATTTTGTGTTATTCAAATAAAACAGAATTCAAATGCTCAGAGTTAATTCGTATTGATTATAAATGTGTAGTAAAGATACAGACATAAATGTTCCTCTATATTTCTGAGTAACTGTGGTTTCTTAGAAATTTCAGAAACCTGCCCACTTTGAGCTCGTATACTTGAGATCGTATGCTTGTCGCCCTGGGTAGAGTGCTGTGGTGTCACAGCTCATACCATTCAAGTGAGAGCGTGTGGACCAGGAGGAGAATTTGGAGGTAAAGGGATTTCATGTAGCACAGTGCTCAGTATTAAGAGCTGCATCTGGTTTAAGACCCATCAGAACAGGCCTGTCTAACACCTATGTCGAGCATGGTATATGCGAATGGGAGGTCTTCTGTGAAGCAAAAGTAATCATAACAAAAAATTAAGATTGTCAAGGAAGAGAATAAAAAAGGAAGCAATTAAGATGTTTTAGAAGAGAGCAGGCATTTCTTTTCTCCTGCTTTTACTTTTTAAGTTTCATTTCACTTTTATCTTTATTGGAATAACACATGTATAATCTCAAAAACCAAACAGTACTGCAAAGTTTTAACAAAAAAGAGAAGTCATCATCCTCCCTCTCCTCACTCCTGATTTCTGCTACCCATGGTCAACACTTTCAGTCCCTGTAACTGTTTCTGTTGGAACTGACCTCCACGTTTTCTTAAAAAAAAGAAAAGAAAGAAAAGAAAAGAAAAAGGGAAGAAAAAAGTCTATGCTGCTATTTCCAGACTTTTTATTTTAAATATTGTAAGTTAGCAACCTCAACATTGTTGATGAGAATACAACTTTTTTTCCATTCTTCCTTCAACCCTATTCTCTATTCTACTAATATAATTATATTGCTACTTTTTTTTTTCTTTTTTAAGACAGTCTCATTATGTCACCCTGGGTAGAGTGCTGTAGTGTCACAGCTCACAGCAACCTCAAACTCAAGTCTCTTGCCTCAGCCTCCCAAGTAGCTGGGACTACAGGTGCCTGCCACAACGCCCGGCTATTTTTTGGTGTAGTTGTCATCGTTTGGCAGGCCGGGGCTGGATTTGAACCCGCCAGCTCTGGTGCATGTGGCTGGCACCTTAGCCACTGAGCTACAGGAGCCAAGCCTATATAGCTACTTTGAATTAAACAAATATTCAGTATTTCCATTACTATGAACTCCTAAGTTATACGCTTTTCTCCAGTGAAAAATTTTGCAATGAATAAAAGTAATAAACTGAAATAACAATGAAATATGTTTCATACATTTCAAAAAGTTCATGTTATGAGAAAAAGGATTTGTATAATAAAAGAAAACAGGGAACAAATGTGAACCAAGACTCAGAGCACATCCAAATGTGTGCACAAGGACGGCACCTACCAACCCACTCCTGTGTGCTGCTGTTTTCATAATTCCTGAATCAACCACTTGTAAAATATAAGTGTGAACATTAAGAAATACCAAATCCACCTCATGTTTCTGACGTTTATAATGTCAGTGCCAAACTCATAATACCGTCTTTATTGACTCTAAATGTTAAATGTTTCCAAAGTAAAAAGCAAACTTAATTCTTATAGCCTGCTGAGAAAGTTTTGCTAAAATAATGAATTTCACTATTCTTGGGAAAATCTGTCACAGTTTATATTAAAGTAGCATAAGTAACAACATTTATTTGGTGTTCCTTGTTATTTATCCCTTTGTCATTAAGAGTAATGTGGACACGTAATAAAATATCCACTTCAACCATGTTCTAATTAAGTAGAATGTTCGTTAAATCAAATAACTTAACACATCATAAAACATAACACCATATCAAATACCATGCATTCATCTATAAAAATAGTTTCCAAATACTTATTCCCAAATCAGAATTTATGCACATATTAAGAATCAGAGTTTGCTTACAAAAGAAAAGTAACACACACACATTTTTATAATTTAAAATATTTTATACTACACGTGAACAATTTTCAGATTTAAGTTTTGAACCAAGTTTACTTTTTCCTAAGTCATACTTACCTTAACACTTTCTTATAGGCTTGGCGCCTGTGGCTCAAGTGGCTAAGGTGCCAGCCACATACACCTAAGGTGGCGGGTTCAAATCCAGCCCAGCCCGCCAAAAACAACAATGACAGCTGCAACCAAAAAATAGCCAGGCATTGTGGTGGGTGCCTGTGGTCCCAGCTTCTTGGTAGGCAGAGGCAGGAGACTGGCTTGAGCCCAGGACTTAGAGGTTGCTGTGAGCTGTGATGCCTCAGCACTCTATCCAGGGGAATAGGTCTGCCTCAAAAAAAAAAAAAAAGACTTTCTTATAAAAATGTATCTTAAGTGAATAAAGCAGACAAACTTTCCGTAGTATTTCCAATGCCCAGTTACTTCTTACAGAGATTTGAAAATATAAACCTATTCTGATTAAAGATATTTGCTAAGATTTAGGTTATAAACTTTTTTTAAGAGACATGATCTCATTCTGTTGCCCAGACTGAAATGCATTGGCACAATCATAGGTTACTGCAGTCTCAAAACCCTAGGCTCAAGCCATTCTCCTGCCTCAGCCTCCCCAGTGACTGGGACTACAGGAACACATCATCCCACCTAGCTAATTTATTTTTATTTTTATCTTTTGTAGAGATGGGGGTCTCAAAATGTGCTCAGGTTGGGCTCAAATTTCCAGCTTCAAGCAATCCTCCCTCCTTGGCCTCTCAAATTTCTGAGATTACAGGTGGGAGCCACTGCACCCAGACATGGGGTATAAACATTTTGTCAGGCAAACGCTTTAGTGAATAAAATTGACTTTCATTTAAAAATAGACACAATCTCATAATAAGCCCTGGACTTCCAAGTTGAAATACATCTTGAATTTCTAGAGGAGACATATGCTTTATTTAAAAGGGGGAGGGAAAGTTATAAACTTACCAATGTATTGAAAATGCATTCGTTTTAGAGAAGCCAGTGCTGCTTCTGAGTATCCAGATCGCGGGTTAGAATGTGAACATGAACTTCAGAATTCTCTGCTCTTTTTATTCCTGTGGAACGTGAAATACACCTTTGACCTTCAGCAGTGGTCTCATCTGATGGTCTGGGTAATATATTTGATTTTATTTATACGAACCAAGCATTTCCTCCCCCAAAATATCTACTGAGAAAGCCCAAAATCATAGATGTATTTAGAAGTAATAACTACATGACAAAATGAGCCATCACACATAACAAAGTGGAAACTCTGAGCAATATTTTCACCCATGGCTATTTTGCTATCTGTAAGAGCTTTAAGAACTTTGGCACAAGCTAAAATTCTCATCGACCTTTAAAAACTAGAAATAGGAACAAGCACAAGGTCAATCATGGGAAGTGTTCCACTATTTCCAACATAACTAACACACAAAGCAGTGGAGGCCCAGGGAGAGACCTGGGGTCCGCCGTGACACAGGGTCATGCAGAAGAAGAATATCCCTTCTATGGTCATGACCGTTCTAACTTAAAGCCTACATCCCTCTCTGGAGGATGAAACAAAACTGATTCCACACTAATGGAAAAGCAGAATTACCTTCAATGGTCCCAGTACAGGCAGTCTCCAGGTTACAAATGAGACAGGCTCTGTCGGTTTGACCTTCAGTTGAATTTGTATGTGAGTTGGAACAGGTACACTTACCCAGCACCTGGAACACCCTCTGTTCCTAAGTCAAATGTCAGCTGCACGTTTGTAGCTTGGGGACTGCCTCTGTTAAAAGTCTTAGGAACACTGCTTTTGCCTTTAAAACCTCCACAAATGGGCTCAGCACCCATAACACAGTGGTTATGGAGTAGGCCACATGCACCAAGGCTGGCAGGTTTGAACCCGGCCTGGGCCAGCTAACCAACAATAACTGCAACAACAAAAAAATAGCCGGGCATTGTGGTGGGTGCCATAGTCACAGCTACTTGGGAAACTGAGGCAAGAGAATCACTTAAACCTGAGAGTTTGAGGTTGCTGTGAGCTGTGACGCCATAGCACTCTACCCAGGGCAACAGCTTGAGACTCAAAAAAAAATTAAAAAAAACGTCCACAGGTGGCAAAATTAAGGTGACATCAACTCACTGATACAATGAGGCAGATCACTGACTTTTTGAGAAATTTAAAAATGCATACAACATTCATTAAATGAAGATTTCTCTACGTATTGGTTATTGTTCATTGGTTCATTTATTCAAAAAATATTTACTGAGTTCCTACAGGTATTTTTCAGTAAGTGAAAAAGAATATTATTCCTCTCAAGATTGCAATGTCCTTGTGGTTACAGAGGAGATAATCGAAACAAATCTAAAAGTGTTGCCGTGAACTGCAAATCTCCTTTCATTATATGTCTAACCTCAACGTACGTGCTACTTACATTTTATTCTAATACACATTATAAAAGCTTTGACAACTGCTAAGCATGTTACTCAGTGAAACACAATTTTTTATCATTTGAAATTTTGTTTCTAGATATCATAAATGAAACTTATTTTGTTACTATATCAATGGCTCAAACCTTTCTAAATCAAATAAAAAGAAAACTTATTTTAGTCAACAAAATAGAAGGACGCCTTATACATTTGTTATTTTAATCTTTCAATAACAAAATATTTGTTTGAACTAGACTTCTTACGGATTCGATCTGAAAACTGAGAATTTTGACCACTCTTTCATTATATTTCAGCAAGTTTTAGTTCAGAGAGAGAGGGAGGAAGAAGACTGAAATTCTATGGGCCTTTGATCAAAACCATCAGTGACAAAAAATAAGGTAGAAAATGAAGAATTGTTAGATGAGCATTATACTGCCAGGACTTTAGGCATGCTTAATTGCCTTTACCTAGTATCTTGCTAATGTCTCACGAGCCACAAGGGAAGCTGGAGGAGTGTAGATAGATTAATATAAAATGAACTTAGGGCTGTGCCTGTGGCTCAGTGAGTAGGGCGCCGGCCCCATATACCGTGAGGGTGGTGGATTCAAACCCAGCCTGGCCAAACTGCAACCAAAAATAGCCAGGCGTTGTGGAGGGCGCCTGTGGTCCCTGCTGCTTGGAAGGCTGAGGCAAGAGAATCGCCTAAGCTCAAGAGCTGGAGTTGCTGTGAGCTGTGTTGCCACAGCACTCTTCCGAGGGCAACAAAGTGAGACTCCATCTCAAAAAAAACTGCTAAAAAAGACAACTCAAGTGTGTGGGGTCAGGGGCTCCGTTTTTCTGGTGCCTCAGTCTAACATCCTTACCATGGTAAAGAAATATGTCATCAAAATAAAACAAGGAATGTCTCTAGGGTTGGTTCAACAATGTATGCAAAATTTCACTTCTAAGACTTTTGGATCCTCCCAAATTAGAGCATTTTTTAATTAAAACAATTGCATTTACTTAGAAGCATTCAGAATATCAACAAAACAGCTGCAACTTTGTTTTGTTGTGTTTGTTTTGCAATGACAGAGTGGTTTTCAGTTAGCAGAACAACACTTATTTTGCATAAGCTACATCAGAGACAAGTACGGACGAGCGGGCGACTGCTATCCTCCTATGCAACCAGTCTGTGCCCTGCACCTGCGAGAACTTGCCTGCAGTTTCCAGTTCACAACCCCCTTACTCTCCCCGGTGAGGTTAGTGCTACTGAAAATACCACCAGGACAGAGCTATCTAATGACACATTCAGTCTTGTGACTGTGCAAAAAAAGACATTGCACAGTTAAAAAAAAAATCTTACACCGCCTTCCATTTCAATTTTTTTTTTTTTTTTTTTTTTTTAGAGACTGAGTTGTCTATAGGGGTGTTAAATGCTTTATAGGCAAGAAAAGAAAAAAGCTGTGCTAGAACAGATTCATCTTCTTTTTTGTTTTTATTTTGGTATCATTATTATTATTTTGAAGTTGGGTCTTGCTGTGTCACTCAGGCTAGAGTGCAGTGGTGTCTTCATAGCTTACAGCAACCTCAAACTCCTGGGCTCAGGCAATCCTCCTGCCTCAGCCTCCCGGAGTGCTGGGATTAGGGGTGAGCCACCGCGCCCAGCCCATCGTTATCTTCTTTTGCATTCTCATCCTTATCTTCCTCCTTTCCTTGCTTTTCTTCAGCCTTGAGGACTCCCTTTTGCTGCCTTAGACTTCCCTTTAGCTCACTATGCAGCAATATCCGTTCCTATCAGCTTTGCAAACTTCTTTTCACGGGGCTGCTTTCCATCTTTTTATCACCTAGAAGGCAGATTGCATTTCGTGTTAAATTCCGAGCAGCACAGAACAAATAAGAAGAATGTTGAAATAGAGGCAAGAGGGTCAGAAAAAACAATCTGAATTTATTTTTAAAGTGCTTCAGGGCTCGGCGCCTGTGGCTCAAGTGGCTAAGGCGCCAGCCATGTACACCCAAGGTGGCGGGTTCGAATCC
>NW_003852417.1:1690936-1694422 GCF_000181295.1 Otolemur garnettii
TGAAGTCTATCTTCCACTCAATCTAACAAACCATTCCTGCTGCAAGCATGGCCATTTTTCTTTCTGGAATTTGCTCAGAAGGAAGAATACTTGCTGAAAACAGCACTCCTCATTAACACTTTTGGTGTGAAAAGGATTTTAGCTGATAATGTACAGAATACAGAAGAAATGGAAAATCCCGAAAGATCAGGCTACACGTCTACATTCTGAATGACACGGGCTCCACGGTCATTTCCTGAAACGGCAAGTCATGATGGAAATGAAGATTGACAAGGTTTGCTCTTGGAGTGATTCGTAATCTGTGGTGACATTCAACATGGGATGAGCCCGCGAGTGGGGAAGGAGCACTTGGAGGAGGAGGTAAGAGAACCAGGTCTTAAATACTAAACTAGGCTCTTGGTATTGAACCCATGTTTCAGAATAACAACTCTAAGAAGGTGTCCCATTTTTTCAGGAGAGAAAGGAAGGAAAATGAATTTGTAAACACGAATTTACATTTATATCCTGCCCTCTTTCAAAACGGATTCGATGCAGAGTACTATGAAAGTTGGGACTATAATAAACCATTAATACAGCAGTTCTCAACCCATGGGTCGCATGGGTCTCAATCCCCTGTGGGGATTGAACGACCCTTTCACGGGGGTCACCTAAATACATTCTGCATGTCAGATATTTACAAGTCATAACAGTAGCAAAGTTATGAAGTAGCAATGGAAATAATTTTATGGTTGGGGGTCACCACAACATGAGGAACTGTATGAAAGGGTCGCAGCATTAGGAAGGTTGAGAACCACTGCTAACACAACAACCAAAATAAAATGGCCAAGTATTAGTAAGAGAACATAAAAAAAGATCATAATAGAAATCTTGGGCTGAGGAAATCTTCCGCAGATAAGCACAGACTTTGCTCTGAGTTTCTTGGGGATGGAGACAAAAAGGGAAACACACTGGTTACATATTTTTCATTGTCTTGGAAAATGAAACATTCCAGTTCACGAGGAAACAAACTTTCTCTGGGGCTGGTAACTGAGAGGGACGAGGCGAGTGGGTAGATACTATGCAAAGTGAATAGCTTACTAGACAATGCTCCCCAGTAGTTTCACAAAGAAGGCACAGAAATGCTGCTTAAGACCGTTTCTTACGAGGCCTTTTGATAAAGTGGAGGCATACTATGAAGCTTTTCTTCTAGGATGAAGGGATGCAAGTTGAGTCCAAGCTTTCTAGAGATTTGAGATACAGGGATAAAACTTGGAGAACCTTGAGAACAAGGCCCTTGGCAAATATCAGTTGTCTCAGCTGGGTTTTTTTTTTTTTTTTTTTTTTTTTGAGACAGATCCTCAAGCTGTCCCTCTGGGTAGGGTGCTGTCACATCACAGCTCACAGCAACCTCCAACTCCTGGGCTCAAGCGAGTCTCCTGCCTCAGCCTCCCAAGTAGCTGGGAGCACAGGCACCCGCCACAACGCCCGGCTATTATTTTTGGTTGCAGTCGTCATTGTTGTTTGGTGGGCCCACGCTGGATTCGAACCTGCCACCTTAGGTGTATGTGGCTGGTGCCTTAGCCACATGAGCCATAGGCGCCGAGCCTCAGCTGGGGTTTTGATGTGACAATTGATAATCTGAAGCTGTAATGAGAAGCTGAAGGATGGATAACCAGTGCTGTAGCTGCATAATTGCTCCCATGACCAGATACCCGAGCACCAGAGAGCCCTTTTGTGACCACTGGGGAGCCTGTGTTCTTACCAAACGAAAGACTGTGCCCTGCACCCTGGAGGTGGGCCACACACACATGCAGGTTCTTTAGCTACATCCATTTTTTTTACTTTTCAGATTCAGCTTTTTCCACTGGAACATTTGAAAGTCAATTTTACATCAGAGTGGATCCAAATTGAATATCCCGGGAGGTTATTTTTAACCTTTCTATCATTTAAAGTGTATCTTTCAGAACCTTCCTTTTAGTTTGATATCAGCCTTTGCACTAAGTGGTTTCATTTACTACACTTTAACTTTTTCTCAATAATAGACCAAAAATTACCTGTATTCTTGTTATCAAAAATCAAACAGATGCTAGATCTGAATGTTCAATGTGACATATTCTGGAGGAATGATCAGTGATCAACCAGGGGTCTCCTGAGGGTTGTTGTGGCTTCATTTGGTTCACGTGACTTCTTCTTTTTGTTGTTGTTGTTGTTTTGTTTTTTTTGAGACAGAGCCTCAAGCTGTCCCCCTGGGTAGAGTGCTGTGGCATCACAGCTCACAGTAACCTCCAACTTCTGGGCTCAAGTGAATCTCCTGCCTCCACCTCCCAAGTAGCTGGGACCACAGGCGCCTGCCACAACACCTGGCTATATATTTTTTGGTTGCAGCCGTCATTGTTGTTTGGTGGGCCCGGGCTGGATTTGAACCTGCCACCTTAGGTGTATGTGGCTGGCGCCTTAGCCACTTGAACCAGGGCTGAGCCGGTTCACATGACTTCTAACTATCGCCTTATTTCTCTCCTGGAAACAGGTACGTGTGTAAGATCCACTGAGATTGAAAGATGTGAAATGTATTCTGTGTGCAAAGTGCATTGTAGGACACAGCTGCAAGTGGAAGAAGATTACTGCCTCTGCCTGGAACCCCACCCCCACTCCCCAGGAAGGCAGACCAGACTGTAGGGGATGGCGACAATCCCTTTACGCAGAAAGTAAATAGATAAGGAAAGCAACCAGATGGTTTAACACTCCTCAGTGACTTTTTTCCACCTATCCCTTTTCTTTTCATGGTATAAGAGATTAGACTATGTCATTCTGCCTCCCCAGACTATCTCATATGTTAAGTTCCTCCTGAACAAACCTCTGACTGCCTCCCGACCTGGAGTGGCTGCCTTTGCTTTGGTGTGAGGCTTCTCTCTGATTACAGAAGGTGGTTTCCCAGCAATTGTGCTATCCAATAGAGTAGGCATTATCCACATGTGACTATATTTAAGTTTAAATTAATTACAATTCCATTCTATTAAAAACTCAGCTGATGTAGCCACATTTAAAATGGTCAGTGGTCACCTGTGGCTAAGAGAGACCGTGAGTGAGCATGTCATCACCACAGAAAGTTCTAGTGGGCAGCTCTGTTCCCAGAAAGAGAAGGGAGGGCTATCAGAGTAAGAAGCAATATCTGTGAAGTCATGGCTAGTAGGTCAATGGAATCAGTGGCAAGTTGAATGTACTTGAGATCCAGAGGAAAGGATTTTTTTTTTTTTTGAGACAAAGCCTCAAACTGTCGCCTTGGGTAGAGTGCTGTGGCATCACAGCTTACAGCAACCTCCAACTCCTGGGCTAAAGCGATTCTCTTGCCTCAGCCTCCCAAGTAGCTGGGACCACAGCTGCCTGCCACAAAACCTGGCTATTTTTTTTTTTTTTGTAGTTGTCATTGCTGTTTGGCAGGCGCAGGCTGGATTCGAACCCGCCAGCTCTGGTGTATGTAGCTGGCGCCTTAGCCACTTGAGCTACAGG
>NW_003852417.1:1694442-1702199 GCF_000181295.1 Otolemur garnettii
TTTTTGGTTGTAGTTGTCATTGCTGTTTGGCAGGCGCAGGCTGGATTCGAACCCGCCAGCTCTGGTGTATGTAGCTGGCGCCTTAGCCACTTGAGCTACAGGTGCCCAGCCAAGGATTTGGGTCTAATGAAAAATTTTTAAAAAGTTAAAACAGTAGCTCATTTGGGACAAGAGGTAGAATTAATTATAAGGGTCATCACTGTCAAGATGAAGGTTCAGGAAAAGCAGAACCACCTGACCAAAATCTAGTGGGGACAGGAAGTGCCTGGAGGGAACATTTGGTGGGACTTTGTACTTATTGCCCAAAAATCATTTGGGATAAACAAAGTCATAAGGTTTGGGGGTGGGGCACAACTACAAAAGGAACTCTAACATATGCAAATATCGTGACCTAGTTGTTTGTACCTTCACATTAACCTGAAATTACAAAAAAAAATCATGAAGATTTATTTTATGGTCTCCTCGGACTCTTGAGTGTTCATGTGTAACCCTCAGATTCATCCACTGTTTCCCAGTCTCACTGGAAATTGGGGTCATTTTCTGAATTGAGTGGTGTTCTGGGGAAACCCTCTGTTTTAGCACATAGCGGAGGGCAGGGTCCCCCATACCACACACACCATTCCCTATACTCCTGCTCACCCCAAGCATCTAGTAACTTACAGTACGTAGCACAGGCTGCACGGCACTCTGTCAGCAGCGAGATGGCCTTGTTTCAAAAGGTTCTCACCTATTTGTTTATTACTTGGGTGTGACCTTTCCTTCTGCCAATATTTCACATTCTCTTGAACAAGTTTTTGTTTTGTTTTGAGACAGAGTCTCGCTTTGTTGCCCTTGGTAGAGTGCTGTGGTGTCACAGCTCACAGTAACCTCAAACTCTTGGGCTTAAGTAATTCTATTGTCTCAGCCTCCCGAGTAGCTGGGACTACAGGCGCCCGCCACAACACCTGGCTGTTTTTTTGTTGTGGTTGTCATTATTTGGCAGGCCTGGACAGGGTTCGAACCCGCCAGGCCTGGTATATGTGGCTGGTGCCCTAGCCACTGAGCTATAGGTGCCAAGCCTCTCTTGAACACGTTTGCCCATAAATGGTGCCCTGTACAAATGATGGCACTGTAGATCTTGCCAGAGTGTCATGGAAGCATTTCAAGCCAGATGTCAAAAACCAAGTTTTATACTGAGGAGGAAAAAAATGGTAGAGAGGACAGAGGCTGATGATAAGCAGTCAATTAAGGATGTTGGAAGTCCTGAAACATCTAGAGGGTATCATAAAATAGCCTGGGACGAATGACCAAGCACCTGGACAGTGGCTGGAGGGGCCCTGGGCCGGCAGTGACTGCTAAGGGGATGGGGAGAGCACGGGAGCAGTTGCCAGTGTATAATGCCAGAACTCATCACCACAGGTGGACAGGCAGAACTGCTCCCAAAAGCTTATGGTGCTGATTTGCTCACAGTTCTCACCTCCAGAAGCGCCAGGACTAAATGTGGGACAAGTAGAATTCTTATGGTATCGTTGTTCCCATTTTCTAAATACTTAACTATGTGCTGGGCACTAGGCTGATCACTTTTCATGAACTAGCTCATTTAATCTTGATGGCAACACTGTGGGGCATTTTTATTATACACATTTCAGAGAAGAAAACTGAGGTAAAGCAAGAATACGTGAACTGGACCATGGTCATGCCTCTGGTATATTTTTGAACTAGGACCCAAACAAAGTGCACGTTCAGAGTCTAAGTCATATCACCATGTCCAGTGTCTGGGCACAGCTCAGCCTTTCAGAGTTGCAGTCTCTAATACCCTTCATGTTGTGGAAGTACATTTCAACACCCTGAATCAAGGTGGGCATGCTAAGGAAGAAGCATGCCTGGGAAAAGGGAGTCGGCAAAAGCAAAGACGTTGGCTCTCGGAAGTGTTTACCTTCCTTCAAACCTCGTGGGATGGCTGGTGGCAGCAGGATGACCCTGAAGATATAGAAATGGGGAAATGCCCAGTGCATTAAAATCTTCCCCTTCAAATAGTGATAGGAAACTCTTGAGACTTTTTTTTCATACTAACTCAACCCTTGGACAACACCTTCCAAATTTTCCAACAAAGCTGTCATGTCATTAACTGTTTTACAGTAATAATCTCTAAAAAATGTTTACCCTTTTACCATTTCCACCTTATCAACTTAGGTGCCTAGGTCTGATCAGAAGTATATCAGTCTGTCCTAGAGCAAAGCATCCCTTTATATTTTGATGGCTCAGAACAAGCTTCTAGAAGCCACTGTACTCTTAGCTCCTCCCTAGAAGAACAATATATTATCAATTACCTCAAAGTCAAAACGATTTATTTACCATTCAAATAGTTAACACCAGACAAGTCTACTTTACATATCAGCTTGTTCAAAAGATTTGGAAGTTGTTTATAAATACCTTATTGTTCTAAACGCTCTCAAATGAACTCTGGTTCAAAGTAGAAATAGGTAGGCTCAGCGCCTGTGGCTTAAGTGGCTAAGGCGCCAGCCACATACACCTAAGGTGACGGGTTCGAATCCAGCCTGGGCCTGCCAAACAACAATGACGGCTGCAACCAAAAAAATAGCCAGGCATTGTGGCGGGCGCCTGTAGTCCCAGCTACTTGGGAGGCAGAGGCAGAAGTATTGCTTGAACCCGGGAGTTGGAGGTTGCTGTGAGCTGTGATGCCACAGCACTCTACCCAGGGGGACAGCTTGAGGCTCTGTCTCCAAAAAAAAAAGTAGAAATAGGTGTCTGACAATCAATTTTTTTCCTTAAAAACCTGCTAGGCCTTTCCTGCGTTAGAGAGATACTCTTGGACTTCAGTCTGTCTTAGGATGTTTAAAGTGTATGATGTGGCAATGCTATTAAAGCAGAGATGCTTGCCTATTTCCAGTATTTATTGGTAGATATATTCTTTTAGACGCTTGAGATTCATAAGTAAATAAGGTAAAGTCTCTGTTCTCATGAGCCTTCATTTCCAGGAGAAACTAACAATAACTATTTAAGGATTTAACAATTGGCTATAGAAAAAAAGAGAGAGAGACTTGACTTCCAGTGTTTGCAGATTTCTGTGTAAACATCACAATTATGGCCAATTTCAACTGGTAACAAGATGTCGCTGAACTCGCAGGAACTGATGTGAGCCAACTCCAGCACACCATTGGATCCGAATCAACTTTTCCATAGCTTGGATCTTCAGACAGCCCAATGGGGAGAGTCAGGATTTTAAAAAATGCAATCAATTTTAAAAACCCAAAACTAAAATATGCAGAAGTTTCACAAATCAAATAACATGTAAAACAGAAGAATCTCTTATCATTATCCTCATAGCATGTGATCTAATAAAGAATAACAAAATTCAAGAAACAGGAAACAAGCCCTACCAGGAAGAGGGAAAACAATAAAGGCTCTGTCAGTTTATAGCTTAAACCCATTAAGACCGAGAATTGTTCTTTCCAAATACCTTGTCTTTATTCTGAAAACCTTCAGACTCATTCTTACCTAACTTATGCTGTTAACAATTACAAAGTTTTAGAAATGTGTTTTCACTGAGAGCAATGACCACATATTGAGTGTCTAATACACACCAGATATTCTAATGCATTATCTGTACAGTGAATCTGTAAAGTAGCCATTATCCATTTTCAGGGATAAACCAAACAATTCACCTAAAGTCTCCCATTAGCGAACCGTCAGTCTAGGATTCAAATCAATGCCTGTCTGATTCAAAAGTCACATTTTTTTTTCTTTCTCATGTTGAATGCTTTTGGTTTACAAACAGGTTCAGAATAAAATGTGATTTTAAAAAATACTTGATTTAATCAATCCATTCCCTGAGGACTTGGGGTTTGGGACACCCCTCTAAGTTAGGAGATGGCCTTAAAGCAGAAGAATCAGTCCCCTGATACAGATTTATCCTTTAGCTAGTCCAAGGAACTCCATGACAACAGGGCACACTCATTATCACTGCAGGTGGGACCACTGGTGATTATTAAATTTATGGTGACTCCCAGGTTGTTACTATTACAGTTGGTGGGCACCTGGCTGTGCAGGGTCAATGCTGGGCAGTGACACAGAAATCCGTCTCCCTAATCCTGCCTTTAAGTAGCGAGGGTTTCCTGCACAATCAGACTCACAGCCTCTCACGTGCTGTTTGGCACATAGATTTGGAATCACCTTAGTGAACCCCCAAAAGTAATCAATATTTTAAGCAATTGTACGATGATGGAATTTTGTAGCTGGATAATACTTCAGAGGTTATCCAGCTCAGCAACTTCCTGAAGGTCACCCAAGGAGTTGGCAAACCAAACTCAGGTGCAACTCAAGGTCTCTGGATGCCGAGTCAGACGTTCTTCCACAGCACCATGTGCTGCTCCCTGATGATGTAACCAGCACAAGACAAATCCCCAAGGACCACACCCTCTAGAATTTATTACCTTGGGTTTAGCAGATAGAATAGTGTAAAAAACCCTGTGGATTCTCAGGCTTTGAAGCATAACTAATAAAGGGCACAATAATGGTCTTTGTATAAGATTTTTACACTATTTTACATGCACTAAGCTTACTAATAATAATTCCTTAGGTGCTTATAACATTTTATAATTTATGGAACACTTTTTAATGTATCATCTCATGATTATTAATCTTATCAAGTGGCCAAGAATGATTATTCCCATTTTATGGATTAAGAAACTGAGTCCAAAGAATTTCAAGGCCTTGCCACACAGTTGGTGCGGCAAGTAAGCCAGTGCTCCTTTCTCACAACATCTAACAGGGGATTCAGAATAGCAGACTTTGATAAACTCATGACAAAGGCACAGAGCTCTAATTTAGGGATTGTATCCAAGATTATATATACAATCTACGGCAGTTGGTCCAAGACCTAAATATGTCACAAGATGTTCTTCTAGCTACAGCATAGGACTTCCCCAACTTTCGTTAATCCTGTGGATGGAACACTATTCACATATACCAAAAACATACCGGTCTTTCCAAATTTGGCAACTCTCACCCTGCTAGGCAATGCGACTGGAAAATCTAATATCTCAAAAGGCGTTTGTGCTCCTGCCAGATCCAAATCCTGTGCATCTGTGGGTTTTTCCATTCCATGTGTAATGGATTTGAATCTTTTGGGGAGGTGTTTCCTCACAAGCAGAGGTAATAGACATTCTTTCTCTTGTGCGCCTTATGATGAAATAATTACTTGGCGGTCAACAAGCAAAATCTTTCCTGCCAATTTAGAACTGCACCAAGAAAAGAGTTGGGGAAAATTCCAAGATGCAGTTCAGATTTTGATCCTAGAATGTCATGTGAATTATAACAGTCTCTGGTTAAAAGGAGAACATTCCATTTTCTTACGAAAGTGGGGTAGAATCTTAGCGTATCTTCTAGAGTACATGATTTTCTCTTATATAAGTGTCTAAAGAGATAAAATTTCCATATTTACCTTTAGGAGATCGTCACATAATTGAGGGTGGAATGATCTAGGTGAAAGGTCAGAAGAACTTTTTGTTGTTATTTAACTAGATGATAATAATTTGTTATACTGCCTGAGAATGTATCAGAAATATCTACTGTCATAAATTCTGGGAAGTTCGCTTGTATCTTTTGAATCCTCATTCAAAGCAGAATTCATTATTTTTAATGCAAATATGTAAGAAAGGTGTAGACAGTACACAGAGGAAAATGCAGAAAGACAAAAAAGAAAGACATCAGCCAAAGTCATCTGATATATTCTTAAGTGTGCAATTAAAGCAGTTGGACACATAATCTTTCTTTTAAATTGCATCCTTTTTGAGCTAGCATTTTTCTCCGGGCCAGTTATATTATAGACATAATTCTAACCTTCTTCCAAATCCACACTATGGAGTATCTGCCATCTAGGATCTCAAGATGTCTCACTACCCTGGCTGTACAATGTATGAAGTGTTTATTTCGTGGCTCAAGTTATTTTAACGGGACTCCTATATAAAATTTAGTTCTCAGGCTTGGCATCTAATAGGCAGTGGCTAGGACACCAGCCACATACATCAGAGCTGGCAGGTTCGAATCCAGCCTGGGCCTGCCAAACAACAATGACAACTACAACCAAAAAATAGCTGGGCGTTGTGGTGAACATCTGTAGTCCCAGCTATTTGGGAGGCCGAGGCAAGAGAATTGCTTAAGCCCAAGAGTTTGAGGTTGCTGTGAATTGTGATGCCACCTCACTCTATCAGGGCAACATAGTGAGACTCTATCTCAAAAAAAAAAAAAATTAGTTTTCAGACTATGTAATTATTAAATATATTTGTGTAATAATACTGCCTTAGGATCAGATCAATTTTGATGGGGAAAAAGCTACAAAAGTCACATTTGCTGGTGTGAGTCTTAAGCTCAAAAATATTTCTTAGCATTAAAACCCTGTAAATAGGCAAGAGAACCACAAGATTTACTAAGTACATGAGAATATCTCCATGAAGCAGTCAAAATTAGATATGAAATGAATATATTGGGCTGGCCAATAGTTTAAATAAATAATCGAATAATGGCAATCCATGACAATATTTTGAGACACATTTCACTACCTTACGGAATACTTTGATAACTCAAACTATTGTACCAAGTGAAATAATTTAAAAACCTGTATAGAAGGCTGGCATTGGAATTGATTCTGGGTGCCAAAAAGCGATAAAACAGACCTGCCTGTCTAAGGATTTTGTTGACTCACACAGCTTCTTTCTCCTTGCCAGTTTGTTTGTTTGCCAAGTTTTATTGATTATGTGGGACATTCATTTTGAACTCTAGCTTTTGAGGATTTCCTGTCAATAATACTACCAGACTTTCCAAGAACTTCTTCATTCTATGTCTCAAGAGTCATCAAGTTTTAGGAGTTTGATACTGAAAAGACTCAGAGAGATCTGTCTCTTTTTGCTAGAACTCTGTCCAAGACAACTGAAAACCCAGTGGCATTTTTACCTGCAGTAAACAGTGATTTCTGATTCAAGAAAAATTTGTGAAATGTGCTAGACTGCTCTCCCAGGAGGATAAAATCCTGTATTTGTTCATTATACTGGTCGTGTGACTGTCACTTATGCCAACATAGTCTTGAAAGTAAACAGAGAAAATTCACAGCTTTTTGTGTACTGACTTTCTCTCACAGAGCCTCCATTCTCTTTTTCCAGTCTCCTTACTTTGGAACTATAGAAAATAATCCAACAGGGGATTTTCTGTTTTAAGATGGTAGAATGAATGACATGCCCATCTCCTTTTCCTCTTGAAAATCGTCTGAAAGCAAACAAAGAGAAATGAAAGCTGCAGGCCCGAGGCACAGTGGCTCAGGTCTGTAATCCCAGCACTCTGAGAGGCTGAGGGTGGATCCGTGAGCTCAGGGGTTGGACCTCGGCCTGAATAAGCAAGACCCCATCTCTATAAAACAAACCAATGTTGTGGCTGGTGCAGGAGGACGTCTTACGCCCAAGAGTTTGAGGTTTCTGTGAGTTATGACACCACGTTGACACTCAACCCAGGGTGACAGAGTGAGACTGTCTCAAAAAAAAGAAAAGAACAGATATACACTTGATCTTAGCCAAAAGGCTGAGAAGCAATTAAAAAAAAGAAAAGTTGTGAACACAAATTCTTTCATAAAGTCAGGTGACTTCTGAAGACCCAAGCCTTAAGCTACGAAGACTGATAGTGCTAAGAGGAGCAACGGGTTCCTCAGCCGTGTGGAGCAAGGGGAGGCGAGGAAGGGGACACTGGTGAGAAACAGCCCTGCCCACCTG
>NW_003852417.1:1702870-1704070 GCF_000181295.1 Otolemur garnettii
CCCCACAGTCTACACTCCTGTCCCCAGTCCTACCCACCCCCGTATGTGAATGCCCACATGCTCACACACACACACCCCACAGTCTACACTCCGCTTCCCAGTCCTACCCACCTCCCGTATGTGCATCCCACATGCTCACACACACACCTGCTGTTCAGCTTGTCTGTGTCCCACTCCTTAACATGAGATTCAAGGATTGCTGGACAATTGAGAAGTGTTCCCATGTAAACAAATAAGAATAAAACTAAGGTGGGGGAGAAAATTGCCCAAAAGCATCTGATATATTCCTAAGGGTGCAATTAAAGCACTAGATTAACAAACATACTTTCCTTTTTTTGGAACAATCTTACTTTTTGATTACACGCTTTGTGGAGACAGCATTTTTCTCCAGAACACCTATATTATGGAAGTAATTCTAATTTTGGAGGTCAGAGGAAGTCAGTCAATGTTCATATGGATTAATGTTAATAACCTCAGAAAGATGGGAAAAAACACTGTGTCCACAAAACAAGAACAGAAAGTTAATTTTAAAGAAACCTATAATGAGCTGAAAAGAAAGGTAATAGTGTACATACTGAATAGTAATGTAATCAAAACTATATGAGGTTTTCAATAAATGGTGCTGGGACAATTCGATATGCACATGCAGAAGAATGAAGTTGGACCCCTACCTCACACCATACAGAAAAAAATTAAGTCAAACTTGTAGACCTCAGTTTAAGGGCTGAACTTTTAAAGCTCACATAAGAGTAAAACTATGTGATCTTGGGCTATGGTTTCTTAGATATGACACTAAAAGCATAAATAACAAAAGAAAAAATAGATGAAACTGGATTATATAAAAATTTAAAACTTTTTTCCTCAAAAGACTGTATGTAGCAGACCATTAGGGGTCCTCAAACTTTTGAAACAGGGGGCCAGTTCACTGTCCCTCAGACCATTGGAGGGCCGGACTATAGTTTAAAAGGACAGGCAGCGGTGACAAAAATACCTGGTGGGCCAGATAAATGTCCTCGATGGGCTGCAGCTTGAGGACCCCTGTTAGCTCATGGGAAGGAGAAGTGAGAATTAAGCTCAGAACACTCTGTAATTATAAGAAACACCTGTAACGGGAGGCCCCTATGGCTCAAAGGAGTAAGGCGCTGGCCCCATATACCAGAGGTGGTGGGTTCAAACCTGGCCCCAGCCAAAAACTGCACC
>NW_003852417.1:1704474-1705544 GCF_000181295.1 Otolemur garnettii
GAGTCTCCTGCCTCCACCTCCCAAGTTGCTGGGACCACAGGCACCCGCCACAACGCCTGGCTGTTTTTTGGTTGCAGCCATCATTGTTGTTTGGTGGGCCGGGCTGGATTTGAGCCCGCCAGCTCAGGTGTACCTGGCTAGCACCCTAGCCACTTGAGCCACAGGCGCCGAGCCTGCCCAAGGCCCTTCTTAGAAGACTGCTAAGATTTACTCTCCTATTAAGACGGTTTCTCTGCCTCGAAGACTGTCTTTCTCTCTCTCTCCCTTTGACGAATAGCCCTCAGGCACCTAAGGGGAGTTGATCCCGAGCAGAGTAGCACTGGGGTCTGCGTCAGGACAATAGATAAGTCAGGGTGGTGACTTGGCCAGTCCTGGGCCCTGACAAAAGACACCACCCAGAAAGCAAAAAAGACAGTTTATAGAATGGGAGAAAATGTTTGCAAATAATTTGCCTGACAAGGGAATATATAAAGAACTCTTAACAGCACCCTTGTGGTTTCCAGAGGCTCCCGGCTGCAGGACAGCATGGGGAAGAGTGGGACAGTTCGACTCCATGGACTCTCTGGTCCGTGACCTAGCCTAGGCGCCATGTTTGAGGTGGTATCAACATCCTATGGAAAAAGAATTCAGAATTCTTGCAGGGAAGCAGTGAAAAGGAAAAAGCAGAAAAGATAGGAAATATGATGGTCACGTTGAAAGTAAGCCATTAACCCTTCCAAAGGATATTGACCTTCACCTAAAACAGAGTCAGTGACAGAAGTGGACACTGTAGCACTGCCTTCCTTTCCAGAACAGCAGCGGCTGGCGGACCTCACAGGGCAGCTACGGCTGTGTATCTAGTAAGTGAAGTCTACCACAACTTTATGAAGCCCACACAGAAAATGAGTATCCCCTTAGTCTGAAATTAATCAGTCCTTTGGCTGAGAATGGAATTCCAGGTTGAAAATTATTTCCTTGGCTCAGCGCCTGTGGCTCAAGCGGCTAAGACGCCAGCCACATACACCTAAGGTGGCGGGTTCGAATCCCCAGCCCGGGCCCACCAAACAACAATGATGGCTGCAACCAAAAAA
>NW_003852417.1:1706659-1712323 GCF_000181295.1 Otolemur garnettii
CGCTTGAGCCCAGGAGTTGGAGGTTGCTGTGAGCTGTGATGCCACGGCACTCTACCCAGGGGGACAGCTTGAGGCTCTGTCTCAAAAAAATAAAATAAAAATAAATCAAAATAAATAAATAAATAAATAAATAAACCTAGCCCAGAAATGTGTGGAGCAGATGAAGAAAGATTAAGCAGGGTGAATGAGAACAGCTGCACTGCAGACAATGGTGACTGAGGCTTTCACTACCTTTGTGTCACTGCCCTGCAGCGTGGGGCTCCTCTGCTAATGCTGCTTCACACAACTCTACTTTTGAAAACATTAGATAATCATTCCTGGGGGATTTATCCAGAATCTCTCTCTACCTTGCCAGTGGATAATCGCCTACTCCCCAGTTCTGTTCACTCTGAATTACCATCTGCTGATGGGAAGATGAAGGTAACTGTTACACTAATAACAGTGGCACTCAGCAGCTTAAAAAATACTTTCACTCCTCTCCTTCTTTGAGAACTTTTGTCTTTTCTGATCTGGTGGATTGCTGCTTGCCTCTTTTCTACAAGCTTTTTGGACATATTTATCACCAGTATCTGACTGTGGCATGACTCTCAGTTAACAAAGAGGATTAACAAGTCTCAACTATGTGTGACCTTGACGGGCTGATGAAAACCAGAAAAAAGCAAATACAAAGGAAAAAAAACCCAAAATATCTTCTTTTAAATTCTTCCTCTGTATCCTCAGGGTGAATGAATGTTATAATATTTAAAATAGATTGTTTGATGTTACACTGTGGCATTGGAATTTTAAGTTTTTGGATTCACAGATGTGTGAGGGCTATCTACAAGGATAATACTTACAGTCGCCTTGGTTTACGGAAACCTCCAGCAGTCTTTGCAACATCTCATATGACTCCTGTTACTGATTAATTGCATTCAATTGCATTAATGTACTGTTAATCGTCATAGTAGTTACCTATACAACAGTCTTCAACCTGAGCTATGCTTTAGCAGAGGGAAAAGTGCTAAAGTCACTTCTGTCGGTAAATTATCAGTTGCTCATCAAATAACACCCACAATAAAATCCAACAGAAAGGAAGAGATTGCTTCTGTATGTTACAGTAAAGAAAGCTGTACAGTTAATTTAAATTTAATGAGAGTGTACATGCTTAAGCACCGCTGCTAGAGAACAGCAAGATAGGTGTTTTATTTTTATTTTATTTTATTTTTGAGACAGAGGCTCAAGCTGTTCCCCTGGGTGGAGTACCGTGGCATCACAGCTCACAGCAATCTCCAACTCCTGGGCTCAAGAAAGTCTCCTGCCTCAGCCTCCCAAGTAGCTGGGACCACAGGCGCCCACCACAATGCCCAGCTATTTTTTGGCTGCAGCCATCATTGTTTTTGGCGGCCCGGGCTGGATTCAAACCCGCCACCTTAGGTATATGTGGCTGGTGCCTTGGCCACTTGAGCCACAGGCGCCAAGCCAAGATGGGTATTTTAAAAATGTATGCTATCCCCCAAAAACTAAATAAATAAAAAAATAAAATGCATGCTACCCCACTTGAGAGTTCTTTTTAAATGATTGGCCACGTAAACTTGTGCAGCATTGCTGTTATGTGTGGTTTGCCATATTTTATTTTAATCTATGATCCTGAATAGTTCCTTTTAATAGTCTAAACATATTTATCAATATTTATTAGACTTTAAAAAAATTACTTTGTAGGGCGGCGCCTGTGGCTCAAAGTCCCATATACTGGAAGTAGAGGGTTCAAACCCGGCCCCGGCCAAAATCTGCAAAAAAAAAAAAAAATTACTTTGTAATCCTTCTGACTACCTCATGTATTATATGTATTTTATATTTTAAGTATATAATATATTGAGATTATTAAGGATGACAATATTGAATTCTTATAATATTGAATTCTTACATTACTGAATGTAAAGTGATTTGAATGAGATATGGTTTTATCTAGAAATTTTATTTCTTTTTGGAATGAGATTAAAATCCATTTTGAAAGTTCAAGGAACAAAAAAAGAACTCTTACAACTCATACAACTCACAACAACCAAAAGACAAGTAACCCAGTTTAAGAATGAGTAAAAGATTTAGACAGACATTTCTCCAAGGAGGACATAAAATGGCCAGTAAGCACATGAAAGATGCTCTTCACTGTCATTCGGGAAATACACGTCAGAAGCACAGAAAGATGCCATTCACAGCCACTAAGATGACTAACATTAAGAAGACAGACGAGGATGTGGAGAAACTGGAGCCTTTCACTTTGCTGGTAGAAACATGAAGTGAAGCAGTTCCACCAACAGTCAAACGTGGTCGACAGGCGACCCAACAATTTCACTCTCAACTGAAAACAAATGTTCACACAAAAACTTGGGAGTTTTTTTGTTTGTTTTTTGAGACAGAGCCTTGCTCTGTGGCCCTGCGTTGAGTGCCGTGCTGTCATAGCTCACAGCAACCTCAATCTCTTGGGCTCAAGTGATCCTCTTGCCTCAGCCTCCTGAGTAGGTGGGACTACAGGGGCTACCACTATGCCCAGCTAGCTTTTCTGTTTTAGTGGAGATAAGATCTTGCTCTTCCTCAGGCTAGTCTTAAACTCCTGAGCTCAAGCAGTCTACCTGCCTCAGCCTCCCAGAATGCTACAATTGCAGGTGGGAGCCACCACGCCTGGCCTCACACAAAAACTTGTGCATCAATGTTCACAGCAGCATCACCCATTATAACCTGGAAATAGAAACAACCCAGACGTTCACCAACTGATGAAAGGACAGACCAGATATAGTGTGGGCATGCAATGGAACATTATTTAACCATAGAAAGGAATAGAACTCTGATCCTTGCTCTAACATGAACGAACCTTGAGAATGTGGTGAGTGAAAGAAGCCATGTACCCAGGGCCTCATGCTGTGTGATTCCACTTCCATGAAATGTCCAGAACAGGCACATCGTGGAGACTGAGAGTAGATGGGCGGTGGCCTAGCGCTGGGGGACGGTAGCCCAGGAGTGACTGCTCACAGGTGCAGGGTGCTTGTTGGGATGACGAAAACGTTCTAAAAGGAGAGGATGGTGACAGCTGTCCGTCTCTGTGAGTGTGCCCCAAACCGAATTGCGCACTTCAGAAAGGTGAGTTCGAGCACCTGTGAATTATTCCTCAATAAAATTGTTGTGCAAAAAATTACGTTAGGAAGATGAAGGTAAGGGAGGGATGACAGCAGAGTTAAATCCTTACCCACCACTATCGGACACCAATACATTCCATCTAAATTTATGGATCAAAAGATTGCTGATTTGCAAAGTATTTTAAAATCTGGAGGTTTACCCCAGAAGAAACAGCTGACAGCAGGTTGTCTGTAGGTAATGGACAATCCGGCTTATGGCGTTCCATACTTACCAATGGGCTCCCAAGGCTCCCCATGAGGAAGACGTACAATTAAATAATTAAGTTTATAATTAGGAACTAGTTTCTTCTGCACATGTAAACAGACCCGCGTAGTGTAAGTGGTGTGTTGGGGCTGGTCTCATTGTTTATTTGGTCACTCACACGCAGCATCACTGTTCTTCTCACTTTATTATTTGACTTTTGTGAGGCTGTGTTGACCCTTATGACCGTGTCATCAAAGTGAAAGTCCACAGCAAGTCCAGGGGAACCTGCAGCGGAGAGAAAGTGCTGACAACGGAAAGGAAAGTGGAAATAGTGAAGCCTTCAGAGAAAGGCCAGGTGCCGTCACTCGCTGGGGAAGCGCTGGGCTTCTGACACTATCAGAACAGTTACAAAGTGAGAATGACGGAGCAGGGGAAAGGCAGTGCCCCCCTGAAACCAGCGTTTATTGCTAAGCAGTGCAGTGAATTAATTCCTGAAATGGAAACTCTGTTATTGATTTGGGGAGAGCAGAATAAATGTAACATTCCTATGAGCCCAGCGTTGATGCAGTATTAGGTGGGTTAACCTCTAATATGCTTTTTTGAAATTTCTCCCCTTTCCTTTCTAAACATTTTGTATTATAAGTTTTTATGTTCTATTTGTTTGAATTTTCAAAAAGAGCATGATAGTTTCTGTAACTCATTATTACAGTACAGGAGTATGATTACTGCAGTATTACACTGTCTTATGATCACTGCCTAGGAGTCATTATAGTATCATCATTATTATTACCGTACATGCGCTGTTCTTTTTTTTTTTTTTTTTTTTTTTTTTTTTGAGACAGAGCCTCAAGCTGTCCCCCTGGGTAGAGTGCCATGGCATTACAGCTCACAGCAACCTCCAACTCCTGGGCTCAAGCGAGTCTCCTGCCTCCGCCTCCCAAGTAGCTGGGACCACAGGCGCCCGCCACAACGCCCGGCTATTTTTTGGTTGCAGCCATCATTGTTGTTTGGCGGGTCCGGGCTGGGGATTCGAACCCGCCACCTTAGGTGTACGTGGCTGGCGCCTTAGCCGGTTGAGCTATAGGCGCCGAGCCACATGCGCTGTTCTTTACAGTTGAGTTACGTACAAGTCTGACCTAAAGACTCGTCCATGACCCCAGACCTCCTGCACTTGCTTCTGGGAAGCAGGACTTTGGAGGAAAGATAGGCAAGGGATTGTTCTCTTTGATTATGAACCTTCTAAGACTTTTGGAAACATTTTAAACTATGTGCCTGTGTTACTTTGATAAAAGTAACATTTTAAAATTCATGCTCAAAATTACTCAAAAAATACCATGAATAATTCAACTTCTGCTTATGCACGGCTCCTAAAACACCAGGCAGAGGGTTCATGAAGAAGGGCCATGCCAGCTAAATATCTGGGCAGCATGCAAAGAGCTTCCACGAACACTCTTGCTTGATTTCTCCTCATAAAGGAGAGCCTTGCAGCCTCTAAGAATTTAAGAAAGAGTTCAGAGTCAGCTAAAGGTCTTTTCCTAAGAATGGTTGGATCATGACTGCAAGAGTGTTATATGAAAAAACAGACAGGCCAGGGCTGGAAATAGCACCATGCACTGTTTGCTGTGTCACTTAGTGTGAAGTCTTCTGATTTCTGAGCCTTCATTCTTTATCCGTAAAACGGGGGTGAGAGCTGGGTGTGGTGGCTCACGACTGTAATCCTAGCACTCTGGGAGGCTGAGGTGGGTGGATCGCCTGAGCTCACAGGTTCAAGACCAGCGTGAGGCAGAGTGAGACCCAATCTCTAAAAATAACGGGGCATTGTGACAGGCACCTGTAGTCCCAGCTACTTAGGAGGCTTGAGCCCAAGAGTTTAAGGTTGCGGTGAGCTATGACACTATAGCACTCTACTAAGGGCAACAAAGTGAAACTCTGTCTCAAAAAAATAGGAAATAAAATAAAATGGGGGCAATAAAACCCTCCGACAATTGCTGTGATGACCGGAGAAGGCCTCTAGCACAGCACAGGAAAACACTGGACAAATGTCATCTTCGTTCTCTTCTTCATTAATTTGGTCAAATTTAAATGAATCATGATTCAAAAAAAAAAAGACTCCCCCAAAAAGCAGACATGATGAGTGTGATTATTTTATTCTGCAAGAGAAAAACAGAATTATATTCCACACATTACAACTAACGTTCTAATCAGAGGGTATTGCTGAACCTTGGTGCAACTTCGCCTTTCTTTAAGCTTCTCATATACAGTCAGAATAATTTACGAGAATTAATTTTCTTTTCTTTTCTTTTTTTTTTT
>NW_003852417.1:1712535-1714408 GCF_000181295.1 Otolemur garnettii
CCACCTTAGGTGTATGCGGCTGGCGCCTTAGCTGCTTGAGCCACAGGCACCGAGCCGAGAATTAATTTTCAATAACTCTAGAATTCTTTGAATTCCTCCATTAGTTACTATAAATACAAAGTATCTTTAAAGAGAAACGTTACATCCCCCAATCTCTTCATGGGCCCTCCTGCTTGGGAAGGGAGGGGCCCTCCTGCTTGACTGTACTGGGTCAGGAAGACCTGGGCTCAGAGTCACCTTCCCGCACGCGCTCACACGGGGCGAGCTCTCTGAGCTCTGGTTTGCTCATCTGTAAATTTAAGATAATATATTATTACCTTTCTGAGTTGTGTGGATGAACTGAACTGCTGTGTGTGGGGGTAGTATTAAGCACATAAAAACCACTCAATAGGGCGGCACCTGTGGCTGGGTGGGCAGGGCGCTGGGCCCCATATATCAAGGGTGGTGGGTTTGAATGTGGCCCCCGGCCAACCAAAACAGCAGTGGCAAACAAAACAAAACAAACAAAAAAAAAAAACAACCCTCAATAAACATTTATTTCTTCTGATTATTTATTTATTTATTTTTAAAGTTTCTTTTTTTTTTTTTTAATTTAAACTTCTATTTATTTATTTATTTGCCATTTTTGGCCAGGGCTGGGTTTGAACCCGCCACCTCCAGCATATGGGACCGGCACCCTACTCTTTTGAGCCACAGGTGCCACCCTATTTATTTATTTTTAGAGACAGAGTCTCACTTTATCACCCTCGGTAGAGTGCCATGGCATCACAGCTCACAGCAACCTCTAACTCCTGGGCTTAGGCCATTCTCTTGCCTTAGTCTCCCAAGTCACTGGGACTACAGGCGCCTGCCAGAACACCCTGTAGTGTTCTATTTTTTTGTTAGTTTGGCCAGGGCCGGGTTTGAACCCACCACCCTTGATATACGGGGCCGGTGCCCTACTCACTGAGCCACAGGTGCTGCCCTTTTTCTGATTTTTTTTTTTTTTCAGTTTTTAGCTGGGGCTGGGTTTGAACCCACCACCTCCAGCATATGGGACCAGCACCCTACTCCTTTGAGCCACAGGTGCCGCCCCTTTCTTCTGATTTTTTAATAAGTACACCTCAATCACTTTCTTTCCTTACTTCTCCAAGAACGCGAAGTAGCTTCCAAGCTATGACCGCATATTATTATGAGCTCTTTCTTCTCTTACTGTGAGGGATTGAAATAAGCTGTCCAGATAATCGCCCTGTCTCCCATAATTATCTGGATAACCTCATCCTCTCCTTCCCGCCTTGTCTGTACTTCAAATACACGGAAAAAAAGAGTGATTATGTGACCATTACCTTTGCACCTTCCACAGAAATTTAATACTTTCATATACTTACTTCAGATACATCTTTTAAAAAATTATATAACAGAGTTGAAGGCCTCTGTTTTGAAGTTGAAATACATCATTCCTTGGCATGTTTTTTTTTTTTTTAACTTAATTTTTAAGTAAAAAATTTTTTTTGACAGTTGGGGGTTTCACTCTGTCACCCACACTAGAGTGCATGGAGTACAGCACTGTGATTATAGCTCACTACAACCTCAAACTCCTAGGCTCCCGTGATCCTCTTGCCTCAGCCTCCCAGGTAGCTGGTACTACAGATATGTATCACTCCTCTGTCTGGCTAATTTCTTTTTTAATTTTTGTAGCCACAGATTCTTGCTATATTACCCAGGCTGGCCTCAAACTCCTGGCCTCAAGTGATCCTCCTGCCTCAGCCTCCCAAAGTATGGGATTGCAGGTGTGTGCCACCACACCTGGCCCAGGTGTATTTTTAAGCTTTCATTACACATCTATGTATACATCTACAATACAGGAAAATGCTTTGCAAATTTTTTTTTTTTT
>NW_003852417.1:1715472-1717492 GCF_000181295.1 Otolemur garnettii
AAACTCTTTATACTCCTCAAGTTTTTTTAGGACCACAAAGACTTTTGATTATGTGTGTTACAGCTATTGACATTAACCATATTAGAGATTAAAACTGAGAACACTTAAAAATGTATATTCATTCATTCATTTAAAAATAGCACCAATAAACTCCTTACATGTTAATTGTTGCAGTAAAGTGATGGGTAGCTTTAAATTCACAGAATATTGTCAAATTGTCTTCCAAAGAGAGTGACTGCATACTTTGGATAAGCATTTCTATTACTTTGTATCTTCTCTGATGTTTGGTATAGTTACATTTGTCAACTTCGGCCAATCCAATGGTTAGAAAAGAGTATTTCGGCTCAGTGCCTGTGGCTCAAGTGGCTAAGGCGCCAGCCACATACACCTAAGGCGGCAGGTTTGAATCCAGCCTGGGCCGGTCAAATGACAATGATGGCTGCAACCAAAAAATGGCCAGGTGTTGTGGCGGGTGCCTGTGGTCTCAGCTATTTGGGAGGCTGAGGCAGGAGACTCGCTTGAGCCCAGGAGTTGGAGGTTGCTGTGAGCTGTGATGCCACAGCACTCTACCCAGGGAGATAGCTTGAGGCTCTGTCTCAAAAACAAAAAGAGTATTTCATTATTGTTTTAATTTCCACTTCCCCGAAACAGTAAGATCCTTTATTAACTCATCTCAAATTACCAAGTTTGAGCACACTCAGGATCCTGACACAGATCACATTACCAATTCGTTTTAAAGTGATTGTTTGGAATTGAGAACACATTATTACCTATAAACTTAGGCACATATTGTAAATCGTGGTTATTGTCCTAAACCAGCCCACGAATTCTGTCACCCTCTGAAGTGGGGGATTAGAAAGCTAAGGACTCTAACAGCACAGCTGGGCTCAAACTCAAGACCAAGTCTCAGCCCTCACTCTGTCACTGCTTAGCTCTGTTACCTCTCTGAATCTATTTTCCCAGTTACAAAATGGGCATAATGCCATACATTTTGCCTACCTTATGGAATATTGTGAGAATCAGATGAGAAATATGTGTCGATCCATTAAAACTCTAAGTGATGTTATCTCTGATGTGAAGTCATCTATAGGACATTTTGTTAAAAAAAAAAAAAAAAAGAAAAATATCAAACAGCATAAGAACACATATACATATATTGTTATCTTTTGTGTACCAAAGATATACAAATATAGATATTAATATTAGATATCGATCTATACAGACATAGATATAGATATGCATGTAATCAGCTTTTTTTTTTTTTTTTTGCAGTTTTTGCCCGGGCTGGGTTTGAACCCGCCACCTCCAGTATATGGGGCTGGTACCCTACTCGTTTGAGCCACAAGCGCTGCCCTAATCAGTTTATTTTTGTAAAAAGAAACACAGGACAGATAAAACCAAACATGATGACATTAGCTGCCCAGACAGGTGGACCAGAATCTACTAGAAGGGATAATCATACGTCATACATCTGAGTCCATCTTTTTGTATAATATAGACTTTTAAAACCACATTACTGTTTGTATACTCCCAAAATAAATAAAATTAAATGAACTAAGTCAATAAGGTAGAGGAGGCAACATCCTGAAATGTGATAACACAGACAAATGAACTTACCTGTGTTTATAATGGAGAGCTTGGCCACACTGAAGGACAAGGGAGTTAATACAGGTAACTTTACAGAGAAACCCCAAACAGCAGGGCTGGTGGCTCACAATTGTAATTCTAACACTGTGGGAGGCTGCAGCCAGTGGATTGATTGCTTGAGCTCAGGAGTTCAAGACCAGTCTGAGCAAGAGCGAGACCCCTTTCTTTACTAAAAATGGGAAAACTAGCCCAGGCTGAGGCAGGAGGATCACTAGAAACCAAGAGTTTGAGGTTGCTGTGAGCTATGACACCACAGCCCTCCACATAGGGCAACTCTGTCTCAAGAAACAAAACAGGCTCAGCGCCTGTGGCTCAAGTGGCTAAGGCGCCAGCCACATACACCTAAGGTGGCGGGTTCGAATCCAGCCCAGGC
>NW_003852417.1:1718715-1722631 GCF_000181295.1 Otolemur garnettii
GCCGAGCCGCATACACTATTTTCCACTAAAAACAACCAAGATTTCTTGAACAAATGGCTGAGGCCAGGACAGTATAATCAGAGTGTGGACCACTTTGCTGTGCCGTAACAAATCCAGAAATACTCACAGAACAACAGGGACGTGCTGAAAGGACGTGGGCTGACCAAGGCCGGGGAAAGTCGAGCATTAAGATAAATTATGACAATAATGGATTACCCTGCCATCCTAGCACTCTGAGAGGCCGAGGCGGGAGGATCCCTTCAGCTCAGGAGTTGGAGACCAGCCTGAGCAAGAGCAAGACCCGTTTCTACAAAAAATAGAAAAATTAGGCGAGCGTCGTGGCACATGCCTTTCCCAGCTATGTGAGAGGCTGAGGCAGGAAGATCGCTCGAACCCGAGAGTTTGAGTTTGCAGTGAGTTGTGATGACACTACTGCACTATAGCTTGGGCTGAGACCCTGTGTTAAAAAAAGAAAAAGAAATTATACCCCACTGAGTAAAACAAGAATCCATTTGCCCATACTCCTCTACTGATTAGACAAAAAAGCACATGAGAGGGAAGGGAAAGGTCTCCTCATTTAAGACATTTAGAAGGAATGGTGGACTTGGAAAATTATCATTTTGCAACTATCGCACAAAGAATTGATTTAGAAAAGAATCATCAATGAGAGCTCACACTAGTTGTGGGTATCTCAGCACACAAATGCCAAATAAATGTAGGCATTTCTTTCTGCCTTTGAGAGAAAACTTACGAGAAGCTAGACAACTTACAGTTAGTCACCTCGACTCAGTGGCCACGACTGTGGCTAACCCTATTACAGTTTAGGAAACTGAAATTTAGATATTAAGTGACTAAAGCCACATGCTCCAGAGATGGAATTCTTTTTTTTTTTTTTTTTGAGACAGAGCCTCAAGCTGCCCCCCTGGGTAGAGTGCCATGGCATCACAGCTCACAGCAACCTCCAACTCCTGGGCTCAAGCGAGTTTCTTGCCTCCGCCTCCCAAGTAGCTGGGACCACAGGTGCCCACCACAACGCCCGGCTATTTTTTGGTTGCAGCCATCTTTGTTGTTTGGCGGGCCCAGGCTGTATTCGAACCCGCCACCTTAGGTGTATGTGGCTGGTGCCTTAGCCACTTGAGCCACAGGTGCCAAGCCCAGAGATGGAATTCTAATCCAGTTGGGCACAGCCAGAGTTGTCCCTCTTCCCCCGTCCTGCCTAGACTGGGGATCCTGTGGTGACTCCAGCTTCTGGGTGACCTGGCTCTCTAGTGTGCCAAGTGGGAAGAGATGTGTGGGTGTGGGTGAGGGTCCAAGCTGGGAAAGGGGACAGTGTGGCTCTGGAGGGCCCCACAGCAGCAGCAGGTAGGTAGAGGCACAAAGTGTGATGAGGTGAGGGCCCCAGGCAGTCGCCCTCACTGCACGACAAGCTCACTGTCTCTCCTAATTCAGACTCAAGTCTCTTGTCTTCCCTTTAAAAGCAGCATTAGTGGAGAATGCCATTGCCTGGACTAGCCAGATAGTCATCTCATCTCTTTATTTATTTTGACCCCACATAAACATATGCTCAAAGTCCTGTATTCAGCGGAAATCTTGCTATCTCTCTTCCAGACGGGGCTGCTGAGGCCAGTGCTGAGCTCCCGTACCGTCCATGCACATCAGGGCCTGTTTACAAAGGGGCTCAGATTCAGCTCTTGGATGTTATCTCTGCCTGGGTTATATAAATAGCTGCAGAGATGTACTGACAGGATTAAAAGATTTCCATCAAGCGACTTGCGTTGTTAAGTGCAAACATTTAAAGTGTACCTCAGTTTTTATCATCCTGTTTCCTAACTATAATTATTTTATTTATTTATTTTTAGTATATCAGGAGCCTCAAAAACTGGAAGTGACGCAGGAGCTGTCTCTCTCCAGAGTGCCAATTTGTGTGTCTGCTTCCTGCTTTAGAGAGTAATTTCTTCCAGGTTACCTGAGGTCACATGATAGTCAGCAGAGTTTGTTGAATAAAATAAAGATTTTTTTTTTCACAGTTTTTGGTCGGGCCGGGTTTGAACCTGCCACCTCCAGTATATGGGGCTGACGCCCTACTCCTTGAGCCACAGGTGTTGCCCTAAAATAAAGATCTTACACCATTAATCTTTCAACCAACTGGTCACCAATTTCAGATGTCTGGGATAATACCACCAGCCATGGGGAGAAGAATTCTATTACAGAACAGCAAAGGGAAATTCTAGCAATAAATAGTCAAGAGGACTAGCTGGCTTTGAGCCAATCTGATTATTATTTTTGCTAGAATGACATTTTCTTCTGGTTTTGGAATCAGCTTTCTTTTACTGATTGTTTGTCATGCTGCCGTATTTACCTGGATTTAGAGTGGTGTTTGGATTTAGGGATTGGTTATTTAAATGATATTGTAAGTATCTAGTTGAATATAAAAATAAAACCCAAACATTAAGTTCTATTTACAAAATACTCTTTGTTCTTAATGGGTAGTTTTATGTTTTTCTGTTGACATAAAAATTAAAGAAACATTGTCTCTTAGAGCAGAACAATTCATCACAGTAATTAAACAAGAGGGTAGGCACACACAGGATGATCATACCCTTGGAGTTCGATGTCACTGAGAAGGGCAATCTCGCATTCCAGGTGCAGGACTATGTATCTTTTTTTTTTTTTTTTGCAGTTTTTGGCCGGGGCTGGGTTTGAACCTGCCACCTCCGGCATATAGAGCCAGTGCCCTACTCCTTTGAGCCACAGGCGCTGCCCAGGAGTATGTATTTTAAGGACTGTGCCTCCCTCTCATGACACATGATGTTGATATGTCTGAGATCTCTGAAATAGGCAATCAGCATGATAGGATGAAATTTGTTCTTCTATAATTTGAAATATATTTGCTATCAGTTGTCCCCATCCCAACTACTCCCAAATTCTGATATTTTCTGAGGTTCTAGGAAGAAATTAAACAAACCAGACATGTTCTCACTCTTTCCCTTAAGCTCGAATATGCAAACACAGTGTCAACTAATCTATACAGAATCCCCTTTGTAGTGAATTATTGCTTTTTATCCGTTTATCACAAGGGAAGAAATTACTTAATTAGAAGTTAAGTTAGAGACTCCAAAGGCACCTTAAAAATGAAAATTTTAGGAACATTTTTCGAGGATCTATAATATACCAGGTGAGTTTTGTATGAGAACCTTGTAAGGGAAAATTCCCATTTTAGAGAAGAAAATGACATTGAGTGAAATTATTTTCAGAATTTTACAGTGAAAAATGACATAACTGGTATTTAAACCCAAGTCATTCTGCATTTCCTACGACACTGCCCTTCATAAATTTCTCCCACTCCCCACCCCTCCAGATGCCTTCCCAGATGGTAGCGTGTCACCAGACTGTGCTTCTGTGACTGCAGAGTCCCAGAGAAGAATGCCGAGATGACATTATGCATCAGGGGTTTCAAGAAGCAGGGTATGGGAACTGTAATTTATCTTCTGTTTCTCCCAAAATTCTCATCTGGGATAGAGGCTGATTTGCCTTAGGCTGGTCTGCTTCCTGGGAGCAGTGAGCTTAGTAGGGCAGGTTCTGTCTGTAGGGGAGGCTAGCGGGGTAACTTTGTTTCAGGGGAATGACAGCATTACCACTTGCCTCGTCCTGGTTTTCTCACAGTAATGAAGCTAGTGGTTTCCAGCAGTTTGGGTTCTATGCCTATTTCTCAGCTGAATTCAGGTTTTGGGAGGAAGCATTCTGGAGAAATGCTGTACATCCACAGCCTCTAAAGTGCCAGCAGGGGTGAAGTCACACTGGTTTCATAAAAATACCTGCAGCTGAAGACTTTGGACTCTTGGATTCTCTCCCTCAAAGTATCCCTGCACCTTCTCTTACCTGGGGGAGCACATTCCATATAATGGGGGCTCTATAA
>NW_003852417.1:1722908-1725596 GCF_000181295.1 Otolemur garnettii
TGGCGGGCCTGGGCTGGATTCGAACCCGCCACCTTAGGTGTATGTGGCTGGTGCCTTAGCCAGTTGAGCCACAGGCACCGAGCCAATAAAGGCATATTCAAGAGAGTAATACAGGTGTCAGTTTTGGAAGATGACTAGTGTTTAAGAGAGATGATGCAGTGAAGATGAGATTTAAATGTACAAAGGTATGATTGGTAGAGGAATGAGCAGAGTGGGTTTGAAAATATATAGCCCAGGACCATAATCTCTGGGAATTAAAAAATAAATAAATACAGAGGACAGTAAGCTGATTACACAAAGATTTTGATTAAGAAAATATAAAGAGGCCAGGGATAGTGACTTAAGCCTGTAATCCTAGCGCTCTGAGAGGCTGAGTCGGGAGGATCCCTTGAGATAAGGAGTTCGAGACCAGCCTGAGCAACAGGGAGACCCTGTCTCTACTAAAAGTAGAAAAGTTAGCCAGACACGGTGGCTGGCACCTGCAGTCCCAGCTACTCAGGAGGCTGAGGCAGGAAGATCGCTTGAGCCCAGGAGTCTGAGGATGCTGTGAGCTAGGCTGATGCCATGGCACTGTAGCCTGGACGACAGAATGAGACTCTATCTTCAAGATAGATGGGAAAATAAAGAGAACAATAGATGTGATGCAGTGACAAGGAGGGTTGATTCCAAGGACATCTGTCAGATGACCTCAAGCACAGACACCGAAATCATTCTAATGCAACTGCCTTTTCCCTCCTCTCCCTCTCATTCCTGGGGGTGCCTTAATAAGTCCCCAAAGGCCTGTTTATGACTCAGAGACGGGCTGGCTCTTCACGGCTGTGTTCTGTCCGTGCCTCAGCCAACAGGGATTGAGAGTTTCCTACCAAAGGAAAACATTTTCAGTGGAAGGACTTTTTTCCCTTTTCTCTATACTTTGTTCTATTGTCAGGAAACACAATGTTTTCATCACGTCTCATCCTGCACAAAGCAGGACAGTCAGGCAACGCGATTATTCTTAAAAACCCAAGGAATGAACAATGCACAGTATGATGGCTAGTCATGGGCTTTACAGCGAATTTTCCATCATTGTACATCTCAATCTTATTATATTTTGAGAATTAATTCAGAGGGTGAACTCCATTCTGCCTGTTAATATTAGAATAAGCAGCTGTAAAAGCAAAAACTGCTTTAAAAGCTGTGGGTATGGGTCAGACAAAACCAACATTACTTTATTTGTTCAAAGATTTAAAAAAAAAAAAACATTAAAAGGAACACTGAGATCAGAAAGGAAAGAAGTTTGGGAAATGTGAATGAGTAAATTTTCTCATATCTTTTTTTTTCTTTTAAAAAACAATTATGACGCTGGGCATGGTGGCTCACCCTGTAATCCCAGCACTCTAGGAGGGTGAGGTGTGGGGATTGCTTGAGTTCAGGAGTTTGAGACCAGCCTGAGCAAGAGTGAGAGCGAGACCCAATCTCTAAAAAATAAAAGGTATGGTTGTTCTGGGCACCTGTGGTCCAGCTCCTCGGTAGGCTGAGGCAGGAGGATCTCTTTAGCCCAAGGCCCTGAGGTTGCTGTGAGCTATGATGACACCATGTTACTCTACCCAAGGTGTCACAGTGAGACTCTGTCTCAAAAAAACAAAAACTATTATGAGCTGGCACAACTTTATAGGAAGAAAAAAATTAAACATTAAAGTGAAGTGACTTATTTCGATTTAATTTACATTATTTCAACTTCCTTTCCAATTCTTTCATGTATATCTATAAGGTATATCTAAGATGTTGTGTTGTGGGTTTTAAAAAACATTTTACATATGCCCTAATATTGACATTAGTTAGCACAGGCATCATTTTACTATCCCTACAGCATCCTACCTTATTAATAAAACCTCTGTGTACTTGGAAGTTGGACAGTGACTTAGAGGGGTTTAATAGTTATGAGGCTTTCCCCAACTCTAACTTGACCTGGTGGGTCCAGGTCCAGCAGAGTAAAGCTTTAGAAAGGTACAGCAAGGCAGTCAGGAGCTGAAGGATTTTGTTATGGTATCTTCAGTCAGGTCTTAGTAACTTCTGCTCGAAAGTTTTGTTTTGTCCCAAAAAGAATCCACAGGAGCAAGATTACAATCCACTGAAGTCCGCCGGAAGAGCAGAGTGGAGAAATTTGTGCGCTAGCTGTTTTGGTTACTATCAATTACCTTGAAACTCACTCCTTTACTCTCTACTTTGTGATGCTGGAGCTCAAAGTCTGCAAACCACATTTCCAACGGCTCCATATTTGACTATGTCAGTAGGGGTGTGCTAGGGGAAGTCTGTAACTCAGGAAGGGAAGAAGAGATTTTTCCTCCAACTTGCTTCCTTCTTGTGACTTCCTGTGCACTTCCAGTGTGACTTCCTGTGCACTTCCAGTGTGACTTCCTGTCTACTGCCTATGTGACTTCCTGCTTGCTGTTCCCTGGCTCAACGTTACCCCAGCAATATTTCCTCACCTGGCAGCAGCAATTCCATCCCAAAGTCTCTGGATCCAGCTTCCAATTTTCCTGTCATTCCCAGAACCAGATCTGTTATCTCCTTTCATCACCATCCAAGTTCAGGGATCCCAGCACCAGCTGAGCAATGATCCTCTTCGGAGACTGTTTCCATTTGTTATTTTTCTTTGCATTTTTTTCTTCCTACCTTCTGTTAAGATAACTTTTTTTTTTTTTTTTT
>NW_003852417.1:1727327-1734125 GCF_000181295.1 Otolemur garnettii
CTGACTTATCTACCTTTTATTCTGTTTGCTTTTTTTTTTTTTTTTTTTTTTTTTTTTTTTGAGACAGGGTCTCATTCTGCTGCTGGGCTACAGTACAGTGGTGTCATCACGGGTCATTGCACCCTTAAACTTCTGAGGCACTGTGCTCAGCCAGTTTGCTTAATTTCAAATCTTTATTTCTAAACTTTTCTATCGAACCTGTTTCTTTACTATTTCTGCATGCTTTTATATAATAGCATCTTACTCTTTAAAAATTAGTGTCACTCCTTATCTCTTTGAGAATGCTAACATTTTTAAAGACTTCTGACTGTTTCATAAAATTAACATCACTGAGATGAAATTCTGATGGAACTTTCCTTATTGATTTTGCTAATTTTCTTGGCATTTCTTTCTGTGTTTTGGGATTTGGATTTGCAGGTGCAGTTTGAAGAGGAGTTGGTTCCTGCTGCTGCTATATTGCTTGTTATTATTGTGGTGTGGTTCTTTTCCTCCTTTTCCCTCTGTGAATGAATTGGATTCTTTTACATTATATTTTCTAGTTGTACATAATACATGTCAGGATAAAAATATTTTTGTAGACCTCATATCTTGTAGCTTTTATAAATACACATATTCTTTTGGGCACTTTCTCATATATTTTCCTTTACATGTTTGTTTTTAAAAATGATAGTTTCTTCCCTTTCTTGTATTTATACCTCTTATTTATTTTTCTTCCCGAAAGCAATGTCTAGCATTTCTAATACCGTACCAGCCATCTACTCAGGAATACAGGAAGCACAGAGGGATTTAACATAAAATTTGCAAAATTGGTTAAACTTTAGTCAAAAGATGAAAAATGTAAAAAGGGGGTGGAGCCCATAGCTCAGTGGGTAGGGTGTTGGCCATGTACCTTGAGGCTGGCTGGTTCGAACTCTGCCCCGGGCCAGCTAAAACAATGACAACTACAACAACAACAACAAAAATAACTGGGTGTTGTGGCAAGCACTTGTAGTCCCAGCTACTTGGGAGACTGAAGCAAGAGAATTGCTTAAGCTCAAGAGTTTGAGGTTGCTGTAAGCTGTGACTCTGTGGCACTCTATCCAGGGTGACAGCTTAAGACTCTGTCTCAAAAAAAGAAAGAACCCGGAGGTAATATGACAATTACAGGAAGAAGCTGGGGAGATAAAGGGAAGAGATTAGGGTAACCTAGAAACTTGCAGGGGGGACATACACAGTTGGGTCCCAGGCATCTAAGGAGGGGGCACCATCAGCTGCTGGTGTCTCAGGAGCTTAGGGGAGAGGTCTTATAGAGTTAAGGCTCAAAATATTGAGGAGGAGCGTAGGCTGACTGCGGTTTATGCCTGCAGATGGGTGCACCAGGTTGATTCTGCATGTCTAAGGAAGAAACCTGAAGATTGCAACCAACTATGGCTGGCATGAAAAGCCGTTGTTGGGGCAAACCAGCAGGAAGAGAGAAATGGGAAGGACCAACTCCTTTCTCCATGTTCTTCCTTCCAGTCCCCACAATGCCACCTACTGATAGAGCCTAATGTGGAGCCATCTGGCAGACAGTTTCCTGCCGTCTCAGCCCCACCAGCCCCAGAGCAGCATATGGAAAAGTAGGTTTAGAGCAGAGAGGCAATGCCTTAGTCACAAACACTCTCTGAAGAGGGGGAGCCTGTATTTGAAAGAGGAGCGCTGCTAGTGTTTCCCACCGAGTCTAATGCTGAATCGGTTTCCAGCTGTGTGCTCTGGTTGTGTAAGTACACGAGCACTTCATTCCTATTGTTTTAGGCATTTATTTTTTAGTCAAGAAGAGATTGATTCTTGACATCTATGAAAATAATCATATGTTTTATCTTAACATTTTATGCAAATATTATGAGTTTTATAACTGATTTTAGAAGTGTTATCTTAGTCACATTAGAAGTAAACTGTTAGGGCCATCCAGTAGGAGTAATAGGACAGAAGTCCTTTAGGCAAAATTCACTTTAGATCTGGAGATACCACTCACACTCCCAGAGGGTATTACATGATTCACTGCTGGTGGCTTTCTAGGAAGAGCAGGGCAGGCTCCCAGCAGGTACAAAAATGGTTTCAGAGAGCAGGGAAGGGAGACTGGCTTGGTCCTTATTGGGGTTAGAAGCTGCGTGTGAGGTGAGGGTGCCTGGGCATGGGCTGAAGCTTGTGTGGTTTGAACTTTCTCCTGGTGCCCGAGGAAAGGGCACTTGGGCTTTCTTATCAGCTTCCCAGACTGGGCAGAAGGGGAAGAGGGAGGAGCAGAACTTGAAATGTGCCAGCAGTCAGACATCAGAAATGGAGTCAGACTATTACATAAATCTTACTTGGTATTATAGGCGTCTTTATGTTTCCCCAAATTCGTACATTCAAAGCCCTAATCTCCAGTACCTGACAATGTGACCTTATTTGGAAATAGGGTCATTAAAGAGATAATCAAATTTAAAAAGTGATTATGCTGGGCCCTAATCCTAACGATCTTCCTTATGGGATCAGGACACAGACATGACCGAAGGAGGATCACGTGAACACATGGGGAGCAGAGAGCCATCTGTAACTGGAGAGGAAGGCCTCAGAATAAAAACAACCCTTGAGGCTCGGCGCCTATAGCTCAACCGGCTAAGGCGCCAGCCACGTACACCTAAGGTGGTGGGTTCGAATTCCCAGCCCGGACCCGCCAAACAACAATGACGGCTGCAACCAAAAAAATAGCCGGGTGTTGTGGCGGGCGCCTGTGGTCCCAGCTACTTGGGAGGCGGAGGCAGGAGACTCGCTTGAGCCCAGGAGTTGGAGGTTGCTGTGAGCTGTGATGCCATGGCACTCTACCCAGGGGGACAGCTTGAGGCTCTGTCTCAAAAAAAAAAAAAACAACCCTTGCAACACCTTGATCTTGGATGTCCAGTCTCCAGACCTATGAGAAAATAAATTTCTTTTTTTGGAGACGGAGCCTCAAGCTATCCCCCTGGGCAGAGTGCCGTGGCATCACGCTCACAGCAACCTCCAACTCCTGGGCTCAAGCGAGTTTCCTGCCTCAGCCTCCCAAGTAGCTGGGACTACAGGCGCCCGCCACAACGCCGGCTATTTTTTTGGTTGCAGCCATCATTGTTGTTTGGCGGGCCCGGGCTGGGGATTCGAATCTGCCACCTTAGGTGTATGTGGCTGGCGCCCTAGCCACTTGAGCCACAGACACTGAGCCAGAAAATAAATTTCTATTGCTTAAACCACGCAGTCCATGGTACTTTGTTACTGTCGGCCCAAGCAAATTGATACACTTGGTGTTAACAGTTACGTATTTTGATATACTAATGTATACTAATGATATACTAAGACTAATCAAACTGGATGACCTTAAACATCTTTTTTTTTTTTAAGAGACAGAGTTTTACTTTGTTTTTAAGAGACAGAGTTTTACTTTGTTGCCCTGAGTACAGTGCTGTGGCAGTCACAGCTCACAGCAACCTCCAGCTCTTGGGCTTAGGCAATTCTTTTGCCTCAGCCTCCCAAGTAGCTGAGACTACAGGCACCCACCACAGCGCACAGCTATTTTTTTGTTGCAGTTTGGCCTGGGCTGGGGTCGAACCGCCACCCTCGGTATATGGGGCCAGTGCCCTACTCATTGAGGCACAGGTGCCACCCAACCTTAAACATCTTTTTTTTTTTTTTTTTTTTTGAGACAGAGCCTCAAGCTATCCCCCTGGGTAGAGTGCCATAGCATCACAGCTCGAACCTGCCACCTTAGGTGTATGTGGCTGGCGCCTTAGCCACTTGAGCCACAGACGCCAAGCCCCTTAAACATCTTAAAATGATATTTCATTCCGAAAAATATGGTATGTTTTATTGGGAAAGAAAAACAAGATGAACAACAAATACTCATCTTCAAAAGAGAAGGGTGGCAATGGAGTAAGGGAGTTAGCAGCCCCACATCAGCCCTTTGTTTGGGCCAGAAAATCCCTCCAAGCCTCAGTTTGCTGAGTTTCTCTTTCCTGGAAGGTTTTGGCCCCTGGGAAGATTTTTTTTTTTTTTCTGGTAGGCTTAAATACCACATCTGAGAGGAGAATTACAAAGCAAAGAACTACCCTTTGGCTAAGAAAATGTGTAGGGGTGTGTGTGTGTCTGAGCCACATTCCTGGCTGATCCCTTCCACAAACTGTCCTCATTCTTTGTAGTGGGAAGGGGGTAACTAAAGAGGTTTGAATTCTCTGCTGAACAGGGCAAGAATCACTTCTCACCAGGATTGGATTTTTTTTCTTTTTTTCTGGAGAGACAACTCCGGGGAACCAAGTGGGGTATCTGCCAATTTCTTGGGGGCGGGGGTGGGGGGGCTCTGTTATGAGCATTGTCGGAGATCTGATTGCATTGATGTGAGATCCTTCCTGTCTGGGAGGCTGAGTGGGCCGTGTCCCGTGCTGGTTAGGAGTGTAGGCTCTGAGGGTCAGGTTGACCCGTTTTGGAATCTTGGCTTTTCCTAGCTCAGTGATCTTATACCTTTTTCTACATCTATAAAATGGTAATAAAAGTACTCACGTAAAGTCATGTGTAAATACAGCATGTAAAAAACTCAGGGATGCCAAATATAACAAACTGAATGCATCTGAACTATGATGTTACTGCCATGTTTGGGGCCTTCTTAGAAACAGCAGAAGCGGCATTCAGGTGCCTGAGTTTTCTCGGCTCCTCTGACTCAATAGGACTCTTGGCCGACAAAAGATTATAAATGTTCTCTCTCACTTGACAGTGTCAGCATAGGAACAGAGCCAGGGAATATTGAGCTGTGCTGGCTTGGGACTTTGCCATGTCTATAGTCTCACGGGCACCCCCTCCAGCTGGAAAACGCTTTGGAGGCTCTGAGGGATCAGGGCCCCAGCTTCACCATATTCACAGAAGGCCCGTGCTCTTCCAGGCAGGGCATTCACTTCAGACCCTGGGAATGAGCTGATAGGGTCTGGAAAGGTGCAACGTTAATTCCTCAACCCGGCCCTCCACCCACTCCGAACAATAACCCTGTTTCCCTCTGTCCCTTCAGAAAGATACCTCTCCTTATCAACAAATAAGTCATCTTTCATGTCCGGAATATCTTCTTCAGTAGCTCTCTTAATTGCAGTTTCTGATTTCTTTGGTATCAATGTTATTACTTAACTAGAGTGGATCCGACGCAGTTATCTAGAGTGGTTCATTTCACTGGCGTCCTTATCACTCGCTTCTATAATTTAGCTGTGATCTGGGTTTTCTGGCTTCGCTGCAACAGCTCTGCCCTTGACAACTCCCACCCGCGTCTTAGGTTTCTCTAAGAACATTTAGTGAGCTCGATCTTTCAAGGTACACGGCATTCCTTTTCAACAGCCTTTCTTCTTTTTTCTCTTTTAAGAAAGTAGCTGATATCACTTCATCCCAGGCTTGTTTATGCAATTCTGTTGCTTCTGCCACCGTAGGTGTCCCAGCGTTGTTTTTCACTGTTTTGAGTATTCATATTTTCCTTAGTGCATTTAATTTGGGGTGACATTGCTTTTCTCTTTCTGGCAAATGTCCTAACACGCATTATAGCTGAAGGAGTATGTTCAAGTAACATACCTACTACATATGCTATGCTACAGCTAATCTCGGTTTTCTGCACTTAGGTCTATCCAAACAAGCCAAATCTTGTTTCCTAGCACAGGAAACAAAACTCTAATCTTATTATAATGTTATTTTGTACAATATAACCTTTAACTTGGCAAGATTCTGAAATATTTCACTTGCTGAATTTTCTAGTGTTATTAGGAAAAGAATATAAATAAGACTGTTATGACATTAGCATTGGAGAGAGAAGATAATTGCTACCAGTAGTAGGAATTCTGGCAGCAAAGGGTCAGCGCCAGAAGAGGTGGGATACTGAAGGGGAACCCACGTTTCACACAGGTGCACGACTGGCTGTGTCCTCCAGCGCTGTTCTCTAAGGTGCACAGAAACTCTCAAACCCTTCGCGACGCTACAGTGTATTAACTCTGCTCTGTTGCATCTCCATTGCCACCTAGGTGTTATTTCCAGGCTGATACCTGACAGGTAACATTATCAAATAAAGAGACATCAGTTTTTAAATTATGTCATCCTAGGGTCAAAGAAAAGCCTACTCAAAGATTTTTGGTTCTTCAAAAACAAGCAAACAAGCCTATGCGTGCCAGGTACCTCTTCTTCTCCACTTCAAATCATCTTACCCCAGCTGCTGACCAGCATTGCACAGGAGAGAACTGCAGAGTCCCACCTAAGTGAGAATTCTTACCACTTACCTCCTGCCCATCACTTGCTGGTGGGGGGGAACCGTGAGACTTTCTGCACTCAGGCATGCACGGCCCCCAAGTGTAGGGGCTGAACATCCCACTAGGTGAGTGGGCTGGGCTATGAAAGCCAAAAAATAAATGTCTTTCCCTTTGGGCCCTTTGCAGATTTCTGAGAGGCATTTCCTCAAGGCTCTCATGATCCTCATGGGCTGTGATCTCATGACATTGAGAGCTGGTTACCTTCAGTGTTGGGGAAATACAATTACAAACAGCATTTCCTGGCCCAGAAATACTCTCAACAAAGGCAATAGAGGAAGAAAACACTTCCACTACCGATTAAGAAATAAACCGAAATATCATGCCCATCACAGGCACTCCACTAGGAGATTGGTAAGAGAAAGAAAGCTTATCCCTTACGTAGTCAGCAGGTGTAACACATTATGTACACATTCTCAAGATAAGCAGTAACCAGACTTCAAGTAAGAGGGAATTGGCACCATCTGTCACACACAGTTCATCCTAAATTCACCTCATAATTGGAGTGACC
>NW_003852417.1:1734516-1735604 GCF_000181295.1 Otolemur garnettii
CCGCCACCCTTGGTGTATGGGGCCGGCGCCCTACTCACTGAGCCACAGGCTCTGCCCAAAATTTCTTATATCTTTATGACAGAAAATAGTTTTCCAAACTGTGAAAGGAGCCCACAAAAATTAGGTTCCTACCCTCCTGGCAGATTTGAGAGGTAGAGGATCTGTCTTTTGATGTTCGCATTTGGAATAGATGGCTGTTAAGATGCTTGCATTTCAAAGAGATGGTTCCCATACTCTCCTCTAGAAAAACATCCTGGATCATAAAGCAGGGAAGACCAGCTGATGAAAGCCCAATCTAGTCTAAGGCAGTGTTTCCCAAGCTTTTGGCACCAGAGACTGATTTCATGGAAGACAGGTTTTCCAAGGATGGGGCATGGGATGGGGGAGGAGGTAAGGGAGGGATTAGATGCACATAAGAAGTGCAAAACCTTTGCATGTGCAGTTTCCAGAAGGGTCTGAGCTCCTATGAGAATCTAACGCTGCACCTGAGGTGACAGGAGGCAGAGCTCAGGTGGTGATACAAGCCATGGGGAGCAGCTGTAAATACATAAGCTTCACTCCCCACAGCTCACCGCTCACCTCCTGCTGTGTGGCCTGGTTCCTAAGCGGTCACAGACTTATTGGGGACGGCCATTTTAAGGGATACACTCTGAGGAGATGAGAATGTACTTACAGTTAAAAATTATCTAAGGCAAATGCTCTGAGCCATTATAAAAGAAAAAATGCTGTTTATTATACCATAACCCATAACCATATTTTTCACTTGATGTGCATTTTTCATTTCAGTCATTGAATTCTTCAGCTCCAGAATTTTTTTCTTTTTTGAGACAGAGTCTTACTCTGTTGCTCTGGGTAGAGTGTTGTGGCATCACAACTCACAGCAACCTCTAACCCTTGGGCTTAAGCAATTCTCTTGCCTCTGCCTCCCAAGTAGCTGGTACTAAAGGCGCCCGCCACAACACCCAGCTATTTTTTGTTGTAGTTGTCACTGTTGTTTAGCAGGCCCAGGCCTGCTGGTGTATGTGGCCAGTGCTGTAACCACTGAGCTACAGATGCTGAGCCCAGCTCCAGAATTTCTGTTTAGTTAT
>NW_003852417.1:1737083-1738861 GCF_000181295.1 Otolemur garnettii
TGATGATGGTTCTTCTGAGTTAATTTGTTTTTCTTATTAATAATTTTTTAATGTTTACGTTTTTTATAATATATCAATTTTTTTAAAGCATAAAGTGTTCTCCTCCCTTTGGCAAAACTATTTGTATATATTGTCCAAAAGAAGACACTGTCTCTCATGAAATATAACATACTTAAAGGTACTCCTAGGTCTAAAAAAAAAAATCAATCATAACAGATTTTTTAAGGAGAAAGCAGTTTCAGCATTCTTTATCAGCAGATGTAATTGATCTGAACTTCTCCCTGGCAGAAAATTTGACTCAAGTCCTCACTTGCTAGATGTAGAACATGAGGACAACCTAAGATGATGTAACAGAAAGATCCTACAACACAGTGGATCAGAAAGTTAAAGGGTTATTTCCTTCTCAAGTAAAGTCCAAAGGCGAGCAGTCCAGGATTGGGATGTAGATGACCCGGATTTCATTACTCAGGTGTCTCTGCCGCCTTCGAGAGCACTGTCCTCATTGCATGGTCAAAGGTCACCCAGGGTCCATGTCCACGTTCCATGGGAAGGAGGACAGAGAAACTCCAGGTCTCATGCTTTGTCTCCAAGAGGTGACTCAGAAGCCATTCAGAGCCTTCCCATCCACACCCTGTCAGCCCAGGCTTAGTCATGTGGCCACACCTGGCTGCACGGAGGCTGGAACTGTAGCATCTAGCTGAGTGGCCATGTCCCTGCTAACACGCTTAGAGCTTCTACTCCTAAACACAGGAAAAGGAGGATGGGCTGGGTATGGCGCTGTACCCCTTATAGTCCCAGCTACTCAGGAGGCTGAAGCAATGGGATCACTTGAGCCCAGGAGTTGGAGACCAGCCTGGGAAACATGATGAAATTCTGTTTCCAAAAAGAAAAAAGAAAAGGAGGATGGAGCTATGCTGAGATTGTCCAGGCACATACTATCAATTCCTGCCCTTCCCCAGTAGATTCCCCAAAGAATCTACTTCGAATACACACAAAACCATTCTATTCCTAACTTCTTAAACGCCCAAACTTTGAGGGCTTCTCTTTCTTGGACAATATAGCTAATACCCTTTAAGGCACAGAACTTCTAAACACAAAACCCTGGGATGGATCATTTCCAGGTATCCTTCTTAGTTCTGGAATATTCTCTCCTATCCTTTCAAACAGTAAAAATAAACAAGTGGTTCTCTCTGAGGGAAAGGAGAGCTCAGCCATCCAGAGGGTGGGAGAAATTTTTTACTTTAATTTCTTCCAGATGTGTCTACACTAACAAAAACAAATTGTTGGCAAATATCAATAGATCTCCATCCTACATTAAAATTATAAGTAAATCTCTATGCTACACATGTGTGAAGGGCTCAACTCTGTCCCCTGGCTCTCCAAAGTGTACTTTGAAGTCCCAATTCCCCCACCCCACCCCCCCGGGCCTCAGAATGTGACCTTCTTTGGAGACAAAGTCTTTATGGAGATAATTAGGTTCAAATAAAGTCAGTAGAGTGAACTTCATCCATTATAGCTGCCATCTTTATATGAAGAGGCAATCAGGACACAGACAATACACCTAGGGATGACACGTGGGGACACAGCGAGAAGACAGCGTCTATAAGCTAAGCAGAGAGGACTCGGGGGAAACCAACCCTGCTGATGCCTCGACCTGAGACTTTCTGCCTCCAGATCTGTGAAAGGAAACGTTCCTGTTGGTTAAGCTGCCCAGCCCATGGTACTTTGTCCTGGTAGCCTAGCACTTTGCTACAACATGCGCTTGTAGCAAGAGGTTG
>NW_003852417.1:1740378-1743711 GCF_000181295.1 Otolemur garnettii
GCTGTGAAGCCACAGCACTCTACTCAGGGGGATATTTTGAGGCTTTGCCTCAAAAAAAAAAAAAAAAAGAAAAGAAATTGTAATACTCAACATATACAATGACTACAAGTCACACTGAGCACATTACAGAAGCCCAAACGTGACTTTGGTATTACAAATTTACTATAATTTTTCCTTTATTAAAATGTGTATGCATTTTTTGGGCACCCTCTGTATCGTTCTAAGTCATGTCAAATATGTATCATTATATCATCTGAAGATATCATTATCTGAAGAATCACTAAAGAATAAAACAGGGACTAAAGTTGTTTTTTTTCTCTTTTTTTTCAGATAGGAGCCTCAAGCTATCCCCCTGGGTATAGTGCCGTGACATCACAGCTCACAGCAACTTCCAACTCCTGGGCTCAAGCGAGTCTCCTGCCTCAGCCTCCCAAGTAGCTGGGACTACAGGCTTCTGCCACAACGCCCGGCTATTTTTTGGTTGCAGCCATCATTATTTGGTGGCCTGGGCTGGATTCGAACCCGCCACCTTGGGTGTATGTGGCTGGCGCCTTAGCCACTTGAGCCACAGGTGCTCAGCCAGGGACTAAAGTTTTATAGAAAATAGTGAAAATAGTTGACTAGAATGTTGTCTCTAGAAATGATAATATATTGGCTTGGTGCCTGTAACAGTGGTTACGGCACTAGCCACATACACTGAGGGAGCCGAGTTTGAACCTGGCCTGGGCCAGCTAATCTACAATGACAACCGCGACAAAAAATAGCCGGGCGTTGTGGCAAGCACCTATAGTCCCAGCTACTTGGGGGCGGAGGCAAGAGAATCGCTTGAGCCTAGGAGATTGAGGTTGCTGTGAGCTTAACACCAAGGCACTCTACCAAGGGCGACATAGTGAGACTCTGTCTCAAAAAAAAAGAAAAGAGAAAGATAATATGCCTTATGTTTGTCATTGTGATGACAACCTACTTCTTAGAAAGAAGGAAGAAGGAACTAAATGCTGGTAATTGTATTGGCATTATTTTCCCATAACAACCAGCCCTAGCCTTCACTTCCATTTGCCTTTCAAAAGATGACAGTACAGAGAAGCCAGGCTGCTGCAGAAGCTTCCAGAGCTGCAGGATCTTCACCAGGTTTACCCTTTACCTCAATCCTTCGTTATTCAAATCCTTCTCTTGTCAGTCACATTCTCCGGCTTGCCCTTAGTCGTTGACCTTCACTGAGTATCAAGCATTTTTCAACCTCACTTTATGAAATTCATGGAAGTCCTACATCTTTTGCAAAGTTTAAATAGCACTCACAAGCAATTTGCATGTATTTGCATTATATTTTCATATAAAATTCCAATTCGTAAGATGCCACCGCGTGGTGGAGTTGTCAGGGATAGATGCTAACCGCAACTGGGAGTGGTGTTTGAATGGGGCCTGATTCTACACATGGTTAGTTCTTTAGTTCTTTAATGACTGTATTCTGAAATAACAAAATGGTCTCCCCAGTGCAGGCCTTAAAAAGCTGTGGTGACTTGAGTAATGATAGTTCAGTGAAGATACCCTATACCCCATGACATGTAACCTGAGTGGATTTGGGTGAAAATGGACACCATTTGCAGGTGGAATAATAGGCCTAGCATCCCATCCATTGTCTAAGGTAGCTATTCTCTGCCTGAATGCTGCTCCTACCCTCTTGTGGTAACAGACCCCGATTACAGTGATGGGCAGGTCTCTCTCTGTGCTGGGTTGATCAACATACCTCATCTTTCTCGCATTTCAAAATGAGTCACATGGGCGGCGCCTGTGGCTCAAAGGAGTAGGACTCCGGCCCCATATACTAGAGATGGTGGGTTCAAACCTGACCCCGGCCAAAAAAAAAAACAAAACTGCAAAATGAGTCACTTCTTGCCTAGCCTGGTCTCCTGCAGTTGTCCATACAGACCTGGTTCATCCCTAGCCACCTGGAGACCTGGACTGGGATCACAGCTGGAAAGCCTGTGTTAGTGATGTCTCCTCTGTGAGTGTCATCTACTTACTCAGATTTATCTGCTGGGCAGCCGGCGCAGAAGTTATAGCTGTTTGACATCTCAGTGGTTCTCCTTGTCCGGTGCTTGTATAAAAAGAAGCTAAGCAGTGGCCTTCCCAAGAAAAGGGGGATGGGGATGTGTCTTAAGGACAGAAATTAGAGGTTCAACCAGGTGCAGTGGCTCTGCCCATAATCCTAGCACTCTGGGAGGCTGAGGTGGGAGGATCATTTGACCCCAGGAATATCAGGTTGCTGTGAGCTAGGCTGAGGCCCAGGTGACAGTGTGAGATTCTGTCTCAAAATCAATCAATCAATCAATAAGAGGCTCAAATTCTCCCACTCACTTTGCCTGTATGTTGAAGGGACAAAGCAAAGACACTTGGCACTACTGAAGCTCAGAAGACAACACCCCAGAGTGAAAGCCTGAGAGGCAGCCTGAGGAACAAAGTCTCTCCCTGCCCTCTCCGGCCCTCTCCCGCCCTCCTGTCCCTCACCTCTCCCCTCCTCCAGGCAAGCTGTGGAAACTAGAATCCCTCTTCCCCGAGGCAGGTCATAAAAACAAGGGCCCCTGTCCTCCAAGACCTGCCATAAAGCTTAAAATACTACTCTGATTCCCTCCCTCCCTTTCTGCATGGTAGTTGGCTGTAAAGAAATTGAGACCCTCATCCCAGAAGGGCCCTGCCCCTCGCCCAGGGGAAAGGGTGCTGCTCAGAGAGGCCAAGAAGAGTTGGAACTGAAAGGCCTTGCTGGGCTTCCTCGATAATTAGCATTAATCATCTAATTAGCATTAGATCACGCCCATTTTGTGTAATCATATTTCTACACGACTGTTTGTACTTCACTGAACCTAAGCATAAAAATAGAGGAGCTTCTCTGTGTCTTTGGGCGACTCATGAGGCTCTCGGGTCATGTAAAACTATGATGGCATAAACGTGCTATGCCTTACTCTTGTTAACTTTTGTTACAGTTTGTAGGCTGTGGCCCTGTGACCGAGGGGAAAGGGATCATTCCCTCTCTGTACCTCCTATCCCTCAGTTCAGAATGATCTGAATTGTTTTGGCTAAAGTTGCTCTGTTGCCCAAAAGGGATTTTTATAGCATTTAATAACATTTATAGGAGGCCATGGGTTTGGACTAAGCTCCTGCACTCGACCCAACAGACCAAACCAAAGTGGAGTTATTCATGCTGAAGATTGATGCTACCATGCTGCTGAAACTAAGTTGTTCATTTGACTTTCAAAAAAATGAGAGAGGCTCGGCGCCTGTGGCTCAAGTGGCTAAGGCGCCAGCCACATACACCTAAGGTGGCAAGTTTGAATCCAG
>NW_003852417.1:1743931-1747735 GCF_000181295.1 Otolemur garnettii
AAAAAAAAAAAAAATCAGGAGAGAGAGATAGATAATAGCCAAATCCCCTCTGCTCTAACATTTACAAGGAAAGTCACTTTGAATGACCCATCTACTTTGTTCTCTGTGTCTGCTTCCTTCTCTGTCTATAAAGTCAACCTCCTCTGCCCAGCTCATCAAAACACGCACTCTATCTTACAGAACGAAGTGTCACACAATTCTACAATTGCAAATAAAAGCCAACTCAGATCTTTAAACAAAATGTGTTATAATTTTTTCTTTTGACAGTAGGAAAATGTTTTCTCTGAGGTGCAAAGTTTGGATCAGCTTAGTGAGAGGGTGGGATGTACAGAGAACTGACTCTCGCTGAATCCAGAGTCACAGGAAACATTCTGTATGTGCTGGAGGTGTTTCTACCAATTCCTTTCCCTCTGATGAGGAGGGGAGCCTGCAGACAGAGTCTCCGAAATCAGGCACAGGTAAATCACAGCCTCCCTGTGATAATGGCAAAGACAACTACTCTCGCCTGGTGCCTGGTACAGTCCTCAGCCTGGGCAGCTGTACTATCAGCTGGGCAGCCCTCAGGGTTCTGGGAAACCCTCACTGAAGTCTGTAGGGCCTTCTGCCTCATATCACAACCTCCATACAATTCTTTACCCTTTGCCATTAAATTAAGTTTATAATCCCTCCCAATTGCACCTGTCAATCACTGCTGTCACTTTGTGATAACCATGTCTTGGGCAGCACCTGTGGCTCAAAGGAGTAGGGCGCCAGCCCCATATGCCAGAGGTGGCAGGTTCAAACCCAGCCCTGGCCAAAAACAAAAACAAAAGCTAAGAAAAAAAAAAAAACCATGTCTCGAGGTTTAGACCCCAATTAGGAAAAGACATGACTATTTCAGATGGTTGAATCTGAGCCCAGTAAGCCTTACAGGAAAATTCCTTTCATTCTGGTTCTATCGGTCACTTGCTGTGAATGATGTCCTCACACCCCCAGGCAGCACATTAGAAATTCAAGGTTATGACAAATACACAAGGAATGGGTCTCCTCTCTCTAGTCCTTTCTTGAAGGCAGATATTTACTGAACAAGCCGGCTGGCTTCACCAGCCCCATTCTATTCCCCTGGATGGCACCACAAAATGAAATTCACAGAATAGGACGGATCCTATCACTAGTGAGTTCACAAGACGGCTGGATAGGTCGGAAACTAGGCTTAGTAACAAAGTCTCCCCATACCAGTGCTGGTTTCAAAAGTTCTCTCTCAGTCTGGAGGTTTTCTGAGGATTGTGAGTCCAATTTCCCACTTTGACATGTTAAAAATCATTATGGGTAATAATGAAAATCGTTCCACAGATAGCTTTGGGTCCTATGCCAATGCAATGTCCTGTGAATTGAATGAAATTGCTCTTATAGCATTGAAAGGGCTATATTTTATCTGTGGGGGGATAAAGACTTATAAATTATTCCTCTCAACCTGGGTTGTTTGGAACTTGTACTAAAGGCACTGTGACCTCAGTTAACTTCATTCATAAACACAGCACAATTCATTTCTCCCACCGAATCTCAGGAAATGATTCTGTTGAACAGTTTCCCCCATTCATGGAGCCCTTGAAATTCTGAAAGGAATTCAAAAGCTATTAGGTCTTAAACACTGAAGCTGTACCCATAAACCGTGAACCATTAAAAGGCTAAATAAAGGGCCACTGTGGGAGGATACATGCTGACAAGGCAAGGAACCTGTATAATCTCAAATAACTCAGGCACTATCATTATAGCCAGGATATAAAAAGATTGAAGACAAAATGGCCAGTCGTTGTAAAGACTCACCCCTGAGGGAGGCTCCCGAGTGTGCTGTGGGGGCTTGAGGAGCACGTGAAGGTGGTGCTGTCCCACATTGCCAGGGCCTCACTTTCTCCCCTCCCCTCCACGTCAAAACGCAAAAGACTCACCTTGCCCAGAACGGAGTCAAGGTTACTAAGTACAGGTGTGTGGGAAGAGCGATCAGAAGGGAGCAAGAGAAAAGGAAGTGATGAAACTTACCCAAATTCAGAGACATTCAGCAAGCAGGTGAGCACTTACTGGCCCACCTGAAGCAATTCCTGGCCAGGTGTGGTGGCTCATGCTTGTAATCCTAACACTCTGGGAGGCAGAGACAGAAGGATCACTTGAGGCCAGGTGTTCAAGACCAGCCTGAGCAAGAGCGAGACAACCCCCTCCCCCACCCCCCGTCTCTACTAAAAAGAGAAAAATTAGCCCAGTGTCGTGGTGGCTGTCTGTAGCCTCCCTACTTGGGAGGCTAAGGCAGGAGGATAGCTTGAGACCAGGAGTTTGAGGTTGCTGTGAGCTAAGTTGATGCCAGCCTGGGCAATGGAGTGAGACTCTGTCTCCTGCTCAAAAAAAAAAAAAAAATCAATTCCTATTGAAGCAAATTCTTGGAAGAGTCAAATAAATAACACCTTAACAAAAGAACACCATGGGAATTCAGTCAAGTCAAAAGAAGAACTTTTGGAAACTGAAATGAAATAATTTTCAAGTTTAGAAATTCAAAAGTCAAACTACAAAGACAGCGTTCACTGGTGAAAGCATGTGTGGTGAGAATAAGATGGAGACAGTCAGGCTAGGGCTGAGACGTCACAGCTGGTCTGGCGGGTTTACATCCTAGTGACCTCTACCTCATGTCTTCCACTCTTGTGGTTTTGTAAATTTGGCTTTAACCTAAAAGTGGATATCTTGAGTAGTTTAGGGCAATTGATTTAGGAGATTACCTTTTGAACTGGAATGTTGTTATATGGATCATGGTTGATGCCAATTATTGCTTCTTATGAGTCATGGGTTATGGTGATTACTATTATTTAAGGTAAGTGTTAATTATTGTTGTTTAAGATAAGGGTTAGTATAGTTCTTGCTTTTAACTTTTATCTATAAAGCTGTGATTTTGGATATGGAAGAATAGGACAGTCTTGGGGAGGCTATTCTTACTGTTCTTCAGAATTTTGGGCCTTCTGATAAATAAAGTTAGGTGGACCTATCCCCATCTCTGCATATTGGTGACAGTGACAGGCGGCCAGACCCTCCTCATCCAGTGACGCTGGGGCCTGGATCATGATCTGGTCTACCAGGCAGATAAAAGTCTTCTCTAAATACAGAGAAAACACACAAAGATTTGGAAATCATAATGGAAAGGGTCAGATGCTTGGAGGAGTTCAGAAGCTTAATGGGGGCAGGGCGGGGGGACACACAAAAATTCCAGATGGTAAAAGTCTAAGAGCAGAAGAGTAATGATCAAATGATAGGAAATCATCTCACCTGAAGAGCAAAAGAGTCCCCCAAACAGGCAAGCTTGAAGAAGAGACCCACATCTGAGCAGCACATTCTCATAAAATTCTTATATTTCAAAGAGCAGGAATCCTTCCAAGAAATGGCATAAACTCAGGAAAGCCCAGAGACTTGTTTTTTTTTTTTTTTTGTTTTTGTTTGGGGGGGGGTTTGGTTTTCTGACAAGTTACCAGGTGAGGTTGATGCTATTTTGGACCATGCTTCCAGAACCACTGTTAGAATATTTTTTTTTGCAGTTTTTGGCTGGGGCTGGGTTTGAACCCGCCACCTCCAACATATGGGGCCAGCGCCCTACCCCTTTGAGCCACAGGTGCCGCACCCGAGACCTGATTTTTGACTCAAACTCGCACACACTAAATGTTCAAGAATGTGCTGGTGTCACTGGCTTCTTTCATTTGTCCTTGGAATGCATAGCCAGACCTCCATGCAGCACAGTTAGGAGGGGCCAGAAAGTACTGCAAAAATCTGAGAGAGGCAAGTGTGGGTGCC
>NW_003852417.1:1748838-1751156 GCF_000181295.1 Otolemur garnettii
TAAGAGACAGTCTCACTTTGTCGCCCTCAGTAGAGTGCTATGACATCACAGCTCACAGCAACCTCCAGCTCTTGGGCTTAGGCGATTCTCTTGCCTCAGCCTCACAAGTAGCTGGGACCACAGGTGCCTGCCACAATGCCCACCTTTTTTGTTGTTGTTGTTGCAGTTTGGCCAGGGCTGGGTTTGAACTTGCCACCCACATTATATGGGGCCGGAGCCCTACTCACTGAGCCACAGGTGCCACCCTGGCATCATATTCTTATCCAAAACTCTGGAAGCTAAACAATGAAGTGGAATCTATAGACTATTGGGGAAAAAATAACAACGCAACTCCACAGGTCCCACACCCAGCGAGGACAAACAAAAAAGACATTGTGGATATGCAAGAATTAGAGATTATACCATGTGCTGGTTAGGGGGTTTAGCTGCAGAAAACAGAATCCACTCCAGTTAGTGTAAGCAGAAAGACCTACAGACAGCTGACAGAATCAGCAAGAGCACTGAAGAAATGGGTTGTAGGATTAGCTCCTGAGAAAAACCCTAAGACCCACACTGCACACTAGGCTTAGTAGGGCCACTGAGGGCCATGCTGCCTCCGTCTTGATCTACTAAGATTTATCACCTAATTTCTAGGAGTTTGAATATGATGAAATGTCACATCCATGATTCCATGTATGGCAAAAGAGATGTCACTGAGGTCACTAATCAGTTGACTTTGAGGTAATCAAAAGGGAGACTATCCACACAGGCCTAATCCAATCACATACGCCCCTTAAAATAAGCAGAGAGTTTCCCTGGCTGGTAGCATGAGGGAAAGTCAGAGAGAAGTGAAGCATGAGAAAGCTTCAACATGCCATTGCCCCTTAGGAGATAGAAGGTGTGACACGGGAAGGAACGTGGACAGCCTCCCTGAGTAGGAAGTACCCCTAGCTGATGGGGTTAGCCTCCAAGAAAGCAGGGACCTCAGTTCTATCAGGAACATAGGGAAATGGACCCTCAGTGAAGAGCTAGCCTGACTGCACCTTGACCTTGATTTGGGACTTGACCCTGAGCCAAGAACCACATTAAGCCCTCCAGCTTCACTTGTGACCCACAGAAACTGTGAGATATAATTGGATATTTTCCTAAGCCACTAAGTTTGTGGTAATTTGTTATGTAGCAAACCCATCCTGGTAAAACAGGACAGAACCCTCGCTGCCTGGGAAACCCAGGAAATGTGATTTCTACCTTTGAGCAGCTCCTGTGAAGAAGACACACCAGAAGGTGAAAGGATGAGCTGAGTAAGAAGATCTGTGGTATGGATAACAAGAACCATGTACCTGCTTAACACATAAGGGTAGAAGATCAAGAGGAGAGGAAACCAGGCTGGGCACGGTGGCTCACGCCTGTAATCCCAGCACTCTGGGAGGCTGAGGCTCAGAAGCTTGAGATCAGCCTGAGCAAGAATGAGACCCCACCTCTCCTAAAAATAGAAAAGCTATCCAGGCACAGTGGCACATAGCTGTTGTCCTAACTACTGGGGAGGCTGGGGCAAGAGGATCACTCAACCCCAGGAATTTGAGGTTGCTGTGAGCTAGGATGCCATGGCACTCTACCCAGGATGAGAGGAAACAGCAACTAAGGGGCCATGGAAGCTTCCCAGAACCCCGTGCAACCCAGCATGGTATGGAGAAAGACACCAAAGTCCCCAAAGCCCGTTTTAGGAGTATAGACAGGCTTAGGAGTGTAGACAGTCTCGGGGACATTGTGACTGGTAAAGGTAACATAGAATGTGTGGGCTCAGCACTGGACAACCTGGTCAGGCCACAGGAATTGGCAGTAGATGGCCATCTGAAACACAAGGACCAGGTGAGACAAGAGACATCTCAGTAGAGGCCAGTGAGGACAGAGGATGGTCAGGAGCAGACACCCTCTCCCCTGGATGTTCTCTGGAACTAGCCAGGGGATAAGACGAGGTAATCATGCTGACTGAGTTACTTAGAATTCTAAATTGAATGTGATCTGAGTTTACTCTGAATCAGCAAGATTAAATTTTGAGTCAAAATGAGGGACTTCCAGAGCTAAGTTTAACCCAGACATGCAAAAATAAATAAAGCTCACATTTTATATACCTGAGTTTTACGACTGTGAAATTATTTATATCACTATATAATGATTCCTGACCAATTTTTGCAGGGATGGTTATTATTTTAATGTCTATCTAAAATAAATTATGTAATCCTCAAGTCATAATTATGATTCTCATTCTTTTTTTTTTTTTTTTTGAGACAGAGCTCAAGCTGTTCCTCCTTGATAATCCTGTTGTCTCAGTAACTGGC
>NW_003852417.1:1752774-1758565 GCF_000181295.1 Otolemur garnettii
CTGTAGTCCCAGCTACTTGGGAGGCTGAGGCAAGAGAATTGCTTAAGCCCAAGAATTAGAGGTTGCTATGAGCTGTGATGCCATGGTACTTTATCAAGGGCGACATAGTGAGACTCTGTCTCAAAAAAAAAAAAAATCAGTTGTTATTTATTACACATTGCATTGTACTTATTACTGTGATAATCATATCATATTTTTTCAGTATCAGCAGATAGAGGCTCAGAGAGGTTAATTTATTTGCCTAAAACTATGTGGCTAGTAAGTATCAAAACTAGAATTCAATGGTATCTTTCAAACTTTATTTATTTACTTATTTGAGACAGAGTCTCACTCAGTAGCCGTGGGTTGAATGCCATTGTATCTTAGCTCACATCAACCTCAAACTCTTGGGCTCAGGAGATCCTTTTGTCTCAGCCTCCCAAATAGCTGGGACTATAGGCAACCACCACCACACCCAGCTAGTTTTTCTACTTTTAGTAGAGACGGGGTCTTGATTTGTCTTATTTTTACTTCTTTAAAAATAGTAAATTTATTAGTTTTCTATTATTACTATAACAAGTTACCACAAACTCAGTGGCTTAAAACAAGACAAATTTATTATCTTATAGTCCTAGAGGTTAGAACTATGAAATAAGTTTCACTGAGCTAAAATTAAGTCCTTGCTTTCTTTTGGAGAGTCTAAGAGAGAATCTATTTTCTTTCTTTTTGTAGCTTCTTGAGGCTATGTTCCTAGATTTGTGACCACCTCCTCCATCTTCAAAGTCAGCAATGAAGCATCTTATCTCCTCTCTGATTTCTGCTTCCATTCTTGCATTTTTTTTCTCTTTGACACTGACGTTCTTGCCTCTCTCTTTTTAGAACTGTGGTGATTACATTTGGCCCACTCAGATAATCTAAAATTATCTCCCCATCTGAAAATCATTAATTTCATCATATGTGCAAAGTCCCTTTTGCCGTATAAGGTAACATATTTACACATTCCACAGATTAGGATGTGGATATCTTTGAGGGGCTGTTATTCAGCCCACCATAGTAAACATAGTTATTTTATACTCTGTGTGCAATAATTTCAAAATCTAAAAGTATTTTTAAGTATGTTTCTGTTTTTCAGATGGTTCTGATCAGAAAACAGGGTGTTTATGCTTGACTGTGGGCTGTTCTTTGTTTTTGCTTTGTTTTTTCTTGTTGTTATTGTTTGTTTTAATTTTGTTTTGAGATAGTCTCACTCTGCTGCTCTAAGTAGAGTGCTGTGGCATCATCATAGCTCACAGCAACCTCAAACTCTTAGGATCAAGCGATCCTCTCGCCTTAGCCTCCCCAGTAGCTAGGACTACAGACACCTGCCACAAATACCTGGATAGTTTTTCTACATTTAGTGGAGACAGGGTCTTGTTCTTGCTCAGGCTGGTCTTGAACTCCTAGGCTCAAGCAATCCTCTTGCTTCAACTCCCTAGAGCAGCAGTTCTCAACCTGTGGGTCGTAACCCACAGGAACTGTATTAAAGGGTTGCGGCATTAGGAAGGTTGAGAACCACTGCCCTAGAGTGCTAGGATTACAGGCGTGAGCCACTGTACCCAGCCTGCTCTTTGTGTATGAAATGTATTTTTAAGAAAAACGTGAGGACTGGAGTGAAGATGCTTCATCTACAGGATGTGTGCTTGCTTTTCCCACATGACTCATGCTGGACCATTTTAAACCAAGGTCCTGGCTTAGACACTTCCTTGGTCAACCAGACCATGCAAATCTGACTGGCAGGCTGTGCTAGGGCTTGTTCACTCTGGCTCAGTCTCACTGGTCAGGTGGATCTCAGTGGGGCCCTGTCTCATTGTGGAGACGATCTCCTCTTAGAATCCCCACCTCATCTGTCCTAAGCTTTGATTTCTCCCTGTTACCCGTGAAGCCAAGAAAAAAGGCTCAAGGGATTAGTTTCTGGGTTTCCATTCTCCTTTCAGGTTTGGCCTAGTTATTCTTTACTATCTGTCAAGTCTTTGAAAAAAGAGTGTCCAATAATAATTTACCTAGTATTTTTAGTTGTTTTTATTAAGAGGGTTTGGCCTGAGGAAAATCCTATCATAATCAGAAAGTGAAGTCTCCCAGTAAAAATGGTAATGAATTCATAGTCCACATATGGCCCTGTTCTGATTGTTTCTATACATTCTATATAGGATGAAGCAATAGAAAGGACAGTACCCCCGAGTGGCAAGTTCCCAAACCCAGGACCATTCAAAGAGGGATAATGAGAACTGAAAAATATTTCATGTTTACTGAGGAAGAATCATTTCAAATCCGACATTATAAAATGCTAGTGCATCTAAGTACGTATCCTTATAATTATTACCAGAGAAAGAGCCTCACCTCCTTCACACATTCCTGTATTATTATTCAGTAGGCATCTTATTGAGCACCAATTATGTATCAATTGCTCTGCGGGGGCTAAACACACAAACAGGAATAGAAACAATCGCTGACCTTCAGATCACCAATTGCTTGGGAGAGCAGACACAGGAGCTGATATTCTGCTGTGTGGCACTTTGCCCACAGTGACAAGGGCACCATGCAGGAGGAGGGGGCTCACCCACACCGTGGGCTCAGGAGAGGCTTCTCGAAGGAGGAGATACCTGCTCTGAATCTTAAGTCCTGGTGAGGGTTGTCTGGGTAAGGATTAGGGTAGCGGGAAGAACTATCAAGCAGAGGTAAGGGTTGGGGTGGCAGGAAGAACTATCCAGCAGAGGGGATGCCATAAGCAACGCCCAGTATTAAGCAACAGCGTGTGCACCTGCGTCAGGGACCCAGGTAGGAGGCAGCCGCAGCCAGCGCTCCCCTGGGATCTGCCGGAGGAGGCTCCTAACTCAGGCCTTGACCCCTGGCGACCCCATGCCTTGGAATATCTTCCTCAAAGTTTTCTAAGTGCCCCCAGTTCCTGGAACTGACTAGGATCTGCAGAGCCATTCGAGAAGGGTGCCCCAAACCTGGACTAGGGGCTGTGTGGGGCTTGTCCTCATCTATTGCATTCACATTGCTCTCCAACCCTCCAGCCTGCTGTGAGGTTGACCAGATGCCTTACGGGGCTCTGAGACTCACATGTGAGGTATTATTTCCAGGATCTGGTTTCTAAGATGGCGACCCGGCAAATAGGTTGCTCTAGCTGGTCTGTACAGTACTTCACCGGATCTCAAGATGGGGCCACCAGAACCGTGCTCACATGCTGATTCTCCCTCACACTGGGCATAGAGTGAGTTCAGGGCTCTGAGTTACTAAGGGTTTGTGGCTGACCCTGGTGCTTGATCTTGTGCCATGGGTTGGGTCATGCCGTTCCGTGTTCTGACCACGTGGAAACTGCAGCCTCCATCTGCAGCATTCTTTACCTGTGTGTCCACTGTGCTGGTTACCCAGGGTGGCCACCCGCCCTCACTGCAGGCTCTGTGCTACATGCAGGGAGACTTCTAGGGATAACAGCACCAACCTTCTCCAAGGACTTTGGAGACCTTTGCTCCACAAAGTCAACAGCCCTCCTGATCCATGTCGTTTTGCCTCAATTTCCCAAATAACACATTCTCTTTACCTCTGATCATTTGCGGACAACTTGTTTTCACAAGTCAATCTCAAACCATACCAATTAGGGATCGACATTCTTGCGGTCAAGAGGACTTCTCTTCTTGCCTGTTGCCCAGCCTTCCCACTCCCACTAGCGAAGTTGGTGGAAGGCAAGGGTGAGGTCAGCATTGAAAGAGATCTCATCCTAGGAATGCAGCAATCATAGCCCCAGGCGACCAAGAGAGGATGTGGTTGAAACATACACATTATGCCATAAAATTTCAGACAGCAATTCTGAGAGGACCAAGAAACATTTTCTTGCACACTCTGGGTGAGACTTGCATCTGTGGTTATCATAAATGAAGCACAGTAAGAGCCATGAGGGAGTCATTGGAAGCCAGTATTTGCAAGGGCCATGATGGAGGATGCAGCATCAGGAGTAATGATGTACCCAGCGTTACACAAACGGCATCAGGGAGCTCCAGAGGCAAGGCGATCTACAGTTTCAATACTAACAGGTCCCAAAGCACCAAGGTACTGTGAGCAACACAGTGTTGCTACCTTTTCCTTCGGACGGAAACTATGAAACTAACCAAAGGCGCACTTGACAGGAAGCACATGCAGCAACAGCTTCTGGACCTGGGCGGGAAGAGAGGGGCCTGGACACGCGGAGGCTCTTCCCGTGCACTAACTGGGCGGTTAACTCAAACAGGAAGCCCTCTTTTCCACCAATAATCCTAAACCTTTGCTGATCGATCACTAAAAGTTACATGGCCCATGAATTTTGTAATCCACCTTTAATCAAATTATATAAACAGGGCAAAGTGTGTTTGAGACCTAGATGGGTGCAGTGCAGATGAATGAAATTTAAAGTGCTCACAGGATTCTGCAGGTTCAGCAACAAACTGGCTGGACGATATAAAGACTGAGTACATGTAGGGCGAGGTCTGGCCTTTGGTGGCAGAAAATAGGAGGGAAGATGAGATTCCTCCTGAAGAGACTGCAGAGTGAGAACACAGCAGTGGTTGACGCAAAACACGTGGAAATTTACTGACCGTGGCTGTGGCTATATTCTACTCCTCCTCCCGACGGCTCGAGGCCGAGTAGATGACAACTATGACATTCTAGGTGTGGCATTATGCAATTTAAGTCTCTGGGATTTTCCTGCCAGCGAGGAGAAAGGATGCACTTCTCCTATGTGAGTGCGAGCAGCAGGAACACGGCATCTGTACTTCATTCAGTATCTTGAGGGTAACAACTCAGGACTAACTCAAACGAGGATATGAGAAGAAAAACAAAAATAATCTCAGCACTACGTTAGGAAGTACCCAAGAGTTTAAGCATTGTGTCCCCTAGGATGGCGTGTGCAGTGAAAAAGCTCCTTCCTCAGGATAATGATGCTTTTGGAAGGAAGTATATAACATTTTCTCTCTCTCTTCTTTTTTCCTTCTTAACAATTGGGTTTTCTACAAGGGAATCTAATTTTAGTTCTATTTTCGGCTAAGCTACCGCGTTAAAAGCCTTGCTTTTTTTAGGTACAAATAACAATCCCAGGTTAAATAAAGTAGACTTCACAACCATGGAGATGCTTAAAGTCAAGAGCACACGGTCACTGTTAATACCGAGAGAATTAACTATCCATATTAGTAAATTCCACAGCCTTTAAATCCTCTTAGGATCAAATAAATATGAATAAACATGTGAATAATTTTTTTCACTTTTCAACTCACTGACCTTTTTAACCACAAGGTCTGCATAAATGTTAGCTGTGTTATCTAATCAGCTGGTCATGCTGGGAGAGGTGTTTTCTTCAGTGACTTCTGCCAGGACTATGGGACACTCGGATGTACATCACAGAAAGATGAACGAGAAATGAGATGTTTATATTAGCTCTGACAATTAAGTTCATGAACTCCTCCTAGAAAATGTGCTGCATACCTCGCTGAATATCACTGCAGTCACCTTCAAAGTGCTCCCACTGGGATGCTGTGCAGACACCAACACCTAGTCTACCCTTCAAAGGAATTTTGGAACTCTGTCTCTGGAATGGCCATCAGAGATATTTCGTGTAGAACAAAAAGACACATGCAACAATAATGAACGCCACTCAACAAGACACCACCACATGTAGACAAGAACACAGCTGTGTTGGGGCGGTGCCTGTGGCTCAGTGAGTAGGGCGCTGGCCCCATATACCGAAGGTGGCGGGTTCAAACCCAGCACCAGCCAAACTATAACAAAAACAATAGCTGGGCAT
>NW_003852417.1:1759551-1761774 GCF_000181295.1 Otolemur garnettii
GTCCCCCTGGGTAGAGTGCCATGGCATCACAGCTCACAGCAACCTCCAGCTCCTGGGCTCAAGCGAGTCTCCTGGCTCAGCCTCCCAAGTAGCTGGGACCATAGGTGCCCGCCACAACACCTGGCTATTTTTTGGTTGCAGCCGTCATTGTTGTTTGGTGGGCCCGGGCTGGATTTGAACCCGCCACCTTGGGTGTATGTGGCTGGTGTCTTAGCCTCTTGAACCACAGGTGCCAAGCCAAAATAAATATTTTTTGCATGTATTGTGTTTACTACTATTACAGTACTGAAAATAAAATGAAAAGGAAGAAAGTAAATAAATAATAGAGTACTTTTAATAAGCTAAGTAATGTACATGGATTCTACCTACTGGCTGGAGAAGATTTATGGTTTACCCATGCATCAGTTTCCTGTCTTCTTAGACAATTATAAGTCTGTGTGTCTTTATGGATCTTCTCCTCGTCTCTGTCCAAGGAGAGCTCCCTGTCTTCTGCTTACTGCACTTGATGCGGCACACGAGGTGGAATACAAAATGGCCTCCGTAAATATAGTGCAAGTCCTTTATGCTTTCTGCAGCACTGAGGCTAAGAGAGGGTAATTGACTTGCTCAAGGTCATACAGGTAGTGATGTGGTAGAGCAGGGTTTGAATCCAGATCTGTCCCTCCCAAGTTCACGTGCTGCCAACCCTGACTGATCACAAAATAACCCTGCCCCAGATAGTTCTAATGAATAGCTAGTCAAAAATTACTTCAACCCCATCAGCAGTCCAGGAAAAGAGACCAGGCAGATGGAGAAGGGCGTTCTGGTGATGGACACAGATTGATGAAGGGGTCAAGGGTGAGAGCTAGAGTAAGACACCCAAAACGCTGCAAACTTAGCTGACATAATGATAATAATCAGCCACTGTCCTCTCACTTGCTTGATAATAATCACTGTTCCCTCAGCTGACTTCTTTATCTGGGTCACGTGTAGTTGTGCAGTTGTCTGTCCAGAACTCGCCTGTTTGGAACCTAGGAGTAGGTTCTGAGATATCTTCCACATGCTGCATTCCAGGAATGGACTCACCCGGACAAGGAACTGACTCAACTGGTCTGGGACCCTCCACCCAAAGTCCTGCTTTCCAGTAACTGACCCACCTAAACAGTGGCCCACACCAGTGGACCGATGGTTCTGCCCTGAAACCAGCCAATTAGCAGACCCTAATTGTCTAATCTTCTGTCTTTAGGCTCAGCGCCTGTGGCTCAAGTGGCTAAGGCGCCAGCCACATACACCTAAGGTGGCAGGTTCGAATTCAGCCTGGGCCGGCCAAACAACCAAAAAATAGCTGGGCATTGTGGTGGGCGCCTGTGGTCCCAGCCACTTGGGAGGCTGAGGCAAGAGAATCCCCTAAACCCAGGAGCTGGAGGTTGCTGTGAGCTGTGATGCCACAGCACTCTACCCAGTAGGACAGCTTGAGGCTCTGTCTCAAAAAAAAAAAAAATCTTCTGTCTTTAAAAACCCTGTGCCCCCAATTCTCAGGGAGGTGGAGTTGAGAAATTCCTCCCATCGCCCCACCTGGCACTCTGTGGAATAAACTCTTTCTTCCCCAGAGGTCTCTGAATATTGGCTTTCTCTTGGGCAGTGGGCAGATGAGCCTGGCTGGGCAACAACAGCTGTGGGCAGGTGGCCACAGGGGCAGCGCCTCCTCAACGAGTCACCACTTTTGATCACTCGATGGCAGTGTCCACTGGGGGGACCCTTGCTTCCCACCATCTGCACTTGGATATACTACCCGGTGTCCTGTAGCCACCCATGAGCTTCTTTGATGACCCCCAGTAGGAACCTGAATGATGGTGGACCCTCCTTTGTAGCAGAGACAACCCAGCAAGTAGGCAAAGCCCTCTATCTGGAATGAAAATTACATGGAACCCGCCTAAAGTGGAATAGGTATTGCTGCTTGCCCTTCTGGATAAGCCCCTAGCAAACAGTTATGAGAGCCCCTTCGCAGCACCCAGAGGTAAGGAGTGGGTCTCCCCTCCTCCATAGATATGGAAGGGGGGGATTGACAGTGGGGAATACGGAACAGACAACGGCTTGGAAAAACGGGGGCAAAAATGCTTTTTTTCTCTTAAAAACCCCCTCACCCTTATTTTTTGTTTTTGAAAAAACCGTCAGAGATTTTATTAAATTTCAGTTAAATGTAAAAATTTTTATTTTGTCAAAAGAGAGTATCAGACTCAAGAA
>NW_003852417.1:1762675-1764239 GCF_000181295.1 Otolemur garnettii
GAAGGCTCAGTAAGCTCCCACCTAACAGGGTACAATGGCGGCACACCTCCTGGGTGAGGGACTCAACTACAACTTATTTATTTATTAGAACTAAAACCTACATCCCTGTCTCAAGCCAGTGATCAGGAGGAACGGGGAATGTCTTTTGCTCTTTGTGCCACATAAGACAGGTTAGGGAAGCTTGGTGAGGGGAGTATTTGTCACAGGTGCTTTAGCTGAAGACAGGAGGAATCCGGGCAGAGGACTAAAAGGTTGTCTTAGCCCAAAATGAGATTATGGGATTCATCAGAACTTTAAAAGCTCTGTATTTTTTGAGGCAGGAGTCTGCTGGCCTCTCCATTTGTCAGCAAATTCATGAATTTCTCTTTCCTTCCCCTGAAAAAGAAAACTTCCAGCCTCTCAGTAAACAGAAGTCGCATATTAACTCTCAGTAGCGTTGTCGTTTTTTCAGTGGTGAGTTCAGTAGGACAGAGACTCTCCTAAAGCCATCTCAACAGCATCTCATAAAAGGGGAGATGGCAGGAGGGGCAGAACTCTTAACCTGGTCTGGGCCCCCTCTTCACCACTGCTCAGGAACCAGACGGATAGAATTAACTCTTGCTGACGGGTTTCATTAAGATTTAAGAACTACTGATTCAATCCGAAAGTGCATTGCTGTGATAAAATCTGCTGGACAAGTCTGTTGTGTAAATCTATAACACACACAGTTCTTTTGTTGCTACATCTTTGAGTACTTTTCTAAACATTCCTTTTGGGAGCTAATGCGTGTTTTAATTTTTTTTTCTGTGTACCACATAATGAGGTCTTGCTTACAATCCGATTCAAGGGAGTCACGCTAAACAATGCTGCTCTATTAACACAGTAATTTGATAGGTGATTAGTGGCGGGGTGACCCCGGTCACAGGCACCAGTTCAGCTGGAGTCTTTCTCTCTTTTAGGGGGCTGATCTGGGCTGACAATTGTGAACTCTGTGTAACCTGCAATTTTAATATTTAGGGCTTTCTTACATTTTTAGTGGGGTAACTAAACGACTAACCTTGAGATTCTGAAGTATATTCATAGGAATTGTGAACTGCAGGGAACTAATATGCTTAATGCTTTTCATTTTTATAAAATGTAAAATTGAGAATGAAGGCTGTTTATGACAACTCACAGAACATGTCATTTAACTCTAGCACTATAGCTCAGCGCCTGTGGCTCAAGTGGCTAAGGCACCAGCCACATACACCTGAGGTGGCGGGTTCGAATCCCCAGCCCGGGCCCACCAAACAATGAAGGCTGCAACCAAAAAATGGCCGGGCGTTGTGGCAGGCACCTGTGGTCCCAGCTACTTGGGAGGTGGAGACAGGAGACTCACTTGAGCCCAGGAGTTAGAGGTTGCTGTGTGCTGTGATGCCACAGCACTCTACCCAGGGGGACAGCTTGAGGTTCAGTCTCAAAAAAAAAAAATAAATAAATAAATAAATAAACTTAGCACTTCGGCTCGGCACCTAAGGTGGCGGGTTTGACTCCAGCCCAGGCCCGGCCAAACAACGATGATGGCTGCAACCAAAAAATGACCAGG
>NW_003852417.1:1765590-1770865 GCF_000181295.1 Otolemur garnettii
TTTTTTTTTTTTGACTGGGGCTGGGTTTGAACCCGCCACCTCTGGCATATGGGGCCGGCGCCCTACCCTATTGAGCCATAGGTGCCGCCCCACAAGGAGCTATTTAAGCAAGTTTCCTTGTCTATTCTGTTCTTTGAGGGAAAATTTACAAAAATTCACTTTGTTAGGTAGCAGCAGCAGCTTGTACAACAATGGCCAAGATTAAGGCTTGGGGCTTCATGGCAAGAAGGAGGAGCTCCTGAAACAGCTGACAATCTCAAGGTGGAGTTGTCCCCGCTTCGTGTGGCCAAAGTGACAGATGGCGCTGCATCCGTACTCTTCAAGGTCCAAACTGTCCATAAATCCATTGTCAGAGTTCTCACCATCATTAACCAGACTCAGAGTGGAAACCTCAGGAAGTTCTATAAGGGCAAGAAGTACAAGCCCCTGGACCTGTGGCCTAAGGAGACACATGCCACCTGCCATGTGCCACTGGCTGAACAAGCACGAGAACTGAAGACAGCAGCGCAAGGGACGGCTGTTCCCACTGAGGAAGCTCGCAGTTGAGGCCTGAGTCTAACGTAAGGTGACCAGACTTCCTGCTTTTGAACAATCTGTCCTGCGTCCCGAGGCATTTTTAAAAAGTCCTGATTTTTGAAAAGAATGCAGAACCGGCAGGAGAACAGGAAGGGAATATACGTTCCGCTGCCATGTGACTATTTTGCCAGAATATCAGTTTTATATCATTTTTGTTAATTTTAGAATGTTAAACTATAATAACAAATAATTGTTGAGAAGTGATTATGGAGAACTGCTTATCAAAGTTTGCATTGTTGTCAGGCCCTGCCCTGCCCTGCCCCACCCCGCCCCCCTCATGTTGTCCCACTTTACAAATGTTAAAATCTGGTCACCCTAGTTTAATGGCATCAATAAAAACACAAAACTGGTGCATACACACAAAATCCACCTGTATATGTTTGCTATGGGTTTAAAAAATAGATTCCTTCATTAGATTAAGGAATTTCCCATTTATTACAAGTGTGCTAAGAACTTTTTTGCAAATATATGTTAAATTTTATCAAATGCTGTTTTTACATTTGCTGAATTGTATAGTTTTCTCCTTTATTCCATTAATGTGAAAAAACACTGATCAATTTTTCAATAATAAGCCAGCTTTGCTTTTTGTAAATTGTGATGTATTCTTTTTTTTTGAGACAGAGCCTCAAGCTGTCCCCCTGGGTAGAGTGCCATGGCATCACAGCCCACAGCAACCTCCAACTCCTGGGCTCAAGCGAGTCTCCTGCCTCCGCCTCCCAAATAGCTGGGACCACAGGCGCCTGCCACAACGCCTGGTCATTTTTTGGTTGCAGCCATCACTGTTGTTTGGTGGGCCCGGGCTGGATTTGAACCCACCACCTTAGGTGTATGTGGCTGGCGCCTTAGCCACTTGAGCCACAGGTGCCGAGCCTTTTTTTTTTCTTTTTTTGAGACAGAGTCTCTGATGCCCAGGCTATAGTGCCATGGCCTCCACCTAGCTCACAGCAACTCCAACTCCTGGGTTCAAACAATCCTCCTGCTTCAGCCTCCTAAGTAATTGGTACTGCAGGTGCCCACCACAATGCCTGGCTAATCATTTTTTCTATTTTTTGTAGAGACAGCATTTATTTGTGAGTAGTTACTTCATCCAGCCCTGTGTTGGGTGCTGGAGATACGACTCTGACTGTGGGGAAGGTCCCAGCCTTCACAGAGCTGGGGTGTCAGTCTAGCTCTGGGGCTTTAAGGTGATGTGGACAGTCCTCACCAGCTTTCAGGTCTCTGCCCCGTATCACTTCTGGTTTGAGGAGTGTGCTGCCAGGACCCCCACAGACCTGAATCTTGCTCTTCTCTTGAACTTCCAGTGAACACTGCATTAACCCCCAGTAGCCCCAAGAATGCAGCAAATCAGGAGATCTTGGCTGGGGGAAACAGAGGGCTGGTCCTGCAGCTGTTACAGTAAGTTAAACTTTAATTCCAGTACCTGGGCTGCAATGCAGTCCCTGGGGACACGGCATCTCTCTCTGGCCCATCAAGAGTAGAGATTACAGCCCTGGTATATGTGACTTTCTCCTTCACCTAAGAGGAAGGGAGGTGGTGACAATTCCCTGAAGGATTTTAAAAGTTGAAAACAACAACAACCCCATTATCCTTTTCCATAAAAAAAGAGTTTTGTTGAATTAGAGAAAGAATTCTAAACAATATCAAAGAGATGCCCAGCTATGGCAGTGACCAAGGCCAGTGCCCCAGCTGTTGTGGACATGGTGACCATGACACTCTCTCTGAGGCCTTTATTCTTGTAAGATGCTCCTCCGCCTCTCACTGGGGTTGCTGCAGTAGCTTTGTAGCTGCTCCAGGCCCCGGTCTCCGTTCCTGTTAATCCACCCTCTCCCTGCCGAGAGGGAAGACGCTTCCTGAACTAAAAGTCCAGGCATGAAATTTCTCCACTTAAAATTTCCCCTGGGCTTCTCATGACTGTCAGGATGAGACTCAGACTCCAGGGTCCTCCCCAGCCTGCTGTCCAGCCTCCCCTCCCACCATCTCCTCTGCACCCAGCCCTGGGAGCCCATGTGCCTGTACCTCATTCCTCTGTCCACCCACACTGTCACGTGTCCACCACCTCACCTCAGTGGGCCCAACTTTCAAGCAGTGACCTGTGCCGCTGCCACCCGACAGTCATTCAAACAAAACCAACCCTTCTTCCCACCTCAAGTCCAACAGGGTCACTTCACAACAACTGCATTCAAGGTCAGGTTTGTCCAACACTCACTGAGCACTGAGCCCCATGCCTGCGTGGGCGGCTGCCTTGGGCTGCACAGGAGTGGGCAGGAGCGGGACACAGAGCAGCTCAGACCTTGCTGGAGTTCCCCTGAGTGGGAAACGCTGAGTCCTGGGGCGGAGCTGAGGGTGCATATTCAATCATCTAGCCAGCTGGCGCCCCACTCACCTGCGCTATTGTTAACTCTCAGCAATCCTGAAGTCCCTTATAAGAGGTGAAGAACCCCTTCCTCTTACTTACGCAGTCCTGCTCTGGTGCAGACCCCCATCGTAGGAGAATTTACACTCACATTGAGCTCCAGTCTTCAGCTCTATCTGTGAACACGATGGCAGTGTGTCCGGCAGCAGCAAGAGAACAGGAGGGGGATGGGGCACATTGAAGACTTGATGACATGCACAGAGTCTTACAGCAAGTGGACAGGTGTAATACCTGGAGAAACAATAATGGCTCTTTCCTTGCTTGGTAAACTGGGGTTCCTGTGCACCTCCCCACCCCAGGCCTGGGGAGCTAGGCCAGAGAGTAGCATATCTCCCCAGTGGGCCAATTTATCAGTGGGTTAACTGGTCAGTGAGTATTTAAAACATTACTTTGACATAAAAGCAACTGTGGATACCTTAAAGAGTAGGATGCAGACTTTGCACAAATCCCAAAACTAGGATGGGAAACTTGAGAGAAGTGGGATTGCTTGGGGAACTTGGATACTCTCCCGGAACAAGCCTTTGCTCCTCTCTGAAGTTTGGGAAGTTGAGCATATAGGTTGGAAGGGCACGCAGCTCTAGGAGGGAGCATCTGATTGATGGAGTAGGTGGGCACGAAGGGGTGACTGCCCACTCCCCACGATGAACACGCTGACTTTATTGTTGTCACTCATGCCTTTTAAAACTCCACAGGCTGAAACCACACGAGTGGACCTAAACCAGTCCACCCCTGTGTCCCTAATATGTGTACTACCCCAAAGTGGTTTGGGTCTGGGAAGTACAATGCCTCCCACACCCCCCACGGCCCCCACCACCCTGCCCCAGCAGGGGTGACAGCTGAGAGAACAGGCAGCTGAGCCTGGCAACTCAGGCCTACTTGATATTCTGAGGAGGGAGGCAGCAGTGGTCAGAATCCTCAGCTGAACCTGCCCTGCTGCCCTGGAGGCTGGAGGGTGCTTGGCAGCGGGGCCAGGAAGTGAAATAACAGTCTCCAAAAAACCCACACTGCAAGGGAGCCCGGGAGACACAGCGTCCTCTGCTGCCTTCCTGCTATGAAGAAGCTCAGGAGAGAAGAAAGAGGTGGGCGGCAGCTGCACCCCGACCTCCTAACTGTGCTAGCCTGGGGGTCTGGGGTGGCCCAGCCAGGGCTCAAACACCTACCCCTGCACCCCTGCGGTCGCTGCCACCCTCCCTGTGCAAGTTACTTTGTGTGACAGCAGATGAGGGTGTCAACCTCAGGTGGGGAATGAGGGGGGGAGGGGAGAAACGGAGAGGGGAGGGAGCCCACTAGGAAGTGGGGAGCAGAGATGTATGGCAGGCAGGTCGGATAGACTGCTGGTCACCCACATTTCCTAGGAGCCAAGTCCTGTGGGAATAATTGAAACCATGTTAACATTGCCAAGAAGAAGGGCCCTGAAAGGTGCTGTCCAGCAGCTCCCTGCACAGATGAGTAAACTGGGGGAGAGGGAGGCTGTCCCCTGGTGGGGATCTGCTTGTGACCATCTGGAGGGGCCTGGCATACCCAAAAAGGAGCAGCCATGGTGGGACTGAGCTGAACAGCCTGGCCTGCCCCCCACCCCCAGCTCCCCGCAATTAGCTCCTGAGCCTCAGTGCCTGCTGGTCAACAAGGAGTGTCTCTGCTGTCATCAGAGGAAACTGCACAGCCCTGGAGGCCAGTGGGGCCACATGAGCTCAGGTGGCTCTGGCCTGCCCCAAAAGTGCCAGAACAGGTAAACAGCAAGGACAAGCACACAGAGGATGACACCCTGGCTGCTCTGACCCAGGGAGGTCTTCAGGTCAAGGGGAAGGGTACCACATCTGGGAGGGGCCAGAGCAGGCCCAGGAGCCGGGTGTGAGCGGACACCCAAGGTGCAGGGGGAGGGAACCAGAGAGAGTGGGTTGGGTGGAGGTTTGAGCTTGCTCTTCAGTCCCCCACCCCGCCCGCCCGCCCCAGGGCAGCCGGGAGCCATGGGAGGCTCTGCAGTCCCCCACCCCACCCACCTGCCCCAGGGGCAGCAGGGAGCCATGGGAGGCTCTGCAGACTTTCTTCAGGGAGGGCGGGAAGGACAGTGAGAGCACCTTGCGACACATCGACTTTTCCATCATCCCCAAAGAAGAGAGAGTGCTTCTGGAAATTCTATCTCTACAGCTGCAGACATGGAAAATGACCCAGGGGTCACTGAGCAGGCACCGTGGATGGTGGGCAGGGATGGGGGTGCTCAGAAATCCTAGGGGCGGCTCTGGGAGCTGTAGGGTCTCTTTCTAGTTCCTCAGGCACTTGCCACAA
>NW_003852417.1:1771002-1774157 GCF_000181295.1 Otolemur garnettii
GCCTGCCTGGCAGCCCCGGGGATTGCTCTGGGGCTGGGATGACTGTGGTCGCTATGGTTTGTGGACACTGAAATGTCAGGAATGTCAAACTCCACGCTTCCTGCTCCACAGGCATCTTCCCCAGGGCTGTTGGGGGAGTGTTTAAAGGCAGTGTCATGGCTGTGACTGTTTATAGTGCACCAGCCTGCATTCATGCCTCGCCCCTTCCTTCCCCTCCGTGTGCGTGTGTGTGCACGAGCCAGCTCACGTGGCAGTCTGCTCCCAAGACTTGCCAGTAGGGATTAGAATGACCAGTCCCAGGATCTGGGTTCCTGCCAGCTCTGTCCAACCACACTGTGTGGTCTTAAGCACATGGATACATGAACACTCTCTGGGACTCTATTCTCTCACTTTTAAAAAGGATTCTAACCCTTTAGGGCAGTGGTTCTCAACTGTCCTAATGCTGCGGCCCTTTAATAGAGTTCCTGTGGATCACCCCCACAGGTTGAGAACCACTGCTTTAGGGGTCGTCCAAGAGTCAAGGAAATGACAGATGTGAAAGGAAGCTACCCAAAATCACTTTTTAGAAAGAAAGAGTTGGCTTGGGACCCATAGCTCAATGGTTAGGGCGCTGGCCACATGCACTGGGGCTGGTGGGTTCGAACCTGACCTGAGCCTGCTACACAAACAAACAAAAAAAATAGCCGGGCTTTGTGGTGGGTGTCTGTAGTTCCAGCTACTTGGGAGGCTGAGGCAAGAGAATCACTTGAGCCCAAGAGTTTGAGGTTGCTGTGAGCTGTGATGCAACAGCACTCTATCGAGAGTGACATAATAAAACTGTGTCTCAAAAAATAAAAATTAAAGAAAGAAAGCGTATATGTATGGACACTCATGTATTTGCTATTATTCATTCATTCATTCAACAAATGTCCCATGTGCTAGGTGCTAAGAAATTAGCAGGAAGGAAAGAGAATCGACATAGCCCTGGTTCTCAGGAAGGTGGCAGTTTAGTAGGAAAGACCTGAATAATAAGCACAAACACACAGACTGTGCCCTAAGTCAGAAAGGACAAAAACAGCCAGTTCTAGCAGCGGGACTGACACTGAAGGGGTGTGTAACCGTGAGAATAAACCATGAACACTGGGGTGGGGGAACAGGCAGGAACCGTGAGCCCCAGACAGCCCTGGAGGTGGGTCCAGGCAGCAGGGGCTCACCAGAAGGATCTGGGCCTGGAGATCTGTCCACAGGGGATGGGACACAAAGCCCATTAGTCAGAATAATGCCAAGATGCTGGGAATTTGCCCCAACAGGAATGAGACCAATGACATGGGATGAGGTCCCAGGGGTGCAGACCAGTGTCAGGAAAGGTATAGGGAAGAGGGGGACCAAGAGGCAAGACAGGTGGTACTCTGGGGGAGCAGTAGGGCCCTCAGTGGCCCAGCTCCTGGAGAAGGAGGGCATCAAGGTCAAAGAGGACTAGCCACAAGACTCTCTACTCGGGGTGGGGCCCCAAAACCCTATAGCTGGGCAAGGCCCACCCTCACCCACATGGCACAGCTGGCCACTGGCCAGGAGGGCTTACTGCCCACCTACTTTCCTTCTCCCCACGCCCAGTGCGAGGTCCTCTTAGCTCTGGCCTCTGCACTACTTGGGGCTCTAAACTAAGGCGACCAGATTTTAACATTGGTAAAGCGGGACACCCTTGACCAGGGGGCGGGGGTGGGGGGGGCTCACCGATCCCAGATGAGTGAGCAAATGTATGTTAAACAGATGACTAAGGAAGGTTTGAAGGTATCTGAAGACGAGGCCACATTTCCTACGGGAATGAAACCCTTGAAGGCAGAATTTCCAATGCATGTGGAAAGGCAGAGGGACTTATAGGGTTAACAGACTCACACACACCTAAATGGATTTAACATTTTAGCCCTATAATCACAGAAAACAAATGTGATCTGGCTCTTGACATACTTATTACATCCTTAACTAACTTCAGTCACACAGTGAGTTTCTCCTTTAACTCTGATAATAACGCTGTGAGGTGGGTGCAACGTTTGTCCATTTTAAAGGAGATAACACAGATTCAGACGTGGATCCCTGACGACCACACTTACAGCTACTTCAAACAGCAATTGTACTCTTGACCTTAGAGTTAGCCTGGACAGTTTGCTGTTGGTTCATTTTGTTCGTGTGACTAACACTGAAATGACTTGGCTCCTTTTTTATATTTGTTTTCAATCTCTGCAGGATTCACTACAGGTTGATCCCAGGCTCTGGTGTCCCCACATCATTCTCCTGCCATGTGCCCTGTTCTCCTGACACTGACATCAGCGAAATCACCTGCTGAAGAAGGGTCTTCTGCAGCTGGAAACCTGCCCTGGTGGGCAGCCAGCAGGCATCCTTTGTCATCAGGCCTTCATTGAGAAGACAAGCTCAGCAGTGATTCCTGGGAGAGGCTTGGGATAGCAAAAGAAAGGATGCTTCCGTAGAGGAAACAAATATTCCAAGATACTTCCATTAATTAGGGAAATGTAGGGCAGTAACACACACAGTCTCCGCAGTAGGCTATAAAACCACTGTGATAGGCTAAAGTGAGTATTACCAAGAAATACACAATGTCATTACCAAGGCTTGGATGACAAGTATTCATCTCTTTCTTATCTCTGAAATGCTTTGTGCAGTGTTCAGGCTTCCACTTTAAATGACTTAAGCCAGTAGCGTTCTGAGAGCATTTCTGGGACATTGCAAAGACCCTCTCTGTAGATTGAAAAGTATTGCTAAGAAAATTTAGTGGAGCGATTGGCAGAAATCAAACTTGACTGTACAAAAAATATGTTATTTTTCTATATTACTGGCCCCCACTCTTCCTGGCGTTAATAACTAATCTCAGTCATGTTGGAGTTCCCCGCCATCTTTTCTCTGGAGTTCCAGTAAGTTCCAAGGGCAGGGTGATGGTTGTGGGAATTAGGTGGTGGGTCTGAAGCTGTGAGGAAGGGGATAGCTTGTATTCACTGTCATCTTTTCACTCTAGTGTTAACTAGTATCAAATCACGGTGGGTTTTTTTGTTTTTTGTTTTTTGTTTTTTTGAGACAGAGCCTCAAGCTGTCCCCCTGGGTAGAGTGCCGTGGCATCACAGCTCACAGCAACCTCCAACTCCTGGGCTCAAGCGAGTCTCCTG
>NW_003852417.1:1775318-1789539 GCF_000181295.1 Otolemur garnettii
AAAAAAAAAAAAAAAAGAAACATCAAGGGTGAGGGGACTCACAAGATCATGTTTTAAAACTGTATCCTCCATGTTAATCACCCAATAACAAAGAATTATCCTCATGACATTCATGCAGCACATTACAACAGGACCTGAAAGCCAGGAGCTTTCACACTACTTGTCTTATTTACTTTTACAATGACTTACATATTATCATGCCCATTTTACATATGAGAAAACTGAGGCCCAGAGTAAAGATGTGCTTTTCTAATGCTCCACAGCTCGTAGATACCAGAGATGAAACAGGATCCAGGTTCATGTACTACATTTTTGTTTTCAGAGAGTCTAAGCATTTCCCATCCTCAAAATAGAGAATGAAAAGGGGTCACTGATGCAGAAGGGACTGAAGGATTCCCAGGCCCCCTCCTCGACCCAGACCCCTCCAGGTCCCTAGGACAAGGTTACTTCCTTTCACCCTCCATTAGTTCTCCCCATGTGCTGAGCCGTTCAAGACCCCCAAACGGGCCTGCAGCAGGTGCTATGAAGCAGAGTCTGGCAAATTCACTTCAAGGAGGAAAGGAGGGTTGGAACAACAAAGAACAAGCTGGTGGCCAGAGCATGGCATGGGCTGGGTTCTCTGGGCCAAATCTAGTCTCTTTCACTTACAGGCTGTGTGGTTCTGGGTAACTTACCAAACCTCGTTATGACTCAGTTCTCTCATACGTTAGGGGAAGGTAATAATAGAAGGATCGTTAGGAGAATTACAGAAGAACATGCAGGTGAATGCTTTATCCCCCGCCTTGATGTGGAGTAAGCAACAGTAAACGCTAACTAGAACACTGGAAGGTGGCTGTAAAATGCACAGACGCAAATATTTCACTGTGACATTAACACCACTGAAAGACTACCTCGCTGTTAAGTTAAATAAAACATAGAGACAAATGTCTTAATTTATAACCTTTATTTGGGATGTAAGAATTACTATTTGGGGCACAGGCACAGACCTGAACAAAGAGAAAGTCCAAGGCTTTATAAAAAGGAGAAATGTTTTGAAAGAAAGTTCATTGGCACTGGTAAAGTTTTAGGGAGTTGGCAGGCTCTGACTGATGAGTGATGGTGGAGGGTAAAACTATTCTTAGAGTAGGGCGGGTTGTTTCAGTAGCTATTGGATAAAACCGGTTTCAGGTTACAATAGGCAGCTAGGGCAGCCAGGCTTGCAGGGAATGGTTCTTGGATCAAAGGTATGTGTTTTGAGCTCTTTCCCCTCCCCCCCAATTTTTTAAATTGGGTTCCACAAGAATGACCCAGATTGTATGATCAACTTTCACTGTGTTTTGTAAATCCTCTTTGATACACTGTTCATTTAGGGTAGCTTCTGGGAATAGCCCGACCTGGCCAGTTGGCAATGGAGGTGAGGGAGCAGGTAGAAGCCGGCACAGTCCCTCCCCAGTGAGAGCAGACCCCAGAGGAAACTCATGAAGGGGAGCGATGCTGTCCCTAAGAAGTGGCCAGTATGAAGTGGGACTTTGAGACAAGCCAGGCAGGTCCAGGCATGCCTGTTCTGATGCCACTTGCCAGGCAGGGAGACATGTGGCTGGGAAGGGCCCCTTGGCCAGGTGGGGCAGTCACTCAGAGCAGCTCCTCCCAGAGGCTGCTACCAAGGAGCCATGAAGGTCAGGGCCACCGTGTGGGGCTGAAGGGCCAGGGAGACTCATTATGAGGTTCACCCACAGGACCAGAGGGGGCAGAGCCGACAGGGCAACCTGGAGGGGCTGCAGAAATGGAGAAGGGCCGCTTCAGCAGGGTCCCTGCAGAAATGGAGAAGGGCCGCTTCAGCAGGGTCCCTGCAGAAATGGAGAAGGGCCGCTTCAGCAGGGTCCCTGCTGTGGCAGCCACGCCCCGGGGCACAGGGCTTCACGTCCTGTCCGCCTTGGAAAGCGAAGGGAAACTACCCAATAGGGCTTTTTGGAGGCCGAGGAGAACTGGTTTGCAATTTCAGGAATTGTGTTTTTTTGGCCCTTTCCTCATTAATAATTTGGAATCTGAAAGCAACTTGTTGAAAATCATGAGGACCTGACAATTAGAGGCTGAGGCTGAGATTTTAGCAGATGTAAACTCCCTGGAGCGAAGACGATAGGGAACCAGCAGACCGGCTGAGTCGGAGGACGCAGCCTCTGTCCTCTCCCTAGCACCAACCCAGTCACGTGTGACCCTGATGCCCTCCTCTCCCTGGACTGAAGGGCCAGCTCTGGTTGAACCATAGTGTCCTGCGGCCCGACGCAGCCCAGCCCAGAGGGACACTCCACACCACGCCTGTGAACGGTGAAAAGAAACCACCGGTCTCGAGAGCCTAAATCCATGAAAGTGCAAGAACACCCCCAGGCAGCTCTCACAGAGCACTGCATAGACAGCATTTTCTAAAATATGTTCATCTTAGCATCGTAATTCTATATCTGTCCTTTCACTTTAGTTTACTGTTTTAGCGTCTTAAACCATCCGGCAAATTCCAGAGACACGCAGCGTGAAGACCCAAGACACAGCTCTGTCAACAGGCAGGAGGATGCTGATAGGAGCTGACATCCCTGGGATGTTCTACTGCCCACACAGCACTTTTGTGGCAATTCCAGGGTCTTCAGCTTTGGAGAAGACTGAGCTGAGAGACATGGGAAAGGTCTTTATCTTAGAGACCCAACACTGACTGTGAGAAATTATTTACAAGCAAAACCACCTGAGTTTTATTATTTCACCAAGCCCTCACTGCTGCCAGCACCCAGGTATTTTCTCCAGAAACAAATAAAAAGAAAGGAGCTGGAGAAGAGCAGTCCAAGCCTGGACACTTGTCTCTAGGGGCGCTTTCCCCAGAGGTGAGCCGGCACTGAACTCTCTCCTGAGTGTGGAAAACTGGGACCAGAGCAGCAGCCAGTAGGCACTGCTCAGAGCTGAGAGCTCGGCTGGGCAAAGGGTCCGCCTGCTGGGGGACTGTGCAATGTGGAGCGAGGTGGGATGTGGATGGGGTGGCAAGTAAGGCCCTCGCCTTATCACTCAGGCCTTCCCTTGGTGCAGAGAAAGCAATTTCTCTCTGTCCTCAGGGTGGGGAGAATTCATTAACCTAAAATTTGCAAAGATCCCTTTAGGATCCCAAGGTGCCTGGCCACCCCTAATTATCCAGGTTTCAGCTGTGCTCACTTCTGTCCTACCATAGCATCTCCACCCTGGAAGACATCAGCCAGATTGCTTCACGTGCTGTTGTCTGGAACAGCCGGCATCAGAGCATCTGGCTGGTGTGGTTTCTATCTGCATCTTCAATTACTGCCCAGGCTTCCAACCCCCTGCGGGGAGATGGTATCGTATGGGGCGCTAGTGACACCACCTGTACCTCAGCCCAAAGAGGGGCAGCTTCCTGGGAGGTGCAATGTGACAAGCTCTGCAAAGGCCTCCCACATCCAGAAACAGCTCCCCCGCAGCTTCTCACGGAGGCCAGGAGTTCCTCCACCAAAAACCCACTCAGTCGAGTTTGGTTGCTTTTTGGAACAATCCAGGCTGTGGTAGTGGAAGGCAAACAAGCCCAGGGGTCGAAAAACCTTCTGCGTTTTCTCCCTTGATTTGGCGCCAGCCCCGCCCTCACTGGCCTGGTGACCTGGATAAAACCCATTCTCTTTCTTGTTTCCCCTCCACCCCATCTAAAATGGCAACGCTAATGCCTGTCTCTCGGGCTACCGTGAGGATCAGATGAGATAATGGATGTGAAAACCAAGTGTTGCAGAAATGTAAGGAGTATTATCATTCCTAAAATGCTAGTCAGCGGGGCCAGATAATCCCTGGCGGGGATTAGTTGAAGGCTCACCAGGCCCAGGCGGGCACCTGGGTTGGGCAGGACAGAACAGGCCAGGGGGCCATTGAGGGCAGAGGTCCCAGCAAAGGAAAAGACCCCCACTGCTGTGACAGTTCTGGTGGAGGAGGGGCTCTAGGTCTCCCCCTCCTCCCTGCCAGCTGTGCCCACTTTCAGGGAGACCTGCTCGCAAGCTCTGCTTGGTCTTTCTGCTTTGTGTCCCTGCCTCCCAGGATGGGCAGGAGGAGGAGTGACAGCTGGGGGACGCCCACTCAGTTAAAGAACCAATAAGAAAAATAAGTGAATGCGCCTGGGTCTGAGCAGACGCAGCACTCAGGTAATTTAGACTAACAGGCGCAGTTCTGGCACGGGCAGCCCTGTACGTCAGACAGAGTAATTGCTTTCTTTGTCAGAATTTCCTGGATAATTTCCTCCCTTTGTTTGGCTGAAAGAACCTGGCCTTGTATCAGGAGCCCGCCTGCCAAACACGATCCAGCTCTCAGAGATGAAAGACACAAGCACCGTCACACGTGTCCCTTATCTCGGGGACAGCACCCTGTGTCCCATCTGGGAGGCGCTGAGCACAGCAGGGAGAGTGATGGAAGACAGGACAGACCCTCCCTGGGGCCACCTGAGCTGCTGCTTATCAGGACCTGCTAGGACCCAGGCTTTGTTCTGGGCATTTTGCATTAACAATCTCATTAAATCTTCACAACAAATTCAGAAATAGAAAGAACTCAGGTTTAGAAGCCAAGTCTGGTGGGTTTGATTCCAACCTTGGCCGTTTCCCAGGTGAGCTGGGCAGCTGCTCACTTGTCAGGGCCTGCAATCTTGGTGTTTCAGGAGAGTTCACTGTGGGAACACAGGCAGGAGGTCCCCTCTCCACCTGGAGGGTAGGCTGACACCTTCAGGGATGCCTGTCCTCACTGCAGGAAGAGCCAGGGGCCCACGGAGGAGGATTTCAGAGGTCACAGAAATGAACTCAAACAGGAACAGTGCAAACCGGGGCCCAGGAAGGAAACTGCTGGTGAAACAACTGTGGGAAGATCCAGTGGGAGAGTGGACAGGAACATGCCTTGAAAATGGGAGGGCTCCCTGCTTCCATCACTAATGGACTCCAGGAACAACAGTCAGTGGGGTTCTTGTTCAGGCTTCCCTGAGTTGTAGTGAGAAGGCAGGAAAAACTAAGTCCAGGGCAAATCCCTGGTCAAGGGCAGGTGTGGAGGCGTGTGGGTTTAAGAACAAACTCTGGGCTCGGCGCCTGTGGCTCAAGCGGCTAAGGCGCCAGCCACATACACCTAAGGTGGCGGGTTCAAATCCCCAGCCCGGCCCGCCAAACAACGACGGCTGCAACCAAAAAATGGCCAGGCGCTGTGGTGGGTGCCTGTAGTCCCAGCTACTTGGGAGGCTGAGGCAGGAGATTCGCTTGAGCCCAGGAGTTGGAGGTTGCTGTGAGTGTGGTGCCATGGCACTCTACCCAGGGGGATAGCTTGAGGCTCTGTCTCAAAAAAAAAAAAAAAAAAGAACAAACTCTGGAAGGTCCCCTCCTCCACTCCTCCCCTGCTCTCCCATGCATCCTCCCGACCAGCTCCCTCTGCCCCCAGCAGGGTACACACACACACACACACACACACACACACACTCTCCCTCCCTCAGCCTCAGCAGGGTGCACAAACATTTAATGAAAAGCCTTCAGGTGACCAAAGAGGGCGGCATCATGGTGGGGCTTGGACTTCCTGGCCTAGAACTCACTTCCCCTGAGCCTCTGTCTTTCTGCTGAGCACCAGAGCCCTCCCCAGGCAGGCTTCAATGAGAGGGTAGGCACCCCTACACACCTGCCCAGGGCCCCATGCCCCACATCAGGCAGGCTACTGCAACCCAGCTTATCTGGCCTGGCATGTGGCGTGTGAGATGATTTGGCACAGGGGTGGTGCCATGTGCCTTAGCCAGACTGGAACTTACTGGAAGCTTCCCCCATGCTCCTGGCGGAGCATTTCCAACATAACAAGTGAGTACAACGTTCCTCACTGCCTCTGAAGACAGTCCTGTGACCAGAACAGGCCTAATAATCAGCTGGTGATTTGATCCTCTCCAGACAGAAGGCAAAGACTATGCCTCGTGGGCAAAACATCACTGACCCGTGACATGGCTCTACTCTCAGAGGCCCTTGCTCCCCACCCGCTGGGAGAAGTCACACTTCTCCAAATAACTGCTGCTGCCAGGCCTTGGAGAGCAGCTAATTGGGTTCTCACCTGGCCTGCTCCATCCTGCAGTCACGAGCTCTGGCCCGTTTTCCACTCTAGTCCCTCTGGGACTCTGCTGCCTTCCTCACAGGTGACATATGATTGTCTTGAGAAGTATAAACAAGAGAACTGCTTTATTCAAATAGCTCCAATTAATCAAAGGATCTATGTGTACAATACACTGTGCTGGCCTCTGATGGTAGAACTAGAAAAGAAATGTTATGTCCCCTGATGCCAAGGAATTAAGAACCTAGTAGGGAGGTGACAGAAGACATCGCACAGGTAAGTGGCCACCAAAACAGTGATTGGGACATGCTTGCCAGTCAAGAAGGCCTTCCTGGGTGAGATCATTCATGAACTGGGCCTTGAAGGGCAGTGAGCTGCTGTTTCACTCCACTGCATGGAATAAATTGATAATGCTGAGTGCTGAGAAGATGTGGGCCCTATAGGTTGTCTTACCTGTTGGCCATTCTGGACAACACTTGAACAGCCCTCAGAGGAACGTCCACATACTCAATGACCCAGCCATTTGTAGGTACATACCTTAGCAAAACTTTTAGATGAAAGTCTTTACAGCAAGCCTGTTCAAATGCCCAACAACAGAAGAATGGATACACAAAGGCATATTATCCACACCATGGACATCACACAGCAGTCAAAATAAATGAGTTACAGCAACAGAAAACGATACAGGTGGTGCTGATCAACTTACTATTAAGTGAGAAAAGGAAGTCCTAAAAGATTGTATACAGCATGACCCCATCTTAAAGATGTAAAGAGAGATACAATTTAATATACACATTTTAGCACCACGAGGAATGAGGAGAGGACATGAAGAAGAAGATGAAGAAAGGGTGTCCACAGGGTTCAAGATGGTGGCTGCCTTGGGAAGGCAGGGTCGGGTGGGATGAAGGCACAGGCTGGTACAGACCAGTGCTGAGGCCCAAGCTTTCAGGCTGAGTGGTGGCCTCACAGGTGTTTATTCCATTACTTTAAAATGTGATCTAGGCTCGGCACCTGTGGCTCAAGTGGCTAAGGCGCCAGCCACATACACCTAAGGTGGCGGGTTTGAATCCAGCCTGGACCCGCCAAACAACGATGGCTGCAACCAAAAAATAGCCGGGCGTTGTGGCGAGTGCCTGTGGTCCCAGCTACTTGGGAGATGGAGGCAGGAGACTCACTTGACCCCAGGAGTTGGAGGTTGCTGTGAGCTGTGAAGCCACGGCACTCTACCCAGGGGGACAGCTTGAGGCTCTGTCTCAAAAAAAATAAAAAATAAAAACATAAAATGTGATCTAACACATAGGTAAGTGGGGCCATGCCTGAGCCAAGAATTATGACTTTCACCAATTTTGTGCACTACGGTCCGTCACGCTTCTTTTTCAAGTGGCAGGGCATTCGTACAAGGGGATGGCATGGGTAGAAGGCCGGAGTCTGGTTGAGTGGGGGACAATTGAGGAACCAGGCTTGCTAGTGCAGAGGTCACCTGGATGCCAGAGGTCCCTGTGCTTCCAGGTGCTCTGGTCGGCAGGCCAGGTGGAGGTGCTTGGAACATCTCAAAGCCACATGCAGATCACTGGGGTCCAGCCTTAGTCTTGGTAACCTTACCCTTGCCTTCCAGCATCAGGGTGTTCTACCCCCAATAGAGAACAAATGTTAGGTATGAGCTGGAGCGCTAGGGTGGGTGGCTGTGGTCCAGGGTCCAGCACTGTCATGTAGGGTGGGAAGAAGGGGATCTGCCTTCTTTCTAGACATTGAGTCATCCCTGCCCGGTGCCTCTGAACTAACATATTTTTCACCAGAACAACCCAAGTACTCCAGGACTAGGACAGGTCCTATCAGGCCTTACATCCCACTAGGTTCTAGAACATCCACCTGCTATGAAGAAGGTGGGACCTTGGATTCACACTCACTGGCTGGAGCTCTAACCTCCTGGTCACCAGATGCTGCCCTGATGGCCTCCAGGGCCTGCTCTGTGCCTGCTCTCTAGCGTGGGCCACACTCTGGGGAGCCCTGAGGCCTGGCTGAATTCCCATGAGGGTAACTCCCTGCTCTTCCCAGCCTCAGACCTTATGCCCTCACAGGCCTCTGGCAGCCTGAGCTTCCTTCCTTAGATCACTCAGCCTCAGAGCGTGCAAGGACCCCAAGACCCTTCCTCACCACCCAGGAGCCAAGGGGGACAGCAGGAGGCCAGTGCAGCCAGTCCCTCTGCTGCAGCAAAGGACATTCATTGGTTAGGCAGCTGCAGCCCAAGAGATCACAAACTTACATTTGATTTCTCCAAACCTTTCAATTTAACCCTGATTTAAAGAGTGTTCAGGCAGAGACTCAAGCTAGAAGTCCCAAATGCGGTTAAAGAATTCCACAGCAGGGCTGCTTCAAGGCCTGTCCCAGATAAGGACTGGGGAGGTAGCAGGACAGTGTCCCCTTGCCCAGATCTCCAGGGAAGGCAGGAGCAGAGGGAATCATTTCCGAGTCCCTGAGAGGAGCACAAGGGAGCTAAATTATTCTGCCAGAACCTCGCTGCCTCACAGCCGGGGCAAGGCTGAGGCTGGGGCCTGCATGGACTTGCAACTGAGGTCGCTGGGGGTGGGGGATGTCTCAGCCCACCTGTGAACATGCACAGTCTGGGCACACCTGTGAGCATGCACTGCCACCCCAGCATAACTTCATGTCCCTCACCCCAAACATACTCCTCCCACCCCCGGCCTGCCCACTTAATACAACCGTAAGGATGGGGGTGGGGGCTGGAGGTCACTGTGGATAAGACAGGGAGAAGCCTAATTTGTTTGAGATGGACCTCCTGCCACCTAATGGAGCAGAAACCAAGGGAGGCATTTAGATTAGTTAAAAAAAAATAAAATCAGCACAAGGGTATGGGGTAAACTCCCACAAAAATTAAATGAAATGTGCTTTCTTTAACTCCAGAAACTGAGCGATAAGACTCCTGAGTATTATGCGTCATTGTGGTTATTTCCTAAGTGACCTGGGAAAGCACGGTGGGGGCCTGCAGGCAAGGCTTAACAACCTCCTACATGGAACCCAGACTGTGCAGTCAAGTCAGCCTGCCAGATAAGGGTTGAAATGACCCATCTGTGCAGGGGCCATGACTCAAAGGTTGGTGTGAGTGAAAAGAAAAACTCCATCTTAATGATGTGAGTAAAACACTCTATCATAACAGGGAGGCCTCTAAACCATAAGAAAACAGTCATTTTGTTTCTCAGAAATTTAATTGAGTACATAGAAGAAACCGGTTTTACTCCCCTGCTTATCCTAACCTTTTAACTTTAACAATAGAAGTCAAATAATGTATAGTTGTTTGAGTCTCTAGAGAGGAACAGCCTGAGGCTAGCTTAAGATGGTTGTCTTACTTTCCTGGACTTTCTTTCTTTAGGCTAATCTTATAATGGCTATCTCACTTTCCCGGACTTTCTTTCTTTTCTATAGTTTAAGATAAGAATAGAGGATGCTAGGATTATTGATCAGTGTGGTGTACGTGACTAGCTCCCAATAAAGGGGAGTGGAAAATAAAGACATTTTGCTACATGCCACCTAAGAGTGTGTTGTCGTTTCTTGCTTTCATACAATTCTAGGAGCAAGTTTGCACCCTGGGCCAACCTGTCCTTCTCTCCTCATCAGAAAACATCACCCAACACAAGGGCGGGTGTGGGGTAAGGAGGTTCGGGTGGCCTGAATTTGCACCAGGCTTCTCCGCTCAGGAACTGGGTGAGCTTGGGCAAGCTCTTTAATTTCTCTGTGTCTCTATTCCCTTATCCACGAAATGGTATCGTACTAGGAGTGGCTCGGGTAGATTAAATGGGTAAGTGTGTAAAATACTGAGACTAATGCCTGGCCAAGGGTAAGCACACACAGATGTCAGCACTGTTCCTTTCATCTGTGAGATTAGTACTTCTTGCTCATGAGGGTTTAAGGACAGAGATTTGCACCAGCTTCTCTGTTGACTTCCCTTCTCTGCCCTTCCCAGCCAGGGCAGGGCTGCTGAAGGGGCCCACGCAGTAAGGACTGCAGCAAGGGAGTGTCAGGCCAGTGTACACACTGCCCGGCCTTTCCCCTGGGTCAGCTCCCTCCCACTTGGGCCTAGAGAAGTGTCTGCCACCAAGCCCAACAACTCTGAGTCACCAACACCCTCTCCGCCCTTCCAAGCCCTATAAACACGTGTAAACGGCCCACCCAGTCTCCGTGCTCTGATACCTGCATCTGGGCTCAGCTCCAGCTGACCTCTGCTCTCCCAGGGTCCTGTTTCCCAGCCGCCCTTCTGGAGTCAGCCCCTCCATCTCTAGCTTGTTCAGCTCTTGACCAACCTTAAAAAGAAAAATTCCCTTGACCCTCCCTAGTTACCATCCCGTCCTTTCTTCTCTTTTCATTCTAACCTCTTAAAAGTCCACAGTCCTGGCCTCACCTTGAGTTTCTCCTACTTGTTACTCTGTCTGCAATCTGGGTTGTACTGCACCCACCCTGTCCCACCTCCCTGAACACTGCCAGATTCTATCAGGACCCTGTTCTCAGGGTATGCCTCCCCAGATGTCCCTGCCATCTGCAGCTCTCTAGATAACTCCCTCCTCCTCTTGGCTCATGATTCCATGGGTGTCCGTGGTCTCTTGTCTCCCCCCAGCCTTGGCCCATTTCATTATGAGTCTGTCTCTGGCCCAGTCTTCTCCCCGTCTCTTCACTCTCCTGGGGTCATTCAACTGTTGATTGATCAATATTTGCTCCAAATATTTGTTGATGAATAATGTCCAACTCCCTTTAATTATTTATTTTTGGGGGGACAGAGTCTCACGGTGTCACCCTCGGTAGAGTCCTGTAGTGTCACAGCTCACAGCAACCTCAAACTCTTGAGCTCAAGCCATCCTCTTATCTCAGCCTCCTGAGTATCTGGGACTACAGGCATCCGCCACAAAGCCTGGCTGTTTTTAGAGATGAGGTCTCACTCTGGTTCAGGCTGGTCTTGAACTCCTAAGCTCAGGCTATCCACATACCTGGGCCTCCCAGAGTGCTAGGATTACAGGCATTAGCCACGGTGCCTGGCCTCCACCTCCCTTTTAGTGGTCACCATGTGGGTGCCCTGTTGTCCCCTAAAGCTCACTTGTCAAAAATAGAACTCATGGTCTTGGCGCATGTAGCTCAGTGGCTAAGGTGCCAGCCACATACACTGGAGCTGGCAGGTTCAAATCCAAACAACCTGCCAAACAATAGGTTTGGCAGGTTGGACCTGCCAAACAACAATGACAACTCCAACCAAAAAATAGCTGGGCCTTGTGGCAGGCACCTGTAGTCCCACCTACTTGGGAGGCTAAGTCAAGAGAATTGCTTAAGCCCAAGAGTTTGAGGTTGCTGTGAGCTGTGACACCACGGCACTCAACCCAGGGCTCACGCCTGTAATCCTAGCACTCTGGGAGGCCCAGGTGAGTGGATAGCCTGAGCTTAGGAGTTCAAGACCAGCCTCAAAAAAAAAAAAAAAAAAAAAAACCAGAACTCATGGTCTTTCCCAAAACACACGTCTCCTCTCCTATTTTCTTACTTGGAAGGTTCCCATCCTCCCTGCCAACTTGGGATTCACTCTTGATTTCTTCTTTACGGATTCTATCACCAAGTTCTGCTTATTTTATTTCCAAAATATTTCTTTTCATTCCTACTATTACCCTGATTTGGGGCTTAACATCTCTAACTACTCAAATGGTCTCTGTAGCCTGGTGTCCTCCTCTGTAACCAGAATGTTCCTCCTACAGCTCAGGCTTTAGCCACCACTGCCCTGCTTGCTCCCACTCCGCCTGGGAGAGACACGAGCTTCTGCACCAGACACAGAGGCCCGGGCAGTCTTCCCTGACCTCACTGCACCCTTCTTCCTGCCCTGCCTTCCCCAGTGGAACAGCTCCTGGGAAGGCCCCTCCACCCCACGACCAGCCCTCTCATTTCCCGGACTAGGCTGGGGCTGTGCCCCTCAGGGTACTCCTTGTGCTTGTTCACCTCCCTGTCCAGACACTGCGACTCACCTCTGGGCCTTGGCCCAGGCCCCACCTCCTCCAGGGTTCCCCAGGTGGGGTGGGTCCCCAACCTAATCCCCAGACAAACCTCTGGCACCACACTTTCCACACCATGTCACTGGTGCTGGTCTGTACGTCCGTGTCCCTCAGTGGGTTTGGTCAGGAGCTAGACTGGAGCCCCATCAGACTGAGCTTGGCCAGCATTTGCTGGATAAATGAATGAAAGACCTTGTGAGGTCCCTTCTGGCTCCGAGCTCATTTATTTTTTATTGACTTTAGAAATGGCTAAACTTTTGAACTTCAAAGGAAGCCGGAGAGAAGTAAAGATGAAGGAAGAGTGAAGCATGAACAGGAATCTGTGCTCTGAGATTCTCAGCACTGTTCTAACCAAGAGCTCCTCCATGATTGTGGCAATGGGCAAGTCAGACCTTGCTCAGGGGTGAAAGCAGTGAGCTGGAAACCAAGTTCATCCACTGACCTTCCATATGCCTTTAGGAGACAGGTTCCGATTCCCTTGGCTTCTTTGCCCATGCTTATGTGGAAAGTAGCATTTCCACTTTGTGATTTATTTATTGGGCAAGTATTTCCATACTGATGTGACCCTATACCTCACACTGTAAATGGCAGTACAGTGCCAATATGTCAAGAAGCACAAAAAAGAAGAAAATAGAACTGCATATTTATTTTAGCCATGGAGCAAAGATAAATTTCTGGCTCTTGAAAAATCGAGCCTGTCATCAGACAAAATAGGTGAGTTTGAATAGGTAGATATTAGTACAACAAGACATTTACTTAAAAGAAAACATCAGAATGGGACAATTAGTCGCCAATGTGATTGCAAACAACTTACTGCCAAAATGATTCAAATTGGTAGAAACGCGTAATGCACAGGTCTAGATGCCCTGCCAGGAAGTGAGCAAAAGATAGTCAGGTGGTCACAGCCCCAGGGAGCCATCGTGTGACCAGGATAGGACCCCAGCCTCAGCAATGAATCACAGTCCTCAGATTTGCTTAATGAGGCTGCATCTGTCCTTTCATACGTAAAATGGATACAATTATACCTACTTTGCAGGATTCTTATGAAGACAAATTAGAGGGTCTGTTGCCCCAGCAAGAGTTCAAGAAATGGGATTATTATTATCATCAGAGGGAAAAATGTACAGCATCACTGGCTAGTAAAGATGTGGAAATGATGGTAATTTAGTGGTAACATGAGGTAGCTATTAAAGCAGAAAAAGATAGTCAAGTTCCCATGAAGACTCAAACAAAAATATTAATAGCAATTTATCTATAATTTCCAAATACTGGAAAGAGCACACATGTCCATTAGTGGATAAACAAACGGTGGCCAGTCCATGCAGTGGCCACTTCTCCACAATGAGAAGTGTGACCCACTGACACGTGTGTGAGGACCCAGCCACGCCATTTTAATGAGGGCCATGGCCGCCATCTTAGGCCCAATGAGTCAGCATAACGTCCCCCGCCCATCCCAAAGATAATACCACCCCAGGGCGGGAAACCTGTGCCCAATCACGGGCTAATGTCTAACCTGCAATCTGCCCATGCCCCTAGCAACCAATCAAAATTGTACCCATACTTTACCCCTCCCCTTCCTGTTTTCTGTACCCTATAAAAACTGATTGCACCTCCAGGGCCGGCTCTTCCTCGGTGTGCTCACCAGGAGAGTCCAGGCCGGGCTTGAATAAAGCTTGCCTCATGATCTTTACATCGGAGTGTGTCTGGGACTAACTCTTGGGGGACTGGGAAAAATCCAGGCACATCACGTGCAGTAATGTGGATGAATTATGACATCATCATGTGGAATAAAAGAAGCTTAGCACAAAAGATTTCACTGTGATTCCATCTGTATGAAATTCTGAAGCAGGAAAAAACTAAGCTATGGTAGAAAAAATAAAAATAGTGATTGCCCCTGGACAGGGCCAGGGACTGGCTGGGAAGGGGCACAAGAGGATTCTTCTGGGGTGACAGGAATGTTCTCTCTCATGCTCCGCAGTGTGTGTTCATTTGTGAAAACTCAGCGAAGGTGTACTCAAGAGACATGCCCCTCCTCAGATGTGAAATTTACCTCCGGCTCGGCGCCTGTGGCTCAACCAGCTAAGGCGCCAGCCATGTACACCTAGGGTGGCGGGTTCGAATCCCCA
>NW_003852417.1:1790252-1792873 GCF_000181295.1 Otolemur garnettii
AACTTTTCTGCATGTTTGAAGTTTCTGGAAACAAAATATTAGGACACACACAAAAAAGAATGTTTATAGGGTACTCATATCATATGGCGGCCTTAAAAATGCTGGACTGATTGAGAGTATTTCAAAATGTATATGAAAATAGCACACTGTACCCCATGGTTGCATTAATGTACACAGTTATACTATAAGAAATTTAAAAAAAAAAAGAAAGAAAATGCTGGACTGACTTTTCTGTGGGGTGTTTTTCCAGTTGGGACAATACACACCAAAACTTTAGACTGGGGCCTTTCAGGGAGACGGCAGCAGTGCAGGGGCTGGGGGGCGGAGCAGATGGCAAGAAGCTGAAACTGAACAAGAGTGAGCTAAAGAGACATCAGAAGGCTGGGGAGAAAGTGGCAGAGATGGTGCGGAGAAAGACCCCAGTGAGAAATGGCTATGCCAGGCTGCTGTGGCAGTCGCCAGCCCCACTACTGACAGTGGCACGGGTGCCCTGGGGACAGTCTAGGCCAAATCAACACCATGAGGTCTGCTATCCAGGAATCCACCAGAGAAAGGCTGGCAAAAGACTGGAACCCACACAAATTCCAGTGACGTCTCACTCACTCCATCCAACACAGTCACCTGCAGCCAGGGGGCCACCTGCCTGACATCGCCTGAAGTGGTGGGTAGATGGACGCCAAAATCTTCTGGGGGGAACCTCCTCCTCTGTGACCTTTGAGGAAAGGGGTCATTTTGCAAGTCAAGGCCAATTCCAGGAGTCAGAAGAAGAATTTATTCATATCAATTAACATAATTGGAGATTAGGGGATACTGGGAAAACCAATGAGGTGAGCTGGGTGTCACTACTGACAAGGTCACACTGCTGTCTCCCAGCTTGCATAAGTTACTTCATCTTCACTTTGTCCTCAAAGGTGAGGATACAGGTTATCATCCGAGATACTGGGACTCCATCCTGAATGACTTTACGAGGCAGAAATGTGTCATCTCATATACAAGAAGTTTTTGGAATGAGCTGAAGGAATGGAGCTAGAGGTTGAAACTCCTATGGTGAAGGTCATCCCAGGGGGACCGTGGGCCAAGCCTTTCATCACTTATCACAATGAGCTGGGCATGAACTTATGAGAACTGGTCATAATAACTCCTCCATAAGGAGCTGGTAGTTGGTGGCACTAACTGGGTTTATGAAGATGAACTCCACTTCTGGAATGGAGGAATTTATTTGGCTCAAAATCCTGAGTTCACCACCTGTCATTTCTACATGGCCTACGCTGACCACCGTGATCTCACGCAGGAGATGGCTTCAGGGATGGTGAGGCAGCTGGCAGGTGGTTACAAGGTCACCCGCCACCCAGATGGAGCGCCATGCCTAGGATGGTAACTTCGCCCACCCTTCTGAAGAATCAGCGTGGTAGGAGAGCTTGAGAAAGCTCTGAGATGAAGCTGCCAGAAACCAATTTCTTCAAAACTAAAGAAACTTGCAAAATTCTTGGTGATATCTGTGTGGCAAAGCTGTTGACCGCAGCCAGATCACTGGGTGAGCTTGTCAGGGCGTTCCTGGAAGTGACCTGCATTAGCCCTACATCCACCTGTGGTCAGCCTTCGAGTGGCCCCACTCTAGAGGGGTCTGACTGAGTGCTTGGAGCTATTTGTCACCAAGAAAGAAGCAGAGATGCCTACTCTGAGCTGGGGGTTTCCTTTGGATGGCAGCAACTTTTTGGAAAAAAGGCCAAGGTGAAGGCCACCCATGATGATGAGGTCGTGTTCACAGATGAAAACTTCTGTGCCTCCCTGGGATGTAGACCCCACACACACACTGCTGGCTGGGGCATGGGCATCACCCACAAACCCACACTTCTTACAGACTCCCGTAATTACTGTTTCCTGCCTTGAAACCGAAGATAAGAAGGGGAACGTAGCCACCCCGATAGAGTGGACAGCACAACAGTTGGCTCTTCTGTCTAGAAAGTAATAAAGGCAACTTGTATAACTCGGCCTGTTTGCATTTCTCCAAAGATCAAGGTCAGCAAGGGAATTCTTGTGTGTTATCTGTTTGACTATCACGGTTCTGTTCAGCCACCAGAAGACAGAAGAATTAAGAATTCCTTTTCACTCCTTGTTACCAAATAAACCATGCCTCTTTTCTTTATCTTTGGAATGTCAGCTTCTTCCCCAGACTGCTGGCCTGATGGATGTTTCAGATTCTACCTTCTTTTTTTTCTATTTATTTACTTTTATTGTTTGGGATTCAATGAGGGTATAAAGAATTAGGTTACACTGATTGCATGTGTTAGTTAAGTCCCTCTTAGAATTGTGTCCTGCCCCCAAGAGGTGTACCATATACTGTGATCCCCCATTCCCCTCCCTACTCCCCTCTCCCAGATCCCTCATTTGCCTCCCTGGCCCTTGTATTAGATCATCGACTGCCTTCATATTGGAATTGAGTACATTGGATTCTTGCTTCTCCATTCTTGTGATGCTTTTCTAAGAAGAATGTGTTCCACTCTGATCCAGGTTAATACAAAAGATGTAAAGTCTCCATATTTTTTAGTGGCTGAATAGTATTCCATGGTATACATATACCACAGCTTGTTAATCTATTTCTGGGTTGGTGGGCATTTAGG
>NW_003852417.1:1793967-1797437 GCF_000181295.1 Otolemur garnettii
TTTTTTTTTCTTTTTTTTGGTTGCAGCCGTCATTGTTGTTTGGCAGGCCCGGGCTGGATTCGACCCTGCCAGCTCAGGTGTATGTGGCTGATGCCTTAGCCGCTTTAGCCACAGGCCCAAGCCATGCCTGTCTTCTTTAGAGAAGGTTCTATTCATGTCTCTTACCCAGTGATAGATGGAATTGTTGGATCTTTTGTTGTTAATTAATTTGAGTTTTCTATAGATATTAGTTGTCAAGCTTTTGTCCTATTCATAATATGCAAAAATCTTTTCCCATTCTGAAGGTTGTCTGTTTGCTTTGGTTGTTGTTTCCTTTGCGCTACAGAAGCTTTTCAGTTTAATTAAGTACCATTTGTTTATTTTTGTTGTTGCGATTGCCACAGACGTCTCCTTCATAAAATCTTTCCCAGGCTGATATCTTCAAGTGTTTTCTCCACATTTTCTTCTATGATTTTTATTGTTTCATGCCTTAGATTTAAATCTTTTCTCCATCTTGAATCAATTTTTGTAAGTGGTGAGAGGTGTGGGTCTAGTTTCAGTCTTTCACACGTTGTTATCTAGTTCCCCCAGCACCATTTATTGAATAGGGATTCTTTCCCCAGTGTATGTTCTTGTTTGGTTTATCAAAGATCAGGTGGCTGTAAGATCAGATTCTACCTTCTTATTCAGTCAGCAAATTTATATCAGCGTCTGGTCTATGCCAGGCTTTGTTCTAAGGGATAGAGGACCCAGCAGTGAACAAAAACCAAGACTCTGCTGCTGTGAAACTTACATTCTTTTTTTTTTCTTTTCAGTTTTTGGCTGGGGCTGGATTTGAACCCATCACTTCCACCCCTGGCATATGGGGCCAGTGCCCTACTCCTTTGAGCCACAGGCACTGCCCAAAACTTACGTTCTTATTTTAATCTAAGTTGGAGCAAAATTTTGCATAATTTTGATAATTATTTTAATCTTTGCTACCCTTTTCATTCTTTTTTCAGTACCATGGGCTAACCGACTGCGAAACTGGAGCTCTCTTTGCATTCTTTTAATTGACACAGAATAATGGTACATATTTATGGGATACACGTGATATTTTAATACCTGTATATAATGTGCAATGATCAAATCAGGGCAATTGGCATATCCATCACTGAAACCATTTATTATTTCTTTGTGTTGGGAACATTCAAAATCCTCTCTTCTAACTCTTTTGAAACATACCATAGATTATTGTTAACTATAAAAATATATATCCCAGCTGGGCATGATGGCTCACACCTGTAATCTGAGCACTCTGGGAGGTGAGGCAGGTGGATTACTGAGCTCATCAGTTTGAGACCAGCCTGAACAAGAGCGAGACCCTGTCTCTTAGAAAAAAATAGGCTGGTATTGTGGTGGGCACCTATAGTCCCAGCTACTCAGGAGGCTGAAGCAAGAAAATGGCTCAAGCCCAAGAGTTTGAGGTTGCTGTGAGTTACGATGCCATGGCACTCTACCAAGAGTGACAAAGTGAGATTCTGTCTCAAAAAAATAAAAAATAAAAATATATATCCCCCAAAGAAGTAACTGTGAGATGTGGAGAAGAAATACGTCTTTTAAGAATTCATTTTAGGGGTGGTGCCTGTGGCTCAGTAGGTAGGGTGCTGGCCCCATATACTGAGGGTGGAGAGTTCAAACCCAACCCTGACCAAACTGCAACAGAAAAATAGCTGGGTTCAAACCCGACTGCAACCAAAAAATAGCCTGGCGTTGTGGCAGGCGCCTGTAGTCCCAGCTACTCGGGAGGCTGAGGCAAGAGAATCGCCTAAGCCCAAGAATTGGAGGTTGCTGTGAGCTGTGTGACACCACAACACTCTACCAAGGGCAATAAAGTGAGACTCTGTCTCTACAAAAAAAAAAAATCATTTTAGAACTATTTACCATGGTGGAGACCTAGGAGCACCACAAATGCCCAACAGCAGTGGATGCCAAGTACCTGGTGGCAGACTTAGCCAGAAAGTCGCAACCAATTGAAGTGACAATTATCAAACAGCTGATTGCGTGCCTGTACTCTACACATGAAAACTGGAGAGCAAAACTAGTGGGGTTCAAATGAATGTGTTCACACCAAAGGCCTGTTTGTTGGTTTTTATCCATTTTTCTTTCTTTTTTTTTGAGACAGAGCCTCAAGCTGTCCCCCTTGGTAGAGTGCTGTGGCATCACAGCTCACAGCAACCTCCAATTCCTGGGCTCAAGTGAGTCTCCTGCCTCAGCCTCCCAAGTAGCTGGGACCACAGGCGCCCGCCACAACACCCGGCTATTTTTTGGTTGCAGCTGTCATTGTTATTTGGCAGGCCTAGGCTGGATTCGAACCTACCACCTTAGGTGTATGTGGCTGGCGCCTTAGCCACTTGAGCCATAGGCGCCAAGTCTTTTCATCCGTTTTTCAAAAGACATTTTTTATTAAGCTCTTGCCTGTACCAGGCCCCACAGAATCAGCAGTGGAAAAGCTTCAGTGCCAGCACCTGTAGATCTCAGAGTCTTGTGAGGGGACATGACTCACCCATAGACAATGACGAGGGCGGCTCCTGTGGCTCAAAAGCGTGGGGCGCTGGTCCCGTATGCCGGAGGTGGCGGGTTCAAACCCAGCCCCGGCCAAAAAAAAAAAATGACAATGACGAAGCACTCAGACAGTTCAGAGGCATGCAGAGGGTGTTTTATATTTATTGTTGAATTTTTTAGAAGCCACCTGAGTGACAGGAATTACGTGCTGGGTACTTTAGGCTACTCTGTCTTTTCCGTGCTGCTCTAATTCATAGCTTTGTTCTGTTTTAGGAGGGAGTTCACCCTGTACTTCCCTTCTCCAAAGATTTGTGAAGATCCATGAAGAAGAGTATGCTTCCGAGTCACTTCTGGCTCCTCTAGGTGACCAGGGCACTTAAACTTGGCACAATGCAGCAGCCATTGAAATATCGCTTCTACCTGGATATTCACCCCAAACGCCTGATGCGTTTTCATAATCTCTAAACACAGACACCTGGTTGGCATTCTTTCTGGTTATTACGGTATTTCTGGAGAACCCCTGAGGCGCACCTTATCACATACAACTGTCAGGTCCCCGACAACCTTCAAACCACCTGTATAGAATTAGTGCCTCATACGTGAAAATTATTTGCCCTGATCAAACTTCTTTTCTATGCCTTTAAACACACCACCCCTGCAGTGATGGGTGAAATGGGTATTTACTAACTTCACTTTACATTTGAAAAAGACAAAGATTACATTAAGTGACAGCAAGAGCTTGGAGCCCAGGAATTCTGATTCCAAATTCAAATCATGTCTATTGCATGTGCACAGGGTACACAAGTAGATCTGCTTACTACTCTCTGCTCATCTCCCTTAAACATTTTGTAAACATATTTAATCCCTCCTAGCTATAACTTTGGATTTCTGTTCTGCATGACTGCTTCGAGATTTTTAATTTCTTCTTCCTACCTTTTTTTTTTTTT
>NW_003852417.1:1797601-1802748 GCF_000181295.1 Otolemur garnettii
TTTTTTGGTTGCAGCTGTCATTGTTGTTTGGCAGGCCCAGGCTGGATTCGAACCCGCCACCTTAGGTGTATGTGGCTGGTGCCTTAGCCACTTGAGCCACAGGCGCCGTGCCTCTTCTTCCTACCTTTAACACTCCTTGCTCTACCTTTCTGTACTGCTTTGCCTTAAGATGGTAAGGAATATTGCAGACACTTGCATTTCCCAGGCACCGCGCTAGGCACGTGGCCTATGTCTTATTTTATCTTCATAGTAGCCCTGGGCGGGGTCAGGGGAGTTCATTGTTCTCACCTTACAAATGTGAAACTGAGACTTGGATTGCTAAACGGGTGTGATGAAGGTAATAAGAGGTGGTTTTCCCGAGAGAATAGATAGCATTCTTTTAGGCTTTATCTTTTAGACTAAAATCATTTTGAATCAATCTTATTTCTAAGTGAAAACATTTTATGACAGTGAAAATGGCAAACTCACTTTATAAGAGTAGAATCAGTCACTTATTTGTTCTAGATTCGCAGGAAGCAAGATGCTATAGTCTTCCACAAAGGGCTAATTTTAATTGATTTTTCTTTCTGTTTTAATCCCACAGCTTGTAAATAGCATTAGCAGTGGCATCGACTGATCGTCGTGGACTCTGGAAGAACTTGGGTTCAGTGTAACCTCCGTCAGGCCACCTTTGTGAATCGGGTTCTTAATTGTTGATGAAGGACATGCTCACTGTGACAGTGGGTGGCCCGGGCAACTCTGCCTCCTGGCCCATGAGGGCTGGCGCAGGTACGGCTCTGTGGTCTGTCCTTCCTAGGCCTGTCCTTGCTGCTCTGAGCGGCTGCTCTCCTGGAATGGACAAGAAGATAGAAATCACAGTAGTAGAAAAAAAGAAAAGATTCTTAAGACTTTTAATGAGTTGTTTATTCTGAAAGTAACAGATACCTACTGGGAAACTGTTTTCTTTTATTTCAGCAAAAAGTGTAAAGATATTTTCATGTCTAAAAAAATTGTGAAAAACATTGTTTTGTTATATAGATAGGTTGTTGAATACATCTCTGGATTTCTTTTTAGGAAAAACTCGTTGAGGTGTTATCAATAAGGTCAAAGGCAGGAACAGGTTTAAGGCGCTTGGAAAATACTGCTAAATTGTCTTCCAGAAAGGCTGTACCCACATATGCTTTCATCAGCAGTGTTATAAAAACCATTTCATTGTGTCCTCACCAATACTGCGTATAGTAATTTTGAAGATGTAGTCAGCTTGCAGAAATATAAAAAGTATTTGGGAGTAGCATTTCATAAATAATGAAGTTGCAGTTTTTTATTTGCTTATTTTTGGTTTCTTTGATCCTATTTATTTGGAACTATAAAACAGAAGAGGTTTGGGGATATTTAAATTACCTTTTTTTTTGAGACGGGAGTCTCACTTTGTCACCCTTGGTAGAGTGCTGTGGTGTCATAGCTCACAGAACCTCAAACTCTTGGGTTCAAGTGATCCTCTTGCCTCAGCCTCCCAAGTAGCTGGGACTACAGGTGCCCACCACCATGCCCGGCTATTTTTAGAGATGGCATCTGCTCTTGCTCCGCCTGGTGTTCAACTCCTGAACTCAAATGATCTACTGCCTCGGCCTCCCAGAGTGCTGGGATTACAGGCATGGGCCATCTCACTGGGCCCTAAATTACCTCTATAATTTAACTTTGTGAGTCCTTTATTCATTTTGCTTAAAGAGAATTAATATTTTGTCAGATATGTCCAAATTATTTTCTTCTAGCTATTTAGAAATGTACAGTAGACTGTTGTAAGCTGGAATCACCTACTGGTGTACCTAACACTAGGTCTTGTTTCTTCTATCAAACCGTCTACTTGTGTCCGTTAATCAAATTCTCTTCATCCTCCCTCCCCACTACCCGCTTGGCCTCTAATAAACACAATCTACACTCCATTTCCATGACATCCAGTTTTTTAGTCCCCACATACGAGTGAGAACATGTGATATTTGTCTTCCTGCTTGGCTTATTTCATTCAACATAATGACCCCTAGTTCCACCCATGTTGCTGCAAATGACAGGATTTCATTGTTTGTTTGTGTATCTGAGTAACATTCCACTGTGGGCTGGGTGTGGTGGCTCGCACCTGTAATCCCTGCACTCTGGGAGGCCAAGTTGGGAGATCCCTGGAGCTCAGGAGTTTGAGATCAGCACGAGCCAGGAAGATCAAGATCCAACCTCTACTAAAAATAGAAAAATTAGGTGTGTGTTAACAGTGGGCGGCTATAGTCCCAGCTATGTAGGAGGATCTCTTGAACCCAGGAGTTTAAGGTTGCTATGAGTTAGGCTGACAAAGCACTCCAGTCTAGAGCAGCAGAGTTAGACTCTCTCAAAAAAAAAAAAAAATTCCATTGTGTGTTTATACTACACTTTCTACGAAAATGAAAAATCCATTCAACTTACGTTGAGTCTACATTGTGGTTACTGTGACTAGTGCAGCAACAAACATGGGAGTGCAGATGTCTTTTGATAGACTGATTCCCTTCTTGTGGAATTCTAGTGGAATTGCTGGATCATATGGTAGCTCTATTTTTAGTTGTTTGAGAACCCTCCATACTGTTTTCCATAGCGGCTGTAGGAATTTACATTCCCACCAACAGTGTTTGAGGGTTCTCCTTTCTCTACATCTCCCTGGCATCTGTTACTGCCTGTCTTTTTGATAAAAACTATTTTAACTGGGATAAAATTAAATCTTGTTGTTTGTTTGACACAGAGTTTCATTATGTCGCCCTTGGTAGAGCGTGCTTGGTGTCACAGCTCACAGCAGCCTCAAACTCTTGAGTGTAAGTGATTCTCTTGCCTCAGCCTCCCAAGTAGCTGGGACTGCAGGCACTGGCCACAACGCCTGGCTATTTTTTTTGTTTGTTTGTTTGTTTTTGAGACGGAGCCTCAAGCTGTCCCCCTGGGTAGAGTGCCATGGCATCACGCTCACAGCAACCTCCAACTCCTGGGCTCAAGCGAGTCTCCTGCCTCCGCCTCCCAAGTAGCTGGGACTACAGGCACCCGCCACAACGCCTGGCCATTTTTTGGTTGCAGCCGTCATTGTTGTTTGGCTGGCCGGGGCTGGGGATTCAAACCCACCACCTTAGGTATATGTGGCTGGCACCTTAGCCACTTGAGCCACAGGCACAGAGCCTATTTTTTGTTGTTGTTGTTGTAGTTGTCATTGCTGTTTATCGGGCCCAGGCCGGGTTTGAACCCACCACCCTTGGTGCATGTGTTGAGCGCCATAACCACTGTGCTACAGGCACTGAGCCCTCATGGTTTTGATCTGCATTTCTCTGATGACTAGTGACATGGAGCATTTTTTTCATATCCCTGTTGGCCATCTGTATGTCTTTTTTGAGAAATATCTATTTGAATCTGTTGCCTATTTTTAATCAGATGATTTATTTTATTGCTAATTAGTTGTCTGAACTCCTTATATAGTCTGGTTATTAATCCCTGTCAGATGGGTAGTTTGCAAATATTTCCCTCCATCTACAGGTTATCTCTTCCCTTGGTTGATTGTTTCCTTTACTGTACCAAAGCTTTTTAGCTTCATGAAATCCCATTTGTCTACTTTTGCTTGGTGACCTGTGCTTTCCAGGTCTTACACCAAAAATGTTTGTCCAGTGCAATGTCCTGGCGTGTTCCCCTAGGTTTCCTTTAAGTCGTTTCATAGTTTCTGTTCTTGGACACACCTAGGCTTTTTTAATGACGTTCCCAACTAGTGACTCAGGGATCTGAGTCTCTTATCTCATCTCGTCTCTAGTGTGTGACCTCCAATCCCATAGGAGGGAGAAGAAGAACACAGATGGTCACTCAAGGGATGCAAGTGGCATGCTTCACTGCCATCTATATTTTATTGGTAGAACCCAAATTGTCCTAATCTGACTGAAAGGAAAAAAAAAGATGTAGAAATGTGATCTTTTCGTGTGCAAAGGAAGAAAAACAGTTCTGGCTCCACTCTCAGCCCCGTCCAGATGTAATGCCTGTCACCTCTACTGGTGCTGACCCTCAAGTCTCACAATACATTTAAAGAAAGCCATGAGCTTAAGTAAAATGCAAATGTTTAGTGATTAGGATCTGAAACCAGGAAGGTCTGTCTAAGTGATTCATCCCAGATACCAAGCTGGGTGTCCCCACCCTCTAAGGAATGAAGCTCTCCTATAGCTGCTGGCAATTGAAACTCAAACCTCAAGGGGTCTGACCTCCAATTTTGTGCCATCTTCCTCTGGCTGAGGGTTCTGTCTCTGAGACATCAGACCATGGGCTTAAGACTGTTCCCAGCACTACTTAACCCACAGATGAGAGAGGATACCCAAGAAGGGTGAGCCTAGGAGAACAGGTCTTCTCAAGGAGACCACAAGGGTACGCCTGGGGGGTCCTCTCCATGGTGACTCAGTTCTTGGGAATTTGTAAACTTAACTTCCTGAAACTTGGAAATTTCCAAATTCTGTGAAATCCTGTAGTTCTGTGGGGGCTGGAACAGCATCTCCCACTTGATTCAAACTGGCCAATGAGAAGGATACCTGTGAAGTGGAACTTCTGACTGTCGATAAAAAGGGAAAGACTGGGCAGCGCCTGTGGCTCAGTGAGTAGGGCGCTGGCCCCATATACCAAGGGTGGTGGGTTCAAACCCAGCCTCGGCCAAACTGCAACAAAAAAGAAAATAATAACAAAAATTTAAAAAAGGGAAAGAGCAAACCAGTCGGGGAGTGTGGCCATTTGGAATTCTTCTATGCCGTAAGCTCCCTGCTGGTGAATAAAGCTACATCTCATAAACATGGTGTTTGGGTGCTCTTTCTCTCCGTTGGGCCTCATCTTCCTGCAACACAGATAGCCAGGTAACAAGGACAACCTCCTTGTCAGGACCTGCTATGTGATTTGCAGGGCCCAGCACAAAATGGAAATGCAGGACCCCGGTTCAGATATCATGAAGAGCTCAACTTATAATCACCAAACTATGGAAACAGCCTAAATGCCCACCAAACCAGGAATGGATTAACAAGCTGTGGTATATGTAGACCATGGAATACTATTTAGCCATTAAAAAAGATGGCTAAATACATCTTTCATATTAACATGGATGGAAGTGGAATACATTCTTCTTAGAAAAGCATCACAAGAATGGAGAA
>NW_003852417.1:1802866-1817025 GCF_000181295.1 Otolemur garnettii
GGGAGGGGGATGAGAGTCACAGTGTACAGCACACCTCTTAGGGGTGGGACACAATTATAAGAGGGACTTTATCTAACACATGCAATCAGTGTAACCAAATTCTTATACCCTCAATGAATCCCAAACAATAAAAATAAATAAATAAAATAAAACAAATGAACAAACAAATATCATGAAGAATCTCAAGACAGCAACATCAGAGTTCAGACTAAGCCCAGGGCCTTTCTAACTGTGAGTCCCTGTGTGACTATGACCACATAGGTCACACAGCCCTGAAGCCAGCTTCCCCCGTCCCTGTCCATACAAACACCTCGCACAGAGCAGACATATGGCTGAGCAATTCACTCTCTAGTTTCAACAAGGAGTGGATTCTCCTGGCCAGGTCGTGAGCTTGCCCTGACCCAGCATCCCACCACCTGCCTGTATACATGGCATCTCTTGGGCAGCTGACCCAGCACCCGTCAGCATTTCCAACTTTGCAGAGTCGCAATCTCTTGGCTGACACTGCAGTCCTTTCTTTGCCTGAAAAACACAGTCTCCCTTGCTGAGGTTCAACTGCAGTGACACTCAGATCCATTAACACTCCCTCTGAGCACTGGGGAGAGGAAAAATCTACTTAAAGCTGAAGGGCTCTTTGGCAAGGGTGTCAGAGCTTCATTTGTGCATTTTCCCTGTGTTTTCACCCCAGTTTGGAGTGCCTGGAGCTGACTTCCAGAAAACAACACACCACATTGACCACTAGCTCATCTTTCTCTCCATCCATCACGCGAGCCTTTCTTTTTCTGACTGACTGAGAGGAACCCAGGAACTGCAGGCAAGCCAGATGCTACTAGAATTTCATGCAGAAAAATGATAATTTGGTATTAATTAGACATCAGGGGCAGACAGAAGTGAGTCCTGGGTTTTCTGCAAATGCAGTGAATTGGCTGTGAGAGTTAAGCTGGTCATATTCTCTCTCTCCTGGCTTGAACTGCCTTCTAAAAAATGCATATTGAATTCCTACCCCTCAGGACCTCAGCTATTTTTTTAGAAGTGTTATAACCATTTGACTTTTACAACTATATATGCATATATGGATCAGTCCAATAGAACAAAGGAAGAAAGCCTTTGCTTTATAACTGTTAGAGTAACAAGCATTTAAAAATAATTAGCATGAGGCTGTGATGAAATTAAAACACCCAAAGTCCTGCTAAAAATGTAAATGCCTGCAAGCTTTGTGGTTTCATTTCCAGAACATTTCAAGAGCCATTCAAATGCTGGTTTTCTTTTAACCAATTCTCTCGCCCTAGAGCAGGGATCTGTGCAGGCCACCGAAGACCCCTGGGTCAAATCCAGGCTTCCAGCTGTTTCTGTACTGTTCACAAGCTAAGAATGGTTTTTATAAATTTGATTGTTGAAAAAAATCAAAAGAAGAACAACATTTCTTGATGCACAAAAATGATAAGGAATTCAAAGTTCAGTGTTCGTAAACAAAGTCTTGTCCTCAGACAGCCTTGCCTGTTCATTCGCACGTGGTTTACGGTGGCCTCAGCCTCAACCATCTGGCCCCAAATCCACAAATCCTCATCAGGTACAAAGTGAAACAGCATTGCCCAGTAAGGCCAGCTCAGTTCCTGGCTTCCCTGATTACAAGGCTATGTGACCTCGAGCAAGCTACCAAAGTTGTCTGTGACTCAGGTTTCCCATCTGGAAAATAAAGATATTATTTGTCCCAACCTCATGGGGCTTCTGTGATGATTCAGTGGCTGACCGCCATCAGTCAGAGCAGCACTGCCTGACATTCACTGCCATTATTCCCCCACGGAAATTACCCAATGAGAGAAACAGGTGACAACACAAAATTCACGGGGCCAGTGCTACATAAGGCAGGGTCCTGACACCTGGGTGTTGCCATCCACAGCTCTGGCTGCAGCAGAGGCCTGGGACCAGTCTGTGTACTCACAAATAAAACCACTGTGCTCTGCAGAATCATGTGATAAAAACTTCAGGGCTTATGAGGAAAATAGAGTTAAGGACTTCATAGTAACATATTTTAAAAAGATAAGAACCTATTAAAAACATTAGCACAGCTTTGCCCACGTTAGATGGTTAAGAAATGCACAAATACCACAATGAATATGGCCCTGTGCCTTTAAGAAGACCTGAGGCCTATTGGGGGGGGCTTAAAGGTTGTGAGCTGGGTGGGGGAAGAAGGATGACCTGGAATTGGGAGCACAGGTGGGTGGGTATGGCTCTGACACCTTCCTGACCTGAGGGACTGGGAGAGGCTGGGGGTGTGCCTGCCTTGTGAAATCCTAGGTGCTATTCTCTGCGCTCACCTGGCGTTTCTGAGGACAAATTCGTGCAAAGCAAAGGGGAACTTTGAAATTCATGTCATGCTCCAGTTGTTCCCTAATCTATCAATTGTGTCAGAACAAATTCACATTTTAAAAACAAGCAGGATAGCAGAACTGAATGAGCCACATCCCTCAGGACTCCCAGACATATTTGGGGAAGGGGAACTTTCTAGAAGGCAGCATCAGCAGGCAGGTGCTTGGAGCCCCCAACCAGCTCCCTGACTTGGATATCAGCGGTGGTGCCGGGAGGAGCTCAGCCGCCATGGGGCCCCACCCGAGGCACTCAGCAAGCTCCCCAGGGTGGGGCTGTGTGCTCAGGCAGTGAGCATAATGGCCCACACCAGGTGTGCAAGCCTGCTGTTTGCCAAGCCCTTCCGCACAAATAGAGTGCCTTCCTGACAACCTCGCCTGGGGACAAAGGACAAGCATTATCAATCCCCATTTGACAGAGATGGAAATGGGGCTCAGAGAAATCAATGACTTGCCGAGACAGTCTGGGAATGGAAGAGGGCACTTGGCATCCTGGTCTTCTGCTGACCTTCCACCTGTCCTCTGCTGCAACAGGACCGGGGGACCTGCCTTGAGCACTGGGGTGAGCCTCAGGCACAAGGCCACATGTCCAGGGGCAAAGGCCACAGTGGCCCCTATACTATGAGAGGAGAGGCACAGGGAACCCAGGCCACCCGGAGGCAGCTGCCTCAGCGGAGCTCACCTCCAATTCTGATGCCTGTTTCTTCTTTAAACAGAAAGGCCCAGCCTCCCTCAGCACTGCATCTTTAAGAATCACAGCCAGCGAGGTTGGGGAATATTCCAGCACAGCCAGGACGTTCACTTCATTGCAGTAGGATCACCGCATTTAATTCAATCACAAGTCAGACAGAGCCTCTTTGATAAAGAAGAGAACCTGCAGTTTGTAAGAGGTCTGAGGAGCTCAGCGTTGACTCAGTGACAGGTGGTGATTTCTGTTACTACAATATGCCCAACTCCTAGCCCACACATGTCCTCAAGCCACCGCTGGACATGCCCAGGGCCTCTGTTTGCGCAGGGAGTCACCTGTGGGCAGGTGCTGCCCTGCTCGCCTTGGCCTAATAGCTCCCCGACCCTGTCCAAACAAGGCACAGCCTGAAGCAAGCCCTCTGAGATAAGATGCCCCCACTGCCAATTCTACAGCGCCAAAAAGGCTGTATCGGGCCAGTCAGTCACCAGACAGCCCCATGAGCCCCTCCAGGGAGCAGGCTTGCTCTTCTGGAGTGTACTTTAGAGACCTGAACTTTTCTCTTTCACTTCAGCCAGCTCTCTCTCTCTCTCACCCACACACACACTCACATACTCTATTAAAGAACTGGGGAAGAGGCTGGGCGCAGTGGTTCACCCCCATAATCCCAGCGCTCTGAGAGGCCGAGGCCGTGGATTGCCTGAGCTCAGGAGTTTGAGACCAACATGAGCAAGACTGAGACCCCATCTCTAAAAAATAGCCAGGTGTTGTGGTAGACACCTATACTCCCAGCTACTCAGGAAACTGAGGCAAGAGTATCACTTGAGCCCAAGAATTTGAGGTTGCTGTGAGCTAAGACGCCACAGTACTCTACCGAGGGTGACAAAATGAGACTGTGTCTCAAAAAAAAAAAAAAGAACCAGGGAAGCAAGAAAGGCGTGTATACATTTATAACCAGATTCCAATGTCACCTGCTTAGAGCACATAATGAGGTCCAATTTTCCTGCTTTTCAGATTAGATCATCTTTCTCTAAGATGTCTCAGGTCATCCTTCCATGATAACCCCAAGGATAATGAGAGGTCTGTTGTAGTGGCCACCAGCAAGGTCTCAGGGTCATCCTTCCATGATAATCTGAGGTTTGTTGTAGTGGCCACCAGCAAGGGTGTCACTATTGAGAAAGGCAGCCCTCCTGCTTGCAGCCAGGGGCCTGTAGGCCAGGTCCTGGCCCCTTCTGCTTTCTTGGCTCCTCTCCTCCTTGGAAGGACCCTCAGCGAGCCCTTGATAGAGCACTGCACACTGACCACTCTTCCCAGAGGAGCCCAGTCATGCCACATGTTGTGTTCAGAACACCCACCTCTCCCCCACGCTCCCCAGCTAGGTGGTGTGGGAGCCAGCCTATCCCTAGCACCCACCCTGATTTCCTGCTCAAGGATCAGTTATGTTTCTTTCAGGGGAAAAGAACTTTCCATATTAAGTTTGAGAACATATAAATGACACCTGTGTGGCTAAAGACACATTTTACTGTGGGTCTCTGGGATTGCTCTGAGGATCTCGCCCCCAGACATACTCGGTCTGACATCTGTTTGAGGTATGTACTGCACCAAGTGAGCCAAAATCTCGTTCACAAGTGATCAAAAACATCTGTGAGGAGAATGAAGGTTGGGGTCAGACTGCATGTGGGGGAGAAGCTGCTGCCTTCAGAGCCGCCGCAGAGGGCAGAGGCCCAAACTGCAGTGCCTGGCTACTGTTACGTACATACATACCACAGAACAGTGTACAGTACATACATGCACCCTTGCATATGTATAGGTCCGTACTTACATTTACATATACATGAATTGTGTGTACGGGTATGTGTTTGTATGTACTGAGGGTGTCAAAAAATGTATGCACATTTTAAGAAAGGAAAACTGTATTAAAATTGTAATACTTGGGCAAAGTGGCCACTGTCCATAATCCTGGCACTCTGGGAGGCCAAGTCCGGTGGATTGCTTAAACTCAGGAGTTTAAGACCAGCCTAAGCAAGAGTGAGACCCTGTCTCTAATAATAAAAAAAAAAAAAAACTAGCCGGCATTGTGGTGGGCACCTATAATCTCATCTACTTGGGAGGCTGAGGCAAGAGGATTGCTGGAGCCTTAGCATTTGAGATTGCTGTGAGCTATGATGCCACAGCACTCTACAGGGCAACAGAGTGAGACTCTGCCTCTAAATAAATAAACAAACAAAATAATATATACCAATAACAAAAGATGAGTACAAATCACTCAAGCACCTCTTGTAATTGCAGAAGTCAAATGTGACTTGAGTATTACAAATTTAATATAGTTCTTTCCTTTCTTAAAATGTGTGTACTTTTTTTGGCATCCTCTGTATATTATATATATGTTAGATACACGTGGTGGTTTGTATGTGTGTGTATATATACAGGAATATACCTGTGTGTATACTACCACATGCATGTACACCACACATGTACCTATAACTATACTGATAGGTACGAGCGTATACATACAGGTATGCATGTATGTATGTACATATATACAGTTCAACCTCTGTAAGTTGACCACTCAAGGGACTGTAACAAAGCTGGTCAACATGTAGACGTGGTCAACATCAGGAATTAGGCCTACTGTACTGACACGTACATGTGGTGTGTGTCCGGTCTGTGGAAATTAGGTCAACTGAAGGAGGTGATCAGTGCAGGGAAGTGGTCAACTGTGGAGGTTCTACTGCATTTACTGGTGTGTAGGCTGTGTATATGTGCTGATGTGTATGTGTGTGTGCATGCTGGTGGTGTATGTGTGTTTGCTAAGTCACATCCCCACAGGCAAAGTGCTTTTGGTGGACCACACGCCCAGCACTTCCCAGTCCTTACCCTCCCTTTTGCCCTCTCTCTCAGCTTACTTTGCAGGTAAGTGAGCAGGTGGCAACCCAGCAGCGCCACCTCCTGGCCCTGGAGGTTGGTTATTTTAGCAGAATCTAGTTGGCCATTAGGCTCAGAGGGAAAAAAGAGGAACCAGACCCTGAATAAGGTCCCAGGATCACAGCATTCTCACATGGCCCTGGAGTTCATATGCATCTCCGGAGATGGATTCTTGGTTCCCTCAAGAGGTCAGGGAGTCCTTACTTGATGACGTGGGATTAAAAATAGAAAACAATAAAATAAAAATGAGTTAAGCTGCCCTCAACCCCGAAGTAGGGAGGCTCAACCACAATGGGCTATGAGTCTGGGTGACCCTGGAAGGGTGGGAGAACTTGCTGAATGGATGACCTTGACTTTCTGCAGCTGTGGGGGAGGCCAGCCCCAATCCATGCCCCTCTCTGATGCCCAGAGACAGCCCAGGATGAAGGACAGGATGAGGTGCTCAGAGCTCAGGGGAGTAAGCAGCCCCTGGGGCATGCTGGAGTGGAGAGAGCTTCAGAAGAATCAAGCCAGGAACTAGAGCAGTGTGAAGTCCCAGGATCCTTAGGATCCAGGCAGTGGCAGGGTGGGCTGCCCACAGGGTGGGAGGTGAGAAGGCCAGACAAAGAGGGGCCTGTCCCCAGGCAGCACCACCATAGGCAGCCAATCCCCGGACTACCCCACTCCTCCCACTGGGCTGTCTGTTTCCAGCATGAGCTCCCTGACTACCGCAAAGTCCTTCCCCACTGGCACGATTTCTTTTTTTTTTTTTGAGACAGAACCTCAAGCTGTCCCCCTGGGTAGAGTGCCATGGCATCACAGCTCACAGCAACCTCCAACTCCTGGGCTCAAGCGAGTCTCCTGCCTCAGCCTCCCAAGTAGCTGGGACCACAGGCGCCCGCCACAACGCCCGGCTATTTTTTTTTGGTTGCAGCCATCATTGTTGTTTGGCGGCCCGGGCTGGATTCGAACCCGCCCCCTTAGATATATGTGGCTGGCGTCTTAGCCACTTGAGCCACAGGCGCCAAGCTCCAGCACCATTTCTTAACAGGGCCATGTGTCTGAACACAGCTGGCTCCCCTCAAGATTGGTTTGGACTCTCCCTCAGTTTTTTGCTGCTGGCTGGGAGTCTCAAGCCCCAGGTCTTGTCAACTCACACACTCTGGGTCTCAGAGCCCTCCTCTGTGCAGTTAGATTGACTGGAGGGATTTTATCATAAAAGCTCTAATAGCTGGGCACAGTGGCTCATACCTGTAATCCTAGCCCTCTGGAAGGCCAAGGCGGGTGGATTGCCTGAGCTCACAAATTCACGACCAGCCTGAGTCAGAGCAAAACCCCCATCTGTAAAAATAGCCAGGTGTTGTGGCAGGTGCTTATAGTCCCAGCTACTTGGGAGGTGGAGGCAAGAGGATCTCTTCAGCCCAAGGGTTTGAGGTTGCTGTGAGCTGTGATGCCACAGCCCTTTATCCAGGGCGACAAAATGAGACTCTGTCTCAAAAATAAATAAATAAGTAAATAAAATCTCTAACAGTCCAAAGTTCTCTGAGTGCTCAGAGCCTTCTAGCAAAGCGATTGGTAACAAAAAGGGGGCTTGATTAAATGTTTGATGTAAATATAAAAATGTACAGGTAGATGTACAGACATGAATGTGTCTGTTTATCCACACACATACATATTTCACTGGCCAGATCTGGGACAGAGACCCCCACAGCACTGAGCACAGCTTGTGCTCAGATGTTGACTTTACATTTTATTCTCTGCTGAAAGATCTGAAGTTTCTTGGGAGAAATGGCCAGCTGCAGGGCTGGGGCAGGTAAAAGACAGATGAACTTGGAATAGTTTACAGAGCCAGAAAGCAAGAAAGCCTTCAAAGAACAAGGGGGCAAAGAAGGACGCCAAAGCCTGCTTACAGGGTCTCTCTGTCAGACAAATCCGAGACAATTTGAGCATCAAAGATACAATGATAGAAATGTCTTAGGATCTACTGAATTAAAGAGTCCATGATGATGTAAATTTTTTTTTTTTTGAGACAGAGCCTCAAGCTGTCCCCCTAGGTAGAGTGCTGTGGCATCACAGCTCACAGCAATCTCCAACTCCTGGGCTCAAGTGAGTCTCCTGTCTCCACCTCCCAAGTAGCTGGGACTACAGGTGCCCACCACAACGCCCGGCTATTTTTTTGGTTGTAGCCGTCATTGTTGTTTGGTGGGCCTGGGCTGGGGATTCGAACCCACCACCTTAGGTGTATGTGGCTGGCGTCTTAGCCGCTTGAGCCACAGGCACCGAGCCCATGGTGATGTAAATTAATAAACTGAAAGTCTGTTGTGGGATAGGATAGTCACAGTTTCAACAAACCACCCCACAAAACGTTTACTAATTCCAAGAAGAAAAGAGTAGCTCGATGGGGGAAGCCTGGCAGACACCATCTTAACCAAAGAACCAAAGTGAACATTGTCATTAGTGAGACAAACTGAATTCTGTGTCAGTTGAGATTCCTGCCAAAGACAGAGACCCCGACTCGGACCCAGACTCGAATCCCGAGGGAGCAGCAGACACCCTCGATGGAGGGACAGTCCTCAAAATAACTGGCCCTTCACCTTTGAAAGTGTCAAGGTCCCGAAAGTCAAGTAGAGACTGAGGAACAGCTTGGGACTGAAAGAGATTAAGGAGAGGTGACAACCAAATGCCACACGCTGGTTTGAACTGGATCCATTTATGAGGAAGACATCACGGAGACCCCCGAGCACTCGGATGGCAGCAATGCACCGTGTGACGGCCTGGTTGTGGGTGGAGGTTGTGTTAGGACCAACTGTGCAGGACACAGTCCTTATTTGCAGAAAATACACTGGGAGCTTAGAGAGTATTGAGGGTGACGATAACTCACCCTCAGTGTGTCCAGGAAAAGTAAGTCATGTGTGCTTCAGTGGAAGCTTTTCTGGAAATTCAAGAATGTTTTAAATTAAAAAAAAAGATTACGTACAACACCCATAAAATTATCTCTGGAAAATTCCTGAGATGAGGACTCTCTTCCTCCACTAAGCAAAATTTTTCTTCTTTCTTCCTTTTTTCTTTTTGAGAGAGGGTCTTATGCTGTCACCCAGGCTGGAGTGAAGTAGTGTCATCATAGCTCATACTCCTGAGCTCAAGCAATACTCCTGCCTTAGCTTCCCAAGTACCTGGGACTATAGGCATGTGCCAGCCTGCCTGGCTATTTTTTCTATTTTTTTGTAAAGATGGAAAATACTTGCTGTATTGCTTAGGATTGTCTCAAACTCCTGGGCTCAAGTGATCCTCCCACCTTGGCCTCCCAAAGATCACAGGCGTGAGCCACCACACCAAGCCCTGCATACACCCAGCATCAGACTCTGGCCCATGATTGTGATTCTCTGGCCCTGCCCTATCTTCCCTGAAATCCTGACAGGATTAAAGTCAGGGAAACATAACATTAGCACACCAAGCAGCCCCGGCCTGAAGAATATTGCCACATCCCCAGTAATAGTTGGCTTTTACTGAGCACTCACTGTGTGATGGGTTTTGGAGTCAAGTTGACCAGAAATTGAATCTTGGTTCATATTATCTGTGTGATCCTGGGCAAGTCACTTAATCTCTCTGAGTCTCAGCTGTCTGCTGTGTGAATAAAGGCAATAAAATCTATCTTGCAAGGTTGTGGGTATGGATTAGAGAGAATTGTGGAGAATGCCAAGTACAGTGATGCTTTCCAGACATTGGGCCTTTGGCAGTTTGCCTCATAATCCCTGGGAATTTCCTTACCAAATACAGATTGCTGCAGCCCACTCCTGGAGATTCTGATTGAGCTCACCTGTCCAGTTTCAGTTCCACCTTCATCTCTCTACCTTAGGCGTGGACCAGACCAAACTATTTAGAGTTTCCCAAAAGTACTATAGTACTTCTTACCACCATGCCTTTCTACACACAGTTTACCCATCCAGAATGCCCTTTCCCTTAGGATTGAAAAACTCCTACTTGTCCTTCAAAACCCAGCTGAAATGTCCCTCATTTGTGAAGCCTTTCCCAACCCCCACACTTCCCAGTACTCCCTTCTTCGACCAGTTGTGGTGATCTATCGTGTACCTCACACTTTGCACACAGTATGTTTTTAACAACAACCATGTTAATTGTTGTTAAAAGGCATACTTTGTGCAAAGTGAGGTACACGATAGCTCACACATGATAGGTTAGGCAGTAATTATTAGCTCTGTTTTCCTGCAGAAAAAACAGCCTCCAAGATCTTAAGTAGGTTGCTCTGGGTCCCACAGCTGATACCAGACAGAGCCAGAGCTGACACCCCAGGCTGCCTAGCACCAGTCTCTAGCTGGTGGCATTATTTATTCCTCCACAGGGTGTGAGCTTTAGATGTCGGAGCTCGGTTGCCTCTGGGTCTTCATCAGCTAGTATAGCCCCTGATGCACAAACAGCAGTGGTCCACAGGTGTTGGTGTCCGTCTCCCAGGTTCACGTAGCTTTCCATCACAACAGGCTACCCTTGGACTGAGTGAGAGATAGAGAGCTAGGCCCCTGAGAGTCCGGGTAAACCCCCTGCCTTTGGGAGGTGGCAGGCTAAGGGTGTGACCAAGCGGTCCTCTCGTAAGGTCGGTGCAGCGCTAATATCCACCGCCAGAGGGCGCTGTCGTACCACGCCGGGTTCCGCGTGTGCGCAGCCGAGGACTGGGCTGTTTTCTGCCAGGTGGGTGCCTGGGGCTGTGATTGTCAGACTCCCCCAGCTGCAGAGTTTACAGATAAAGGGATTCACACACGAATGACCAAACAGAAATACAGAGAGAACGAAACTGATACCAAGGAATACAGCACCTCCCTAATTTAGAAAGCGTTAATTTGCTAGGCGGCTCCACGTGGCTGTGCTGTGCCTGTCGGAGAAGATGCCAGGAGGTAGAATTTGACCACGAACAACAGAGTCTTAGGCCCTGCTGGGGGTGCAAAGGACCCCACGTTGGGGCAGGGACACCAGGGCCCCTCAGTGTGCCTCAGCTGCAGGTGTCACATCCCACTGATGTGTCCCACACATACCTGCAGGTGCCCAGGCCCAGTTTGGTGCACACGGCCCAGCAAGGCATTAAAAATACAAGTTCCTTTCCAGAAAGTGCAGCTTCAGCACCAACACATTGGCATTTCAGGGCTGACAACTTACGTGACATGTGAACAGAGCTCTGAAAATCTCAGATCAGAGGAGCCTGGCCTGGGGCAGAGCAGGCCCCAGACAAGAAGGAGCTCCTAGACCAGCCTGGGGTCTCAACCTTCCCAGAACTTTCTCCTCCATGTAGACTCCTCGGGGGCCAGAGCAGAGCCCCTCTTATTCCATCTGGTATTCTGCCGACTCTGGTCTCTCTGTAGCCTCTCCCGGGAGATCCTTCCAAGTGCCTGGCATTAAGTGTCTATCCAAGGTGCCTCTAAGACACCGGTACTAAACCTACAGGCAAAAAACAATCGTGGGCGGCGTCTGTGGCTCAAAGGAGTAAGGCGCCGCCCCATGTGCCGGAGGTGGTGGGTTCAAACCTGGCCGGGGCCAAAAACTGCAAAAAAAAAAAAAGCAATGGTGGTAAATGATTGCCACGATCACACAAATCCACATGTCATAAAATTGCATGAAACTGCACACACGCACACACAAGATGCTAAGCTGGGAAGATCCATGACTGGTGCCATTGTCCAGTTCTCAGTCTGATTCTGTGCTATAGTTACGCAAGTTGTTACCACTGAGTGGAACCTGAGGCACACCTGAGGCCTTATTGTACATATTTTGTAACTTCCTCTGAATCTGTAGTCATTAAAAAAAAAAAAAAGGTGTCTGCAAGCCTGTGTGTCTGTGTCTAGCCCATCTCTCTCCCCAGCTGCAGGCACGTGTCCCAATCACCTTGGCCCACTCCAGATGCCCCCAGATGCCTCAGATCAGCATGACTAGAAGGGACCCTGTCACCCTCCCTCATTCCCCAGAACTCCCCCCAGGGACTCCAGGCCAGAACTGGGTAACCTCAGCTCCCCTTGCTCCCTGCCCCTCTGCCCATGGTTCCTGGGTTCAGGGGTCTCTTTACTTTGCCCCATTTCTCCATCTGTACCTCCCTGCCTGAGTCCTGACCCTCACCTTGGGCCTAGACCACTGCGACTCCTCCAGAGTCCACACCTCCTTGCCCCAGGCCTGTCTCCACTGCAGCCTGGTGAGATTCCTGATTCCAGCCTTCCCCTGGTGGGAGCAGCAGCTGCTCAGTGCAGCTCTGCGGCACTGTCGTCTCTCTCTCTCTTTTTTTTTTTATTATTAAATGATAGCTGTATACATTAATGCAAACATGGGGTACATTGTAGTGTTTTCATATACATTTTGAAATACTTTCATCAAGCTGGTTCACATAAATTTCATGTCATTTGCATAGTCATTGTGTCAACACATTTATATTCTAGTTCTAGAAAAGTTCACCTGTACCCTTGTTAGACAGATATATAGGTGATCTCTTACACAGCAGACAGAGAACTCATTAGGCTGGCAGGTCCAATCCACTTCTTCCACTGAGATGTTGTATAAATAAGTTTTCAGAAGCAAAGAAGAGCTGAGACAGTGAAGACAGATAAACAAGCTGTGCTCACGAGAGAAACGTGTCTCATCAGTCAAGACTAAGTGGCAAAACCTGAACCTCTGGTTTTAAGAACAGAGTGGAGCTTCAGAAAGCCAGGATTTCAGCTACTGAATGCAGGTCTTGAACCTCTCTGAGCATCTCTCCTGAACCACAGGGGTAGGACTGCCTGGAAGTCGCCTGGTGGATCAGAGGGGGCATTTCTCACGGCACATGGGACAGAGGACCACGTTCCTGCCCGGCTGCATCCCCTGTGGCTGGGCATCCCTAGCAACCTTCCTTCCCACTCGGCTGTGTTCTGCAATCTGGAATTTTTCTAAACGTGTACCTAGGTGTTTCAGAGACTCGGCGACGTGACAGATGTTTAGAATTTGGAGACAGGTTGGATCTCAGCGGCTGCATCAGCACTAGCGTCTGCAACCTCGACAGTTACTTCCTGGTACACTCTCCAGCCTCCGCCTCCACTTCCTATGACACAGGGATGAACCAGACCTACCTCGCAAGACTTTGGAGTGAAAGTGAGGAGAAACATCTAGATCAAGCAGATGGTTTAGTTTGAAGAGCAAGATGGTTAGGGGCAGCTGGGCGTGAATCCCATTCTGAGGAGATGGCAGTGTCACCTGAGGGCCAGCGTGAATGGAGCACTCACCTGAGCCACCGGCCATGCTCTGCTCTCTGGGGGTCCCTGGACTGTGCCCTTTTCCACTGGTTGGCTTCACATGTGGCTGGACGGTGATTCCAGGCTTCACATCCACAGACAATTGTAATTAGAGAAGGAAAATAAACAAAAAGCAGGTCTGGCCAGGACTTCAAGCAGGAGCCCTGACTTTCACCTGGACTGGACTTCTTGGGTCATAGCCCCAACCCCGAACTAATGCCCACAGCCAGGGAACGGGACATGCTGAGGGCTGGGCAGGCTCTCGCCAGGCGCTCAGGTGCCCAGGCCAGAAAGAAGTGGAGAGTGAGCAGCAGGTGGGCAGGCAGCCATGTCTGCCACTCTTCCCGACCTGGGTTTGCTGTCTGGCCTCCCTCCTGGTCTCCAGAGCTGGATGTCTGATACCCACAGCTGGACATGTCCTCTCAGAGGCCCCTCGGCATCCACGTCCAACAGCCTGCAAATGAACTCATTCCGCAAAGCCCACTCCTCCTGTATTTTCTGTCCTGGCTGATGGGACCACCAACCTTCCCACTCTCCCCAAACCTGGGAGTCACTACCGCCTACCCCATCCCCCAAGTCTGGCCAATTCTATCCCTTTGACAACATTCATATCTGGCCCCTTCTCTCCAATTTCAACTGCCAGACCCAGATCCCAGTACTCTGCACCCACACCCCCAGGCCACAGCCTGCAGGCCAAATATTTACTCTCTGGCCCTTTCCAGGGAACTCTGCCAACCCCTGACTTTGACTGTGGCCCCAGTGCTGTACCTGGTCCCCAGCTTCAGTTTGTCCTCCACATCTGATCACATCATTCAACAAGGTAAGGTCATTCAGTGGCCTCTGTGGCCTGCCTGCCTTCGATCCACAGCCTGCCAGGTCTGACCCCTGCCTACTCCAGCCCCGCCAGGCGCTTCCCCACACAGCACCAGGCTCAGCCCTGCCGGCTCC
>NW_003852417.1:1817887-1819078 GCF_000181295.1 Otolemur garnettii
AGGGCTCTAAGCAGGGACTGCCTGAGGCTCCAAGCTGGGAGCGCTGGGCTCTCCTCTCCCAGACAGGGGACAGATGGGGATAGAACCAGACCCCCACCTCCCAGCCTTGCTCTGGAGTTGGCCCATGGCACTCACTTTGGAGGTGAGTGTAAGGGGTGTGGGGACACATTGGGTGGCAAGGAGGGAAAGAGTATGACAACTGGATTTATCCCAGAGATTCCACAGACATGTGAAATGATGCTCATTAGAGCATTTTTGGTAATAAAAACTAAATGCCAATCAGCAGAGATGTGGTTAAATAATTACGGTACATAGGATGCCACACAGGTGCTTAAAAACAGGTTCTTTATGAACTATTGTAGGACACCCCAAGAATGTTAAAAGAGCAAAGAGCGGCATACAGTCCCACTCCTGGCACGCGGAGGTGGTCAGTAAGTGCTCAACCTTAGCAAAGTGTTCCCAAGCACTGTCTACATGCCAGGTATTGTGCTAAGCACTTTATAATCCTATGTGGCTGGAACTTTTAATAGCCTCCTTTGGAGGTGAGGAAACTTGAAGGAATTAGGTAACATGCCCAAGACCACACAGCTGTCAAATGGTACCCAAAATTAAACCAAAGCGTGAGTGCTCCCAACGTTCAGGTTCACACCAAGCAGAGCCACTGCCCACAGCAGTCTTCCTTGGCACAAAATGAAAAATTACTACCTGTTCTCCACAGACTATTTTCTACAGCCAGGGTGAGCTGCATGAGCCTGGGAAGCTAAGCTGGTAATGGGGACTTCCCACTCGTCTGCTGCAGACTGACTTGTAAGTGTCTAATCTGCAAAGGCGCTGGCTGCACCTGCACCGTCTGGAATGACAGTCCCCACACAGCCCTCAGGCGGCACCAAGAGCGAAGGCAGGGAGGTGTCGGGGCTTACCCAGCCCCAGCAACTGCTGCCAGCAGTTAGGGGGGGCTCCTGGGGCCCCCACACCCACCTGGGTCATCGCTCCCACTGCCCTGCTGATTGCTTAGCTGAGAAATTAGAGGGGTTTCCCAGGAGTGGGTGCTGTTCTTATCTGAGAAACTGCCAAGAACTCCCTCGGGAAGAGCAGGTTGGGACAGGTTCTGTATAAGCCCCACTGTTTACTACACAAACTCCATTCCTAGCCCCTCCGCCCCAACCCCTGCCAGTAAAACCTGCAAAGCCA
>NW_003852417.1:1819523-1820818 GCF_000181295.1 Otolemur garnettii
AGCCTCCCTTCTTGCTTTCTGTACCCCATAAAAACTTGCTCCACCCTGGGTTCAGGGCTCGTCCTAGGCCTACATGCCAGGAGAGTCCAGAACGGTTCGAATAAAACCTCACCTCATGCCTTTTACATCGGAGTGCGTCTCGGGTTCATCTGTTGGGGCTACTTGGGAGAATAATTTTCGGGCACAACAAAGATTAGGTGACACTAACCAGGGAAAGTCCTTGCTGCCATCTCCAGGGCAGCCTCTTGTTGGAGCAGGGGACCCTGGTGCTGCTTAGTGGCTCCGGGCTCTGTGCTCTGCCCCGACCCTATGGAGCAGCCCCAGGCAGGAGGAGGATTCAGCTTGGAGAGACTAGTGATTTGGAGGTCATAAACTTGATCTCTCTCTAAATAGGCCAGAGAGCTTTCTAATTCTGGCCTTCCTACTGACAAATAGTATGATTTAGGGCAATTTACCCTAGGGTCCTAGTACCTGGGTTTTCACATCTGTGTGATGGGGACAACTGCACCTCTGTCACAGTGACCGTGGGGATTGAATGTGACTATGTGAGTTAAACACCTGGAACTGTGGCATCGGAAGCACCCAGAGACCCAGAGAATGCAAAGTGGGATTTTTTTTTTTGAGACAGAGTCTCATTATGTCGCCCTCAGTAAAGCACCATGGTGTCACACCCATAGCAACCTCAAACTCTTGGGCTTAAGTGATTCTCTTGTCTCGGCCTCCTAAGTAGCTGGGACTACAGGCGCCTGCCATAATGCCCAGCTATTTTTTGGTTGTAGTTGTCATGTTGTTTGGCATGAGCAGAAGGCCAAACAACAGGCTGGGTTCGAACCCACCAGCTCCGGTGTATGTTGCACTTGTCATTGTTGTGTAGCTGGCCAGGGCTGGGTTCAAACCTGCCAGCCTCAGTGTATGTGGCTGGTGCTGGTAACCACTGTGCTATGGGCACCGAGCCAAAGTGTGATTATTCTAACATCTCACACAGGACTTGGGTAGAGAGAGGTGACTGTCATTTGTCAACCCAACAGATATCTGTGGAGCACCCACTTCCCAGGCCATAACCAGGCTGTGTCAGAGCCCTGCTCTCACAGAGCTCAAACTCCAGAATGGAAATAGGATACTGGGGAGCCAAGCAGGGGGCTGACTCCAGTGAATATGAAATTACACCCCACAGTGACCCCAGCTCTGACAGGACAGAACAGGGCTCTAAGCAGGGACTGCCTGAGGCTCCAAGCTGGGAGCGCTGGGCTCTCCTCTCCCAGACAGGGGACAGATGGGGATAGAACCAGACCCCC
>NW_003852417.1:1830288-1832969 GCF_000181295.1 Otolemur garnettii
CTGTCCCCCTGGGTAGAGTGCTGTGGTATCACAGCTCACAGCAACCTCCAACTCCTGGGCTCAAGCGAGTCTCCTGCCTCAGCCTCCCAAGTATCTGGGACCACAGGTGCCTGCCACAACGCCCGGCTATTTTTTGGTTCCAGTTGTCATTGTTGTCTGGCGGGCCTGGGCTGGATTTGAACCCGCCATCTTAGGTGTATGTGGCTGGTGCCTTAGCCACTTGAGCCACAGGAGTGGAGCCAGGAGGGATACTTAGTAACAGCACACACAGAAGACCTCTTGGAAATGCCCTGACCCTGCTTTTTCCTTCCCAACTCAAGCCCCAAGATTTAATCATGACAAGTGGGCTTTAATAAATCCCCTTTGCAGCAGCAATTTCTATACATTAGGTTACTAATCCTGTAGGGGGCATTATCCTCTCCTTTTGTAGAAAAGGCCTTCAGAGACATTTAATACCCTTACCCAAGTGGACTGGGAGTCAGACTGCAGGGGTCTCTGCCCCCAAGCCTGCCTGTTCCCACTGTCCTTGGGAAAACGCCTGGGCTGGGTCCTGCCTGCACACCACAGCCACCCGGTCCCTCTGGGGGCAGCGTCCTGGCCTCTGCTGGGCTCTGACAATCTTATGGCTCCATCAGTGCTGAGTGTGTTTTAATGAATGGACTTTCAAGAGCAATTCATCAATTAGTTAAAAATTGCATCAGATCAATTTTCCCCTGAGGTTTGGCTCTAACCGCTTCTGGGAAGAGCGCTGGCTGCATTCTCTGAGCCTGCTCAGTCTCCACCCACCAGCTTTTGTCATGTCTGGGCCAGAGGGAAATATATTGACCTGAAGCCGGGAGAAGAGATCCCTTCGCTTTGTGCAACTGCTCCTTTTGCAGGTCATTTTTAAAATTGACAAATCAAATACTTTAGAATTTGAAAATGAAACAGTTTCATTCAAGTAGTCTCCAAAGGCTTGTTGTCCTAAAGAGGGAGGGGTGGAGATATTTGGAGTTCCAGCCTGATGGATCCGCTGTGGGGCAGAGTGGCAGGATGGAAACTGCTCGGCAGGCAGGGTGCCAGCTGGAACCCAGGCCCCAAGAGGAGCCAGTAGCTACTCCTAGACGCTTGACTGTAACATGGTCACCAGGTCACACTGGCACCTGTTGGGGAATGAACCAAGTCCTGGACATGGAGTCTTTTTCTCTTTCTGGGATATTGGTGACCGTCGTCTCCTCTTCTAGGCTAGCATCTTGTGACAGTGATTGAGAAAAAATGTTAGAAGACCAACTCAATAATCATTCTTCCTTCCTTCCTCATTAACCAAACCCAGATTTAATCTAAGAAACCAATGTGGCCTGTTGAAAGCTCAACTTCCCAGCCACTCTGCAATGATGTATGGTCCTATGACACGGTTCTTGCAAGGGAGATTAAATGGAAGATCTCGGGTGAGACTTGTAGGAAATCCCCTTCCTTCTTTCTGGAACATGGGCCTGATGGCTGCAGATCCAGCAGCCATCCTGTGACCACAGAGGGCAACAAGCCCACGCCAGGTGGGGCTGTAAGGGAGGGTAGGGGGAGGCTGGGTCTCTGACCAGCTGCCAAATCCAATAGGCACCACCCTCTACTGGACTTTTCTCACATAAGAGAAACATACCTCCTTATCTTCTTTAAGCTACTGTTACTTGTGTTGTCTATTAATTGCAGTCAAATTCACTCTCAAGAAGCTAAAAAAGGAGTAGCCAAGCAATATTAAGGAAGCATCAAGATGATCATAGCATGTTATATAGGAAAATATTCTTAGAAAGCATCTTGTCCTATTTATTCTTGTCACATACAGGGAAACAGAACTGCAGAGAAGAATCTTGTCCAAGGTCACAAAGATAGTGTCAAGGTAGGGCCCCATCCCAGAGCTCTTTCCATAAAGCTGTGTGTCCACTCCTGACTCCTTCTCCACACCCCCATCTCCCTCTCTGCCTGCAGAGGCTGGCCTGGTCTCTCTGGTACTCTCACTTTTGTTTGGACTTAGCCAAGGGGGCACCCAGGTCAGAGGGAGGAAGAGAATGAGATCAGGATCACTGCAAGCTGGCTGTGTCTCGTTGACATGTGCCCTTGTCCACACAGCTCTGGCTTCCCACATCCTGGTAACTGCTCCCTGGCCTCCCCTGTTCAGCCTGCTGGTCCCAGCCCTGGTGTCGACAGCATCCAGGCTGTCTCCCTGCACCGGCTCCTTTTTGTGACTTTTGTGAACAGGCCTTGTGCTACTGTGTTTCCCTGAAAATAAGACACTATTTTATATTTCTTTTTTTTTCAAGAAGACACACCAGGGCTTATTTTCAGGAGATGTCTTATTTCCCCTAGCTGTTTGCATGCGCACAATAGGATGCCAACAACCATGGTTACTATACACGCACATGCACACCTGCGCAAATGCAAACAGGCTCGGAGAAAGGAACTGTGGCAGACAAAAGGTATTCCAGTCTTCCTTACTGCTCTGTGCTGAAATGGTGTGGCTATCCAGATATGCTGCATAGCCACGCCCATCACTAGGTCTTATTATCGGGGTAGGACTTATATTTAACAAATGCATAGGCTTAGCACCTGTGGCTTAAGTGGCTAAGGCGCCAGCCACATACACCTAAGGTGGTGGGTTCAAATCCAGCCCAGGCCCACCAAACGACAATGACGGCTGCAACCAAAAA
>NW_003852417.1:1833441-1836165 GCF_000181295.1 Otolemur garnettii
GATAGACAGTAAGGGGGATGACAGCTCCTCTTCCTTGGGGAGAATTCCTCATACCAGGAATCAAAGCTTCATCTTCGAGTTTGCAGAATGGTCTTGGAGAGGCAGACCCTACATCCCACGTGCTGTGCCTCAATCTGGACGTCTCCATAACTGGCTCTTCTCTGGTCTTCTTTGGCTACTGACCAGCTGTTGTGGGTTAAGTTTCCACAATGTCTCCTTTCCTCATACCTCACAAGTCGATCTGGGAACCTAAAAAGGAATTTCTACATCTGGGACATCCTCAGAGGTGTGCTTGAGCAAGAACCACTGGTGTGCCTCCCTCCCAACTCCACGCTGGGTGGTGGGGAGCAGAATCAGCCACGGTAGCAGTATTTACACCACAGAAATAAAAAAATACTTCACATCAGGGATTGTTCTCCCGAGAGCTGGCTGCCAATATGACCACAATCGGTCTTTAGAAGCCACATGCAGGTAGTGGTTTCCAAAGTTGATCAAGACCAGATTCTGAAGAGCAGGTTAAAGACAACAACTTAGGTCCCACCCCTGGCAGGTGTGAACCTGCACACTGTCCATGTCTCACGGGCTGTGACAAACCCCGGGCACCGCGCTGATGGCATTTCTCTGTGCCAGTGTCACCAAAGAAAGCTTTGCCCTCCCACCAACTAAAAACGAGATCCCTCCTTTCTGGATACCCAGCAAACAGTACTGCTCATGGAGTTTGGCAGTGAAGGAAGGGTCACTTTGGTTTGCTTTGGGTGATGTTGCAAAATTGCTTCAAAAAAGTTTGTACCAACATATACTCCCAATAAGGCTGTGTAAGAGCGTCATTTCCTCATAAACTCTCCATCAGTGAGCATACTTCATTAAAAGTATTGTCCCCAATAGTATAGATTAAAAATGATCTCTCATTGTTATTCTAATTTGCATTTTTACTGGTGGAAATGAGCATATTTTCATCGGTCATTTAAATTCTTCTTTCTCTTATTATGTCGATTACATTACTTTTATACTAAATTTTCTTTCCTTAGTGATCTATGCTTTAAAAAAAACCCATGTGATTTTTTAAAATTCCCTCTTATAATTTTTTTTTTTTTGAGACAGAGTCTGACTCTGCCACTCTGGGTATAGTTTGAGAGCTCAGCCTCAAACTCTTAAGCTCAAGTGAGCTTCCTACCTCAACTTGCCAAGTAGCTGGCAGTACAGGCACCTGACACAAGGCCCAGCTAAGTGTTTTTTTCTTAGTAGAGACAGGCCCCACTCTTGCTCAGGCTGGTCTCTAACAGAGCTCAAACCATCTACCCATCTCAGCCTCCCAATGTGCTAGGATTATAGGCGTGACCCAGTGTGCCTGGCTTAATTCCCTCATAATTTTATAGTGTTACTTTTTAAAGTGTTACTTTCCACACTTAAAGCCCTCATTTATTTACAATTTATTTTTGCTTATGATGTGAGGCAGAGATTGCAGCAGAGGCCATGAGCACTGCTGTCTCCCCATGTGCTAAGACTCCGTCAGGAGCAGCCTCAGCCCACCCTTGCAGGAGACAGGCAGCCTGCACCCCTCTGATCATGCCGCCTCTACAGCTTTCCCCAGGATGGAGCCAAAGACCCTCCAGGGCCTAGCCGATTCCCTGCCCTTGCCCGTCTCCCTCCACTGGTCCTATCATGTCTTACAGGGAGCACGCGGTAACAAGTCACCTTCTCACTAATCCTCATCTCAGGTTCTGTTACTGAGAAACCTAACATAAGACAGAAGCAAAATTTTGTCTTTTCCAAGTGCATAGCCAACTTCCCAACAGCCTTCATACATATGCATATAGTTTTAATTACAGTAGATAGACATGGTGCCCAGCATTCTTTATGGAAAAATCCAAACTTCTCCACTGATTAGGAAGATCATGATTATCCCACAGCGGCAGTAGTAGCTTCTGGGAGAGCTCTTTGCCCCAGGCACCCACAGAGAAGGGCTGGTGAATCCCCCAGAGCCCTGCAAAGTGAGGTCCAGGCTATGGAGGACAGATGTCAGCACCTCCCCTCAGAGTTCTCCTGCAGGGACTCTGAATGTCACTCATTTCCCAGAGTGGACCATATGATGAAGCTTCACGCAGGTAGGGCCAGAGCCTAAAGGACTTGTTTCTTTCAAGAACAATATGATAACACTAAAGTAATTTGTGAGGCCATCGTCATAATCTCACTATTCTAAAGCAAAACCTGTTTCCCCCTTTATGTGTGTCTCCCACTCCGTGCTGTGTGTGGACACTGCCATGCTGTTGCCACTTAGTGCGTTTACACCTTGCAGTCTGCTTTTAAAAAATTATATCATGAAATTCTTTGAGGTTTATACACACTCATAAAAACGATCATTCTTTTAAAAGGCCACATGTAGATCAGCTGTCATTTTTTTAGACATCCTCTTGTAGCTGGATATTTTAGTCACATATAAGCTTTTGCTTTATTAGAGAACATTGCAGTGAATAAATATCAATATTTCCTTTACCTGAATTCTATGGTCTAAATGTTTGTCCCCTCAAAATCATGTTGGGGTGGGGTAGGGGAGGTTAGGGATAGAAGAGGGGAGGGGAGGGGGACTGTCATGCTCCCGCTTAATGGGCACAAAGTAAGGGTGTATGGCACAGCTCCTGGGTGCAGGGCACAACTACAAGATGGATTTTACCTAACAAATGCAAACATTGTAACCTAATCGTGCCCTCATATTAATCTGAAATT
>NW_003852417.1:1837311-1844262 GCF_000181295.1 Otolemur garnettii
CTGTGGCTCAAAGGACTAGGGCACTGGCTCCATATGCCAGAGGTGGCAGGTTCAAACCCAACCCCGGCCAAAAACTGCAAAAAATAATTAAAAAAATAAAAATAAATAAAATTCCTTTTCTTTATAGATTGCCCAGTTTCAGGTATTCCGTTACAAGCAGCATAAAATGGACTAAGATACCAATAATGTATTTGTGGTGACCCAGGAAAGTCTCCCGTAAGTTTATAATTCCAGAGAAAATGTGGAGGATGCATATTTTTAAGCTATATGCTCAGGTATGCAAAATGTATCTTTCTTTAGCTTTAGAGAGCTAGACTTAGTCTCTATCTTTAGCTCCTATTCCTCTTAGTCACAGAAAATAAAATCTTGCCAATTCAAATTTTTTCAGTTGACTCATAATAAAATTAGATAATTTATGGGTTTCTGCTCCCTACTTTCTCCCTAGAGTTTCAGCTAATTTCTGTGGGGCATTTTTAGCATTAGGGCATGAAGGGAGACAGCTGGTTCCCTCTGGGCTGGTATTGCAAAGCCATCTACACACCCATGTGTGTATTAACAGAGGACACTCCGTATAGCACTAATGGTGCACCTATGGGATGAGATTCTTCATGCTTCACAGATACTAATGTAACCCTCATAACAAACCCTACCAGGAGGCCAACAGTGTTAGTCCCATGAGGGATGATGAGGAGACTGAGAGGTTGTATAACTTGCCCAAGGTCACAGGCCTAAAAATGGTAGGTTTGGGATTCAAGGTCATGGATTCAATTGCGAGAGCCAGCACTCTTAACTGCTCTGCCATCAGTCCCGCAGTTCCTACCATTGTCCTTCTTCCAGGCCATAAGGATCCTTGGGGATGTCCCATTTTAACATCCAGACGGAACCTATCTCAGCCACACCAAGAAAAGCCTCTGGCTGCTCACCACACCTGGGGGCAGGGGCAGAGTGGAGGGCTGTCATAGGTTGGTTGATCGTGAACATATCTGGAAGCTTCCTCCACACCTATCTGACTCTGGGGCTCAGCCTGAGGAGGGCAGGGCCAGGCCCACAGCAGTGGTCTCTTACCTGTGGGAAGGGAAGGGATGGGAAGAAGCCCTTCTGCGTGGTGGCATCCTGTTTTAAAGCCTCCTGCCCTGTCTTACGCCTCTGCCACAGCTTTTCAAACTTTAAAGCTTGTTAGAATCACATGGGGAGATTTATTTTTAAAATATTGATATTAGGCTCCAGCTCCAGGAATTTTGATTCAATCACTTTGTGCTGTGCCAGGCATGGGTACTTTTGTTTTTTAATCTCCTAGGTGGTTCTAACATGGACTCAGGGCCAAAAATCACAGCTTTAAAATCAGGAATCTAATACCTTTGTTCTTGGGTTCTGTTATAACAACTTGCCCTTGCAGCCACAGAAGCCTTGTCTCTCTGGAAGGTGAGCTGGGCAGTGGGGCAGCGGGGGCTGAGGTTCATGCAGCAGACAATTCTCTTTTTTTGGCCCTACAGCAACTGAACTCTCTTCCTATATTTAGGGAATTTCTCACCTATCTTCGTGTAAGAAAAGCTCCCTTCTGCTTCTGGAAGCTAAAAGCCAGATCCCTGTGCCCCCAGCCTCCCTACAGCCTGTGCATGACCTTGATCCTGAACTGGGAATTCATCATGAAAAAAAGCAGAGAGAATTCTCTCGGGCAGTGGCAGCAGCTATCCTAACGGTGGCATGTCTAGTGGCCAGAGCCAGGGGCCACGGCGTCCTAGGAAGCAGCCACTGCTTTGTAATTTGGAGGTGGCTCTGGCTGTGAAGTCTGGGCCCTTCTGGAGATTCTGAGTCCTCTCATCACCTGAAGACAAGTCCCATTGTATTTCCATCAGCCAGACTTGGATTCTGTTTGCTTGAAAGAACCTGCGTGGTGTTAGAGTCAGAGGGAGGCTCTTTCCCAGCGCATCCAGCCAGCAGAGCATAAACAAGCAGCGGGGGCCGGCTCCCCTGAAGCCGTCTCCCAGCCTCCGGAGCCTCGGGCGCTAGAAGGATGACAGCAGAATCTCTCAAGTTGTTCAGGAAAAGTTAGATTCTCAGGCCTCACCCTGACCACAGCGTCATGGCCTGAGGGTCTAAAGGCGACTCCTGAAGCTGAATAGGTGAGGCTTGTGTGTGCTGAGGTTTCAGACTCACTGGACTAAATGGTGGATTTAAAGCCTCAGCACAGGACTAAAGGGTCAGGTGCAGGAACAGAGTTCTCATGATGAAGAGACTGAAGACCACCAAGGACGGAATATTCATTTTTGGGTGAGAAGACCGAAGTCTAGAGAGAAGTGATTTTCTCAAGACCAGTCAGTTCACAGGGGGCAAGAGTGGGAACAGAGGATTCTAGAAGACATAGAGCACTGGCTCTGGGATAAGGGGTGGGGAGGACCTTGTGGTCATTGGTCGGGGCCCACCGGGGAGAGAAGACAGAAAGGCAGAGCTGGCTCACAGACTGTGAGGCAATCCAGAGACTGGCAATAGTAGGAAGCCACTATCACCCTGGGTGACATTAGCAGAGCCAGGGCCGGGTCATGTGGCAGAGGCTGGGGCTGCAAGAGGCCACCCGCTGAGTTAGAGCCCTGGGGACCTGCCCCAGCTGCAGGGAGGCAGCTCCAAGCATAGCCTCGGGAGAAACAGCCTGGCTACCAGCTCTCACTTCCTCCTGACACCCACCAGAGTGTCCCATGGCCAAGCACCCTGGAAGCCCCCTGACAGAGCCTGGGAACACAGCCTGCAGGGATCAGAGCCTCTCTGTACTGGAAAGGGGAAGACTCGAGAAGGGTCTGAGGGACAGCAGGCCACAACCCGAACATTAGAGAGCTGGTTCTCCTATGGTTTCCCAGCTCTCAGGAAAGGCGGGGCCTTGCTCAAACTAAGAAGTAGCAGAAATGGACGAGAACCCGGTTCTCTGGAGTCCCAGTCCTACGCTCTGGGCAGGACAGGCAGTGGAGCAGGAGGCACCTATCTGCTTCTGGTTTGGGCTCAAGCAGCTTTTTCTCCAGAGGCCTAAGGGTCAGCTGTCCTTGAGGCATTTTGAGATTTGAATGTGGTGGGGATGTTAGGGATAAAAGCAGAGCCCAGGTGGCAGTGGCCCTGCGCACTGAATGGTGAGGAGGTGACTCTCCATCTGAAGGGCACTGGGTAACACAAAAATAAAGAGACTTAACCGTCTCTTGCCCTGAGGATTCCATGTGCCACTTGGGTAATGTGGGACACCTGAGGCTTCATAAAACCAGGGCAGGAACTTGGCTTGTCACCACTTCCTTCTTGGTTTAATGTGGAGAAAGATCAACTCCGTATTAGGAAAATAAAATTCTAAAAATCGAGGGTTGGCCTGGTGTGGTGGCTCACACCTGTAATTCTCACACTCTAGGAAGCTGAGGAGGGAGGGTCCTTTGAGCTCAGGAGTTCAAGACCATCCTGAGCAAGAGTGAGAGGCCCCCTCCCCCATCTCTACTAAGATTAGAAAAACTAGCCGGGCTCAGCACCTGTAGCTCAGCAGTTAGGGCACTGACCACATACACTGGGGCTAGCAGGTTTGAACCTGGCCCAGGCCCGCTAAAAACAACAATGACAACTACAACAACAACAACAACAAAAATAACTGGATGTTGTGGTGGGCACCTGTAGTTCCAGCTCCTTGGGAGGCTGAGGCAAGAGAATCACTTAAGCCCAAGAGTTTAAGGTTGCTGTGAGCTGTGATGCCATAGCACTCTACCAAGGGCAATACAGTGAGACTCTGACTCAAAAAAAAAAAAAAAAACCGAAATAAAAGAAAAACTAGCTGGGCATGGTGGCAGATGCCTGTCATCCCAGCTACTCAGGAGGCTGAACCAAGCATGATGCTACAGCACTCTACCGGGGGCAACGAAGTGAGACTCTATCTCAAAAAAAAATAGAAAAAGGGCAGTGCCTGTGGCTCAAAGGAGTAGAGCCCCAAATGCCAGAGGTGGTGGGTTCAAACCCAGCCCCAGCCAAAAGCTGCAAAAAAAAAAAAAAAAAAAAAAAAAAAAAAAAAAAAAAAAAAAAAAAAGAAAAAGAAAAGAAAAGAACAGAAAAGAAAAGAAAGTAAGCAAGAGTTGGAAGCCAGTGTCCTCATTTACAGATAAAAGATCCTATTCAAAGAGGTGATGTGATTTGCCAAAGCCACATGATGAGTTAGTGGTAATTCTATTCATCTTGAGGTCTGCAAGAACATCCTCTGTCTAGGTGACTTAACCTCCCAGAGGCCACTGATGGAGGAAATAGGAGTGTAAGTTGGGAAAAGGGGCTGAGCCTCCACTCTGCTTCCTCCGTGGCCTGTTAGATCCAAGGTGTGACATTCCATGGCCCCCTGGGCGCCTCTGCCATCGGTGAGCAGCAGCTGACCAGCCAGAGTGAGCCCTGGACAGTGAGTGGGGAGGCCCAGTTCTCACCATGGCTCTGGGGCTAACCTGACTGAGGGAAAGTCACTAAACACCAGTGTCCTCAGGACGCAGTGACCCTAAAGGTCCCTTCCGGCTCTGGGATTTAATGAAATCTGTCAGCCTCTGGCCACTCTGCCTGCCTTTTATCAACAGTGTCTGTTTGCAGAACAAGAGCCTTTCATCTCAATGTTGTGCTTTCAGCTCTGTCCACTTGACCCTCCATCAATACTCAGCACAACAATAAGTCAGCGCCGTCCAGTCTGCGTCCCTAAACACATCATTAGCCGGTGAGTCGCTGGAAGGACTGCGTTCTCTGGGCTGCGCTGTCAATTCTGTCTTCAAAGACACAAGGTCATGCAACACTTCACACAGTTCCCGGTGAGCTGACCAAAATTTGAAAAATCTAAAGAGATCGCTCTGCTGACTCTTCTAACGTAGCGTGAGACGGGCCTTTCATACATAATCTAAGCTATTTATTTTCCCACGGGACAGGCAGAGAGGTAGAAGCTCTGAGCATTCTCTTTACCATAAGACATTTATCTTGAGCTGATTTTTGTCCAAGAATGTCAGAACACTTTACATCCCAAGACCATGATCTAAATGTCTGGATAGAAAGCGGGGTTCCACGGGCCCAAAGCACCAGGAATCTCCACTCAGCAAATAAGTTATTTGCACCCAGGTGGTAAATTAATTGTTGAAGTTTTTTTTATCTTCTCCTTATGTGATGATGTGACCCACTTGTGGTGGGCATTAAATGGGTAAAAGCAAAATTAAAAGGAACGTGCTTTCTTATTCTCTGCCAGTTTGATCCTGCCTCCCTAGACTAGAAGGAGCAGGACACACCCTAGAAGTGGGTTTGTTTTACGTGCAGGAGGAAGTTCTCTCCCTGATGCCATGGAAGGGGGCGGGGCAGTCCATTTCTGCCAACTCAACAAGGTTTCCTGGGGTGGGCATATAGTCCCTCCTGTAGTCAGTGAGACAGAACTACAGAATGAATGGCTGAGAAAACCTGTAAGGACAGCGTGGTGATGCAGCTTGATGCCCAAGACAGCAGCTGGGGAGGAGCCGGAGGAGCAGAAGAACAAATGTGGAGGGAAGGAGAGAAAGAGCAGGGTAGAGGGGCACCTTGAGGATGAGACACAGGGTAGAGGGGAAGCTTGAGGATGAGACACAGGGTAGAGGGACACCTTGAGGATGAGACACAGGGTAGGGGGGCACCTTGAGGATGAGACACAGGGTAGGGGGGCACCTTGAGGATGAGACACAGGGTAGGGGGGCACCTTGAGGACGAGACACAGGGCAGCAGGCCCAAGTCAGAGGAGCCAAGCGTGAACTCCTGTACAGACTTTTTAGACCAGAAAGGTGGTACACACACCTGGGCAGCCCTTCTCCACAATTCCAATGAATTTAGCCCTAATACCTTCAAACAGGGGTCCTCAAACTTTTTAAACAGGGGGCCAGTTCACTGTCCCTCAGACTGTTGGAGGGCCGGACTGTGGGCCCCAGGACAAGTGGGCTGCTAAGTAGGACAGGCAGTGGCGGCAAAAACACCTGGAGGGCTGGAGAAATGTCCTTGGCAGGCCACATGTGGCCCACAGGCTGTAGTTTGAGGACGCCTGCAAACATTCATTGAATGTAATGCATTATATATGTGTATACACTGAGTGTTAACACATACATACTTAGGCACAACATGCATTGTATGTAATATATCCTGTGTGCATACATACAGAAATTCTGGAGGTTTTCTAGGGAATAAATACCCCAGGGACGAGCACCTGTGAGTGACTGCAGGAAGCAGGTTGGGCAGAGGAGTTCAGCTGTGAAGTTAGGATATGGTAATCCCACAGGTTTCCCCTCACAGGTTTCAGGCAATCCCATGACCCCTGGGAAGTCCTGGAACCAAGATGGACCTTCCTCATGACCTGGCTTTAATTTAAGAATGACCTTGAGGAAAAGGGGCCAAGAGTGTGTACCCCTTTGATTCACCAATCACCCGACACAGGTGGCCTGGTGCAGGGTGGGGATGGTTAGCACTGCTGTAAAAGAGTTTCACAACCTAGGTGACTTCAACTACAGAAATCAATTGTCTCACAAGTCTGAATTCTAGAAGTCTAGGATGAAGATGTCAACAGAATTGGGTCCTTCTGAGGACTCTGAGAGAGCATCTGTTCCAGGCCTCTCTCCTTGGTTTGGTGATGGTCGTCTGCCCCGAGTCCCCCTTTTTATAAAGACATCAGTTGTATTGAATTAGAGCCCACCCTAATGACTTCATCTTACCTTGATTGCCTCTTTAAAGACCCTATCTCTAAATAAGGTCACATTCTGAGGTCCTGCGGCATAGGACTCAAACACAGCTTGTTCTGGGGTATATGGTTCCACCCATAACAGACGTCAAATGATTTACAGGCCCTAGGGTAGGGTGTCAAAAAGAGCAGCAGACTGAAAGTTACGCAACCTGGATTCTGGGTTTAGCCTGACACCGTTTTAGCAAGACACGGATGGCTAAAGCAGAAAAGGGAAGGCACACAGCTTC
>NW_003852417.1:1844282-1852031 GCF_000181295.1 Otolemur garnettii
GATGAGACACAGGGTAGGGGGGCACCTTGAGGATGAGACACAGGGTAGGGGGGCACCTTGAGGATGAGACACAGGGTAGGGGGGCACCTTGAGGACGAGACACAGGGCAGCAGGCCCAAGTCAGAGGAGCCAAGCGTGAACTCCTGTACAGACTTTTTAGACCAGAAAGGTGGTACACACACCTGGGCAGCCCTTCTCCACAATTCCAATGAATTTAGCCCTAATACCTTCAAACAGGGGTCCTCAAACTTTTTAAACAGGGGGCCAGTTCACTGTCCCTCAGACTGTTGGAGGGCCGGACTGTGGGCCCCAGGACAAGTGGGCTGCTAAGTAGGACAGGCAGTGGCGGCAAAAACACCTGGAGGGCTGGAGAAATGTCCTTGGCAGGCCACATGTGGCCCACAGGCTGTAGTTTGAGGACGCCTGCAAACATTCATTGAATGTAATGCATTATATATGTGTATACACTGAGTGTTAACACATACATACTTAGGCACAACATGCATTGTATGTAATATATCCTGTGTGCATACATACAGAAATTCTGGAGGTTTTCTAGGGAATAAATACCCCAGGGACGAGCACCTGTGAGTGACTGCAGGAAGCAGGTTGGGCAGAGGAGTTCAGCTGTGAAGTTAGGATATGGTAATCCCACAGGTTTCCCCTCACAGGTTTCAGGCAATCCCATGACCCCTGGGAAGTCCTGGAACCAAGATGGACCTTCCTCATGACCTGGCTTTAATTTAAGAATGACCTTGAGGAAAAGGGGCCAAGAGTGTGTACCCCTTTGATTCACCAATCACCCGACACAGGTGGCCTGGTGCAGGGTGGGGATGGTTAGCACTGCTGTAAAAGAGTTTCACAACCTAGGTGACTTCAACTACAGAAATCAATTGTCTCACAAGTCTGAATTCTAGAAGTCTAGGATGAAGATGTCAACAGAATTGGGTCCTTCTGAGGACTCTGAGAGAGCATCTGTTCCAGGCCTCTCTCCTTGGTTTGGTGATGGTCGTCTGCCCCGAGTCCCCCTTTTTATAAAGACATCAGTTGTATTGAATTAGAGCCCACCCTAATGACTTCATCTTACCTTGATTGCCTCTTTAAAGACCCTATCTCTAAATAAGGTCACATTCTGAGGTCCTGCGGCATAGGACTCAAACACAGCTTGTTCTGGGGTATATGGTTCCACCCATAACAGACGTCAAATGATTTACAGGCCCTAGGGTAGGGTGTCAAAAAGAGCAGCAGACTGAAAGTTACGCAACCTGGATTCTGGGTTTAGCCTGACACCGTTTTAGCAAGACACGGATGGCTAAAGCAGAAAAGGGAAGGCACACAGCTTCAACATTTCGTGCCGTCTATGTTCACTTATTCTCTGGATTGCATATTGAGAGGAATTATGGGGCTCCTTTGCCCCCCACAAAATGCTCTGATTGAGTGGAAGGTTTTCTTTTCTTTTCTTTTTTTTTGAGACGGAACCTCAAGCTATCCCCCTGGGTAGAGTGCCATGGCATCACGTTCACAGCAACCTCCAACTCTTGGGCTTGAGCAAGTCTCCTGCCTCAGCCTCCCAAGTAGCTGGGATTACAGGCACCCTCCACAACGCCTGGCCATTTTTTGGTTGCAGCCATCATTGTTGTTTGGCGGGCCCGGGCTGGGGATTCGAACCGGCCACCTTAGGTGTATGTGGCTGGCACCTTAGCCACTTGAGCCACAGGCGCCGGGCCGGAAGGTTTTCTACAGTTGGGGGAGGTGGCACAGCACAAGAGACCATGGTCCTGCCATCTGTGTGTCAGATTCCCTCTGAGCTCCTGTGCAGAGGATTGAAGGCACTCAGACAGGACTTAGTGATCAATGTTAACAGATTCTGGTGTCAGCATGACTGTTAGTCAGTAACCAACATCAGCTGAACATCCTATGACCCCCGAGAAGTCCTGGAACTAGGATGGACCCTCCTCATCCATTCTGATCTTCAGTTAAGTACTGAACCATCAGCTGAACGTCCGTTAAGTCCTGAGAGTTGTGCAGGACCACTCTGTCCTCTAGTAAAAGGCAGAAACATCAGCAGAAAGGGGAGGACCCAGGCCCCACCGTTCTGATTGGGACATCTCTATAAAACAGCAGATGCCATATTACTTAAGCTCAATCAGTTCAAATGGTCTTCTCTACCTCAGCACTACTGACATCTTTTTGTTTTCGGGGCCCATCCTGCGCATTTAGGATCTGTGATGGCATCCCTCTCCTCTTCCCACTAGATGCCAGGGCACCTCTGAGCTGTGACTGTCCAAATTGCTGACATTGAGAACCACTAATTTAGACCCAACAAGGCAATCTCCTTTATCGATAATGCTCAAACTCGACCTTCAGGACTCTTTCCTCTGACGATTCTATCTTCCTGCAACAAGAAACTGTTCTTTTTTTTTTTTTTTTTTTTTTTGAGACAGAGCCTCAAGCTATCCCCCTGGGTAAAGTGCCATGGCCTCACAGCTCACAGCAACCTCCAACTCCTGGGCTCAAGCGAGTCTCCTGCCTCAGCCTCTCAAGTAGCTGGGACCACAGGCACCCGCCACAACGCCTGGCCATTTTTTGGTTGCAGCTATTATTGTTGCTTGGCGGGCACGGGCTGGGGATTCGAACCCGCCACCTTAGGTGTATGTGGCTGGCGCCTTAGCCTCTTGAGCCACAGGCGCCGAGCCAACATTTTCTTTTACTTTAAAATGTACATTCATTCAGTCACCCATATTTTGAGTAGTTGTACCCAGTTAGAGTTCCCATGTCTCCTTAGAATTCCACAAGTAGTAATTTACCCTTAGTCAATCTTTTATGTAAAATAAAGTTGCTGTTTCTAGATAACTCTATTTACACTCTCAGATTTCACTGGTCACATGTGTATCATTAAACCGTGTAATTAAAATAACAAGCACAACTAGTATAAACAGGTTGGGGAGGCATGCAGCCCTGTGGCAGAGCAGAGCTATGAGAAGCCCCATGATGCGAGCTTCAGCCTGAGGTCAGTGCCTTTGGTAACCGGAAGAAAGGCAGATGTCCATTGGTCAGTGCCCGAGGAGAAAGAGTAAGTTAATGTTACTTGATGTACTGTACAGATCATCTAAATTTCACAGTTGCCAAGTTAGAGCCTTGCCCCATTTTACAGAAAAGGAAATTGAGGCTCAAGGATATTAAGTCTCTGACCTAACCCACAGTCAGTGGCAGGGCAGGGCTCCCAGTGGCCATCTGCTGGACTCCAAAATGTGCACTCTCTTCACTACCCCATATTTCTGCTACACAGAAATAAGAGAGTAGATGTCAAATATATTAATAGTGGAGTATAAATGTCTAAACACAACAATTGAATAAGTGAGGTGAATGCTATGTTAACCAGTTTGATGTAAACATTCCAAATTGTGTATAAAATCAGCACATTGTACCCCATAAATGCAGTAATGTACACAGTTATGATTCTAATAAAAAAATTAAAATAAGAGAGAAAGTTCATCTCCCAGAGTTAATTCAGCATCTGGTCAATAGTAAAGAATTCTTGCTGCTTTGTCTTCTAATTTCCAGTGATCTATGTGAATAGAGTGTTTGGGAGAATATAGAAAACGCAACTTTGAAGGGAAGCGCTCTTCCAAAAATAGTCAATTCACAGGCATCCGCATCTGGGGATGTGGCGTCACTCCTCTTCCCAAACAGCTCCTTTGCCAGGCGTGGTCTTGATAGTGGTCAGTTTGGTCAGTGTTTGTGCCTCATCAATTGCCAAAGAGTTTGCACGTCACCACAGGCTAATCCTGGCAGCAAACCCCAACAAGCTGTGATTCCCAAGGGAGCTCTGGAGAGATCAATAAAAGTCAAAGAAAGCTGAGTCTATAGCTAAATTTAATTATCATTTGAGAATAGTTCGGGCCAGAACAAATAGAAGACACACTTCGCACAAAAGTGGCCCCTCTAGAGTCTGGTTCATTAGTTTATTCAGCCATTGTCATTGAACTTACCTGTGCTCAGTCCCAGCGACACAGATGCCAATGGGGCAGTCCCTCCTCCACAGGCTGGTGGAGACCAACAGGTGAATGAGGAAAACACTGAGCAGGGGCCTAGGGAGCTTCAGAGTAGGGCAGTGACCTCAGACTGGGTAAGGGGAAGAGGGCCGGAGAGCCCCCTGAGGAGGGCCTGCAGAGCTGAGCCTGGAGGAACCAGTGGAGAGGGTGGCGAGGAAGGTGCAGCATGAGGGTCAGAGGAAGGGGGCTCTGGAACACAGACGGAGTGCAGAGGGCCGGGGGAGGGAACTGGGGTCCTCAGATCTGCAAGAAGCTCTTAGGAGGGTCCTTGAGGGCCTAGGGTCTCCTGCTCAGCCTCTGTCCAAGTCACCTCTGACTACCATATTCCTACACCACCACCAGCTCCATCCCTTTGCCCCATTAACACCAGTTCGACATTTAGATTTCAGCTGAAAAGTCACTTCCTTGGGGTCCTTCTACCTATCTGTCTCCCCCACTCCATAAGGACAGAGACTGTTTGTTCACCACTCTGTTACCAGAACCAACACAGTGCCTGGAACATAAGGCCATGTGTATGCAGGTCGAGTACGTGGATGATTAAGTGAATGAATGAGTGAATGAATGGGTCAGGTCATCCAGGATACTGTAAACCACACATGGGAGCTTATGTTTTTATCCTGAAGCAACTGGAGGGTTTTCAGAGGGAGAGTTGTACGTGAATGTAGGGAGCTAACTCTACAAGCTGGGGATGGACTGAAATTGGGTGAGAGCAAGAAGCAGGAGAACAGCCACGATGGGACCTGTTGGCTGATGGCCAGCGGGAGATACAGGCTGTGTTCCTCACCTGCCCACCGCTAGGGCAGCAGTTTCCGTGCATGACTTCATTTAACTCTCACAGCCACCCACACACTGAGGCACAGAGACGTGAAGAAACATCGCCTAAGTCTAACACTGTGGACAGGTTGGGAGTTGAGAGTGGGGAGTGTCCTCCCAGACCCGGTGGGTCTGGGGTGTTGAGGTGTGAAGTTCAGGGAGGCTCAGGTGACTTGCTGAACTTTGCTCGAGGCCCTTCTTCTGTCATCTCATTGGTCTTGGGTATCTTTGCCTCGTATTGGAGACTTGGGGATTGTGTGGGAGAGTTGGAGAGTTGCTCCAGAAGAGAAATGATGGTGGCCCAACTTTTGAGCTCCTTATGAGACATGACAGTGAACCAATCTGGGAACTCATGCTGTGTTATTCCAGACAGAACAGGCAGAAAGTGCCTTAAAATTGCTTCCCCCAACACACCCATCAGCCTGCTGTGTACATCTGCATGCAAATGATTCCCACATGTTCTGACACATAATATTTACTTTTAGAATCCAGATGTTGAGAGAGAACAGCTGTTATCAGGTGCTTAAGGGCACCTCTAAGGCATGTTTTCAGATTTCGGAAAAGTCATGTGATCCCACACTGTTTAAACTGTATCCTGGTGGAAGTTTCAGACTGAAGCTTCTTTGTTCCTGCCAAATGACTCACGGACGCCCTTTAAAAAAGAATGAAACAGATGTGTTTTCATGGGGAAAATACATAAGGAATGCAGTGCGTTTTCTGAAACAGCCATCAGACCATCTAATTTGGGCCAATAAGGGCAGACCCACCAGAACTTTCAGGCTGACCTTGTCCTGGGCTGGGGCACACCAGCAAGGCACAAAACGGACCCAGGCAAGAAAGAAAGGCAAATTTTCCCAAGGCAGCTAGCCTTACTGGGGTTGCATTTGAAAAGAGGCTTCATGTTCTTCTGGTCTGTTGTTTTTCTGGGCAAATCATTTTCCATAGCAGTGTGATGTAATCCTCTTCAGACAATAAGAATCCATTTATCTAGCACTTCCTGTGTGCTAAGGTGTAGTAACTCCTTTAATTCTCAGAGATAGTAAGTTGCTCCCATAGCTAGTAAGTGACACAGCTGGGGTGCAAACCAGATAGCCTGGCTACAGAGCCTGGTGCTGGAAAGAGCTTCCCATGTTGGAATCCAGGCTCTACCCCTTAGGATCTGTGTGCCCTTGGACAAGTCACTTCCCCTCTCTGAGCCTTGGTTTCCTGCTCTACAATTTGAGGTTAATGCCTCCCTGGCACCGATGGTGGGAGGGAGGATCAGCCACTGGAGTGGGCCCTCAACAAACGCCAGCAGATTTGGATCTGAGGTGAGTGCCACACTGCTCTATCCCTTCCCTGGCTCTGCGAGGCCTCAGAAGCCCTTCTCTTTTGGCAAGGTGGGGTCCAGTGGCAAAAAAAAAAAAAAGTAGACAAGGATCCAGCCAGCCTCTGGGACATAGTAATTCAGAGTTGTAAAAATGACCTGAACTGGCTCGGCGCCTATAGCTCAACCGGCTAAGGCGCCAGCCACGTACACCTAAGGTGGTGGGTTCGAATCCCCAGCCTGGACCCGCCAAACAACAATGACGGCTGCAACCAAAAAACAGCCGGGCGTTGTGGCGGGCGCCTGTGGTCCCAGCTACTTGGGAGGCGGAGGCAAGAGACTCGCTTGAGCCCAGGAGTTGGAGGTTGCTGTGAGCTGTAATGCCACGGCACTCTACCCAGGGGGACAGCTTGAGGCTCTGTCTAAAAAAAAAAAAAAAAAAAAAAAATGACCTGAACTGACAGTGTTCTTCTGTATGCATGCATACATACACACACTCTTAACATGCACACTCACTCACACACAAGCACTCGCGCACAGGCACCTAGCCAGCAGGTCCCCCTCAGCACTGAACTGCAATACACCCTCCTGAGCATAAAGAAACACCTGGCAGGCAGCACCTATGGCTCAAGAAGTAGGGCGCCGGCCCCATATGCTGGAGATGGTGGGTTCCAACCCAACCCCAGCCAAAAACTGCAAAAAAAAAAAAAGAGAAAGAAAAGAAAGAAAAGAAACACCTGGCCACATGCATGTAACGTCGGTCTCCTTGGCTTTATAACCCCAGGACCTGAGGACAGACACATTTCCAGAAAATGAGGCTGGTTGACAACAACACTGGTCACTTCTCTTCATTCTCTTTACACTGGAGAAATCCCCTACTGTTGATAAAAAGGAACCACTGGCCAGATCACAGCAGGGAAAGGCACAGGAAATGCCCCTCTGGGGCAGGTCCTTAATTCCAGGCAAGTAAGTGTAAGTTATTCAGGGCCATGGCTTCTCAGCAGGAAGGAAATAATTTGCAGAGGGGGGTGGGGGTGCTGTTACCTGAAAATGTCTCCCTCACTGGTGCCAGTTCCCGCTGGTTACACTCCTGTGTGACATTCGCAAAGGCCTCTCTGTCCCCACCCCAGGCTGAGCAGTCCTGCCCTTCACTTCCTCACACTATCAGAGGTTACCCTTTCAAGTTGCTTTAAATGGACTCATCCTGCTCATACAAATGTATGGGGATGGCACGAAAACTGGGACTCCTGTCAGTGGCCCTCATGCCTCTCACCATCTCTGCTTCGTCAGCCTCCACTTGGCTTTGTGCCAACTCTGGCTCTCACCTCTGGCACCCTAGGGTACAACAGCTCACTGTGACCCCACCAGCTTCATGGAGCCCCTGCTCAAATTTAGACATTCTAGTCCTGGGAGCCAATAGATTCCCTTTTTTATGCTTAAAGTCTTTAGAATTGGGTTTTTTTTTTTTTTTGAGACGGAGCCTCTAGCTATCCCCCTGGGTAGAGTGCCATGGCATCACGCTCACAGCAACCTCCAACTCCTGGGCTCAAGCGAGTCTCTTGCCTCAGCCTCCCA
>NW_003852417.1:1852097-1854112 GCF_000181295.1 Otolemur garnettii
TTTTTAGTTGCAGCCATCATTGTTGTTTGGCGGGCCCGGGCTGGGGATTCGAACCCACCACCTTAGGTGTATGCGGCTGGCGCCTTAGCCGCTTGAGCCACAGGCGCCGAGCCATAGAATTGGGTTTTTACTCTCTCGAAATGTAAAGAATCCTGACTAATACAGATATACTTTATAAAGTGTGTTGAATATAGAACTGGCTGCACCAGTGGGCAGGTATCCCAGTGGGCTGGACTGGGGTGGGGACATTCTGCAGGGGGGGCTGCCAGAGCCCAGCTGCAAGGTGGGGGCTGAGGTGGCACCGGGGTGACTGGATGGGGCAGCTTAGAGCACCGGCTATAGAGGAAGATGGGGGATGAGGTGGAGCAGAGAAGAGCAGTGGGGTCCTGAGCACAGCAGGTGCACTGGCTGGAGAAGCTGGGCGAGGGGTGGTGAGGAGGACCTGAGTTCAGCTTAGATGTGTCGAGTCTGGACATCTGTTCAAAACACAGTGAGAAATGCCAGTGTGTTCATAAATTGCCGATTAGGAAGGACGGTGTTCAGGACAGCGCTTAGAGTCAGAAGGCTGGATCTAAATCCCAGCTCTGCTCTTTCTTTTCTCTGTGACGCTGAGTGCCTCACCTCACCCTTCTGAATTTCAGAGGAGACAGTAACGACGCCCTCCTTGCTTCACCTTCCGACAGAGTCAAACATTGTAAATGGTAATGTGCACATACATATTGATTATTCGAACTGTTATGAAAGTGGATACACTGTGTAAAGGCATTAAAAATCTCTGTGTTAACACAAGCAATAGTATACCTGTTTGGATTAGAACCTGAGGATCATTAGATATTCCTGGAAAAACTTGAAGACAGCTGGAATTATTTGGCGCTTGAATGATGGCAGTCGCTGCTCAGGTCTCAGATAGGCCCTCGCCCTCTCCTGCACGGGGCTGGAAGCTTAAGTACACATTTTCCCTCCCCACCTCGAAACTGCCCTCCTAAGGCAAAACCTGTCACTAATTAAAGAGATAGGCATGGACTCAGGTATTTTAAAATTTCATCTGTCACGATGAACAGAAGTCAATTATCCAGCCCCAGAAATCATTTCCCCAGATGATAGATGGAAGCTATTAGGGGGTCCTTGGCAAAGACCTTGGCAGACTTTGATGCTGCCTCTCTAGCTAGGCCAGGCCTGGCTGCCTCCTCTTCCTCGGGGCCTGGAGTTGGGGCTTTCCAGGGGCATATGGGCCCCAAGTGACTCTGCTGCAGCCCCCAACCTGCCCTGTGGCCATTCCAGGCTCTTTTCTCTAGTTTATGGCTTTTGCCAAATCCTCTGGGCATCAGACAGAATAGTGGAAAGCCAGAACTTTAATGGCAGGGAAGAGAAATATGTCTGCTGATAGCAGCAAAGACCTGCCCAGGTCCCTCTCAACTTAGTACCACCCAGCAGACATGTCAGCTGAGGGATTTCCTGCACCTTTCATGACTAGGAAAGGGAAGAAGCCTGGGCTGCAGAGCTATGTCCACATGCTGATCCTTTTCTTAGCGAGGGGGTCCAGGTGGCCAGATCCTTGTTCCCGGCCAGGTGTTTGTGGGGGACGCCAGTGAGGAGGACCCTGAAGTACCTTCCTCAAGGATATAGACGCCAGGTGGACTCTGGCATACTTCCCTATAGATAAACAGAAGACAGCTGGCCACTCTCCCTTCTGGTTGATGAGTCTATTTGCGGGGAGAGGGTGACAAGGAAGATGTGATGTGTAGCTAGTTTAGTTTGAGTGCTATGCCACAAATTTCTAGAAACTTAAAGGGACACATTACTTTAGCCTAAGTGCCACCGCCTCACTGCCCACACTGGGCTGCTAGAGTCTGATTTAGAAAATATTGTTCACACAAAGGCACGGGGACAGTGGGAGGCATGTGGGCTTTGGGCAGATGACCCCAAGTTTGTAGCTCCAGTTCTGCCCTCCCTGGCTGTGGGAATTCACCTCATGGCACGGTTTCTCCACCCATAAAATGGGGGCAACCCCCCCC
>NW_003852417.1:1854234-1866668 GCF_000181295.1 Otolemur garnettii
TTAAATAAAAACAATGCAAGTGAAGCATCTAACATACAGTAGGTGCTCACACATGTTACTGCCTTTCCCTTTCTAATGTGCAAAGGTAGATTCAATGGAATTGACAAGAAAAACTGTGCCTGTAGTTTTAGATAAAGATGTGCCTCTGCTTTTCTGTGGTTAAAAGTGGCAGTTCTTGCGTCATTTATTATTTTCCCGGCCATCTTAGTCCTGGAAGTCCTCATCCTTTGTCGTTGAGCCAGTAATATTAGGGTCACAATGTCCACCTGATAACCTGGCTATTCTAGCCAGCAGTTAGGTGAGAGCTGGCCACTCGACAGCACGAGCCTCCGATGACCAGCGTGTCTCTCTCCTTATACACTCAGCCCTCTGGCTCTCAGCAGGCCGGCAGGGACTTGTCTAATTGCCAACATGGCAGGGGCAAATGGTTTGGAGCCCGAGCTGTTAGAAGACTCTCCCTTAGGAAACCATGGCCCATCTTTTCTAGGGTCTCTTCCTGTTTCTTACCATAGAAGAAAATAAGGTTCTAGAAGTTTCTCCTAGAATACCTGTGATAATTCAGGTCACTCCAAGAAAGCTTCCTAAAGACAAAGGAGTTGCCTCGGTCCTTTTCAGCACTAAAAATGCTTCCACTACACAGTCTGGTTTTCTCTCTTGGGACACACCAGCCCCTGACCCAGGCAAAACTATTACTGCTTTTTTATAAGAACTATCACTTGTAACCAGTTATTTATCTTGAGGGGATAGTCATTGGAATATAAATGATGATTATTTAATTCACGTATTAAACTCAGTTCAATAGATGGCTAGGAAATAATGAAATTTAAAGCAATGCTGTGTGAGAAGTATTTTGAAAGCGTAATAAATTTGAATTGCAGGTAACTAACCCCCAGACATAAATAGACTCGCCCACACTGAAACAGCACTCACAATACCACATTAGAAACACAACCAGACTTGGTTCCACGTAAAACAGATCCCTAAAGAAAAGGAATCATTTCCCATGAGAGCCCTGGGATATTCTTTAATTGAACATTCCTTGGAAGAGGCGGGACAGGTTGGCGGCCAAGTGCTGTGTCATGGGCTTTAATATTTTACCCACATTTCATTTTGCACACTCATGCTGCCCCGCCTCCAGGTCTGGAGCGTCTACTGTAAGAGTTGCTATGATAACTGACATGCTATAAAGCTCCAAAGAACTGGGACCAGCCAACAGTCTGCCCCTCTGATTGCTGCTCAAGAATGGGCCTCACAGACTGAGGCAAGAGAATGCTTGAACCCAAGAGTTTGAGGTTGCTGTGAGCTATGACGGCACTGCACTCTACTGAAGGGGGCAGAGTGAGACTCCTTCTCACAATAAATAAATAAATAAAAAGAGAATGGGCCTCACATTTTATTGTCTATAAAGATAAAATCAGAAGTTGCTTCTGATCTTGGATGTTTCTCTGCTAATTTGATGCCCTCCTACCTAGTGTGAGCTGGCACGGTATGGGGCCACTTGCTTGCCTCTTAAATTACTGCCCACGGGGGCAGAGGCCAGGACTTCTGATTTACATCTTTATGGGTCTGAGATCCAAGTGTAATTAAACCTTGCTGCCCTTCTCTTCCTCTGCACCACCTCCTGATGCCGGCATCCTTCTAAGACTTAGAGCTCAGAGCAGCTTGTAGAACTGCCATCGCAGTTTGTAGTGAGAGGGGCTCTCATTCCCTCTTCTGCATCTCCAAATCCTCTCTAAGCACCTGACACAACCTTTCCTATTTAGCTTATTAAGGGATGCAATAGGAACAACAATGCATACATAATAAGGGCTCTGTAAGGCTATACCACACATAAACTAGATGACCTGTTGCCAAGCACACAAAAAAGATGCTCCATAAATATGCTAAGTGAATGAAAGAATCTCAGTTTTCACCAATGTGTGCATAGGAGGAACAAAAACTGCTTACAAGCTCAGCAAGGGTGTTTCCTGCTTGCCAGAGTTCAGTACCTCAGACCCCAGTGTGGAGAGGAGGATGTGAACCAAATACCTCTGCCTAGCTGATGTTAAGAGCCTTCCCCAAAAAGCAAGTCCATTCTTCCTCGGCTATTCCTAATGGAAAATTACAAATTACAGACAAAACCAATTTTCTTATGTTTTCACTAAAGACATACCCCATCTAGTTTATTAAAACTACCTAGCACAATGGCTCGGCGCCTATAGCTCAACCGGCTAAGGCGCCAGCCACGTATACCTAAGGTGTCGGGTTCGAATCCCCAGCCCGGACCCGCCAAACAACGATGATGGCTGCAACCAAAAAATAGCCGGGCGTTGTGGCGGGCGCCTGTGGTCCCAGCTACTTGGGAGGCGGAGGCAGGAGACTCGCTTGAGCCCAGGAGTTGGAGGTTGCTGTGAGCTGTAATGCCATGGCACTCTGCCCAGGGGGACAGCTTGAGGCTCTGTCTCAAAAAAAAAAAAAAAAAAAAACTACCTAGCATCTTCACTACCTGTAGTTCTTATGGAGGTATTTGTGTGACTGGGAGAAGATGCCCCTTCCTCTAGACACTCCCCTGCCACCTGCCCCACTCCCCCAGCCAAAGCCTAATCAATCAGCAGCAGGATGATAACAGTAATGGGAGGGGCCCCAGAGCCCCACACTGTGCACTCCGTGCAACTGACCCAGGGCCACTTCAGTGAAGCCCACTGTAAGTGTAGACTTTCTGATCAGGGCTTTGCCCCAACTTAGGTACAAACCCAAGCGTTTCCACACCACAAGGGATTGGAAGGATGTTTCTAAGTCCTCCTGTTTTCCCTTAGGTGCCTATTTGCTGAAATGTCCTGTGCATGAAAGTGACAAGCATCCAGGGGCAGGGGAAGCCCTCATGAGGCTTCTGGGTCTAGGAGGAGATAGGAGGACTTACTGAGGTCTTGACATGCATAAATGAACCCGGCAGAGGGGAGGGTGGTGAATGGAATTCAAAGATTTCAATAGAGTTTGGAAGGTGGGAAAGAGCCTGCCAGGTAGATGACACAGGTCCTCCCAGAGGGATGGACAGGCTTGTGCTGGGCACAGATGTGAAAGTATTGGGAAGTCATTGGGAAGTCATGAACAGTTCAACTTGTTCCCCAAACTACAGCCAGAGAGACATTTTGGAAATGCAGATTTACATGAAATGGTCTGTGGCTCTCTTCATTACCCTTAGACGGAATCTTCTAAGCCAGGCTCCTGGCTGCCTCTCAGGCTTCTCTGCTGTCAATCACAGGCCACACTGTCCTTTGGTCAACACATGAAAACACTTAGCCCTCTCTCACCTTGGACTCTTTGCACAAACTGTCTCTCACCACCAACTTTCAACTCATATTCATCATTGCTCCCTAATTTCTCTGGATCCAGCCCTCCCTTGGCCCTGCACTAGGGGACATCCCCAGTACATTCACCCACTGAACTTGACTGTACCTTTTTGTTAGAGTCTGTCCTCCCCTCTGGATAAGATCTGGTGGGTGAGGGACTGTGGGTTCTTTGAACTAGCACAGGATCTGATGCGTGGCAGGAACTGAGAATGAGTAAGTGTGTGGCGTCTCTGGGTAGAGTCGAAGCTTGATGGAAAATTAGGCTGAATGGTCAGGCAATCTAGATGATGAACGCCTTATACAGCTCACCAAGGAATTGGAATTTTACTCACAGACGGTGGGGAGCCATTGAAGGATTTTTAAGTGGGTGCCACACTGGATTTGCATTTTTGAGTAATCACTTCTGGAAAGCTAATTCTGGCACACACATAAACAGGATGAATTGGAGAGTTGTCTAGGAGGGACGGGGGAAGACTAGCTAGAGCAGTACATTCACAAAAACGTAGGGCTGCGGGAGCCGAGGACGGGGAACAGCCACGTGAGTACTTGGTATAAGCAGAATTGTCGAGATCTGGTGACTGGATTTGCAGGATGAGGGAGGGAAGGGCTTTAGAATGGTGCCAAAATTTCTGATGAAGAAGAACAAATTAAATTAATAGAACCATGAAGTGAATTATCAATTCACTGTGGGTTGGCATTGACAGGGGTCTCAATCAAAGAATGCCATGTTTTCCACTGCTTAGTCTTTCTGAGCAAAAAAGCTAGAGTATCTGTGGGGTCTTTAGCCCTGCTGGGGGGTTCTTAGACCTAGAAGTATGGAAACCACTAGTAGTCCAGCTTTCAAGTCAGATGAGCTCCGAGACCCTTTGACCAGGAGCACTGATCCTATTATGGCATCTGCAGCATTCACTCTGGTTCAAAGTGGTGAGGACGTATCAGTAAGGAGGCTGGATTGCTGTGTCATATTATGGAGCAGGGCACAAAGGAGGCATTGATCAGCTGGCAATTATGACACCGAATCCCTGGGTCATTGCTTTGCCGTGCCTTGTCTCCAGCACACTCAGACTGACCCAGGGTGCCCAACTGGCCATTTCCACAGGTCTGGCCCAGCCAGGAGCCTTTTGCTACATTCGGGCTCTGCCCTGTAGCGTGTACAGGATGTTACCCGGGTGCAGACTAGAAGCCCAGGCCCAGAGCTGTTATGTACCCGGAGCCACATGGAAAATTTGAACAGAGCCTGAACAAACTATACAGCTCACTTCTTGGCATTGGCAAGTAGGACTCACCAAAATGCAATGCAGAGTCGGTCAGTGAGGTCAGCTTTGGCTGAGAACCCCAGGCAGAGAGGGAGAGTCCAGGAGAGGAAGGAAGGGGACGCTGAAGCAAATGTGACCAACAGAAACAGGAACGTTTAGAGGAAAAAGGCCTGGCCCCAGATTCCGAGGGGACCCACTGTCTGCTATCTGACCCCTAGGCTCCCTGAAACAGTCCACTTAATGCTGCTCCCCAACTAATTTACTTCTAAACTCTTTGCAAAGAGTCACACATATGGTTTCACAGACATTGGAAATTCCACAGAATGGAGAAAATGAAGTCTCTGTGTAGAGCCATGACTAGGGCTCTTATATGACTAAGGGTTATTACTTCTGCTTAGAGACAGAAAGTTATCCACAGCTCCAAGTCCAATGCGCCCAGCAACCATCTGGGTGGCAGTTAAGCAAACACTGTCAGAATCCCTTGGGAACTTCTCTGCTCTCCCATCATGATTGTGTCAGAGGTTTCCCCAGCGACTTGGAAGAGTTCATGTTCTATGAGAGGGAAAAACTCACTTATAAACCTTTATACATACACTCACCTCTAGGATTTGCCCTACACTTGCAAAGAATCTAGGATCCTTGGCTTCGAGCTTCTCCTCTAAAATGCTAGATAAGCTTCATAAGCTTGCTTTATCTAAAATCTTCTCAAGCACCTACTTAAAGTACAGATTTTCAGTTCCCTCCCCTGAAGACTGATTTAGTAGGTCTGTAGTAGGGCCTTCTGGAGTCTAGACTTTAAAAAAGGTGGCTAGAAGTCCTTACAATTAGGCAAGTGTCAGCCATGCTTCTGAGCCTAGGAACACACACAGAGGTCACTTCCATCACACACACCACACCACACCCCTCAGCAGAGGAGCAAAGATGCTGGCCCATGTGACTGCAGAGACCTGGGACTAGGAGACGCCTGTGCAGAGCCTGAGGACAGCATCGAGGAAGGCTCTGGGGCAGAGAAAGGAGCAGGCTTGAGAGATGGGAGGTTCAAAGTTCCTGAGAAGATTGTCCCTGAACCACACGTGCTCCACAAGGCTGTTGCTGCTTAAATTGAGGCGTAAGGTTAGGACAGTATGAACAGGACCCATTCGGGGACTTAGTGACAGGATAAAATAAATTAGACCCTCTGGAGACTTGGGAGAAAATCTATCTGGAGGGAGGTTGTAGTAGCCCTCCATACTCAGATCATTATGGCAGCAAGTAGCGGTGTTCCATTTAGCGCAGGGCGTCTGTCCTGTGTCACCTGAGACCCTGCTCTACAGGCTGAAGCACCCCTCCTATGTCTCTGCACTCCGCTCCCGGTGGGGTGCACGAAGCCGAGCGCCGCCAGAGGTGGGTTCACTCTCATCTCTGTGTCCCCGGAGTCCAGCGCAGAGCCCGCCATGGTCCACCATCCGTGACTGTTGGCCGACTCGCTTTGATATGTGTCCCTTTATATTATTTGGGGCTCCTGGCTTTGTGATGGAGATGACCAACTGGACTTTTCTAGGAGACCTACAATCACAGCGCTGCTCGATTCTAATTTTCTCTTTAGGCGTCAGGAGATGCTTAGCCTGGTGAGAGGCGCGGTGGGGTATCCTAACCTCATCTCAATGGCTTGTTCGTAGCCACTCCACTCCTCCGCGCATGCTGACCGGGCCAGGGCCTTAAATGGATGAGCTGGGAGACTTTCCTGGACACAGATTTAATAACCAAACAGCCTGGCTGCTGCCTTAGAGTGCAGGCCCGTCCCGAGGGGCCTTCTCTCTCTACCCAAGTGGGCAGCGCGCGCTCTAGTCCCAGCTGGAATTCATCGATGGAGCCCCGACGGGCGTGAGCCTGCCCTGACAGCTTCAATTACCAGCTCAGGGAATAAAAACAAAATTCAGGGCAGGAGACGTCAGAGGCAGAGAAGCAGCAGGGGGCTGGGTCTTCTGTGCATGAATAATGTGAGGGAGTGAGTTTTTCTTCTACGTTTTAGCCCCATTTTGAGAGTCTGCTTCTTGAGAGATTAACGAGGTCTTCTTTGACCACTAAAAAAAAAATGACCAAAGGAAGAGTGATCTGTTGTAGAATCACACTTTGTTTTCAAGGAGGGAAATAAAATGTATGACTAATAATATATTTTATTGAGCAACTACTCTGTGTCAGGTATTTTTCTTTATCTAGATAATCTCTAATTCTTGCATCAACCCTCCTATAGATACAGCTCTTCCTCCACCATAGACATGTGGTGGCGCCCTTCTCTCCTCAGTCCATCTTTCCAACCAAGAAGCTAAGCCTCCTACAGCAACTCACTCGAGGTTAGAGAAGGTTGCAGGGCCATGATTTGAGCTCTGAGCTCTAAACCCTGTAAGCTACATTTTTTTTTCCCTAAGAAAAATCTTTTAACACTTTTTATAACATGAAATCTTGGGTTTTTCCCCTTGTAACAGCTTTGCTGAGATATAATTCACATATCATAGAATTCCACCATTTAAAGTGTACAACTAATCTGAGTATGAGAAAAGTTGCCACTAATTAGAGAAATATATCTTCTAAAGATCCTGGGCTCAGCACCTGTGGCTCAAGTGTCTAAGGCGCCAGCCACATACACCTAAGGTGGCGGGTTCGAATCCAGCCCAGCCCGCCAAACAACAATGATGGCTGCAACCAAAAAAATAGCCAGGTGTTGTGGTGGTTGCCTGTGTTCCCAGCTACTTGGGAGGCTGAGGCAGGAGACTCGCTTCAGCCCAGGAGTTTGAGGTTGCTGTGAGCTGTGATGCCACGGTACTCTACCCAGGGGGATAGCTTGAGGCTCTGTCTCAAAAAAAAAAAAAAAAGAATAAAGATCCTGGAAAACATATCCAATAATGTAATAAATGAGATCTAGAAAAAATAAAAATAAAGCGTACAACTAGATCATTCTTAGCATATTCACAGAGTTGTGCAGCCATCATCACAATCAAATTTAGAAGATCTTCATCACCCCCCAAAAGAAACCCCATCCCTCTATCACTCTTTGGTCCCCCACCCCCTTACCAGTCCTAAGCAACCACTAGCCTTTGTCTCTCTACAGATCTGCCAGACAAGTACAATTCATATTGTGTGGTCTGGTTTGTCTGTGTTGTAATGTACCTCACACTGCGGCCTTTTTCACAGCTGAATAATATTCAACTGTTTTATGGGTTACGTTTGGCCCCCTCCCCAAATCATATGTTAAAATCTCAACCCACTACTTCAGAATGAGACTTCTTTTGGAAATATGGTTGCTGCAGGTGTAATTAAGATGAGGTCACGCTGGAGTAGGATGAATCCCTAAGCTCATATAAAAACAGGGAAATTTAGACGTAGACACGCACACAGCAAGAATGCCATGTGAAACAAAGGCAGAGATTGGAGTGATGAGTGGACAAGCCAAGGGCTGCCAAAGATGGCCAGGAAACTAACAGAAGCTGGAAAGGGGCCAGGAACAGGGACCAAGCCTCGGAGACCCTGATCCCGGCTTCTCTCCTCCAGAACTGTACGTTGTTTAAGCCACTCAGTTTATGGTAATTTGTTACAGAAGCCCCAGAAACGAAAACATGTTATATGGCTATACCATATTTTGTTTATCCATTCATTAATTCACGGACATTGGAACTATTTCCACTTTTTGGCTATTATGAATAATGTTATTAACATTTGTGAGCAAGTTCTTGTGGAAACGTGTTTTTATTTTAGTGAAATTGCTAAGCCATATGATAATTCTTTTTTTGTATTGTTTTGGGTTATTGAAGGTACAAAGAATTAAGTGATAATGTTCGCATTTATTAGGTAAAGTCCCTCCTATAATTACGGTCATATGATATGTTTATGATATGTCTATGTTTAAACTTTGGAGGAACTGCCAGAAGGTTTCCTACAGTGGCTTCATGATCTTACATTCCCCCTAGTGGTGAGAGTTCCAGTTTCTCCTTGTCTTTACCAACACTTGTTGCTGTCTTTTTGGTTCCAGTGATCCTAGTGGTATAAAATGGTATCACATTGTGGCTTTGATTTGCCTTTCCTGACGGCTAATGATGTTGACATCTTTTCATATGCCTATAGTGACTTGTGGATCTTCGGAGAAAAGTCTCATTTGGGTCCTTTCCCCATTTTTAAGTTAGGTTATCTTTTTATTATTGAGTTGTAAGAGTTCTTTAAATATTCTAGATATGAATCCCTTATCAGATATCTTACTTACAAAGTATTTCTTTCAATCTGTGGGTTTTCTTTGCTTTCTTTATGTATCTTTGAAGCACAAATGTTTTTATTTTCAAAGCCCAATTTTCTATTACTAATTAGCCTTTTATTTACCTGCTTTGCCTCTATACTTGCCCTTCAACAATTGCTTCTCCAGGAGCAGCTAACATGATTTTTTTCATTTTTGAGTGTAACGCAAATTATGCCATCCCCCTGCTTACAGGAAAAACACACCCACAAAGAGCTTGAGGCCCCACACAATCTCAGCCCTGTCCACCTGCTGGGCATCAGCTTGGGCCATCTCTCCCTCATTCACAATGCTTCAGCTTCTCTGCTTTCTTTCTCACAAAATCTACTTAATTCCAGCTCCATGGCTTTGCATTTGATGTTCCTTTGCAATTCTCTCCTCTCTGATTTATGCTTGGCTGCTCCTCCTTATTCTGGACTCAGCTCAAATGTCACTTCCTCCAGGAAGCCTTCCCTGATTGCCCCCTCTTATGCAGCTACTCTTACCCAACCCCCGCCCCCCCCCGTATTCTTTATTACATCATTTTGTTTCATTCCTTTCAATAGGGCTTACATGAAATTATTTCTTGTATTTACTACTATCTGCCTTTCCCTGCTACGATCTAAGTTCATTGATACCAGTGACCTTCTCTGGATTGTTCACAGCTTATGTGAACTCCACATCCTGGTTTTGGGGACAGTGCTTGGCATACACCAGGTATTTAGTAAATATTAGTTGAATTAAAGAGCACCATAGAACAACAGCAACTAGGCAGAATACATTATAGCATAGCGCTTCGGAAATAAAAGAATCCTTTATACATTTTAGGATTGGGAAAAACCCTTTAGGTTTTACTGAGACCCATCAGTGTAGTATATGAGGTGAGACAATTAAGTTCATGAACTCATCCTAGAAAAAGTGCTGCATACCTCATTTCTGAATATTGCTACAGCCACCTCCAGGTACTCCCCTTGGGAAGTTATGCACAGATACCTTTTTCTAGGATGAGTTCGTGAACTTAATTATCTGACCCTCATAGTTTACATAAGTTGGAATACTGGGCTTCTGACAAGATGAGAAAACCGCTTCCTTGCTTATGGTGTATGCTCTATGCACACTAGAAAAATGCTTCTTGGTTTTAAAGTGCAAATGAATTCCTTGAAGGGCTTGGTAAAGTGCAGACTCTAAATCAGTAGGTCCCAGGTGATGCCAATGCCGCTGGTTCAGCGACCACACCTTGAGTAGCAAGGGTTGAGGGGACAGGTGCTCATTAGCTCACAAGTGGAGCCACACTGAAGCCTGGATACAAAGGGAGAAAGATATTTCAGTTTCTAAAGGGGTGAGGTGACCGAGCCCAATGACCACTGCCCCTCCCAACTGTTGCTTGAATTCTCTCTATAAATGTACCTTTACCAGAAAAGTTGAGTAGTCACAGAAGACCCCAATGTGCCTTAGCATATCTCAAACTAATGGCTTTTCCTTATGTTGAATTAATATGTCTTCTCTCATCTTGTTGCTGAAAGGTAAGCACCTCCATGCAATTCAACTCTATCAACATTTATGGAGCACCTACTGTGTACATGCCCTGTTTTGGAGCTAGACATACAAAGATAAATAAGACACTTCTCCTTCTCCCAGAAGCCTAGTTTAGTGACAAGCTTTCTAGGCAAGACCTAATGTGAAAACTTCTATAGTGGAATCACCCAATGCTTTGCAGGTGAAGCTGAGTCTTATCAGTTCAATAAAATGAGTGCTCTTATCTTGTCTGACTCATAATATGGCTGAAACAATTACTTCCCAGGCCAATGAGAAGAGAGAGGGTGTAGTGTGCAGGGGTGGGAGGAAGGGGAGCCCCACAGCTGTCTGAGCTCTGGACAGGGCACCTCCCTCCATCCCTCACAGCAGCACTAAGCTTCGTGTAAAGCAGTAGGGAAGCAGAGAGGCCATGGTAGTTCTGCCCAAAGGTTCAAGAAGATGTGTTAGAGAGGAGATTGGATTCGATCCTGAAAGACGACCAAAGTTTGCTAGAGGGATGAGAGGAAGATGTCCCAGGCAGAGCTGTCGGTGTGAGGGGCTGGTGGCTAAGGAAATCTGTAACAGATTCAGTAAACAATGAGAGAGAACCTGTCCCACAGGAAACCGATGCCCGGTAGGGAGAAGTGCGGTGAAGTTGATAGCAGAAAAGGGCACAGTGAGTTGGAAAAAATAGCAAGCTTGGGGTGGCTTGCGTGGAGTTGGCAAACTTTTTCTACAAAGGCCAGATAGCAAAGCAAATATTTCAGGCGTGTGGGCCATTTGATATCTGTCTAAGCTATTCAACCCTGCCACTGCTGGAAAGAGGTAAAACAAACCGTGTGGTGTGTGCCAATAAAACTTAATGACCACTCAAATTGGAGTTCCATGTAATTGTCACATGGCATGAAATATCATTCTTCTTTTGATAGGTTGTGGTCTGTATCTAGCCCCTGAGCCAGTTTTCCAACCCCTGGGTCAACAAAAGCACAGCTGGGCGAGGGCACCAGTAGAGGAAGCTGGGGGAAAGACTCTGACCAAGGACTTCAAACCTTATCCTGTGGCCAAAAGGAAACCACTGGACGTTCTTCAGCTGAGAAGAACAAATTCAGATAAGGCACAAGTGGATTGCTCTGCCACCTAAGAGGGGGCCTACAAAAACTAAGAATGAGTTAGTTATTGCAAACACTCTTTAAAAGCTTTAACAAAATCTATTTACAGAGTGCTAATTAAACGTTTTTTTCTTTATTCATTAAAACAAGTTACACCCTTTGTTGGTACTTGATTAAGTATTTGAAAACAACATGGCATTTTCTTAATTACTCTAAGACAAATAATTTTGATTAACACAAGTTGCTTTTGCTCATATAGTCCAATGTATGGAGGTTTCATCCTATATGTATTTAATTCCACAAGCATGACTCAGAGTTGGAAGGTCTAATGCCCTGCCTCTTGGCAGGGAACATACAATTTTATACTCAGAAGTAGGCTGGTAAATGTTTAACAATCCGCTCTCTGAAAAAATTGTGTATGTGCACATACATAGGTTTATTTTTTAATTTTTAGTAATTTAGAAGATGAGTAGCACATGATTTGTGGGCAACTGTAAATTATAGCCTACTCCTTATTAAATTCCATATATAGTATTGAATTGGTTCTCACAGAATGCTTTCATTGATTTTTCCCAAATGCTTGCATCCCTAGCCAACCTGTGTCTGCAAATTCAGTCATGATTTGACAAAATAAGACGGTAAATAAACGCTTCCTTATTGCCCAATTCAGCGTAGAAGTTACTCAGGCCTTGATACATGAGTGTAGTTCTGCTAGTTGACACTTTTGTTTATGTTAATGAGTAAGACAAAAGTGAAGCAGTGGAGATGTAAGCTGTAGCTTCATTCATCTGTGAGTGACATGAACGACTTCTTTGCTGAATCATGTAACAGTGTATAATTGGAAAGATACTTCCTCAAACAGTCTCACTATTCATAATGTAATACACATGACTACCAACAGGATGCACTTTTAAGTATAATCTGCATTGTTAACATTTTTTCCTATAAATTTATATTAAGTTTCTTTTTTTTTTTTTTTTTTTTT
>NW_003852417.1:1867217-1871728 GCF_000181295.1 Otolemur garnettii
AGCCATCATTGTTGTTTGGCGGGCCTGGGCTGGATTTGAACCCGCCACCTTAGGTGTATGTGGCTGGCGTCTTAGCCGCTTGAGCCACAGGCGCCGAGCCAATTACTTTTAATTTTTTGAGACAGAGCCTCAAGCTGTCCCCCTGGGTAAAGTGCTGTGGCATCACAGTTCACAGCAACCTCCAACTCCTGGGCTCAAGTGAGCCTCCTGCCTCAGCCTCCCAAGTAGCTAGGACCACAGGTGCCTGCCATAACACCTGGCCATTTTTTGGTTGCAGCCGTCATTTTCGTTTGGCAGGCCTGGGCTGGATTCGAACCCACCACCTTAGGTGTATGTGGCTGGCGCCTTAGCCACTTAAGCCATAGGCGCTGAGCTGTGATGTAAATTATTAAAACACTCCCACCAGTGGGAAAGTCAAGCTACCAGAACGTGGAGTTGGGAAGAGATGTTCACTAGCACACCATTATATAATACTCCCACCATAGAGATACAATGAACAATTTTCAAAATTCCAGAGTATTTAAGAATACTCTAATTACTCTAAGAAACTCTTAATTACTCTAAGAAAAATAATTTTTATTAACACAAGTTGCTTTTGCTCATATAGTCCAATGTATGGAGGTTCTTTGGAGTCAGCATGAGTTGACTTCAGCGTATACTGATTATACCTAATTTATCTAGAACTGCCTCCTGCAGTTCAGCAAGGAGAAGGTCATCTATAGAAACTGCTTTGTCAAAACAAAAAGCGGACAAACCTCCAGCATTGTCCTGTAAGAGTTGGTGATGAGTAAGTTTGCTGTCATCTAAATCTACAATTTTAACAAAATGACCACATACTCAAAAAATAGCTAGAAATGTCATCTAAAATACGCTCATTCTCAAAAGTCTAGGACCAACAAGTAGAGTCTCCATAGGGAGACAGCTCTTGGAGCATTTTTTCTCTTGTGTCCAAGCTAACATCCAACATGGAGAATGGAATTACGAATGCCAGAGCAGGGGCACCTTAGAAATGAGCTCATCTAATCTCTCCTTCACAAATGAGTCGACTCAAGTCCAAGAAGGTTAACTTACTTATTCCAAAGAGCAAAGCTATTACCAAAAGCTAAGTTTTCATTTGGAAAATAGGTTCTGAGTGCTAATTTTTCCCCCAATATGCTAAGGCAAGATAACTGTGGTAAATGTAGCTAACCTTCTCTCACTTTGGGGATAAATGAGTCTCTTTGGCAACACTGTTTTTGGGAGAGTAATGTTAAGCTGTGGAAAAGAAATCTTAGTTATGCTTACACGTTCACATGGGGGTGGGGAGGGCTGGCGTCGTTTTGTTTCTATTTTATCACGCTGTTTACCATAGTTCTTTTAAACCACAAGATTTGCCCACTCCAAAAGTAATCATTTATAAGTTAACAGCAAGTGAGCTAGTCTTGTGTAAACCAGCCAGCTCTCAAGCAAATTTCAGATTTAAGAACATATTTTACACCTTGATCTGAGAGTGAAAAAATATAAGTTTTTATGAACTACTGGAGGCAAAAATTCCTGTGGAAAATGGGCTGTTGGCCAATCTCAGTGAGCTTCTGCCAATTTCATTTTTAAAAGTTTCTTTCTTCTCTGAAAATGATGTCTGCAACACCATGTTTTCTTTCTTCCTTCTTCTCCTTTCTCTTCCTCTCCTTCCTCTTCTTCCTTCCTACTTTATTCATTTATTTATTTTTTGAGACAGGAGACTCAAGCTGTCCCCCTGGGTAGAGTGCTGTGACATCATAGCTCACAGCAACCTCCAACTCCTGGGCTCAAGCAAGTCTCCTGCCTCAGCCTCCTGAGTAGCTAGGACCGCAGGTGCCCGCCACAACACCTGGCTATATTTTTTGGTTGTGGCCATCATTGTTGTTTGGCGGGCCCGGGTTGGATTCGAACCTGCCACCTTTGGTGAGACCACAGGTGCCTGCCACAATGCCCGGCTATTTTTTGGTTGCAGGTGTCATTATTGTTTGGCGGGCCCGGGCTGGATTCGAACCCATCACCTTAGGTGTATGTGGCTGGAGCCTTAGCCACTTGAGCCACAGGTGCCGAGCCTAAGAATTGTTTTTAAAATTAGCTTTTCATAGCTTTTTAGATTTAACAATTCTGGGTAAGGGAGTATAGGCCTATATCAAGTGTTCTCTTGATCCATTTAAAAAATGTGTGTGTGTACCCGGTAATGTTTTCTTGAGCAAGGTTCAATTTTAATTTTAATATTTGTTGGAAGCTACACATTCTTGTTATATTCATCTCAGAGAGGCATTCGCTATGTTTTGATCTTGCTTTAATTCCAGGTTTTTGCAATGAACAAGTTTGATTCGGGAGGAATAAATTGTTTTAGTGTTCTAATAATCTGATGTCTTCCTTAGGCCACCAATGGACTTGGTAACTACTTATTTATTTACCACCTGCTTTTTTTTTTTTTTCAGACAGTGTCTCACTATGTCGCCCTGGGTAGAGTGCCGTAGCGCATAGGGCACAGAAATCTCAGACTCTCGGGCTTAAGTGATTCTCTTGCCTCAGCCTCCCAAGTAGCTGGGACTACAGTGCCTGCCACAAAGCCCAGCTACTGTTTGTTGCAGTTGTCACTGTGTTTGGCTGGCCCAGGCTGGGCTAGAACTCACCAGCCTGGGTGTATGTGGCCAGCACCGTACTCACTGAGCTACAAGCGCCAAGCCTACCACCTGCTTTCTAATCTATGTTTATGATGCAATGCGGCTCCACAATTTATTTTTGAGGCTATTAAAGGTTCCCGTACCTGCAAAATTATACTAAGCTACAAGAAACAAGAACAGAAGTTGCATATAAAGAGAGAACATAGAAGAACACCAAGCTCAACCTATCCTTATAGAAGTCTTGATTAGACTGGTTAACGCTGCACTAGCTGCCAAGGAAAAAACACTACTTGGTCTACTTCAATCCCTCATAGCCTCATAGAGACCTTTCAAAAGTCAAGACTTGAAAAGTTATCCAGGATACTCCCTCACATCCAAGAACAGAAAACTGGGTATCAGGGAACAGAATCTGTCTGGAATAGGAGAGGATGTGTTAATATAAATAACATGTGTAGAACTTGAATGGTGGGAGGTTTCAAATAGAGGAAATGCCCAAATATGTCAAAAGAGGAAAACAAACAAACAAAAATCCCCCAAACAAAGGTAGGAAAGAAGCAGATAAGTAGTTTTAAATTGCCACTTATTGCCTAGTGCAATGATAAAAGCTATCCACTAATACAGCTATTTTAGCAAGTTAAATTTCACATGCAGTGCTACTAAAATACCAAAGGCCATACATAATGTCTGACCCAAGCTGCCACCTCATATAGCAAATTCTTACATGGGAGCTTAAAAGAAGGTTGTTTGACTGGTCCACTGTCCTGCAGCGTCAGGAGACTGCTCTGTCTGACATATTGAATTTCCAATGTCTCCCACACTTCCTCCTTTTCAGATGCACAAAAGGTTTTTGTAGAGTTTCTCTTGGTTTTATTGCTGGCAGCTACAGAAACATGCCATATGCCTGGTGTAGAGTTATGGGGTGTGATTTTATTTGACAAGTGTCTTCAGAGCTTCTGGATTTTTAAATATTAATATAACTATGAGAATTTCCTTAAGAGCTGTAAATAAAAGTCTGTACTAACTCTTGGCCAGTTATGCATAAGGTTGGAGGGCTGTTGTTACATGTTCTCTCTGAAACCATAATGAAATAGCTCCACCTCCTTACACACTTCCTACGTGAACATCACATCAGTGCGTTTAGAAACCTTAGGTTGGGTCTTGGCCTACTGTCCTAAAACTGCTGATAACTGAGAATAGCTATAATCGTCCGCAAGTTTAGGAAACACGACTAGCACATTTACGAGAGGGTCTGTAAGCACGCGGAAGCTCTCCCACTTTCTGACTTTCGACTTCCAACTCAAGGGGCATGGGTTTGAATCTGAATTTGGCCAAGCATTTACCTTGCGCTAATGGGCAAACTGTCTTCCATAACACAAATAAGTACCCATCTCTCTCTGGATCCTGAGGTTGTGAGGATTAAATGTATATCGAGCACACAGACTCTCACTATAAGGTCGCTTCTTGTTATTGTGACCGTATCCAAACTGTCCGGTGGCTAGTCCAGGGAGGGTGCAGAGAGATTTGTCACCGGGCGTGTCCCCCGGGCGGAGTGCGTCCTCCGGTAGGGGGCGAGCTGCTCACACAGTGTTCCCCGCGGGCCCGGCCTCGCCTGCGGTTTAGGTGGGGAACCCTGAGGGTTCCACGCCAGGGGAAGGGTTGGCACGCACAGGGCTGGGCTCCGGCGGGGCCCCAAGGTGTCCGATCGCACCCTGCACGTGCCCTCGCGGACCCAGGTCGGAGCTAGGGCCTCCGGCCAGCGGGAGCAGGGTCCGTGCGCGGCCGCCCGGCCCGGGGGGCGCGCCGTCGAATTCCGGCGCGCGGCGCGGGGCCCCGAACGCCGAGACAATGCGGCGCGCGGCGGTGGCCAGGAGCGGCTCGGGG
>NW_003852417.1:1872195-1879361 GCF_000181295.1 Otolemur garnettii
GGCTGAGGCGGCGGCTTCTCAGCGGCCAGCCTCGCGCGCGCCGAGACGATGCCGGACCAGATCTCCGTGTCGGAATTCGTGGCCGAGACCCATGAGGACTACAAGGCGCCCACGGCCTCCAGCTTCACCACCCGCACGGCCCAGTGCCGGAACACGGTGGCGGCCATCGAGGAGGTGAGCAGCGGTGGCGGCGGGCGGGCGGCTGCGGCCGCAGGTACTGCGGCGCCGCGCCCCCGGCAGGCTCCCAGCCCGCGGCGGCCCGCGCCCACTGCCCGCGCTCTCGCGTCCGCATCCCGGGAAAAGTTTCTTTTCCTCCAAAGCCGGACACGGCCGGCTTAGCTATGCCCGAAACAGAAGCCCTTTGTTCCCATGTAGGTGGCTCCGAGGAGATGGTTGATGGCCACCTTGGGCCTTTTTAAGAACCCCCATCTCCGGATCTGTTTCCCTCCCGAGATTCCCCGGCCCGGTCCACCTCCCCCGCCAGCCCCAGCTCCGCCAACTTCAGCCCGAGAGTCGGGGTCCGCGGCGGCAAGCGGGGTTTACCCGCACCCTCCGCGGCCCGGGGTCTTTGGTCCCCGGCGCCGACCTCCCCAACTTGTCTGGAAGTGGCCTGGCGGGGGGACTTGTGTGCTCCGAGACCCCGCTGCAGACCCGGAGCCCCGCATCGCGTGACCCTCGTGTTGGTCCAAGGGATCCCGGGCTGCTGCGGAAGGTGTGCCCACCTTAGCCGGGGAGGCCTGGCTGTATTCCCATAGTCCCCGGAGAGAGGAGTGCAGGCAAGGTGTGTGGAGAGCCGGTGCTTTTAGGTCCAAAGGGCCTAGAGTAGCCGCTCCCCAGTTACCTGTGCCTTACTCGCTTGAACCCTGAACGCCTCCCTTCCCCCTCAACCTGGAAAAGGCCTAATTTTAGTAAAATGCTTTCAAGGTGCAAAGTCATCATGTCTAGCTGCTAACCAGTAAGCTTTCCAGTTCCTGGGGAGAGGGAGCACTTAGGAATGGAGAAGCTGAGGCTGAAAATTAAAGCAGCTTGTAGCACCAGGAGAGACAGAGTCTGAGGCCAGGGGCCCCCTTGGCTGTGATGTGGGGCAGATCCTCACCTCCGTCCTCATTTTCCTTATCTACCAAATGGGATTAGAGATGCATCCTTTTCAGGATCAGAGACCTTGTGAATCAACTGCTTAGCACTCTGCTTGGCTCATAATAGGTAACTGGTTTACATACCACACGTGTGGCAGTTGTAATAGATGATTAAATGTCTTTTGGACGGAATGTCAAGTTACACACTTAAAATTGGGCATTGTAGGTATTTTAGAAGAAAATGCCTGGGCTAGAGTGAGGGAAGGCTACCAAAGAGCTTTAAATTAAGCAGTGGCCTTGCCTTTTTTTTTTTTTTTTTTTTTTGGTCCATTCAAACAAAGCATCTGCTGTTAGGAATTGCTTGGGAAAGAAGTCTAGAATGTTTTTCCTTAATGGAAAAATTTTTCTTTGTAGACATAAACAATCAGTAATAGGCTAAATCAAAAGTAACAAATTCAGCATTCTGAATATTGTTAAGCCAGGTATTTTTTCTTCCTTCTTTTTTTTGGGGGGGGGAGACAATAACTGTATGTAAGTTTTTTTAGTGAGTTAAGTGAATCCCAGATCACTTAATTCTACTTTTAACAGCAAGGCTTAACAAGGAAACCTTCAAATGAGGCAGATGGAGATTGGTGTATGAAGTTTTTCCCGAAGTGCCAGTTTAAAAGCAGGAGGAAAATATTCACAGTGTTTTGAAACTGCACTATTAATAATGTTTATGGAATGGTTGTAATCAAAAAGGTAGCTGAATATTTCTTAAGGGAAGAAAGCTTTGTACATGATGTCTTTAAAAAAAAAGCTTGATTGTGTTTAAACTTCTGTTACTTTTCCCTGCTGCAATTTGTCAGTTAAATACTATTAACATTGGCAGATGTTGGAAACCCAGGCAAATAGAAATTGCAATTAAAATTGGCATACCCTTTCTCTGATTAATTTTGGTTTACAGTGTATAATTCCAAACCTGTTTTTGTATGCAGTGCAGGAGATTACTCAAGAGCTCAGTTACTGAGCAGATTAAAAAGAGACAGGATTTGGTCATTTTGTTAAATTGCAAGCTTGCTTCATGTTGCCATCAAAGAACAAGAATTGGTTCACATCTCAAAAATGGAAAAATTAAAATTATGTCAGATTTATCTAATTTTAAGCAAATCCAGAATATATGCTATGATGGTGGTATGTGTGAACTTGGACTTATAAATTTGAAAGTTATTTACCTTCTTAATCAGTGAGTATTCCTGTAAAATTACTCTTTTCAAGCGTGTTTGATGTTCCATTTCATTATCAAAACTTGTTCTATGTGTGGTTTAATAACAAATGATGCCCACAGTATTTTGATTTTAAACAACACATGTACTTTTCACACTGAAACAAGATACGAGAATGGGCATTGTGCCACAAAGATATTCATTTAACAGAAATAAATTTGCAAGCCTTTGGTCCTGTGTTTATACAAATAAGTCGTGGAATTAGTAAACTAAGTTTAAATTCACTCACCTTTGGGAATCTGTTCTTTCCAATGTAGATTATGTTTGCCAGAAATAATTTTATAACTGAAATGTACCATGTAGATTTGCACACCTATAGCTGGAATATTAGTAACTTCCAGTCCCTACCCTTTACTGTGGACCTCAGATCTGTTGTATTTAGTCCTCATCCCGGCTTTATAGGTGAAGAAACGGAGGCTCAGAGAGGTTAAGCAATTTGCTCATGGATATAGAGCTAGTAAAATAGAATTTGAACTTGGCTTCAGTCTGTTTTCAAAAGCTATTCTACTTCCTGTTACTTATAATAATGCTAAATCCTCTAAATTACGTCATCAGACTGACCAGGGTTCAAGTTCAAGACTCCTACCACTTGCCAGAGGTATTAGAGAACCAGAGAACTTAGGTGAGATGCCTAATGTTTTCTCATTTTCCTCAACTTTAAGGTCTAGATAACAATGCTTGTCTGCTTTAAAGGATAGTGGTGAGGGTTTAGTGAGATAATTCGTAGCACAGTATCTAACAGAAAATTGGTCACCAAATTGTTTAGGAAGTTAATCCACAGACACCCTCTCTTAGAGAGAGGATGAGATTTACTTTGAAGGGAGAGTAGGAGAATGGCTGAATGAGTTAAGTGAATTAAAAACTTCTACATACCTATTAACCCATGTTTATTTTTTTAGCTAGTTTATTGTTCCAGCAGCAGGTGAGACCATAGTAGTGTTTAAAAATTTTTATTTTGTGACCACTTTCTCTGGTTGTTTTGCACAATTTTAGCAAACTTAGCAAAGTCTGGTGCTGTAACTGGAGTCTGCCCTGTGCTTTTGGGAATAATGGAAAAAATAAGTAGTTGTGGCATAAATCTGAAGAGTGAGTTTTTGTTTTTTTTTTTTCCTTTTGGTTTCTTTGAGTCTCTGGGCACTTGGAACTATTCTCAAAATAAGGAAAAATTGTATATGTACATGGAATGGTCATGTTTTTAGTTAGATCCTTCTTTACAGCTCTGTCCATTCTATTCTGTTTTGCTTCTTTGGCATTGATGTAGTTTTAAAAATAAATTTGATGTTGACTTGTAAGTATTAAAATTTAATCTGCTTCCTTCCGGGCCATAATTCTCTGCTCTGTTGTCCTTGGTTACCTTGGAAATCTCATTGCTGTCACAAGCACAGAGTTCTGACTGCAGGGTGGGGTGAGCATCTGGGGTTGTGGACTCCCAGGGGCCCTGCTGTCCATGGGGCCAGACCCCTCCCAGCAGTTGCAGCGGGAACCAGGCCTGCGTGCTTTTTAGGCAGGAATGTGATTCTGAATCTTAGCCCTTTGTGATTTGTTTGAAAAACAGCCCCTCATCCCAGATTTTTTTTTTTTTTTTGCAGTTTTTGGCCGGGGCTGGGTTTGAACCTGCCACCTCTGGTATATGGGGCCGGCGCTCTACTCCTTGAGCCTCAGGTACCACCCCAGCCCCTCATCCCAGATTAGCAAATTTTGGATCTGTTGTCAGAAGGACATTACCTTCTTGCTCAGTTCATTTGGAAGTGATCCCTTATGGGTTGAACAGGTTACCCTTTTGAAAGGGTGTGTTCTGAAATCTGAATTTATGTTTTTGAAAAAGTTTGAATCAGTTAAGGAGGGAACAATCTACTATTCTTATGTATATTCTCTGCAGCACTCTCCCCCCATCTCCCTGAATTTAATTTCTCTCTTAGGATTAATAGTAAAAGTATTAGTACTCTTCCTCGTGGGTTCCAGGACCCGCTGTTCATTTAGGATTTATTGAGTCTTTGAGGGTGCTAGGTGACGTATTAGGTGGTGGGTGTAGAACAGCAAGAGGAGTATGTTTTCTTTTTAAAACAACCTATAGTCCAGTGGGAGAGACAGACATCTTGTAAACAAACCATTACAATAAATAACAGGTTGTGAGGACTTGTCTGTAAGAACGCCCAGGATCGTGTGGCCACTTAAAGGTCGGGGTTGGTTAGGAAGGGCCCTGTGTGATGTGTGATTGAGCCTAGAACTCGAGGTAGTCATCTGTGGGTTACCACATGCTGTAGTCAGTAAAGGGGTTCATTATGGTCTCCTGTACTAGCATCCCTGCCTTAGGCAAATATTTACCCACTTCTGAGGTGGGGCCAACTATGCCTCTGTTGAAGGATTTTCACAGTCATCAATCTGAAGAGGTCTCCTTAGACCCAGACTTTGGAGACACTGTGATTCTTCCCATACAGCTCATACTTCCAGGCACAGGTGCCAGCCTTTCTGGAGCACTTACATTCCAGACCTGCGCTGTCCAATATGGTAGCCTAAGATGAAAATTCCTCTCCTTCAGCCATACTAGCTGCATCTCAAGTGCTCAGTAGCCATGTGTGGCTTGTGGCTACTGTGCTGGGTCTCAGACAAGCAGCATAGGCATCACCTGAAGCTTGTTAGAAATTTGCAGCCTCAGATCCCACCCTAGACTTGCTGAATCAGAGCCTGAATTTTATAGGATGCCCAGGTATATTACAGGCACTGTTCTAGACCTGGAACTTGGCCTCGTGTTGGAGTTGCTGAGGGCATTGTAGAATGGGAGTGTCTGGCCCCACTCCCAAAAATTTAGTTTAATTGGTTTGGGTGGGGCCTGGGGCATTTTTTTAAAGTGGTGAAATTACTGATAAACGATGCTGTGTAATGTAAATGTCAGGCAGTGATTAGAGCTGTAGAGAAAATTTATGCATAGTACGAAGATAGAAAGTGATTCTGGAGATTAGGAAGCTGGAATCAGGAAAGGCCTCTCTGCAAAAGTAACACTGGAGCAGTCTGGAATGCAGAGAGGAAGCTGCATTGTGGAAGATCTGGGAATGGAGGAAAAGCTTGGGAAAAGGCCCTGAGATGCGAATGGGGGGTGGGGGTGCGTGGAAGGAGAGGGAGGTCTGTGCATGGAGAGGAGTAGGTGAGGGAGAGAAGGGTGAGCGACTGGAGGTGGGGGAGGGGCTGGTTCACACAGGGCTTTGTCTTGGGGAAAGAATTTGGATTTTGTTATGGTGTGACGGGAAACTACTGGATTTTCAAAGTCTTCACTGTGGTTGTTCCAGGAAAATAGAGTAGTGGGCACGAGAGGAAAGAGGGAGACCAGCTGGGGGTGATGGGGCTATTGCAGTCATCTAGGCAAGAGGGTCTTGGACCAGGTGGTAGCAGTGGGGGTGATGAGTGTCCAGTTGAGTTCCGTTGTGCAGAAAAAGCAGTCAGAACCTGCTGACAGGCTTTTGTGGCTCTGTGCTGCCTGGTAGAGGTGACCCGAACAGCGTTCCTGTCCCAAAGGAGGCACCATTCAAGTTCAGTCCATCCAGGCCTCTGAAGAGTGGACCATCCAGTGTAAAGCTGGCACCGTCGGTGCTGCTGCCATACTGGTTATGGAAACTCATGTTGGATTAAAGGAGAGGCTGCATAGGCTGGGGCTGGGGGGTCTGCCTGTGCCACCTCTGCTGCTTCTAAGCAGCTGAAGCTGTGTGACCACATCTGATGCCTGGGATGTGTCCCCATTTATCTGCCCACTCTTCTTTCCCTTCTAAAAGGGGATGTTGCACTCACCTGGATATCATTCTGTGAGGGAACCTGCCTCCTTTGCTCAACCCTCTTTTGTGTAATACAGTCCCCCAGTGGATTGGTAGGACACTTCCAGGTCCTTTTGTACTGTGCGTTTTTATCACACTGAAAGTGTCCTGCAGTGTGTGGACCATTGACCTGGGCTGCAATGCTCGGCTTGTATTTTTATGACGGTACTTGGCTGGTTGAGTTTCTTCATTCATAATGTGTACAGGTCACCTACCATATGTCACTGCCAGGTTTCGGAGATGTAACAGTGGGCGGGACTAACTCCTTTTCTATAAAGCACGTAATAACCTCATGTTTTGTGGGCAATTACATTTTACCCTCTTAACCTTCTTTGTGAGTGTGTAGAACAAAATATGATTTCAAAGGAAACCGGTTACAATCATACCTCACTTAAAGACAGGGATTCTTTCTGAGAGATGCCTCATTGTGTGAACATCAGAGTGTCATTACATAGACCTAGACGGTGCCGCCTCCTTCACACGTAGGCTGTATGTTATAGAAGGGTCCTAGGCTACAAACCTGTGTAGCATGTTACTGTGTTGAACTGTAACATAGTGATAAATATGTGTGTATCCAAACACGTGTAAAGGTAGACAAGGCACAGTAAAAACACAGCATTATGATCCTGCACCCTCTCCTGTGCAGTCTATTGACCAAAAACATCATCATCGCCTGCATAACTGTACACTGAAATTCAGTCAGCAAAATATTTGGAAAACCTGTGCCATACTGAAGCAGTCAGTATCAAGATTGAGTAGTGGAAAGAAAGATGGAGACTTTACGTCCTTCATGTTCACATGGATGGAGCTGGAAAATGTTCTTCTGAGCAAAGTATCATAAGAAAGGAAGAAAAAGTATCCAATGTACACACCCCTATTATGAAACTAATTTATACCTTTTATATGTAAGCTATAACCTAATAACAGCCTAAGAATATGAGAAGGAGGGAATGGGTGGAGGGAGGGGGATTGGAGGGATCACCTCTGAGGTTTATCTTACAAGGGTACAAGTGAATCTTTCT
>NW_003852417.1:1879796-1883088 GCF_000181295.1 Otolemur garnettii
AAAAAAAAAAAAGATTGAGTAGTGGGTCTAATAAATACCTTAATTTTGATGTATTGATGAATGTAGACAATATTGTAACATTTCTACTAACTATAATGTGGTGTTAACTGACACAGTCATTGCTAATTCACAATTGCAGAAAATATTAACTTTCAGTTAAATGCTAGTGAAATTACATGGATAAATCTGTTTTCCAGTGGATCCCCTGAATTTAGATTAGGGATTCCAGGCTTGGTGGTAAGATGGTAAGTTTTTTTAAGTTAATTGTTTTTTGGGTGATGGATTCTTTAACATCTCTAAATGGGCTTCCTAATTACTATGCTGTCATTGTCATGATTTGGTTCTAAGAGTCTAGCTGAGAAGAGTTGCACCCTAGGCCAGTGTTCTAGAATTATGAGGTAATAAAAGTGTTTAAAGTGCTCTTGGGAGTGGGGAAACCTGTCCACTGTGGTTTCACATCAGTGGGGTGCCCGGTATTCTTTCAGGGTTAGGCCATGGCAGCTTCTCAGAGTGTAGCTGAACCTTGGGGATCCCACAGTGAGGACCCTGAGCTCGTGGCCTCTCTGGGTCAGCTCTTTTGTTTGTTCCTTTTTTGTTCGTCTAGCACGTCCCATGCTGCTCTTCACTCTGTAGGATGAACTGCATTGTGAAACAAAAGAATATGCCGGGCACCTTCCACTTGGAGTATTAATGGAGCTTTTATAGTCTGTGATATTTTTGGTGAGGTTACGTATTTGATATAATGCTGCTGTTGCGCAGGTGTGTTTGGGATTTCCAGAGTGTGGTTGAAGTCACTGTCAGATGATTCTGGGATTCCTCTTTCTGTCTTTTCTAACAGATATTGGACACTTACTGTGTCTGTGTTCTTCTTTACCTGTGTTATTAACTTGTTCAGATATTATAAAAACCCTAATAAGGTCCAGAGAAGTTAGGCCTCTTGACCACGTTTGAAGAGCTAGGAGGTGATGAAGCCAGCGCGCAGACCTCGCACTTTGCCACCAGAGTCTGCTGTTTGTTTTAGCAGCCAGCTGCCTCTGTAGAGCCCGCGTCAGAAAAGACCTTGTTTGACGCCTCTCTGACCAGCACGGCTCTCTGCTGCTGCCGGCTTTAGTGAGTTGTAACTGTTGCACTTCTGGAGCGGGTGCTTCTGATAGATCCTTGCTGCTACTTGCTTCTCCTCTGCCTCATCTGCCTTCCTGGCCCCAGAAAGTGTTCCTCTTCACTCTCCCTGTCATTCTGCTGCCCTGTCTAGCTTAGTAGAGCGGGGTGGGTGGGGTGGGGGAGGGAGGCATTGCTCGTACCCTGGCACGAGGGCTGCCCTGCTAACGGACGGTGTTACTAACAATGCCATCTTGCCACTCGATGCTCAAGATGGCTTTGTCAATAAAACTGAGTGGTTGAAGATGCCAATTTTCTTTTATGATGAATTCCCCGGTCTTTTAGGATTCAAGCCAGGCATTCAGGATTTTGGAGGCCTCCTTCCCTAACTTCTCAGAATAGATCATGTTCTTATTAGAGGTTTTTATTTATTTTAGTAAGAATAGTAATAAAAGCTGACATTTTCTTTGAGCCTTAATTCTGTGTTGATGACTGGCTGTGTTTTAAACCAATGATTTGATCCTCTCAGCAATCCTATGAGGTAGGTCCTGTAGGTAACTACAGGACCCATGCCGCTACCAGCAGGTGGTAGAGCAGGAATCCCAGTCCTGTGGCCAGGAGCCCCAGTGTCTGCAGGGGTCCTAGTCCTGCTGGTCCTTTACTGCCCCACCTGCCAGGCTCCTGCTGGGATCCCTGCTGCCTGGGAAGCTTCCTCTTTAGGTGATTCTGTAGGTTTCTTTAGTGTGTGTGGATGGTTGCTGACCTTCTGCAGGCCAGTTCCTATTGTTGCTGACTTAGAGAATGTGACTGCCTCAAGAGGGTCATCAGGTTTTAACCCCTGGGGAGGCACTTATCATCAGAGGTATTAAGTGACTAAGTGCCAGGAAGTGATCTTGTTTCCTTAGAGCCAAGGGACTTGAGGGACTGAGGACACTGTAGGACAGTAGGACACTCCTGCCATATCACTGGGGTCAGTTATGGCAGTTGGTCCTTGAGCTAGAATTCCATTGGGTGCATTGCTGGTTTAAGTTTGCAGCCAAGTGGACAAGTAGGGTTGTGTGGTTTTTCATTCAACCCACCTTGAAGCAGTTTTTTATTCTTTTCATTGTTATATTTAAAAAATTTATTTTTCAGTTTTTGCTGCATGCCTTGGTCTCTTGTTTATAATTTTTTTTTAGAGACAGAGTCTCACTCATTGCCCTTGGTAGAGTGCTGTGGCGTCATAACTCACAGCAACTTCCAGCTCTTGGGCTTGGGCTTTAGCGATTCTCTTGTCTCAGCCTACCAAGTAGCTGGGACTACAGGCACCTGCCACAACACCTGGCTATTTTTTGTTGGAGTTTGGCCGGGGCGGGATTTGAACCTGCCATCCTTGGTATATGGAGCCAGCGCCCTACTCACCGAGCCACAGTCGCCACCCTCTTGATTATAATTTTGTTGTGCTTTGTTTCTCTGGTAAAAAGCAGGTTGTGTTAATGGTCTCAGGTTTTGTAGTCATTAAATAATGTGGACAGTTGAACTTTTATTTTTTTGAGACTTCAGAGTCTCCCTCTGTTGCCCTAGGCTCTAGACTGCCATGGTGTCATAGCTCACAGCGACCTCAGATTCCTAGGGCTCAAGTAGTTCTCTTGCCTCAGCCTTCTGAGTAACTGGGACTACAGGTGCCACCACACCTGGCTACTTTTTTTTCTATTTTTACTTAGAGACAGCAGGTCTCATTCTGGCTCAGGCTGGTCTGAAACTCCAGAGCCCAAGTGATCCACCTGCCTCATCCTTCCAGAGTGTTGTCACATTTGTCCTGTGGGTTTGATTGTTTGTGTGGTAGAGTTAAAAGACCTTTCTCTGGCCAGGGGTGTGGAGAGCTGAGTACAGTTCTTATTTGGCCTCCACCCTACTCTTGTCTAGTCTCTATACTGAGGTATTTAGCTGCAGTGCTCTCTGACCACTCTCCACAGTCTGAAGATTTCACGGTTCTTTGCACTGTATACATTGGATTTAAAAGGCCCTGGAATAAGTGATAGGAATAAAACCCAGCAAGGAATGGCTAGTTTATCGTTCTGGAAAAAAACAGAATAGTTGCTGAATCATACTTTTTATTATTTTTTTTAAGTAAGACAGAGTCACTTTGTCACCCTCGGTTGAGTGCGGTGGTGTCACAGCTCACAGCAACCTCAAACTCTTGGGCTCAAATGAG
>NW_003852417.1:1883524-1885277 GCF_000181295.1 Otolemur garnettii
GGCGCCGAGCCTATTTATTTTTTTTAAAGAAATCTTTCTCTGGCTTTCTGAGGTACTTCGTTTTTTGTTGTAGTTTTTTTTTTTTTAAAATTGAAATATAGGCTGGTGCCTGTAGCGCAGTGATTATTGCATCAGCCATATACACTGAGGCTGGCAGGTTTGAACTCAGCCCGGGCCAGCTAAACAACAATGACAACTGCAACAACAAAAAATAGCTGGGTGTTGTGGCAGGTGCCTGTAGTCCCAGCTTAAGCCCAAGAGTTTGAGGTAGCTGTGAGCGGTGATGCCATGGCACTCTACCAAGGGCGACATAGTGAAACTGTCTCAAAAAAAAAAAAAAATTGAGATATAATTGACATGTAAAATTCAGTCTCTTAAAGTGTCCAAATGATTGTTAGTGTGTCTATAACACAGAGTTACTCAGCCATCACCATTATTCAATTCCAGAAAATTTTCATTACCAAAAAGAAACCCCAGACGCATTAGCCATCACTCCCCGTTCTCACTTTCCCTAGTCCTTGACAGTCAGTAATCTCTCATACCTTCCGTCTTTACGGATTGGCCTAGTCTGGACATTTCTTTCTTTTTTTTTTTTTGTAGAGACAGTCTCACTTTATCACCCTTAGTAGAGTGCTGTGGCGTCACACAGCTCCCAGCAACCTCCAATTCCTGGGCTTAGGTGATTCTCTTGCCTTAGCCTCCTGAGCAGCTGGGACTATAGGCGCCCGTCACAACACTTGGCTGTTTCTTGTTGCAGTTTGAATCTGCCCCCCTCAGTATATGGAGCTGGCGCCTTACTCACAGAGCCACAGGCACTGCCCCTATTCTGGACATTTCTTATGTGGACTTATACAATATGTGGTTTTTTGTGTCTGGCTTTTTAAAATTTAGTCTAATATTTTTCAAGATTCTTCCAAGTTATAGCATGAATTTGTATTTCATTCCTTTTTATGACTGACTAATATTCTGTTTTATGGCGATAGCATATATTGTTTCATCAGTTGATGGACATGGAGGTATTTCTACTTTTTGGCTATTACGAGTAATGCTGTGAGTGTTCTAGTGTCTTTGTGTGGAATGTTTTCCTTTCTCTTGGGAATATACCTAGGAGTGGAATTGCTAAGTCATGTGGTAATTCTTTTTGACTTTTTCTGGAGCTGTCAAAATGTTTTCCAAAGAGGCTACACCCCTCTGTATTCCTAACAACAATGTTTCAGGATTCCAGTTTCTCCACATCCTTGTCAACACTTATTATTGTCTTTTTGATTACATTCATCCTAGTGGGTGTAGAGTGGTATCTCATTGTGGGTTTTGTTTGTATTTTTTTGATGGATGACTAATGATGTTGAGTATTGTTTCATAGGCCCATGGTTATTTGTCTGTTTTCTTTGGAGACATACTCAAGCCCATTGCTCATTTTTATATTGGGTTGTCTTTTTATTATTGAGTTTAAGAGTAGTTTATGTATTCTAGCCGCTATCCCCTAATCGGATACATGATTTGCAAATATTTTCTCCCATTTTGTGAATTGTCTTTTCACCTGCTTCATGGTGTCCTTTGAAGCACAAAAGTATTTAATTTTGATAAAGTCCAGAATAGCTGTTTTTCCTTTGATTAATTTTGCATTATATTTTAGAAAGTATTCCCTAATATAAGGCCACTAATATCTATTACACTTGTGTTTTCTTCTGTTACATAGTTTCAGTGCTTACATTTAGGTCTTTGATCCATTTTGAATTAATCTTTGTATAGG
>NW_003852417.1:1887301-1894729 GCF_000181295.1 Otolemur garnettii
CAAAAAGAAATACAATTTGTGTATATTAATCTTATGTCATGCATTTGCTCAGTTTGTTTGTTAGCTGTTACGGTTTTGTGTATATGTATGTGTATTATTACATAGGATTTTCTATATATGGGATATCTACAAATAGGGATAGTTTTATTTCTTTAACAAGTTGGGGGCCTTTTACTTTTGTCTGATTGCTGGATTAGTTTTTAATCATCTTTAAAAGTCTAATGATTTATATAGAATAGATGCTCAGTAAGCATTCAATGATTGACTTTGGTATTAAAAATAGCTTTTGTGTATAGCTGAAATTTTTTACATTTAATTTGTTTTGTTGTATTCCTTCTTTTTTGAGCTCTGGGTATCCTGAGAAGACGGGAGGACTTGCCTTTGGGGTCTTGAGTTGGAAAGTAAAGTTAGGAGAAAGGTCACTTGCATTTGCCAGTGTGTTTCAGCCGTTTGCCTCCTTTGGCCACAGTGCTGGTTGTCGCTCCTTTGGCCACAGTGCTGGTTGCCGATTGGGAGGCTTGCAGGGCAGGGAGAGCCAAGCCCTGTGTGTCTCTGCAGAGGCAAACTCTTCACAGCCTATTGTTTTGCTGATTAGTGTGGCTTTGTTTTGGTTGCTTTCTGTAAATACCACCTTGTTTTGTTCCCCATGGGAGACCGTTCATTCCTTGACAAAAGATAATTATTGAGATTCCTAGTTTTCTTCTCACCTTGTAGGTTGTCTTGTTTGTTTTTCTTTTTAGGCAACAGGAATGATGTGTGTTCCTTTCTGAGGTGGTTGGGCTGTCAGAACCTGTAGGCTTTGGTTTGCCTTGGTTGTTGCTTGCCTGGTCTTAAGGTTTTGATTTGGAAGTGGTACTGCTGGGTTTGATTTGATGCCAGCCAAGATGGCCCACAGGAAGGATCATCACTGGGGAGGCAGTGAATCTTCACTTTTGGCCATCTGCCTCTTCCCTGTCTCCTAAGTTCCTGGTTCTGCCCTTTCCTGAGGACCAGAGTGCTGTACTGATTCGTGGAGTATTCTCACCCATCTCCCCCTTCTTTGCCCTTTCATTTTCTCTTGACCGTCTCTCTATTTCCAGATCCTCACTGGCCTTGTATTTTCTTTTTAAAAGAGAGGACTTAAGAGTGCGGCTTTAATTTGGGAGTTTAGACAAAGGCATTCCTCCATCTCTCAAGTCCACCTGATGGCCACCCACTTTGGTAATGACATTTAAAATTGACCTCCCATCCTATCACCCTGCCTCTCCTCAGTTTTCCAGAACTGGGTCTGTTATTCTATTTTTAAAAAATAATTTATTATTTTCTATAGCATTGTTGGAAGGAGCCTGATTTTTGAAGTGCATAGTTTTTTTCTTTATGTTCAGAGCAAAATAAAGGTTTGATTGATCTTGTGACAAAATTGCTTTAGTCAGGAGTGGGGAAACCTTTTCATGTTGGACGGCCACTTAATTTAGGTGTAATCAAAGAAGGTGGCTTTCAAGAAGTTTCAATTAATGCTTTCATTTTCATTAAAAATGTATACTATTTTGTAAAAAATATAACTACTGCATACTTAATACTTTCAAAAAATGAAAACTGTTAATTTTCAAGTTAACTAATGCTTTACTGACTTTGTAATGTCTGCTTTTTATTTAAAGTATTTAAATATTTGGTTGCAGCTTTGGAGGTGGGCAGTCTCAGTTCATCTGTGAGACGGGTATCAGTCAGTTGTGACCTTAAGGGCGTCTTGTTTTGGGTTAGGTAGAATACAGATTTGATTGCATAAACGGTTGAAAATCAAGAAAGCATTTTCCTGCCATGTTGCTGAAGGTGTGGGTATTCTACTGCATTTCCCCATATTCCAGTTGGATCTTTCTTGGCATTAATGACTTTAAAATATCATCTACTGAGAACTCAGTTTCATCTGTGGTTCTTTAGGTGCCTTGCTAGGTGAGGCTGAAATGCTAATTTTAGTATGATGTCACGATTCTCAAAGTCAGTGAACCTCTCACTGTATTCTCCGATTAATAGGTCAGTAACAGCTGCATATTCTTCAGATAATTTGCATATATTGTCCTCATCAATGACCTTTGCTAACTGGGGAAAATGTTCTTCAGAAATTTCCTTTTAAAGAAGTGTTTTGGAAAAAGGTAGCTTTTTTGAAATGCTTGGAATGTTTTTTTTTTCTTTGCCACATATCATACGCAGAGTTAATTTTAGCTTGCAAACAAATATTCAAATCTTTGATGTGATATCACACAGAAATGGTGCATTCCTATATTAATCTGCTTTCAATAATTCACATTGCTGATTCTTTTCTTCATAACATTTAACTCTGTTATCAGAGATAAAATTTTGGCTAACATCTGTCTCTGCCGTAGCCAACTTTAGAAGGATAAGGCACATCCTTCAACTTCAGCATGTTTTGAAACTGATGATGCCTTTTTTGCTTTTGCATGAATATAGTTAACAATACTTACAACTTGTTGCAGAGTGTCACAAATAGTAGCTTTAGCACAGGGCGATGAAAAGAAATGAGAGCACCTGGATCTGTTAATACTTTTTTTAAATCTGTGCCATAAACCTTCCATGCTTTCCTGTCCTGGAAGGGGCACTGTCTGTACATACACTCACTAGATTGGCCAAATTTGGTCCAGCTTCACCGTATTTATGTTGAAAGTTACTGAAGGTATCTCTTCCCCATGTTCTTTTCCCAAGCCTGCCTAAAGTGAGTAACTCTTTGTAGCAGAGAAAATCTTCTGTTATGACCCCAGTGAAGTGTAAAACCTGTGCCAGGTCAGTAGCGTCTCATCCCAAACTATTAAATGATAATATATTTTCCTTCTAAAGTATTGCATGAAATTGGGCTGTTAATATGAAGGCTAATTCATGCTGCCGGTCCATATGGTTCTCCCTGAAAGAGGTACTTGTTTGTACTCTGAAAAGTTATCAGGGTCTAAGCATCCTGCTACTTCCACAGTGCTTTCCTTCACAGCTTATATGTGACTGAATGGATTCCCTTTTTCGCAAGTATATAAACTTGTTTATAAGTTGTTTCAGTGGCATTACCTCCGGATCCTATTGCTGTTTCAAAGAATTTTCTTCCTTCCTTCCTTCCTTCCTGTCTGTCTTGTCTTGTCTTTCTTTCTTTTTGAGACAGCCTCCAGCTGTCACCCTGGGTAGAGTCCCGGGGCATTACAGCTCACAGCAACCTCTAATTCCTGGGCTTATGTGATTCTCCTGCCTCCGCCTCCCACGTAGCTGGGACTACAGGCGCCCGCCACAACGCTGGGCTTTTTCTTTTTTTTTTTTTTGAGACTGAATCGCACTCTGTCACCTAGGTAGACTGTTGTGGTGTTATTGCTCACAGTAGCCTCAAACTCTTGGGCTCATGAGATCCGCTTGCCTCAGCCTGCCAAGTAGCTGGGACCATAGGGGTCCACCACAATGCCTGGCTAGTTTTTCTACTTTTAGTGGAGATGAGGTCTTGTTTTTGCTTGGCCTGGTCTTAAACCCCTGAGCTCAGGCAATCTACCTGCCTCAGACTCCCAGAGTGCTAGGAGTACAGGCACGAGCCCCTGCTCCTGGCCTGCTGTTGGTTTTCATCTTTTAATTCTACAGTACAACTTTTCATGCCTCTCCCTCTAATTTGAAATATTTGTGGTCCTTATGAGGGTTAAAATGCTGATGAGCATTGCATATTTTATTTATTTATTTATTTTTATTGAATGGTAACTATGTACATTAATGCAATTCTGGGGTACAGTGTGGTGTTTTCACATACAATTTGAAACATTTCCATCAAACTGGAGCATTGCATATTTTTAATGTTGATATTGCAGTATTATAGAGAGAGAAAATCATCTATCTTTAGCAGAAAAAGAGAGAGACAGAGAGAATATTGCATTTCCCAGTCCTCATTAAAAAATCTTTTTCTTCTTTCAGTGTTTTCTTGGTCTTCTTTGACATGAGGGATTGTTAAACAGACAGAATTAAAAAATATTGTTGAGCCATGCCTCTATTCACAAGTTCCACTTTGAACAGAAATGCAGTGTCAAACGCTGATAATAGACTGGTATCCTTAACTCCCGTAAACTCCCTAACTAGCCTTCTGTGGTAGTGGTGCCAGTCAGCAAGGGAAGTTAGACTAAATCATGAGCGTAGCAGCTGTAAATTAAGCCTATATGGCTTCCTAATGTTCAAATTAGGAGGATTTTATTTTGTTCATTGGTATTTTAAATATGTTCATTTGAAAAATAAAATGTTAATAAAAATTAAAGATGAACAAAAATGTATTAATAACAATAAAAATATTTGTCGTATAAAATTTGGATTCCATCAGAAGGCCTTGAAGGCCATCCCCACCCTTGGATTTAGTCATAGCTAGAATGAAATCTCTTAAAAGCTTCTGTTTTATTTGCTCTTTTAATTTATGAACCTCGGCTCGGCACCTGTGGCTCAAGTGGCTAAAGCGCCAGCCACATATACCTAAGGTGGCGGTTCGAATCCAGCCCAGGCCTGCCAAAACAACAATGATGGCTGCAACCAAAAAATATCCAGACGTTGTGGCGGGCGCCTGTGGGAGCTACTTGGGAGGCTGAGGCAGGAGACTCACTTGACCCCAGGAGTTGGAGGTTGCTGTGAGCTGTGATGTCACAGTACTCTACCCAGGGGGACAGCTTGAGGCTCTGTCTCAAAAAAAAAAAAAAAATTATGAACCTCCTTGGATCCTTCAAGCTCCTGTCCACTAAACCAGCAAGGCGTAGAAAGTAACATTCAGGGCTTTGTTTCTGTCCCAGTAGACCATGAACTGCTATTGGGTTCTGAAACTATTAGATTTGGGTTCAAAATAGGGAGCAGTGGCTTGTCGCCTGTGGCTCAAGTGGCTAAGGCACCAGCCACATACACCTAAGGTGGCAGGTTTGAATCCAGCCCGGGCCGCCAAAAACAATGACGGCTGCAACCAAAAAATAGCCAGGTGTTGTGGTGGGTGCCTGTGGTCCCAGCTACTTGGGAGGCTGAGGCAGGAGATTCGCTTGAGCCCAGGAGTTGGAAGTTGCTGTGAGCTGTGATGCCACGGCACTCTGCTCAGGGGGACAGCTTGAGGCTCTGTGTCAAAAAAAAAAAAAAAAAAAAAAACACCAAAAAAACAAAACAAAATAGGGAGTAGTAGTGTTAGCAAAAGTGTGTTTCGGAAATTTGTTACTGTTTTTTCTAAAGGAAAGCATACTATTAACTTGAATAGCTGGCAGCCATAGAGGATTCGTCAGAACTTGGAAGTAAGGAAGGAGACCCCCAATGAAGAAGAAAGTAGCTATGATCAGTGGTTCTCAACCTTCCTAATGCCGCGGCCCTTTAGTACAGTTCCTGTGGGTCGAGACCCACAGGTTGAGAACCACTGAGCTGTCATAAAGCCCATCTTGTTTATCTGTAGGGCAGGGTCCTGTCATCTTCAGGCTTCTGGAAAAGACCATGTAGTGAAATAGGAACAGCAAGAACCCAGGGCTCAGTAGCTGGGGCCGGAGGAAGGGAGGGAGGGAGGGAGAGGAGAGTTAGACCAGCTCAGAGAGTGGGGCAGCTTCCTGTGCTAGGAATAGGAGGGTCTCACTAGGCCACAGCAGAACGTGTTACTCAGTGTACAGGTTGATCACTGAGAATACAGGCCGTCCCCTCGTGACAAACATCCAACTTACAACTCACACTTAACCAACAGAGGCTACTATAGAAATCTTCTAGTTACAGACATCTGACTGACGTGAGACTTGGACTTGTACATATACCTATTCCAGGTTACATACAAATTCATACAAACCTACAGAGGCGGGGTGTGGTGGCTCACGCCTGAGCTATGATAAGCCCCATCTTGTTTCTCTGTGAGCTCAGGCAATCCACCTGCCTCGTCCTCCCGTAGTGCTAGGATTACAGGCTTGAGCCACCGTGCCTGGCCTAGCTGTGTAATTTTGATGAGTGTGGTTCACTGAGAAAATTAATTTGGATAGAACCACTCCTTTAGTGTTGGCCCAAATGAGACATTTAGTATTTCTTTTAGGTTTAAGTTTGGGCTGTGGAAGAATAATGTAGAAATCTGTTTGTGGGACACATAGCCTCCTGTAAGGACAAGCGTAACCCAGCCCTTAGGTGTCCATGTTATGGACTTATGCTGACCATGGGGTATCCTTCCTGACTCCAGAGTACTGTGGTACTTCCTTTTTTGGGGTCAGGGAATTTCCACATTCAGAGTTCCCCCGTTTTCAGTTCTTAGTTTTCCTATGAGACCCCCCCTCCTCCCCCAGTACAAGACTGAGTATATCTAGGGTTAGGGACTAAGTGTTACCATTTCTCTCTGAACCTGGATATCGTGCCTGGCAAACTTGGTTCTCAGAAAATGTTTGCTGAATGTCAAGGCCCAGCCAATCTTTTTGATTTTGTGATTTTGTACCTTACCCTTTAAAAGGATTGCTATATGTTTACAAATAAATTCATTATGATTTGTAGAATCAAGGTCGTCATGCCATTCTTTCAAACAAATAAACAGGAAAATCTTTTAAGAATTATTGAAATCTCCGCTTTATAAAGCATCCCACTTAATATCTTATTTCTTCATTGACAAACATATTAATCATGTTTTGTCTTCTGTAAAACCTCCCTTAACATCCACCATTTTTTTTTAATTTATTTTTTTATTTTTTTGCAGTTTTTGGCCAGGGCTGGGTTTGAACCTGCCACCTCCGGCATATGGGGCTGGCACCCTACTCTTTTGAGCCACAGGCACCACCCCAACATCCACCATTCATTAGGACAACTTTCTTCTCTGAATGCATGAAGCAATTAGTTGTTCTTTTTTTTTTTTTTTTTTGAGAGAGTCTCAACATGTTGCCCTCTACAGCTCACAGCAACCTCAAACTCTTGTGCTCAAGCGATTCTCGTGCCTCAGCCTCCCTAGTAGCTGGGACTCCTGCCACAATGCCTGGCTATATTTTTTGTTCAGTTGACATTGTTGTTTAGCTGGCGTGGGCTAGGTTTGAACCCACCAGCCTGTGTGTGTGTGGCTGGCGCTATAACTGCTGTACTGCGGACGCCAAGCCAGCAATTAGTTATTCTTTTTTTTTTCCGGATGCCAAGCCAGCAATTAGTTATTCTTTTTTTTTTCTTTTTTTGAGACAGAGCCTCAAGCTATTCCCCTGGGTAGAGTGCTGTGGCATCACAGCCCACAGCAACCTCCAACTCCTGCGCTCAAGTGAGTCTCCTGCCTCAGCCTCCCAAGTAGCTGGGACGACAGGTGCCTGCCACAATGCCTGGCTATTTTTTGGTTGTAGTTGTCATTGTTGTTTGGCGGGCCCAGGCTGAATTCAAACCCACCAGCTCTGGTTATGTGGCTGGTGCCTTAGCCACTTGAGCTATAGGTACGGGCCATCCTTGCTTTTCTTAAAGATAATTTTATTTTTCTTC
>NW_003852417.1:1894749-1895865 GCF_000181295.1 Otolemur garnettii
CTGGGCTGGATTCGAACCTGCCACCTTAGGTGTGTGTGGCTGGCACCTTAGCCACTTGAGCCACAGGCGCCGAGCCCAATTAGTTATTCTTTGACTCACTTTGCATATCCATCCATCTTCTGTCTTTTCATCTGTCCATCCACCCATCATCCACCCATCAACCCATCTTTGGAAAGACATAGAATGTCTATGCTCTGAAGCATAAAGTCGCCTACATCTGGGCAGTGAGCTGGATTTCCACATGGTTATAGGGGCTGTAGGCACCGCTTGGTCCTGGGATATGGTCCTCACTTCTCTCTGTCATCTTGGAATGGGAATCTCATCAAAGGAAGACACAGGAGGGCTAGCATGGGTCAAGGTGTGTAAATTAGAATGTTGCAAGTTGGATTCAAGGCTCTCAGAGTTGTTCCTGTTTGGTCATGCTAAGGTCAGCAAACTGTAGTCCATGGCTTGTTTTTATATGCAAAAAAAAAAAAAGTTAAGCTAAAAATAGTGTTTACAGTTTTTAAGGGTTGAAATAAAAAGCCCTAAAACTTTAAAGCCTGAATTATATGCAACCTCTGCCCAAAGAGTATATGACCTACGAAGCCCAAAATACTTACCATCTGGCCCTTTATAGAAAAAGTTGTCCCACACCTGGGTTAGAGCATTTGGATGTGAGTAGAGAGAGTCTGTCCCTACCTGTTCCAGAATATAAGGAACGTGATTAAACAGGGGCCAATGTGTCCTAAGGACCACTAGACACTTGGGCCCCAGTTAGAAATATCCTGCTGGCTGTGGTGATGACAGGTACTTGCTATCTAGAAAAGCACCTCTTCTTCCTGGGGGAATTTATATCAATGAAGGAAATACCCTTTCCTCTTTGTCTCAATAGTACCTCGTAAGTCCAGGTGACCAGTGGATCAGAGCTGGATCATGCCAGTTGGGAATTGATTCATGAAGCAGTAGGGAAATATCTAAGGCTTTTGAGTGGCGAGGTGATGCAGAGCTGGACTGACTGAAGACACTTCTGGTGGGGTTGGGGGGAGAGATGAGGCCGGGAGTCCGAGAGGAGGAGGACAGGGGTTACAGGGGTTGGGGGAGAGATGAGGCCGGGAGTCCGAGAGGAGGAGGACA
>NW_003852417.1:1896266-1900082 GCF_000181295.1 Otolemur garnettii
GGGGTTACAGGGGTTGGGGGAGAGATGAGGCCGGGAGTCCGAGAGGAGGAGGACAGGGGTTACAGGAGTCTGGACAAAGGAAGAGACATATCATGGAAAGAAGCACACGGGATGCAACTGTCTTCAGAGTTTGTGCCATGTCCCCTCCAGTCTTACCCTCCCCTGGCAGAACCATTGTTTCTCCTTCTCTCCAGCTCCTGAGCACTTTCCTCTGTGTGCATAAAGGGGGGGGCTCAAGAAATTGACCCCCAACATATGGCCATATATGGAGACTATAATGCTGTATACTAGAAGTGAACATTGTGATAAAAATCTTAAAAAAAAAATCTTGCCTCTACTTTTCAGGAACCTACCATTTAAAAACAAAAGACCATTCATTCATTCATTCATTCAATACCTGTCTATAAAGAGCACATTATTTACCTATACACACCTATGTGTAGTAATCACCTAAGTGCATGTTGCAAGGAGCAGGCTTATTCCCCAAGGCCATGCAGGACTCAACACAGGTCTGCCTCGCCCCTCTAGAGCTATAATGATTTCAGAAGCACTTTCCAGTTTGGGGATTCTGTAATTTATTAAGTGCAGTCTACTGCTTGCCGCAGGCTGTATAGTAAAGGGGGAGATGGGTAGGGTAAGCCACTCTGACCACCAAAGGTCTTTTCTGGCTACCCTGGCTGGACGCTTGTGTCTTCCCTCTCTCTCAAGCCCTGGAAGGGAGGATTCAGGGAACAGGTCACAGGGGCCTGGAAAAGCTGAGAACTTCCTGCCCACGTCCCACTGCGTCCCATACTGGAGATACCAGCTGTCTGCAGCATGCTCTTCCCATGCTTACCATTACTGTCACCAGGAGCTCTCTCCCAGCTCTCACTTGGAGATCCAAAAGCTTGGAGGTCTGGAGAGCTGGCAGGCTGCTCCCTAGTGAGGGCTGGCTCCCTTCTCCTGCCTGCTGGAGGCGTTTCCCTCCCCCAGGAGTCTGCTTGATGGAGCTGGGAAGGGTGGTTGTCAGTAGAACCAGAGGTGTGGCCCAGCCAGAATGGTGCAGGGAGTGATGCCCAGAGCAGTCTAGGTGCCTCCTGTGTACCCCAGCCTGGGTAGACAGAGGGGGCCTGGGGGAGGGCAGAGGAGCCCCCCTGCTCCGGTGGATCTGTGATCCTGCTGTCTACCCAGCACAGCTGCTGTACCAGAGAAGTTTTCATTCTCACAGGCAGCCTCCTTATTCCACTTCCTATACTTTCAGGGCCCTAATCTTACAGGGCCTGCTCTGTGATAAGTCTCATATACAGCAAAGGCACCTTTCTCACGGGGGACCTGTTTCCTGCGTTTGTGTTCTTCTTTCCTGGAACCAAACTGCATTCTCGTGAGAGCAGCTCTTTTTCATTTTTAAAAAATAATCTCTTATTTCTATTTATACTTGGCTATTTTCATTTCATTTTATTTTATTTTATTTTTTGAGAAAGAGCCTCAAGCTGTCCCCCTGGGTAGAGTGCTGTGGCATTGCAACTCAGAGCAACCTCCAACTCCTGGGCTCAAGCAAGTCTCCTGCCTCCGCCTCCCAAGCAGCTGGGACTACAGGTGCCTGCCACAACGCCTGTCTATTTTTTAGTTGCAGCTGTCATTGTTGTTTGGTGGGCCTGGGCTGGATTCGAACCCTATACTTGGCTATTTTCAAAACACTGTCTGGGTAGGGCAGGCCGTGAGCACATTATACAGCAGAGGAAACAGCCTCCCACAGGTTTGTTCGTAAAATAAGGTATTTAGGAGATGGCAGCCTGAGGCTTTCACTAGGATTTTACAACTCTTGCCCAATGAATGATCTTCCTGTTACCCATAACCACCTGAGAATCTAGGAGGTGCTCAATAGTAATTTTTCTGAGTTAAAAAAAAGTGTGGGTACAGTACTTGTGAATATGTGTGCTGTGTACGGATTCTGTATGCTTAGAAACATGTTTGTCTGGTCTCTTTATTTGAAAAGGGATTCAAGGATTGTCCATGAATTGTTTGTTACCTGTTACTATTTTTAGAAATGACTAGATAGGACAGCTTATTTAGAAATATTTGCATGTTACATCAGAAGAGAGTTAATAGTACTGGGTTACTATTAATACTAATGGTCTTAGCTGTTCCAGGAAAAGGTACTGCTCATTCATAATAGCCAGAGAATAGCCACAGGATTGGAGAGTAGAGTCCAGATAACATCATGAATGTGCATGTAGTTATAATTTAAGTGCTATGGGTGTGAATCTTTTAATATAAGCTTTTAAGAATGTCTGAATTTTCGCGTCAGGCATAATTCATGGCCTATGTTTGATAAGGATGTAGTCTTTGGTCATATAACCTTGGAGGAGTCATAATCTTGAATTATTTATCATTGGAATGAATCATCCTTTTGAGAGAATCATATCTTCCTTCAGTGTTAAAAATATGTTTATGTCATCTGTCATGGTGAGTATTCTAGTTACAGTGCATATTTCTTTTTTTACATCCTGCCCACTCACTCGGTGTTATCCTTGAGAAGAGAAAGGGATTTTAGATGATGTCTAATCTTTTGAGTCTATAATCATATTCCCTGTTTTTGTCCTCATTTCTTTTGGTTGCTATGTTTTGATATTTGATCTTTGGTCCTTTTCTTTGGGGTAGGGTGACTGGATGGCTTCAGGGGGAGTGAGTGAACCCATTTGTGGCTGATTCATGTGTTTTTGTTATGCTTGGCAGTTTAAATGGTACCCCCTTCCTCCTGAACAGTGTTCATCTATGCTGTCCAAAGGCATGGTCTCCTTCCATCTGGCCATCACATAGGCAAAAAATGATGGTGCCACTGGAACATGGGATTTCTCAGAATCTTAAGGGACAGCAGAATGTGTCTGCGAATACCCAAATGCAGATTATTTCTGTTGATACCTAATATATGTAAATGTATGCTACCCAGTTGACAAAGAAATTATGAATGGCACTGTTCCTGCATATTGGCATATAATTGAAATTTTAGTTCTGTCATAAAGTGAAGTGCATTAATAGTCCTATTTCCTGCTGAATTTTGGTGACGTTTCCAGCAGCTCCAAAAGCCCCTCATGGGGCTACAGCCCAGAGGGGGAGGTCAGCACTTCCTGGAGTCAGTGCTGCCTGGTGCCCTTGGGAAGAGCGATCTTGTCTCCTCAGGCTGTGGGAATCCCCTGATCCAGAGATAGGGATGGGACATGGACCATTGGGATAGAGATATGACTCTGAGAAGAGGAGTTTTAGTTTTAGTACAGATCTGGGGGCGTTGAGACAAGGCAGCGCCTTGGGAAGAAAGTTATGTTCAAAATTGTGCTCCCCCACCACATCTTAAATTCTTAATTCAGGGACAGAGAAGTCAGGCAGATCAAAAACAGATGGGTATGCAGCAGAATGGGTTGCAGGACAGCTGGCGAGGTCTGGAGGGGACCCCACTGGGCCTGTGCTGCTTCCACAGTGGGCTTTGTGTGGTGGTGCCCACTACGGTGAGCCTTGGTGCCGTCTCGGTGAGCTTCACCCTGTGAACTCCCTCGTGCTTGGTCAGAACGTTTCCCTATCAGCTGATTAACTGACGTGTGTGTGTGTGTGTGTGTGTGTGTGTGTGTGTGTCCAGCCTCTTGCTGAACTGGGCCCTGGGGTGGCTGCATTGGAGATTGGAGAGTGACCATCTTCCTTGGTGAGCTGCTGGCCTGGTGGGAGAGGCCCCAGTGTGTGTCTGGAGCAGTGGTTTTCAACCTTCCTAATGCCGTGGCCCTTTAATACAGTTCTTCATGTTGTGGTGACCCCAACCATAAAATTATTTTCTTTTTTTTTTTTTTT
>NW_003852417.1:1900384-1906429 GCF_000181295.1 Otolemur garnettii
GTTGCTACTTCATAACTGCAATTTTGCTACTGTTATAAATCGTAATGTACCACCCTATATACCGGAGGTGGCGGGTTCAAACCCAGCCCCAGCCAAAAACTGCAAAAAAAAGAGAAGTATGAATCGTAATGTAAATATCTGATATGCAGGATGTATTTTCATTGTTACAAAGGGGTCGCGACCCACAAGTTGAGAACCGCTGGTCTAGCGGGAATGTGGAGCAGCATGGCCAGTATGGAACTGGTTGGGTTCCTGTGGGGGCCTGAACTTGGTCTGGACCAGAAGCATGTGTGGGCATTAGGCAGCTGACAGGCACAGGGCCTGGCACACAGACTACTGAGGGTGTTTGTTAAGTAATGGAATAATTGAAGGCAGGAGGCAATCAGGGAGAGTGTTCTGGGTGGATGGCATGCCTGAGCCTGAGGGGAGACAGGCTGCTTGGAGCACGCTAACGAGATGCAGAGGCCTGGAGGTCTGTGCCTCCCACCATGTTCCTCTGTAGATCAGAGGGGTGGGCCTGTGGCTCTGGCGGTTGTCAGTGTGGAAGAGTGTGTGTGTAGAGTGGGGAGGGGTCTCGGCCTTGCGCTAAGGCTTGAGGAAGGTGTTGGTTGAAAACAGCTTCCTGATTTCTGCAGAATCGTCGATCGTGCTTGCTGCTTCTGTGTCCTTCCCGGAAGGTCTGGCTGTTCTGTACAGGCACTCGGGTGTTTACTGCTGTGAATCAAGGCAGCGTCCTGGATTTCTAGGAGCTCACACTTTCTCAGTAAATAGACATAAACAAACGATTACCGCATGGTTTGATAGATGTAGCAAGATAGAGAGGCAGTTGCTATTGGCAACGCCAAGTCAGTCATAACCTTCTGTATCGAACAGGGCTCGTTTGCTCCGTGTCTGGCTGGGGACCGAGAGGACCAGTGATGGGGATGTGGACAGGCCACCATGGGCCAGCTCCCACCATAAGCTGCCATTGAGCAGTGTAGCCCTGATCCCAGTGGATTCCCGGTGGGAGTGGTTCCCCAGTGGACAGTAGGATTGGAAGCTGCCTTCTGGGTGGACTCAGCCTCCTGCAGGGAAGGGGGCAGAGGGAAGGAGAGCTGTGTCTGCTTGAGAACCTACGTTCTGCCAAGAACTGAGATGCTGGGTGCAGTGCCCCATCTCCAGAGCCAGTTGGTGTGGAAGGTCCTTGGTACTTACTTTCCACTGCAGCTCAGGGAAATGGCAGATGTGTAGAAGGAAGGGAAGTTTTTCCCTCTTAAGGGAACGTTGTTAGGAAAACGCCTCCATTTTCTAGTCATTGGAGAAGCCCTTTCAAACAGACCAGATTTAGGAGGGTTTCGATGAGAACAGTGTGTGGAGAGCATTGGTGTCTTCAGCTGCAGTAAACTGGAGCGTGACCCGAGGGTCCCATGTGACGTGGGAGTGGCATGGTTTGTCTCACACCAGTGGATGGCCAGCTTCTTGCCTCCTGGCAGCACAAACCCCTGCCTGTTTCCGGAGGGGAGATGCCTCATGGGCTGGCTGATTTGTGGTTCTGTGTTGGTCACTTTCCCTGGCCACTTCCTTCCTTTTTCTCCATATGCCAGTCTGTACAGGAGGAATTTCCTTTTCTACCAGGAGGTGACTGGGGGAGAGGCAGTGGCTGGCATTTCTGTCTTCTGGAAGTGTTTGCTGGTAGGAATCCTTCCCTCTGCTCCTGAGCCAGAATCATGTCACCTCCAGGAACAGGCAATAGTTTCCTGTGACTCATCACTGGGTTTTCAGGCTTTGCCCTCTTGCGCTCTGTACTGAGCTGTCCTCTGACCCCTGTCAAGAGGGATGTCCAACTGTAAGTCCTGGTATTAGCAAGTGTCTGGTGTGCCGGTCACAGCTGAGCTTTGACAGACTTGGGTTTGCTTCATGACACGTTGCCTGGTCTCCAGACAATGAGATGCTGCTGGTGGTGGTGGTTTGTGTCACACAGCCGCTGCCTCCCTGAGTCCAGGCTCTGCCCAGCCCTGCTCAGACACCTGGGCGCTGCCATAGCCCTGTCCTCTCTGGCCAGCTGCACGACCTGTCACAGGGCTCTGTTCTTGCCTGTAGAGATCACCAAAGCAGTGGGCCTGCCTGTCAGCTTGGCCACTGGGTGTCTGGCCTGGGTCCCCACGCCCTTTGCCTCAGCTTATAGAATCGACTGCCCTTTGTGTCCTCCCTGCCTGTCCTGTAGGTTCAGCCCAGCACCCCATCTTGGAGGCCACGTTAGAGGCTCTTCGGCGGTGTCATACCCCCCTGTGTACCTTTCATATCTGATGGCCGTGGTGCACTCTCGTCAGCTGTTCACCTGTTCCTCTCTCCAGACTGTGACCATGGGAGCCAAGAGACCTTGTCTGAGTTGTTGGACCCCTGAAGGGTTAACTTGCTGCCGTTTATTTGAGCAACCCCCATTTGTCTGGGAGTGGAAGCCAGAATCCTCTGGGTGAGGGATCTTCCATCATCGGTGATTTAAACTCACCGCCTTGCTCTGCTATGCAGTAGTCTTTCCCAGCCTCTGATCTGGCTGTTCCTTCGTCCAGAACCGTCTTTCCTCCCAGATCACCTGCAGGCTCTCTCCCTTGCCTCCTTCACACATCACCTTCTGACAGGCCGGTGCCCTCACTGTGCAGGGGCAGCTCCTGCTCTCCCGCCTGCTGTCCCCTGCAGCACCCAGCACACCCACACTATTTTAATAAAATAAATATCTTTATTTTCTATGTCTCCTTCCCCCTGTTAGATCATAAGCTTGGAGGGGACAAGGGTGTTTGACTCTTGTTTAATGTGGCATGCCCAGCACCCAGAATTGTGCCTGTCATTTCATACATGCTTTTAAAAGTGTTTATCAAAAGTGAAGAAAACTGGCCAGCAGGTACAGCTTAGAGCACAGGCGGGAGACACAGTGTTCCCAAGAGCTGGGCTGTTACTGGTTCATCAAAAGCTTCTGGCCACAAGGACTTGATTCTTAGAGGAGAATAGCTTGGAAGTTGAATTAATGAGTGTAGGTCCTTTAAAAAGTCAGAAGGTGTTTGAATGTGCCCTTGTGCACAGGGGCTGCCCTGCCCCTCTGGAGGGAGGAATCCCAGGTGAGGCATCATCACAGCTGTACTTTGTTCTGTCAGTTGCCGTCAGGGCTCTCGAGATTCCTCTGTTTTGTGGTTTTCTTTTTCCTTCCCCTCCCTCTGGTTCTTGATTCAGGAAGGATTCCCTTTATATTTCCAAATTGCTGCCTCTTAGGAATGGAGAATGCTGCTAGTCTGTGTTACTTCTTTTATGGGGACCAAAGTAGTTCGGCGTTTGAGAGATCCAGAGATACCGCTTTGAAACTGTTTGATTCATCTAATTATTGTCCAGGAGTGCTGGGAGGTTAACCCTGGAGGGTTGCTTTGGTGATAGTGATCGATGTCTGTGTGATGATTATAAGGAAGGCTGGTATTATGTTGGGACTTTGAAGAGTCCATCAGATAGTGAAGAAATTGAGAAGCTATGGTTATGTTGAGGTCTCTAAAATAAGCGTCCTCAGAATGGAAGGTCCAGATTAGAGAGTTACCTTGATGAGAGGCTTTTATGCTTTTTGTGCCTTTTTAAAAAATAGTCCCTGGTAGTTCTATTTGTAATCTCTTTTCAGAGACAGCTTTTTGTAAATTCTTCAGATTTCACTTTGTTAGTAACACTTGTAAAAACTTGTGTGGTGGCCTGGGACCAGTGTGTTTTAAAGGAACTGCAGAGATGGATAAAGAAATGGCCTGTTCCCTTGAGAAGCTCATATTATACCTCAGTCTGTGTAATGATTAGAGTGTCTGCTTTGAAGCCAGCTGGACTCAAATATTGGTTTCACTGATTGATACCTCTGTGGCCATGAGCAAATTCACTCATTCACTTATTTTTTATTTAACAAATATGTATATTGTGCTTGTTATACACCGGGCACTCAGTGCTTAGCAAATGTTAAGTGTGTTTCATCCTCACAAGAACCCTGTGGGTAGGTACTCACCCCCAAATTTAAAGAGGGGAGTGGGGCACAGAGATAAAACACTTTTCCCCAGAAGTCACAAAGCTGGAACTTTATCCCCAGGTGCTCATGAGTTCAGGCTTCTCCTCATGACACTCTCTGTGTTACCTCTGGGCTTTCTGAGCTTGTACTTCTAACTCTGTGAAGTGGGAAACACTAGTAACCAAACTGCCGGCCACATGCGGCCCGCCCAGGACATTTATCCAGCCTACCTGGTGTTTTTGCCGCCACTGCCTGTCCTGCTTAGCAGCCAACTCGTCCTGGGGCCCACAGTCTGGCCCTCCAACAATCTGAGGGACAGTGAACTGGCTCCCTGTTTAAAAAGTTTGAGGACCCCTGGCCTAGAGACGGGATTGAGAATTTGGTGAGTAAACTGCAGGGAGGGCTGGAGCAGCGAGGGAGATGCCAGGGCACGCAGTACCAGCACAGGAAGCCGGGTGCTCTCTGACGGGGGAACAAGCCCAGGTTTGACTAAGTGGGCCGAGCCAAGGTGCAGGAAGGTGGCTTTGCCTGAGGGTCCAGCTGGTTGAACTGTTGGGTGTGGGAGGCCAGCTCCTTGGGGGCCAGTCTCAAGAGTGCCCGGCCCGGAGCCCACTCGTGCCTTGCGAATGCTTGATTGGCTTTGCATGTTGTCTTTTTGTTCTCTCTCTTTAGAAATGTTCTCCCACACCTTCCTTCCAGTGGATTTCTAGAAATACCCTATTTTTCATGACTCACCAATGAACACATCCTGTTTGGGGAAGTGCTGAGAGGAATGTGAGAATGGTGTGGCGCTCACTCCCGGTAACACATGGTGCAGGCTGGTGCAGGCGGGAGGTGGCTCTGCTTTCTGCTGGCCCGAGGTGGAGGTGGGCGGGATTTCTCCAGATGCTGTCTGGCTGCCTCCACCTGACCTACGCCAACTGGGAGTTTTCCTCTTGTGTCCTAGGATCTGTCTATGGCTACAGAGAGGCCAGTGATAGAATTAATCAAATTAGAGGCAGGGTCTCTAGTAGTTTTGAACCTGACTTAGATGACCTTTGAGCCAAACAGATGGCCAGTCTTCCTCTGTATACACCAGTGTGGCAGTGATGGACTGGGTGCCGGGTGGCTCTGGACCGAGTTGCTCTTAGAGCTGCCTTTGCAAGGAGGTGGCCAGGGTGGCTTTGCCTCCCAGGGCAGACTCACCCTGGAGTGTGAAATGTTGGCCCTTTCCTTCCAATGGCTCTGAGCTTACCCGTGCCTTGCTGTTCTTTCACTCTCAGGGTTAGGATGTTGCTCATTCTTGCAGAGGCCGGATGTTTAAATCATCCTGCTGTGGTTCTCTTTTGTATGGCTGGGAAAGCTCAATTCATTAGGGAGTGAAGGGGAGGACAAAAAGGTATTCAATAATAGAGACATGGAGGAGGGAGAATTGGAGCTGTGGTGAGCACAGAAGGGAGAGTCATGGGGAGGCAGGTGGGCTTCAGATGGGGCAGTTGGGCCAGGATGAGTGGCCGGCAGCTATGGGTGGGGGGCGAGTGAGAGCTGTGCCAGCCCCTCTGAACCCTGGGTGCAGTGGGGTGGAACCTGAAGAACTTGGTTGGAGGATAAGTGTGATCCTTCCCATGATGGCAGGACAGTGGGATTAGGCAAGAACAGAGCTGCTCTACCCGGGCGGTTTTGCCTTCCAGGGGGCACGTGGCAAGGTTGGGAGATGTGTGTGGTCATCACAAGGGGGGGCAAGGGGTGCTCCTGGGGTGTAGCAGGTGGAGCTGCTGTAAACATCTTACGGTGAATAGGACAGTCTCTGCCACTTTATCTTGCCCCAAGTGTCACTAGTTCTGAGGTTGAGGAACTCTAGGCTGGAGGGTGGTTGAGTGATGGCAGGTTTGGAGGACAGGTCAGATAGGGACGAGGGGGCTTCCTATGCACCTGAACTACTCTTGGACCCCAGTTCTCCCGTGAAAACAGGAAGGTCTTGATGCGTTCAAGTCTCTTTTTAAGTTGGACAGGTTGAAAATGATCTGGCAATTTCTATAAGCTGAAGCTTATAGGTAATTAAGTGC
>NW_003852417.1:1908918-1912677 GCF_000181295.1 Otolemur garnettii
TCCAAGTAACAGTGGTGGGTAAGGTGAGGATGTTAAAGGTGGGTGGGATTCTGTGTCTTACCTGTAGGCCCACGGTGTGTCTGTGGGCAGGTGTGTAGACTGGTTTCCCTCCTCCGCTGCTGGGGCTTGAATCCAGGGTTCAGCGCTTACTAGGACTGTTAACTGACAGTCAGCTTAATGATCTTATATGGGTTGGATTATTGGTTATGCACAGAAATTAAAAATTCAAGTTACTATATATTGTTTCCTTACAGTCTGTTTTTAAAAACTTGTCTCCTTCTGGTCTTTGTTAGAAACTTCTGTGTTATCTTGGACAAGTCAGTTCTTTCTGGAGCCTCAGTTTCCTCCTCTGTAACACCAGAGGCCTAGACTTAGGGGAACCCCTTGATATTTGACAACAGTCTAGATTTGTTAGACAAATGTCCTTTACTTGTCCTCTGCCCTCCTGGGCTCAGCCACGCTCACTTCATGAAGCATTATCTTAGCAGTCTGTGCGGAATGCTGATTGCTTTTATCCAGCTCCCTGCGGAAGCTGTTTCATCCCTGTGTTCCTTAAAATGTCTTTCTCAAGGACATTATCTGATGTACAAGTCCCCCTCGAGGTGGAGAAATGACAGCCTCCTGACTTATTTCAAGTTTCAGCGCAGTGTTGCGTGGGGAGGAGAGGTGGCAGGCTGGAGCGGGAAGGTGCTTCCTTTTCTGGTCGGTTTTCTTACAGTGTAATTTACAGACAGTACAGTTCACCCTGAGAGTATACTTCTAGGAACTCTGACAACTGTATAGCCACGTAATCACCACCACAATTATGACATAAACATTTCCATCACCCCCGAAATTTCCCTCCTGCTAACCTGCCCTGTAGATTGTTCTGCGTTTTCTACGTAGAAGATCATGTCTTCTGAGGATGCCAAGTTTGCTGTCTTTCTCCCCAGTCTGTTTCCTCTTGCTGTCTTGTGACCTGTACAGCGCCCAGGAGCAGAGGGACGGTGACTGCTGGCCTGGTTCCTCGCCCCTGCCACTGTTTAGAGTAGTGCGGTGTCAGCTGCGGGGCTTTGTTGACGCCTTTTAGCGGGTTCCATTCTGTTCCCACTTTGCTGGGTTTTGTCATGAATGGGTGTTTAATTTCATCAGATGCTTTCTCTGCACCGACTGAGCTGACCATATGGTTTTCCTTTTTTAGCTTGTTAGTGTGGTGAATTACATTTTTAACACTGTGACTACTCTTTGGTGTGGAAGCCTTACGTGTAGGATAAGCACAGATTTTGGTCATTATGTTGAGATTTGAGGATTAGCTGTTCTGCTCTTCATAAGGATATGGTACATTCAGTTACTGACAGCAGCTACTCTGAGTTCCCTGATGTGGGGTCTGCACTATTTAATTTTATATGTTGACTTTTTTACTCTTCCCTTATTTTTGGGTAGAGTGATCCCGTATTTTGCACGGGGGAGATACCGCTAATAACAAATCTTTCTGTGATCTTAATATATGCCAGACACTGGTCTGACTTCAACTTAACTAATTCTTATCATAACCCTTGTGTGGAGGTGCCGTTTCCTTTATTTTACAAACGAGGAAATTTGGGTCCCGCTTCTGGGAAGGTAAGGGAAGTGAATTGCATTTCTGCTAACATTAACTGAGTGCTGTTTATATGCCAACCATGCTGACCCATCTCAGTGGCACAAACCCTTTAAGGAGCATTCTCACCTTTGTAGATCATACAGTAGAGGTTTAAGTGACTTTCCCAAGGCCTCATAGCTGGTGAAAGCAGGTCTTCTGTTTCCAAGTTTTCTTTTCCCTGTTGTATTGATTTTTGAATGACTTAAAGAATTAAGTCAGGAAAAAAAAATGAGAAAATTGCCTAGAGAAACATAGATGAAATTTTACCCGTTGGTCTTCATAGACCTATCTAAACACTGTAGTCCCCCATTATCGTTGGGGCTTACGTTCCAACGCCAGTAGAAAGAAACCAGGGATAGTATTGAACTTGACTGCTGTCCGTTGGAATACATCTCTGCTCATGTCTTCCACCTCTGGACTTAGTGCTTTTTCCATCTTACCTAAGCACTTGCCACAGCTGCAGCCATAACTTTTGCATTTTGAAGTGCAACAGGAAAACTACCATGAATTTATTTTTCTCTTCTGCACGATTTCATGGATAGAAGACTTATTTTTACCATAGGTCTTAGCAACCTCAGCATATATTTTTCTTCCTTAAGTCAAGAACTTTTACCTTTTCACTTGAAGGAAGTACTATGGCTTCTCTTTGGTGATCGCAGTAGGCGGCATCACTACTCTTGTGCTCTAGAGCCATTATGAAGTAAAATAAGGGTGACTTGAACACAAGCTCTGTGATACCAGGACAGTTGATTTGAGAACTAGATGGCTATTATGTGACTCATGGCTGGGAGTGTCAGCAGCAGGAGATGCTGGACAAAGGGATGATTCATGTCCCGGTGGGTTGGTGCAGGATTTTATCACGCTACTCAGAATGATGCTCAACTTACGACCTGTGAACTGTTTATTTCTGGAGTTTTCTGCTGAATATTTCCAGACTATGATTGCTGAAACCATGGAGAGTGAAACTGAGGATAAGGGGAGACTACTGTATGAAGAAGTGTTTTTTTGTTTTTTTGCAGTTTTTTTCCAGTTTTTGGCTGGGGCTGGGCTTGAACCCACCACCTCCAGCATATGGGGCTGGCGCCCTATTCCTTGAGCCACAGGTGCTACGAGGCTACTGTATCAGGATAAGAACAAAAAACACCTTCCAGAACAAAATATTACTAGCTCACATATTTATCTTTTGGGACAACGACCTTATTTTATAATTCAGTGTCATGTCCAGAAAGATATTTTACTAATATTAAGTAACGATGTTGCAGAATTTTGGTTGAAATGTAGTTCTTGTAAAACATTATTAACTCCTTGTTTTCCTGGTCATTTTCAGTGAGAGGTTTTCTGGTAAGTTCTTGATCTGTTGCCATTGGCTTGCCATGCTGTGCTGTGTCTCCGAGTCATGTAGGGATAGTAGGAGTCAGTCGGGTTCATATGTACATGAGAATGAAATTAATTATTAGGTAGATGCTCATGGTTCTGCAAAAAAAAAAAAAAAAGGTACTGTTGTTTTCCTCTGGTGGACATGTATATTAACTCAGCCGACTCTTACTAAGCCCCTGTTAGGTGCCACTGTGCCAGTTCAAGGAGGGGGAGGAGGGGAAGGCAATGGCATTTTGATCTGAAGCTCAGAGGTTGATCAGGACAGGCAAAAAGACTGCTAAGGGCCTGGCAGGCAGAGGGTGCCCTGGGGGTACATGATAGTGCCCAGTGCGTTGGGAGGGACGTCTTAGATTAAGAACTTTGCCATGGGATGGACGTGTGAATTTCAGACCTGATTGTGCTGCCTGGTGGCTCTTTACTTCTGGGCAAGGTGTCCACTTCTTTTAGCTCTAGTTTGCTCATAGGAAAAAAGAGGTGAAGGCACAATGCATATGTCAGAGGGGTGTGTGTGTTTCCAGTGTTGGAAATGAGGCTGAAGGTCAGTGTTCTGTGTCGGCTGAGCCTTTCTTTGTTTTTTTGCCAGACAGTAGTGGTAGGCGTCCTTTAGACTGGGATCTAAGGGGCACAGATCTAGCCTGGGGCATGGGAAGTGTGGGTTCAGTCCCTTGCTGAGGCTGTCAGCTGCTCTCCTGACACCGAGCCCAGGGCCAGCATTGTGCTTGGTCAGGGTTTGTTGGATAAGTGCACTAAGTTTTATAGTAACC
>NW_003852417.1:1912961-1921572 GCF_000181295.1 Otolemur garnettii
TTTTTTTTTCTGTTTCCTTTACTGCTCCAACCTTTCCTTCTCTTTCTGCCTCCTTTATGGAGGAACAATTGCCCTCTTTGGGGAAGCATAATGTGGGGAAATGGGTCTTTGGATTGTACGATGATTGTCAGGTGAGACAGTTTCATACGTTCAGACCATTAGGTCTGAAAATGTTGGTTTACATCAGCCCCTGCTTTGATACACCTGAGACCTGGTAACATTAAAAAAAAAAATGTTTTCGTGCAGGAAAAAAAAAGGCACAAGCAGCTTTGTGTGCTTGCTTTATTTTGGCCTATGCTGAATGATAACTGTAAGTATTATTGAGGAAGGCATGTGGATTAACACAGGTTTATAGTTCAGTTTTAAAGGGTCTTAAAGGCTTTTTTATAACGCACATTTTTGTCCACAGATTATAATCACTGTTGGTTTAGGAACTCGGATGGAAAGTGTGACTGAATCAGAGAAGTAACTGTGAAGATGATAGTTTGTTTAAAAGCATCTGCTTGCTGTATGTCCTGCAGATGAATTTAATTAAAGTACTTCCTAGGTCTAGTTTGGTGGAACATCAAAGATATAATTATTTTGCATGGAGATAGGAGAATGAGGTAGTGTTTCCACTTAAGAAGCAGAAGCTTATTTTGTTTTTGCCCAGGTCAAGTTGAAGCAGAACGAATGTATAACTAGGTCACTCTGGTGTGCATTCATTTGTTTATTTACTCGTCCAACAGTTTGACTGTTTACTGTGCTAGTTGCTGAGGATTCTAAATATGGACCTTCCAAGGCTCATAGTTGTGAGGGACAGATACGAGCAATTAGGAAATAGTGTGGTAAAAATAGCCAGCGAATTTTGTTCTTTTCCCCATAATGAGAATTGGGGTGTGTGTGTTAGTTTTTATGAAGTATGTGTGGGGGGGAATTAGTGGAAAAATGACTTTTATGTGAACACATTGTTAGAGGAAAACACATCACTTGAGGAACTTGAGTTCAAATATAGAGTCATTTAACAAGCCAAGAGCACTAGGATTCAGTTGAAATGCTTGCCTTTGAAGATGAAGTGGAAGTTCATCTGCGTGGGCACAGTGGGCTGGCTCTGTATAACCCAGAATGAAGTTTGAGATCTTTGTAATGGGGCTAGAACAGAAAACCCCTGATAGAAACCAGTGTAGCTTCTAGCACAGAGTGTGGGACATGGTTAACTTGACACACAGGCTGCCAAACTGAGTGGAAGAGCATTTCACATTAACCTCCTCTGCCTCAGCCGTGCTGGCCTTGCTGGGTTGGGGGGGCAGGGTCACCCTGGTTGTGCTGCAGTATCAGTGATGCTTAAGGATGCCCTGAGCACGTTCCCAGGTACTCAGCCGTATTAACAGAAGAGCAGGAGGTAGATTTAATGTGGATTTATTTACAGTATACTGTATGTGACATGAAGGCAAGGTTCCTTCACTAGGTCCTTTAGACGGCATCATAAAAACAACGGTTTAGACTCGGTTAGTCTTTCTGCTGAGAAGACTTGCTTACTTTACAGGGTGACACGATAGTGTTTGAGTTCATTTGCTTTTAGGCAGCATTAATTGAAGTCCTCCCATGATATACAAGATAAAAGCTTGAAACATACAGGCCTAGGTTTGGATGTGAACTTTTACCTCTTATAGGTAGGATGGCCTTGGGCTGGTCACCTTGTTAACCCAGGATTGTGGGGGGGACTAAGTAGATAGTAATATAGTACTGATGTAGTAGTGGGTGTGTGGTTCACGGTACAGGTTCAGTATAAGATGGTAATAATAATGTTATCTTTATTTTTATTAATCCAGGAACTATGCTTGATAAGGGGTACAGAGAGCTGGGCTTCTCCCCATCAAGTTGTTTAGGAGGGTGTTTTGGTGTCTGTGGGGTGCAATGGTTGATGTCAGCGTGTCACTCTTGCTGCTGTGGCTGGTCAAGGGCTCTGGAGACACTGGATGGCATGGGGGTGGCACAGGGGCCTCCTGGCGTGGAGCCAGCCTGTGTGGCCAGTTAATTACTCGGTGCTTGCTCTTACCCATTCATTTGCTAGGTGTGGAGTGTTCTGTAAAAACAAACCCTAAAAAATTAGTCATGCAGTTATTTTTGGCTATTTCTCAAAACGATGACTGTCAACTTTCTGTACCCTACACTTGGTTTATGAGTCTTTTTGGCATGAATTGCTCAAGTACCTTCCTGGCTTCCCTTTGTGAAATAGCACAGGTGGCCTGCGGTGTTCTGTTTTCTTCCTAGAGGCCCTGGAAGTCTGATGTGCTGTGTGTTGGTCTTTTCACTGTCTGTCTCTGCACCAGAATGACATGGGCTCTCCCTGAGGGCAGAGACTTTGTTTTGTTTGCCACCAAATCCCCAGTGCCCAGAGCAGTGCTTGGGACAGAGCTGGTTCTCAACTAATATTTGGATGTTGTGGTTGGTAGGGCCCAGATGCAGGAAAAGTGAGTGTCACAGGTGACTACTATGTATATGGTAATGAACACTTTAGAAACTAGGGTTCCGAGGGAGTGGCTGTTGGAGCATCGAGGGTCCTGAGAAAAGGACAGGCATGTGCTGTGATCGAGGGTGGGGTAGAGCTCTGGATAGGCTGGCAGGACACCTGGCTTGGGGCTGTGGCATTGTCCCCAATAAGCTACTTGACTTTTTTTCCTTTGTATTCGAGAGTAAAAAATGAGTGGGATTCTCTAAGGTCTCTTCAACCCCCTCCCCCATGACATATATAATAGGTGGACTTGGCCAACTTCTGATTTGCACGTACTTTGTAGGGACCATTCACTACTCTGAGCAGGAACCTGTGTGAAAACTTTCATCATTCAGCTGTATGTACGGTCTCGTCCTGTGTCCAGGATAAAGAGAACTGTGAGATGTCTTCAGTTTTGTCATCTTAAGTACAATACACGGCTCTTGCGTTTCTGTCCTTAATGCTCTTGGTGCATAGCTGCACATCCAAACCGTTCAGTCCCTTGTGACTCCTGGGGCGGGAAAGGCTCGTCTCTGGAAGCTAATGGCTTCCACACAAGCCTGTGTGCGCTGCGTGTGGGGGAACTGTCCAGTGGTATTTTTAATTGAGGAGAAAGGTCTTCTGCCTGACAGCGGTCTGTCTGGTCGTGAGTTCTGACGGCACAGGCCGCAGGGAGCTGGTGTCGGGGTGGCAGCAGCTGGAAATTCTGACGAGGATGAACTCTCTGCCCCCTCAATTAAGGGGACTGACTGCCCTTTGCCAAGCGGCCGCCATCCTGGAGCAATTCCAAATCACCAGATGCCTGGAAGCCTCAGACGTCCCCGTCCTCATTTGCCTGAGGCGAATCAGTTTAGCAATTTGCCTGCCTAATAGGAGATTGGCCTCCTGGACCTTGTTACCTCATGGGCTGCTTTCTGTTCATAGTTTAGCTTTTTGATTTGAGTGCCACCATGGGCTTGCTGGCTGCTTCTGTTAGAAGGGTTTGTAAGGCAACCTGGCACCGTGGAAGAGCGTGGATGGGCCCTGGAGTGCACATTCCAGTGTTAAATCCCACATCTGCTGCTGACTCAGTAGCTTAGTGTCGCTGGTCCTAAAACTCCTGTGGTCCTCAGATTCCTCATTCTGAAATGTGGGAGTGACACTAATTAAATGAAATAATGTTTAAAAATCACCTAGGCTGGTGGTGAATGGAGGAAGCTATTCCTGTTATTTCTCACACCTGCCAGCAATTCCTATCTCTGGCTTTTTTCTATTTTCTTTTCCTTTGTTTGACACAGAGCCTCCCTGTGTTGGCAGGTTAGAGTGCTGTGGCATAGGTCTACCTCACAAACTCCTGGGTTCAGATGATTCTGTTGCCTCAGCCTTTTGAGTAGCTGGGACTACAGGCACCCACCACAATGCCTGGCCAAGTTTTTCTATTTTTAGTAGAGATTGGGGTTTCGCTCTTGCTTAGACTGGTCTCTAACTTCTGAGCTCAAGCAGTCTTCCCACCTTGGCCTCCCAGAGTACAGGAATTAAAGACACAAGCCACCACGCTTGGCCCATTAAGTCTCTGTTTTAAACCTCTTGTCTCTCGGGTTTAAAGTCTGGTGCTAAACTCGATTGATCCAGGAAATTGCCACTCTTTGGCCCTATTCCACACTCCCCTACACACACACATACTCTCTGCTCTCTTTGATAACCTCTTTATATTGTATCCTCCCAGCTCTTAGGCATAATTATGCCCCACTTATCCAGAGGTCAGACTTTTAGCAACCTCTGCCATCTGGAACATACCCAGAAACTGGAAGGAAACAGAAAAGGCCTCTGTCAGCTATCCTAGAGTCTGGGCCAGACAATAGGTGGAGAAGGGCTGATGGAAGGAGGGCCAGTAGACAGTGGTGAGACATGGCAGGTGGCCCAGAGTGTGAGCCCAGAGAGTGAGGCCATGAGGGTGGCAGCCAATAGTTCTGCATCCCATACTAGCCTCAGAGGCAAGGCAAGGCGACAGGAGTCTTTGGTGCTCCCAGACCCTGAATATGAAGGCAGAATTAACATTCGGGATTCTCTCTTTAATAAAACAGGAAAATATAAAATTTGCTTTCTACTCAAGATGGTTTTCACACCAGTCCAGGGTGTGGACCCCTTGCTATTCCTGCTGCCTCTTTGCTAGAAGACCTATGAGAGTCAACTTTTTGAACCTTGGTTTCTTCATCTGTAAAACAGGGATCGTAGGGCCCACCTCAGAGGTGTGTGTTACACTAGGCGAGGCACTGAGAGGCATCAGGTACACGGGCCCTCCCTGGGTGTGGAATTCCTTCTCTTCCTCCTGTTCACAGTAGCTTCTGCTCACATCAGTTACATGCACTAGCCTTATTCAGTGGGTGTCCATATAGCATTTGATGTGTAGGGTATATATTTCCATTAGAAATATCCCCCCCTTTTTGGGAGGGTGCCTTGGCATCACAGCTCACAGCAACCTCAAACTCTTGGGCTCAAGTGATTCTCTTGCCTTAGCTACCTGAGTAGCTGGAACTACAGGCACCCACCACAACGCCTGGCTATTTTTAGATACAAGGTCTCTCTCTGGCTCAGACTGGTCTGGAATCTGTGAGCTCAGGCAGTCCACCCACCTGGACCTCCCAGAATGCTGGGATTACAGGTGTGAACCACCATCCCTTGCGCTTAGATTCTTTACAGCTAAGGACCCTGTCTGTGAGCATAGTTTTTTGGTGTCTCCAAATTCTGACCAAATGCTGCAACTGTGGTTGATTCTGATCTGAGTGCAGTGTTGTACGGCACCGAGGCTGGCCTTGGTCTACCTGTCACAGGGACTGTCTGTGCCCTGGATCCAGAAGGGTGTGATTAGTGTTAAATAATGCCATCTTTGGCTTAGCACCTGTGGCTCAAGTGGCTAAGGCGCCAGCTACATATACCTAAGGTGACGGGTTCAAATCCAGCCCAGGCCCGCCAAAACAACAATGACAACTGCAACCAAAAAATAGCCGGGCGTTGTGGCGGGTGCCTGTGGTCCCAGCTACTTGGGAGGCTGAGGCAGGAGACTCCCTTGAGCCCAGGAGTTGGAGGTTGCTGTGAGCTGTGATGCCACAGCACTCTACACAGGGGGACAGCTTGAGGCTCGGTCTCAAAAAAAAAAAAAAATTCCATCTTTTGCCTTGCGCAATCCCCCGCCCTACTTGATGCTTAGAACCTTAGACTGCTAGAGTTTGGGATCTAGAAGAGATTTTATTTTAGCATTCTTGTGGACAAATTACATGTTTTGTGGCTGGGTCAGCCCACTTGGGCTGAGAGGCTGTCACGTAGCCAAGGCCACACAGCCAGTCAGTGGAGAGGTCAGGGTGTCCCTTGGGTTTCCTGGGGCTTGCTTAGCTCAGGCCCCTTTCCTCTGGCTGACAGCAGTGACCCAATGCCTCGTTTTTCCTGCTGTGAGGCTTCCATCTTAGACTCTATCCTGTGAGGACCTTGAATGTGAGGTGAACTTGGTCTGTGCACCCAGACCTGTGTCTCAGCCTGACCAGGACCTCTCTTTTGTCTGGCTGCCCTGTTCTGCCCTCACATGCGCCTCCCTCCCTCGCCCCCCCCAGTGGACAGTGGTGCTTTCATCATATGGTAATTTTCATTTCTTTGGTGATTGTGGTGCCTTGTGGGTTTCATACTCACAAACACTTGTGGGCTGCCTTGTGCTCAAATGGAAAGTAATTTGAGGGGCTGCTGCAGGGCTGTGTTTGCCCCAGACGTACCCCTAGGAGCCTGCCAAGACTGTCCTGTAGGAAGAATTGCTGAGGTGATGCGGATAGTTCTGGCAGGGAAGTGACAGGCTGACTCATCACATAGACTGCCCACGTAGCTGCGATTTAGCAGGGTGGGGCATGTCAGTGGTGGTGTGGAGGGCAGAGTGTCCATATCTGCGTGAGGCTGGGCACTGGGCCAGGGTTACCAGCACCTGTGGGGATGCCGCTCCCTTCCTGGTGTGGCTGGCAGGCAGACAGGCGTTCCCAGGCTGACTGAGTGGGGCTGGACGCACAGCCACCTCCAGGGGAGGGCAGGGCCTCTTAGGGGCTCAGAAGATGCCCAAGGACATGGGCAGAGAGAAGGGTATCCTAAAAACACTCTGCTTGGTTTCCAGATTTTTGTTTTGTGTTGGTCCCTCAGGACCTGTGAGAAGTGGGAATGTCCGACTGCCCCATCAAAAGGCCACATGCCATGGGACAGGGATGGCAGAGTTTGGGTTCAGTCTGGGTTCATATCTCTCCTACCTGCACCATTTTCTGATTTGGAAAATTTACTCTTTTGAGCCTCAGTTTTACCATTTGTAAAATGGGGAAGTAATACCTATTTTAACTGCCTCTTAGATTTTTTTATGAAACTAAAATAATATACATCATCTCCTTGAAAGCAGAAACTCCTGTCTTGATCATTGTCAGCACTCAAAATACTGCTTGACACAAAGTGGGCATTTAATGTTTGTTGGGTAAAATTCTGTAAACTGTAAGGAATGTCACACTCATGGTAATTATTCCTAGTAACTCAGCTAATGGTATTTGACCGCGGACTTTATGCTAGGCCCCGGGGAAAGAGCACCACAGTAAGCCACTGTGGTTCCCAGAGTTCTCCTTAGCACCCTGAGCCATGCCTGACCAGAGATGGGAGTGGGGACATGGGAGCCTCATGCAGGGATAAGGGCCCTGAATCTTTAATCACTTAAGAAACCTTGGAGATATGGAGTGTTTCCCCCTCCTATGGCAGGTATAAAAAGATGCCTGGCCCTCAGGGAGAAGGAGCAGGGTGGTCTTCTGTTTAAGTTGAGGCCACGGACGGCTGTCAGATGCAGTGGGCAGCACAGGTATAGACTGTGGCCATCAGGACTTCAGGATCAGAACAGGACGGACTGGGGGCATCTCAGCCTCCTAGTTGTTACAGTCCCCCTGTTAATCTGCCTCATAGGATTAACTATAACTGCTGGAGGGGAAGGGTCCCTAGGATGAAATTCACCCAGCCACATGGGTCGTCTCTGAGCAAAGGGCTGAGCCCAGCGATGAAGATGTGGAAACAGCCAGAACAGGGGCCTTACTGTCAAGGGACTTAAAACACTGACATGTGGAACAAGATGGGGTGGGGGTGGGGGTGCGGGGGGGGGCATTCTGTTCTCTTAAAGAGGGATAATTGAGGGGTTGTAAGAACATGGAGAGGGTGGGGAGCCTCACACAGGGGCATTCGGGTGAATCTTGAAGGATCTGAAGCAGTTTGGAGATGGGGTTAGAGGTGAGAAAATGCCCTGAGGTGTGGAAACTCACAATGAAGGGATGGTGAAAGGGACTGGGGAAGAGGAGCGGGGCCAGAGTGGTGATTATCTCCGAGAGGTTTTATTCCAGGATCAGAGGTGGGCCCTGTGGCTTTCCCTGAGTCACTCCCTTATAGAAGAGTGGGGTCATGAGAGTGAGGCGGGCTGAGGGTGCTGGAACCCGCCTCCTCCCCACCCACTCCGTCTGGCACAGTTCTCTATTGTGGCTGCCTTTGGGGACTCTGCCCTCTCTGTGGGTGCTGGAACCTTGGGAATCTGGCTGAGTTTGGCTTGCTGCGTGGGTCTGGGCACAAAGGACCTGGCAAAATCCAGAAGCTTGAAGCAGAGCAGCTAATCCCAGTTGCCCATTGAGTGGGTTTTGTTTATTTAATGACTAAAGGAAACATAGTTGCACACAGTGGCCTGCATCTATGGTCCCAGCTACTCAGCAGGCTAAGGCAGGAGGATCACTGGAGCCCGGGAGCTTGAGATCAGCCTGGGCAATATAGTGAGGCCTTGTCTTTAAAAAAAAAAAAAAAAGTAATTCCTATGCTATTTTACTAAAATGCATGACCTCATCTAATTTCTCCCTTTTCTCCACCGCAGTTGGTGAGGCTGAGACTCAGTGACCCTTGGGAGGTGGAGGGAACAGTGGGGAAATTCACCGTGTTGAATTTATGGGGGCAGACGTCCTGCCTAGGGACCTTTGGTTTTGCGATGGATAAGTGGAGTGGTTGGGAGGAAGTTAGGGCAAATGAAACCTTGGGAATGATGTAAAGGAACAGAGATTAACAGCTGCCCACGGAGCAGGAAGGAGGGCTGAGGGTGAGTTTACTGGAATCGGTAAATGGGAGCAG
>NW_003852417.1:1922298-1922737 GCF_000181295.1 Otolemur garnettii
GGACATTCCCTTGAGTGCCCATTCCTGGCCCCTGACAGTTGCTGATCTGCTTTCTGTCACTGTAGCTTTGCCTTTTTTTAGAATTTCCCATAGTCATACATGATACATAACCTTTCTGTGGCTTTGTTTCGCTGAGCCTGGTGCCTGTGGATTCATCCATCGCTGTTAAACGTTCCTGGGATCACTCCTTTTCATTGCTGAGTCACAGCCGGTTACATGGATATATAGAATCCCCACTTACCTGCAGTTTCCCTTTCCAGGGTGCCAGTTACCTGCAGTCAACTAAGGTCTGAAAATATTGTATATGTAGTAAGATATTTTGAGAGAGACCACATTCACATAACTTCTATTACAGGATATTGTTATAATTATTTTTATTATTGTTAATCTCCAACTTTTCCTGGTTTATAAATTAAACTTTATCATAGGTATCTAAATA
>NW_003852417.1:1922933-1923909 GCF_000181295.1 Otolemur garnettii
ACTTAGATACATACCTAGGAGTGGGATTTCTGAGTTGTAAAGTATCTATTTAACTTTATGTGATGCCACCATACTGTCTTCTAAAACGTGTATTTTTCATTTCTGCTAACAACATATGAGAGTTCTAATTCCTTCACATCCTCAACCTCCAGTATTACCAACTATCTTTGTGGGTGCGTAATGGAATCTCTTTGTGGTTTAATTTTCATTTCCCTGCCAACTTATGCTGTCCAGCATCTTTTCATGTGCTTATTAGCCATTGTATATCTTATTTGATCTGTATGTCTATACTTATAACCTGTAAGGTTTTTTAGGATCATGAAATGCATTATGAGAGTGGAGATTCTAATGAGTATTGAATGTGTCTCATGGGAAAGGGCTGTTCAAGAAAAATCGAACCTTTAAGTAATAATCTGAAAGATTCTGAAATATGTACTCTGGAGGATCTTGTAGGTATTCCTGGGTGCTGGGATAAATCATTCTTACAGAAAAAATATAGAGGATTCTGAAATTTACTTTTAAAAATTCTCCTTTAGAGTTTATAAGAAATGGCCTCATATCTTCCTATTGTGGAATGATCAATGTGATATAAACAAAAACTGGAGCTTAAAGAAGTAGCAGTCTGTTCTGTGTGTTCATAGCCATGGGTTTGGCAGATGGGATCCTTAGAGATCGTGGAGTTCACACGCCCTCCTGACTTCACAGGGGTGAAAGGAGTTGGTGAGGTTGTGAAAAGAATTAAGGATGGAACTCTGATTCGGGCGCTTTATGGCCCCCCAGAGGATGAATTGATTTTTATTGATTGATTGATTCATTCATTCATTCGCTCAGAGTTTTTTCAGGGGTTTCTACCTAACCTCCCTGCTGGCTTTATCTTTAACAGTTCAATAATTGTTAAAAAATTTTCGAAGATTTACACCCTAATGTTTGCATCCCATAGAAGTGAAAGGATATTGTCTAAGCATTTTTTTTTTTT
>NW_003852417.1:1925610-1926194 GCF_000181295.1 Otolemur garnettii
GTTCCTTGACTTCTTAATGGTAGTTTATCTTGAATATTCTAAGGAAACAGCTCAGCACATGTTAGAACAACAGCTGGGAGAATGTAAAAGTAATTTTTGAGCAGAATAGGAGACTACAACAAAGGTGGTGTCTTGGCTTATCTTACCTCTATGGCCTTGGAAAAATTACTTAAGTTTTCTTTATTCCTTTTTTTTTTTTGAGACTAGAGTCTCACCTTGTGGCCCTGGGTAGACTGCCATGGCATCTTAGCTCACAGCAGCTTCCAACTTCTGGGCTCAAGTGATCCTCTTGCCTCTGCCTCCCAGTAGCTAAGACTGCAGGCACCTGCCTTACTGTCTGCGTTGTTACAGTAACATTGCCTGTGTATCTGCTGTCAGAGGTGGAGGATTATAAGCTGGAAAGAGGGTGCTGTCCCACCATCACTACTGGTGCTGTCATGTAGGTACCCTGACCTTTGGGTAAGTTGTACTGATAGACCCTTTTCATTTCTTCTCATCTATTTTGAGAAATTCAAAGCCAAGGAAATGCAGTGGAATTCTTAGTTAAAAATTATTTTTATGACATTACCAACTATTTGTTTTTG
>NW_003852417.1:1927079-1930326 GCF_000181295.1 Otolemur garnettii
AGGTTCAGCCTTCTCCCTTACTTGCTATGGCCCAGGGAGCCCTTACCCTCACTTCTCTGTTGTTCTGTTAGCTGGGGTTTTGAATTTTCTTTTCTTTGGATGGAAAACAAAGAGAATAAAACTAATGGGCTGAAGCTCTTCCTTGGGAAGAAGCTGAAAATAAGCTGTGCTGGCCCTCAGCTGCCCAGCCAAGAGCCGTCTGCCTTTTGCTGTACTTCCTGCCCCCTGCCCTGTCCTGCAGCGACCCTGCCCTTCCTTGCCTTAGTCCTCACTCGCAGGTTGTGCCCACTGTTTCATCTGTGCCTGCTCTCCTGATAGGCTGCCCCCGCTGGGGTCTCCTTCTCTCTAGGCTCCTGCCTGGCCTGCACCTCCCTTCTGGGCCATGGCCTCTTTGTCATCTTGTACTCGAGGAGCACACAGTCATTTTCAGCCAGAAACCTTAAAGAAAAAAGAATGTACAAGCCCTTCTGCACCTCCTGGTGATCCCTTGCCTCTGTCTCCACCTTGCCCTTTCTTCAGATGAATGCCTCTGGAGCCCATAGTAACGTAGCCCTGTGTATTTGGGGCCAGGGGCTGATGGTAAACTTTCACTACCCTCTTCATGGCCCCTTGCACCCCTATGCCTCTTGCATAGCCCCAGGGCTAAATGGAGCAGTGTGGAACCCAGTTCTAAAACCAAGAATGGGTGATTGCCTGTTCCCTCCTCCCTTACCCAGGAGCCTCTGTGGCTGAGGGAGTCCCACTTACAAAACAAGCCCTCAGGCAGACTGGGCTCTCTCCCAGAGTCAGGCGCTGAGCAGATGGCCAGTTGGCTTTGCTGTGTGATTTACTGAGGAGGTGGGAAGGGAAGGGTCCTCTGCTAACCTGGTGCAGCCACTGTATCAAGTAGATATTATCCACCCCCATTATTGGAATATGAAAACCGAAACCCAAGAGGTCTAGTAATTCACGTGGAGGTGTGGGGACAAAAGCCTCTGGTCTGTACCAGTAGCTCTCACTTGTCAGCCTGGGTTGTAAGGATGGCGGAGGAACTGTGGAAGTATGGGGCAGGAAGGGTGCCTGGGTGGATCCTGTGTGCCCAGGCCCTCTGCCGGCACTACACTGTTTAGGCTGTAGGGAAATAAGTTTCATGCCTGAGATGATAGATGTGGGGTTGGGAAGCTGTGGGTTCCAGATGTGGGATGGGCACAGGACTGCCCAGGGCTTTAAAGGCACTGGCCATTCTTTCAGAAAACCATCTCTGCTGCAGACAGAGGGGAAGGCTTGATGCTGGGCCTCAGCCAGCCTCATGGTTCCTTCCTGCCTTTCTTCTCCCTTCCCCATCCTGAGGTTTCTCCTCCTGCTTCCCCTTCTGTTAGAGGGGAATGGGGCCAGGTTTGGGTGGGAAACAGGAACTGGGGGAGTGGGAGATAGAGAAATGGCCAGACTAAAGATGGCAGTGATTTCATTCTCCCCTGGAAAGGCCCAGGAATAGCCCAGGATTGCGTGACTGCACATAACGCAAATCCCAGGCCCAACTCGCAATCACTCCTCCGGCCCTGGGAGATTGTGAATCACACAGGTGGCTGCCCAAGGTGGCTTGGGGGGCTGCACACCTGATCCTAGGGCAGGGGTATCCAGTCTTCAGCCCAGGATGGCTATGAATATAGCACAACACAAAATTGTAAACTTAAAACATTATGAGGGGCTCGGCGCCTGTGGCTCAAGCAGCTAAGGCGCCAGCCACATACACCTAAGGTGGCCGGTTCGAATCCCCAGCCCGGGCCCGCCAAACAACAATGATGGCTGCAACCAAAAAAAATGGCCAGGTGTTGTGGCGGGCGCCTGTAGTCCCAGCTACTTGGGAGGCTGAGGCAGGAGACTCGCTTGAGCCCAGGAGTTGGAGGTTGCTGTGAGCGTGATGCCATGGCACTCTACCCAGGGGGATAGCTTGAGGCTCCATCTCAAAAAAAAAAAAAAAAAAACATTATGAGGGTTTTTTTTTTTTTTTTAGTGTGACTTTTTTGGTGGAACTCGATTGCATGTGCTTTGTAGACGACAGTGTCATGTCGCAACGTCCCATAAATATACGTCTGTGCTGGTCTTGCTGTTTGTGCGCATGCGCAGCGTGGGCATCTGGTGTTCCTTTCTAAGAAGCCCTGACGATCTAATTGACACCGTCGGACGTTACTTGGAGAGGCAGCGATTATCTATAATATTTCAACCTACCATTGCAGTGTTAAGCATTTAGTGTCATTCTGGAGTCAGGTAAGGGTTCTTGCCTGAATCTTACAGGTACTTCCACGTGTAGGCAGTGCTGCACACATCACCTGCCTGCCGCACTTCACAGTCAGACTTCGCCTCTCCCTGCATCGGCAGGCAAGAGGTGGAAGGGTCCAAACCTTGCTTTCTATTTTCCTGTCAGTTTTTATAATAAAAGTATATATCTAAAATCCCTTATCCATTATTATTATTTTTTATCCCAGCCTGGTTTCTACAACATCGCAAATGAAAACTGAATCCCCACCACCAAACATTAGGGAGGGAGAAAGGAAGATTGTTCAGTGAAAAATAGATAGATGACTATATTTTGGTTTAGGCAAATAGTAAGGCACTCTGCTTAATTTGTAGGGAATTTGTACAAGTTTTTGAAGGCTATAATTTGAAAAGGCCTTATATGCAAACATATGCTGCCAGATTTGATGCCTGTGAAGAATATGTCAGGACACAACAGTGGAACTGGAAAAAAGTCTGTCTTCTCAGCGAAGAATGTTTTACAAGTTACAACTCAGATTCCAATGTAAAAGCTAGTTATGTGGTAACATATTTAATAGCCAAAATTTCAAAACCACGTACTTATGTTGAGTTCATTAAGCTACAAGGCATGGCCCATATAATTTGCCCTGAAAAAAGGGGAGTATTCCTAAAATCAGGTTGTCTCACATAGTTACGCAAACTGAAGAAATTGGAAAATCTATTGAAAGAAGTTTGGAGAGTAAAGCTGCTTATTTTATTTTATTTTATTTTTTTGCAGTTTTTGGCTGGAGCTGAGTTCGAACCTGCCACCTCTGGTATCTGGGGCCGGCGCCCTACTCCTTTGAGCCACAGGCACTGCCCCAAAGCTGTTAATTTTAAATTTTATGCTTTGGTGATGGATAATAGCACAAATGATACAAATGTAGCTCAACCTGCCATTTTTATTAGTGATATGGATGACAAATATTATGTGACTGAAGTGCCATTAAAAGATACAAATCAAGGGCTTGGC
>NW_003852417.1:1931024-1931652 GCF_000181295.1 Otolemur garnettii
GTAGCTGGGACCACAGGTGCCCGCCACAACACCTGGCTATTTTTTGGTTGCAGCCATCGTTGTTTTGGTGGGCCTGGGCTGGATTTGAACCCGCACTTTAGGTGTATGTGGCTGGAGCCTTAGCCACTTGAGCCACAGGCTCTGAACCAAGACTCCATCTCTTAAAAGAAAAAAAGATACAAATCAAGAGACTTATACAAAGCAGTAAAAAATATGTTAAAGTGATTTTCTTTGTTCATTGTCAACTTGTGTGGTGTAGTTACTGGTGGTGCCCTGCCCTGGAGATGGCAGATAACACAGAGGGACTTGTCAAATTAATAGAAGACGATGCAATTGCTGCCCCAAACTCATGTTTAATGAAGTATCGTTGTGTAGTACATCAAGAAAATTTAATGTGTAAGAGCTTTAAAAACGAGTAACATCGTACAGATCGTCAAGACTGTGAATTTAATAAGGGGCAAGGCATTGAATCATCACCATTTCTAGGAATTCGTTAAAAGTACTAATGTTGACTTGGGCAGTATCGTTTACTCCCTGGAAGTAAGATGACTAAGTCAAGGCCAAATGTTGAAAAGATTTTGTGGTTTGTGACAATGTTATCAAGTCATTTATGGTATCAAAAACCAAA
>NW_003852417.1:1932555-1934252 GCF_000181295.1 Otolemur garnettii
CATTAAGAGTAAAATTAGAACCAAAATATCTGATGAGCACCTTGAGAACTCACTGAGAATTGCAGCTACTTGCATTGAACCAGATGTTGATGCATTAGTTTCTCAAAAACAGCATCAAATACCCCACTAGTTTTATGTTACCCATTTTTTTACTTTAATAATAAAAAAAGTCAAAAAACAAAGACATTTTATTACTTAGATGCATACATTTTCTATGTTAGTGATCGTAAACTTGGGACCCACTCAGTGATTTTAAAACACTCTGTGAATGGGCTGCTGCGTAATTAGGATTATTATGGGAGGGCTTTTTTGCTTAATCTGTGGTGGTGGGGATTATGAAAATCAGCATCACCTTGTTATTTTTTTTCCTCATCAGCTTTCATTAGTGTTTGTGTATTTAATGTATGGCCCAAGCCAGCTCTTCTTTTTCCAATGTGGCCCAGAGAAACCAGAAGGTTGGACACCCCTGTGCTAGAGTGCTCGGGGCCATTTGCCATGTCCTCAGAGATGCACAGGCCTCTGGGACTGGGGAGGTAGCCCCAGCAGCTTTCTTAATGGAGGGGCACACAGTGCTCTTGGTGTAGAAGTAGTAGCTTCTTGTGCCTTTAGCTCTGGACTAGGCTGGTAGAAAAGGGTTTATAGGAAGCCTACACAGGTGCACACATAGAGTTCTGAAAGCTGCCTTCTACTTTTCAATTTGCTGCAACTCTCCTGGCCTTTCATGAATTCAAAGCTAAATAAATGACCTTGGACAAGTCACTTAGACTCTTTAAGTCAGTTTCTTTCACTTTTAGTTTGGGGAGGCAAGCTGTTACAAATATTACAATAAAGATAATGGACGCTCAGTTGCTCTGTGGAGTGTAAGGGGCCATGTAGTACTTGGGGTCAGCCCTACACACATGCCACTGTCTTTCTGTAACTTAAAAGTTGTTTCTCTTAAATGCCAAGGAGCTTACCTGAGTGGCACAATAGTTCCCTTCCTGGGGAGCTCTTTGAGGACTTTGGAGGTTATCTTTGATGGTCACCTACACTTCAGCACTGTGGCTACTTGTGGGGTCAAGGCTTGGCCAGACTGGACTGCCAGGTTCCAGGGAGAGAGAGGCAGGGGACATAAGAGGGGCAGGCCTGCTGGGGCTCCCTCAGCCAGGGGGGCTGAGGTAACAGAGAAGGTGCTGGCTGGCTCACCCCCACTCCTTTAACCCTGAGAGTAAAGGGGAGACTCCAAGTTGGCCCAGAGCACACCACCCTGCTGCTTGCCATGCGCCTCCTCTCCTGGGAGGAGTCAGAAACACACCAGAAAAAGTTCCTGGTCTGTTCCTGGTCAAGGTGTGTTCCGTGTTTTAAAGACAAGAATCTCCCTATGTTGCCCAGGCCACACTTGAACTCAAGTGATCTTCCCACTTCAGCCTTCTGAGTAGCTGGGACTACAGTTATGTGGATGGCTGAAGTTTTGAAAAATTCAAGGGCTGATGGAAAAAAACATTTGTGGAGATGAAAGGCTTAAAGAGCAGAAAAGGTATTATGTTCTTAGAGTTTTCTTTTCATTATAACTTGATAATGATCAGACCCGAAAATTATTTATCCTAACGATTGGGACAGTCCTGGAGGACAGTGTGTTCTTAACAGCTACTTAACTGGTGTGGTGTAGACCTAGCCCTTCTGAGAACCTGAAGATGTTATGTCTATGAGTGAGCGCC
>NW_003852417.1:1934370-1937871 GCF_000181295.1 Otolemur garnettii
CTAGGTGAATGCCATGGCATCAGTTCACAGCAACCTCCAACTTGGGCTCAAGTGATACTCTTCCCTCAGTTTTTCTATTTTTAGTAGAGTCGGGTCTCACTTTTGCTCAGACTGATCTCGAACTCTTGAGCTCAAGCAGTCTTCCTGCCTGGACTTCCCACAGTGCAAGGGTTACAGGTGTGAGCCACCATGCCTGGCTGGTATTGTTATTCTTCATTTATAGATGAAGAAATGGAAGTTATGAGATGAAGTTATTTTTTCTGAGGTCCTTCGGTTAGTAAGCGGAGCCTGGTTTAGAATCAGGTCTGACTGACCCCCATTCTTTTTTTTTTGTTTGTTTTTTGAGACAGAGTTTCACTTTATTGCCTTCAGTAGAGTGTGGTGGTGTCACAGCTCACAACAACCTCAAACTCTTGGGCTCAAGAGATACTCTTGCCTCAGTCTCCCAAGTAGCTGGGACTACAAGTGCCACAATGCCCGGCTATTTCTAGAGATGATGTCTCGTTCTAGCTCAGGCTGGTCTCGAACTCCTGAGCTCAAGCAATCCTACCCACCTTGGCCTCCCAGAGTGCTAAGATTACAGGCATGAGCCACCACATCCAGCCTACAATTATACATTTGAAGTAGCCCATAAAATACAAATGTGACAACCAGGGCACCCCAGGGCGGGCCCAGTTGGAGTGGCAGAGCCCAGTGTGCTAAATGGGACAGAGCCTGAGCTCCTGGTGTGGTGATGGCACCGCCAGTCGGCCTCTGTTCCCACAGGAAGAAGAGTCCTAGTTAGCACTCCTCGTCTGCTTGCAGAATGGGAAAGAGCACTCCTCTATCTCACGTCTGCCCGCTCCTGTTTATTTTGTTAAAATGAAGTTCATGTGGCTTGAGCCTTGTTTCCTGGGGAAATCGGTGGTTTAGGATTCCATTGTCTTCTGGGACTGGGAAGATTGACCTCATTCCCAGCTGAAGGTCACCTTCCCAGGCTGGGAGCTTGGGCCTTATGCATGACCATGACCAAGGCCTACAGGCGAGGCTGCACACAGGCCTTCTGCTCCCCCACCTTCTGGTGTAATGTCTCCTCTTTTGTTTGGGACCCTTCCCTGAGATAGCCCATTTCCTCCCTTGAGTCTGCTCTCTTCTGTTAGCTGGAGTGGGCAGAGCACAGAATGTGGGTGTCAGAGGTGTCGAGCCCCTGCTGGACCCTCTATCCCTCCCTAGAGCAGGAGGTCAGGTGGGCCCTGTCCAGAGCCACCCTATCCTGCTGCCTCACTGCTACACTCCACAGCGGGTGTCTTGCCAAAATGTGGTCTTGTCTTTTCCACCCCTTCAGAGCTCCTAGATGCTTTTCTTTCCCCTAAATAAAATTCAGGATGTGAAGCTTTTTGACGTGGTTGGAGTTCACAGTCATCTGTTTCCGTTTCTCTAAAATAGTAATTCAGTGAAGCCCACGTAGAGTCTGGGTGTTCCCATCAGCATCTCCAAGGGCCCTGGGCACTTGGTTCTTTAAATTTTTGAAGGTGAAGGAACTCCTTGCTAACACGGCATTGTTAGGTAGTGTGTGTGGGTTAAGCATTAATGGGTTCTTTTTTCACTTCCCATGTTTGTAACCATGTGACACCACGCACTTCCAACGGGTGAACGGCTGTCTGGGAGGTAATCATGAGTGCACCTAGTTTGTGTGGTTATTCTCGTAGGATGGGCATTTGGGGTTTTCTTTCCCTTTTCCCCCTCTTTTAAATGCTGCTGAGAACTTTGCAGAAAACAATTTATGGGGAAAAGAGGGAGGCATATTTCAACACTTGGGGTAGGAGGAGAATCAAATATGCTTTGTCCCTTGGGGTGCGTGCAGGTCCCTGGCCTCACACAGCTGGTACCTGCCCTCTGGGTATTTCTCACCTGCTGGGAACCGCCCATGGTTTCTGCACTTTGTGAGTCCTCCACTTGCTGGACGCAGCTTCTGATGTCCACCATGGCCATTTGCACAGTGCTTCCAGGACGGTGTTTCAGCCCAGCAATTTAGGTTAATGTCTACTCTTTCATCATTTATTTATCTTTACCACCCAAATCCTACATGAATACATCCTTGTGGTGAATGTTTCGGGCAGTAACAAAAACTGAGACTCTAGTTATTCGTCTCCTCAGGTAACCAGTGTGACAGCTTCACGCGTGACTCCCAAGGTTTTTTTCTCTCTGTATAAAATCAGTCCCTGCAGCTGGGGATTCCCCCTCCCAGGGTTCCTCCAATCTCAGATCGAAAATATACAGGGAAAAGAAACCAATAAAAATAATACAGATTTTAAAAAACACAGTAAGTTGGAGATGATTTAAGGTGCACGGGAGGGCGTGTTCAGGACACGCAGATGCTGCACTGTGTTGCGTCGGGCACTGTGTTGCGTCGGGGCGGATACAGAGAGCCAGCTGTCATTAGATGGAGAAATAGGCAGATTTGAGTATTTTTATTTTCTTCATTATTTAATCTGTTCCTTTGGCACATTTTGGGGCATGAAGCTAAATCCTCGATAGGATTTAGCAAAGTATAGGACATGGATATACTTTTCATTTTCCTTAATGTCAAAAATTTCAAATGTAATATTCTAATGTTAATAAGAGTTTAAATATAGAGAAACAAAACCATCCTCCCACTTTCCCTGAGGCCACAATGATTTTCTTCCTGTATCTTTGTACATACACATTGTGTATGATGCTAAACTGGCCTAGCCGCTCTCTTTTGTGGCAGTTTACTTTTTTCTGGCTTTTACAATTTGTATGTGAGGGTTTGGCTTAATAAGTAAGCTTGTTCTTTGCTACTAAGATGGAATTAAAAATGAAAAAAACTACTGTCTTTTTATCTTTTGTAGAGTTGCTTGTATTGTGTCCTCAGGGCTGCATATGTGGGTGGCAGTCCAGCCACTTGCATGCCCACACACTCAGGCCCGCCTGCCCCTCCCGGCCGTGTGGCCTAGATGCACCTGTGACCATGGCTGGTCTTCCTCAGCAGAGGTGCTTGCTGTGCCTCCCTACACCCCCTTTCTGGCCAAGATGGGAGCAGAATCCCAGAAATGAAAATACCACTTGGGGAAAAATAAGTGTTTCTTTGCCTGTCCTCAAGGGTCACATACTTTAGGAGCTCAGGAAAACAGTTTACAAGATTAGATTAGTAGGATTGCCCAAAACTGCCTCCCAGGGTTACTGGGAAGCAGCTGATGCTGGAAGAAAAGCCCCAGGCTGGGGCCGCAGGCCTGGGTTGGGTTTCCTCCTCTGGCTTCTTTCTGAACATTTAGGAACGGCACTAGAGGACCCCTAGGTCCCTCTTACTGTGTATGAACAAAATGCTAGAGTAATAAATTACCCTGAGAGTTCACAGTCATTTTGGCTAGATTTTCTGGCTCTTCCCCCAAACTCTGGTTTTTTTCTTTAAACAATGTTTTAAATTTACTTGTATTCTTATGAGTATATCTCATATTTATTGTATTGGTTTGTTTGCATTGCTTTTTTTTTTTTTTTTTT
>NW_003852417.1:1937969-1955610 GCF_000181295.1 Otolemur garnettii
TAAGCGATTCTCTTGCCTCAGCCTCCTGAGTAGCTGGGACTACAGGCGCCTGCCACAACACCTGGCTATTTTCTGGTTGTAGTTGTCATTATTTGGCGACCCAGGCTGGATTCAAACCCACTGTCTGGTGTATGTGGCTGACACTTTAGCCACTGCACTACAGGCGCCGAGTCTGTTTGCATTGCTATTAAGAGAACACTTGAGGCTGGGTAAATTTATAAAGAAAAGAGATTTATATGAGTCACAGTGGCAGGCTGTGCAAGAGGTGTGACCCTGCTTCTGGTGAGGGCTTTGGGGAGCTTCCACCTGGGGTGGAGGAGGGGGAAGGGGAGCCTGCGTGTCATGTGGTGGGAGGGAGGAGGAAGGGCAAGTGGACCCCTCGCAGGGCTTACTGTTAACCTGCTGAACAGCATTCCTGAGGGATCGCCTCCCCCACCCAGACACATCCCATCAGGCCTCACCTCCACCATATTTCAACATGATTGGCAGGGGACAAATATTCAAACGATTATCATACACGTATATAAATATAAAATGCACATATATACAGACACCCCCACATGTGTAGCATTTAAAGAATTAGCACTATAAAGCCATCACCTGTCCTCTAGCCTCAGCCCGTACCCAAGAGCACCTTGCAGGCCCGCCCCATCATATCTCCTTCAGAGGCTGCCACTATCATGGAGATTATGCCATCTTCTTGCTAGCAATATACACATCCAGAGGCACAGTTGAATTTTGGCTGTGGTTATGTTGCACGTAGTCGTCTGCTTAACTTTTTTGTCACATTCCATCATGTTCTGGGTAGGTAGAGTTTTTTCTTTTGCTGTGCGTCACTCTAAAATTTTACCTCTGATATTCGGGTTTGTCCAGCTTGGGGCTGCCGTGAACACCCCTGTGTGTGCCTTCTGTTGCAGATGTGCGTAGACTACGAGTAACTTCAGTTGTTTCAAACCTAAACGTGCCCTTCTCATTTGTCCTGATGCACACGTTTTCCACAGCTGTGATTTAGTGCGGCCATTTATTTGATCTTAATTCTTAGTGACACCTGCTATTCTTCAGGCCTGGTTTTATTCCCAGAAGGAGGTAGGTCCATTATTGCTTTACTTTAAACCCAGCCTGCTCCCAAAAGGCTTTTGGAAATATCTGACACCATCATTAACATTCTCTGTTACTTTCTGAAAAGCCCGATGTGTGGTGACACAGAGCTGCCATCCTAATGTGTGTCTGACTCTTCTTGGCAAAGAGACCCGTAGGGCACAGATTGGTGTGTGTTTTGTTTTGCTTTACTTTTGTCTTCTGTCTTTCAGAAATGTCACTTCCTCTCAGACCACCATTTGTCAGTGGAAGGAGGGGAGATGAGTTGAGACAGGAGGGTGGAGTGTGCTGGTGCCTTGGGGTGGGGGCAGCCTGCAGCCTGCAGCCCTCCTTGCCTCTCACGCCAGCATCTTCGGGTTCCAAGGAGGCAGTGGCCCCTTCCTACCCTTGCTGGCAGGAATCGAGACCTCAGGGTTCCATGACCAAACTTGCACTGTGCAGCGAGTGCCACCCACTTGGGGCTGAGAGGGCCTGGCTGGCTGGTCTGTCAGGAGAAATGTCTTCTGTCACTCCTTGAGGCCGGGTTAGCACACTTTCTCTGTAATGGGTCAGATATTTTAGGCTCTGCAGGTCTAGAGGCAAAATCAAGGTTATCGTATAGGTACTTGGATAATAAGAGAGAAAATAAATTTCCACTATTTTTTTGCTAATGAAATTCAAAATGCAATAATAATAGTGGCTTGGCAACTGTAGCTCAGCAGGTAGGGCACTGGCCACATACCCCAGAGCAGGCAGGTTCGAACCCAGCCAGGCCTGCCAAACAACAACTACAACCAAAAAATAGCTAGGCATTGTGGCGGGCACCTGTAGTCCCAGCTACTTGGGAGGCTGAGGCAAAAGAATCACTTAAGCCCAAGAGTTTGAGGTTGCTGTGAGCTATGACACTATGACACTCTACCAAGGGTGACATAGTGAGACTCTGTCTCAAAAAATAAAAATAATAGTGGAGTACAGTTTTTTAGTAAAGCAGGTCTAATTACTCTTAATTGGATTTTAGAACTCATCTTCCCCATCCTCAGTGTCGGTTGCGAATGGTAATCTGTAAAGATCTTTAGCTCTTAGCCATGGCAAAACCTGGCCTCTGGACCATTGTTTGCCCACCCCAGAATCACATCTCCTCAGGCAGAGGTGGACTTGGGCTGCACTGCCCGGCCTCTTATGACGTATGTTAGAGACCTCTGTAGGTTCTGTGGGGACCAAGGGCTGGATGCTCTCCATGTGGAGAAAGGGGTGTCAGTAAATGATAGTGATGCTGAACCCATAGAGGACAAGGGCTCGGGGCCTCCCGAGTGAGCCCAGTGGTCACGGGACAGCCCTCAGGCGGCATGGAAGAGGTCATGGTCAGCGCACAAGTGGTGGGGATTCTGCAGAGAGCTGCTTTGGTGAATAAAGAGGACCCAGTGGCTGTTCATAGAACAGTTTGTGGACTCTGAAGAGATCCTTTTAAAGTGGTTGAAAACAGTTGTTTATTTTCCTCAGAAATATTTGCAACACACCCCCAGTCTTGTTTGTATGATGATCTACTCCGTGAAACTTGTTTTACAAGCTAAAGGTCAGCCCCCGTCCAGCTCCTCAGAATCAGTGAGGTTTGGCCAGACATTAAGCTGCTAGCAGTTCCTGCTTAAGTCTTTATTGTCTGTTAGGATTTTTGCCTCGGTTTGTAGTTTTTACACATAGGGTTGGGTAAAAGTTACAGCTTTGTTACCTTCTCCTGAACTTGAGTAGATTTGAGGGGGCGATGGGGTGGGTAGACCTGGACCTGACCGGTTTAGAAATCTTAGCCTGATGGATAGACACCTGCTTTCTGGAGACTGTCCGATCTGATTTTTTATTGCTTTATGATTCTAGTGCTATTTTCATATATAATTGATGAAAGCTTTTTCTAGTACTCAGTCTTAAACGATCATTCCAACTTCTCCCCCTGAACAAGTTTAATTTTCATTATCTCTAAATATGCGCCATAATGAAGGGTGAAGGATGTGTTTTTGAGTGGGGAGGTAATTACTTTCCCCTCTCGCAATTTGAGTTAAGAATTATCTGTGCCTTTATTTCCAATCTCTGTGGACGACAGAAGCACAGCAGCTAGGGTTCATCCTCTCGTCCCTGCGTCCAGAAACACTGCTTGCCCTTTAGTGACCCAGGCAGAAGATTCCCTGTGGGGAGGGTGTGTCCCATGAGAGAATGTGGGAGGAAATTTGTCAGAGTTCAACTGTGAGGTAAAGTTTGTGTCGTATGTGATCAGCCGTCCCCACTGAAGCGTGCCACCCCTCTGACGACCATGTTTTCTAGCATGGTTGAGCCACACTCCTGTAGACGCACGATTGCCCTGTCCTTGATGGGGGTTTTAGAGGCAAGAGGGTAGAGTCTGGTTAAGAGAGACTGAGCAGACCTGCAGAGTGGCAGCTGCCCAGCTTTGAGCCCAGAGCTGTAGGGTCCCTGCGGTTCTCTCATCCTTGGGTGGCCTCTCTCAGAATCCACTTCCTGGCTGCTGTTCTAATCCCTTAGCCTCTCTGTGGCCTGTGGAAGCTTCAAGTGCAGCTTTCCATCCTGGGAAGCCCCATTGCCTGTGTTTTGCTCTCAGTCACTTATAGAGCTGTTTTTGTTTTGAGACAGAGTCTCACTCTGTTGCACAGGCTTGAATGGCGTGGTGTCATCATAGTTCACAGCAAGCTCAAATTCTTGGGCTCAAGCAACCTTCTTGCCCCAGCCTCCCAAGTAGCTAGGACTGCAGGCACGTACCACCATGCCTTGCTAATTTTTCATTTTTAGTAGAAACAGGGTTTCGTTCTTGTTCAGGCTGGTCTTGAACTCAAGCAATCTTCCCTCTTTAGCCTCCCAGAGTGCTAGGGTGACAGGCCTGAGCCACTACACCCAGCCTGTTTTTAAATGAGTTCTATGTCACGCTGTCTGGTAGGCATTGAGGGTTCAATGATTAATAAATATCAGTTCCTGACCTTAGAGTCTTAAAAAAATAAGCAGTAAGATATTTTATTAATATTTGATGCGACTGAAGATATCCAAAGTATTATTTTAACATGTGGCACTGGCCACATTTCAAGTGCTCAGCAGACACACATGGCTGGTGGCTCCAGTAGTGGACAGCATAGGTCTAGAGCAGAGCTGGGCAGGTGCAGAGAGCAGCTCAGTGCACGTGGTAAGGCTTTCGCATTTGTAGGGGGTTATCTTTTATCTTACCACTGTATCGGGCTCAGTACATGGTTTGTAGTGTGTGTGCAATAAATTTCGTCAGATGAAATCCTAAGTGCCAGGTGCTACAGGAAAACCTGGGAAGAGCAGAGTCCTAGCCCATCCTGCAGGGGTGGACTGTCAGGAGGGGAGCCGCCTCTGAACCAATGCAAAAGGAGGAGTGTGGCTGGGAGGAGGCAGAAAGGGTGTTCTAAGCTGAGAAGAGAGTGCACAGGTGCTGGTGAGGGGAGCTATGGGTAGTTCCTTATGACAGGAGCTCAGGGCACACGTGAATGAGGGCGAATGTCAGCAGGTGATGCTGGAGAAGCAGGAGGGCTCAGATCTGTAGTTTACAGCTTGTTATTCTGAGGATATCAGGAAGCCTTCAGTGACCGGGCTGGGCAGTGCCCCTGTACCTTTGTTGTGTGTTTTTCCTCTTCTCCCTTTACACCTCTGGGCTCGTGGAGGTGCTTAATAAGCATGTTGTCCCACTTTGGTGCTTCCAGAGAGCCAGCCAGACTGGTGTCAGCCAGTGTCTTCTGCTGTCTGTGGGAAGGTTTGGACAGAGGAATGAATGGCTTTTATTATTGGAATGCGGGTCTGATTCTGTTCTAACCAAGTGCACAGACTGGGCAGGACCAAACTGCCCAGTTGTAGGATGTGATCTGCTAGTGGATTGGGAAGGAAAAATGATGAGACGTGGTAAAGAGAGTTATTTTCATGTGCTATTTACAGTTCCAAATCCTCTTTTATATCTCAAAGGAAGATCAGGAATGGATTAGAGGGAACCACTTAGGGAAATAGGAGTTACTCTATATAAGAAATTTTGACTTTAGTATAAGTGTTTATCAACTCTATTCTCTAGTATGACAGAAAATGCCTTTTAAAATAGAACTTTTAAAATTTAGGTTCATAGCAAAATGAAACAGAAAATAAAATACAGAAACTTGGCGTGTTGCCCCTGTGCCCTGCCTCCTTCATTATTACCCCGCCCCACCATAGTGGGATGCCCGTTGCCATCAGTGGACCTGTACTGACACATCATTCTCACACACATCATGCCTGGATTAGGGCTCCCTGTTGGTTCTGTACACCCCATGGGTTTGCCCGGTGTATATAACACATCATTATAGCTTTTCTTTGTATCATAAGCACGCTGTCAAGTGTCTGGTGCCTTGTGATCGTTTTTCCATTTAAACTTGTCAACATAGTGACATCTGTTTTTACCGTCCAATAAAATGGTCATTGTGACCTTGGAACTAGGACTTACTCTACTGAAATGGATTCCAGAGGTGATTTGGAAAGGCTGAAGTCCAGGACCCATTTACTCCATTTTTCTGCTCGGTTGCAGGTGATAGGTCGAAGTGTTTATGATCAAAACTCATCAGGAGTGGTAAGAACTTCTGCTACCAAGTGTCTCCTGTGTACCAGCGCTGAGGCTGGGTACGTCATGTAGTCTTTACAGGAACCCTGGGATTGTGTCACTATCCCAGTTTGTAAATGTTCTCCCTAAACACCAAAGTTTGACATCCTTTGTGCTTCTGTGTTTTGCTTTCCCATCTTTTGTGAAAGCAGAGGTAAAATTAAAGCTCTAGGTACGATGAGTCATTGAGTAGGGCACCTACTGTGTGCTAGGCATCGTAAGCTCTGTATACTACTACGCCACGTAGTTGGTCTGCAAATATTTGCTGAATAGTAAATACGTAAGTGTGTCTATTTAATTCAGCCCTGCAATGTTGGTATTGTTACTGCCAATTTCTGGAAGGGAAATCTGAGGCTTGGAAGGGATTAGGAACATGCCTTCTAACGTAGCTAACAAACAAATTGGTGCAGGGTCTTTCCAAACCCAGAGTGAGGTTGCCTCTCGCTCAGCCATGCTGCCTCTGGCTGGGGCAGGTCTGGGCCTGCTAGTTGGCTATCCTTTTAGCCTACATGTCCAGGCACTCTGGGGGTGGGGCCCTCGACGTCTGCCCATATTTACCATCCCCTCTATTTACACCCGGCAGACAGGCTCCTCCTGGAGCCTTGCTGGTACCCAGGGAGAGCGAGGCATGGTGCAAGCAGAGTCTGTCCATTAGCTCATTTCATAGCAGAGGACTGTGGCCCTGCTCACTGCTTCAAGTGAATGAGGCTTATGAGGAGGGGTGGTTTTTAGAAATTGCCAACAAAGTTCCTGTTCCCTACAGATTGAAAACTAATCTTCTACGATGCGCTGAGCATTTGTCCCGCAGAAACAGCCTTGAGGGGCCTGGCTGAGCCGAGACCTCACGCACCGCTCTCTGGTTGTGGTCTTAGTGAAAATACATCTTAATGAATATATTCTCTGTTTTTCAGGCTTTGGACGTGGACCGGATGGTTCTTTACAAAATGAAGAAATCTGTGAAAGCGATAAACATCTCTGGGCTGGGTGAGTTGCATCCTTCTCTAGGGCTGGTGCCTCAATCTTCCACCGTTAGTGAGCTAGTGAGCCAAACTCCTCTTTCTGGGCATGCAAATGTAGTGGTGAGTAGGGATGTTCATTTCTGACGAGAGGGTTTTATTTTGTTGCTCCTCTAATTCCTGTACCCCCTGCCCCCAGCACCCCCACTGTCTCTGTCCTGTGTTGTGTTTCCTGTGGTCTGGAGTATCGTCCTGCACAGACCTGCTTTATCACCCAGCTGACGCACGGCATACCCTCATTTCTGCCTCTGTCATTGGTTCCTGCTGTTGATCACGTCAGGGTGCCCTTTCCATTTCTCTCTTGTCCAGTTCTTGCTTTTTCTAGTTTGGAAAGAAAATGAATAAATATACAAGCACAGTCAACTAATCAAAGCAATATTTGATCTAGAATTGTAAGTATGTTTGGGGAAAGAATCCTGCTGTACCTTTTGGCTTAAACATGATAGACTGCATCTCAGGTCTGCCTGTACACAAATCCTACATGTGTTAGAAAATATTTCTAAAAAGTCATTAAGGGAAGATATAATTATACCCCCAAACAAGAACGTGGCAGCCTTGGGAGATGAGGACCTGAGAGATGGAAACAGAGCTAAAGGACTGACTGCTTACGGGAGCACACCCCTGCCCAGGTACAGGGAGGGTTTGGGTGCCCGAGGGCCCAGGATCTGTCCCCACAAAGCAGTCAGGTGCCTTGATGGCTACACTGTGTCCTCTTCCCCTTCCTGGGGTCCCCCTTTAGAGAAAGTGGTGATTGGAGGAGGACAGGGACGTCCTCAGGTGGTTGTGATGTCAGGAGGGAAGTACAGTAGTCTGGGAGTACACGTCTCACCTGCCACTCCCCTGGCCCACAGCTGTGATAGTGTGAATGTAAGCTGTAAGCTCTGATAGCCGCTCTCGACACTCCCTCAGTTAGGGCTGGGTGAGCCACAATCATGAAGAGCCTCGTAGGATCCGTAGTGCAAGATGATATTCCAAACAAGCATTGCTCAGTTTATTCAGGAGCCAGTTAAACAAAAGATGTCTAAGAACTCTACTCTGACAACTGCAAAATGCTGCTGACCGAAATTAAAGAAGCATTAAATGACAAATATATGATGTATGTGTGTTGGAAGACTAATGTTAAATGCCATTTCTCCCCAAATTGATCTCAAGATTCACTCCAATGCCAGTCCCAATTCCAGAAGGGGAAATTGACAAGCTGATTCTAAAATTAATATGGGAGGTCATGGCCTCTAGCTCTTTTCCTGGACAAAATGATGGGGACAGGAGGAACAGGAGATTTTAGTTTATATTTCTTTGAACACTTGTCGTGTACCACGTGCTTCCTATACGTTATGCTAATCTTGATAACTACCAGTTCTCATTATATCAAAAAGGAACCCGCAGATTAGAGAGTTAAGGGTGTCCCAGGATGTCTGGAGACCCAGAGCCACGACCCTGCTTTCTTACTGCCGGCTCAGGGCTGTGGTCCCTCTGGTCTAGAAGCTACCACTTGTCTTTACAGTATCTGACACGCTAAGTGACTGTCCAAGAAATGATAAAGAAATGGGACGCTCAGTTTTGTTGACAAGTACCAAATCAAAAAGTATCTTGGGAGGTTTTTGTTACTGTGCTCACTTGGGCATTTTGAGTTTATAATTTGAGGGATATTCTATATATTACATCAAAAGGATATTTTATATTCTGGTTAGATTCAAAAAAGATTTTATAGTCATATGTTGAAAAAGCTGTGCTTATCACAAATAAAAATGAATGAATCTGCTTCTTGTGCAAACATTGGCTGTGTAACCACTGCTAGTTGGAGGAGGGTCTTGTGTGACTCTCAAGGCTAACCCTGAGGCTGGCGGTGCACCTTATAGAGGAACACACCGTCGTGGGGGTGTTTTGGTGTCGGGGAATAGCTGTGAAGTTTCACAGCACTGCTGTCCCATTTGCCTGCTGACCTATATTGCTGGGTGTGTGCCACAAACCTCATTCCTTTTCCTGCTCCCTGCCCCCAGAGTAATTTCCTAAAATGCAGACCCAGCGATGTTATTTCTCTGCTTAAAAGTCTGTAGCATTTTTCGTTGCCCACTTTGAAGTTCATGGAAGTTGTAGAGAACGGGAGAGATGAAGAAGGCCTCTGTGGGGTTTAGAATGTTGGGAAATTGGGATAAAGCACCGGTGAATAGGCTTCTCGTCCTACAGAACTATCCCGTGTTGTACAGTAACATGCAGCCGTGGCCTGTGAGAGGATATTGGTCACAATCTTTTCCAAATTCATCATCTATGAAATTGCCACTGCCTCCCTTGATTGCCTCCCTCTATGCCTCAGCTGAGTAAATGATGCTGAACGACTGGTCACCTGGACCCAGGCCACCCTCCAGAGCCCCTCCTGACTCCTCGGGGTCCTTCTCTGAAAGGGCGCACAGTCTCCCCGTGGGCCATGTTTTGTGCCTCCTTCCCTCTGCATGGGCTCTTCTGTATGCTTTAAATGGCATTCTGCGGCTTCATCAGAGGAAACTGAGGCCCCAGGGAGTCGAGATATTTACCCAGAGTCACAGAGCTAGGAAATGAGAGGGCTGGGGTTTTAATCCAGCCCCTTTGGCCTCTCCAGGGCACCCTGTAACAATAGGCTGCCTGGTACCTGGGGTGAGGTCTCCTGTTTCATCATCTTTTAGCCACCTATGATGTCATGCCAAGTTTGAGTTATTACATGGTCGTGGGTCTGAATTTTTTTTTAAGCCAGCGTACTAATCTGAAATCTTTACTTCAGAACAAGTGCTGTCTTCTTCAAAAAAGTCACCTGAGGAAACTGCTTTTTCTTGCTGTGCTGCTGACATGGTTCACAGCGTTTTTGGAACTCTTCTCTAGAACTGCTTTTAGTAGCACATTCTTGTGGATATATTTAGTAGACGAGTCTAAGGATAGATTAAACTTTTTTAGAACTAGATGTCAGAAATAAGTCACACACATTCATGAAGAGACTGAGTTGTGGCTACCGCAGTCGGCCAGGTGCCTGTGACTGTAGAGTCGTTGGCTTGTAAGGCAGTCAGTTCTGAAAGGCAAGTTCCCTGCAGTGTTTTGATTGTGAAAGTAACATCCCAAGGTACCTCCTTATATAGGAAGAATGCTCATTTTACGTATGATTAAAAGAACAGTGAAAGTAAGTTAGCCTCACACCACGTTCCTATTCCTGTCTTGTATTTCCTGGGGGCAGGGACTTTCCTGCCTCCTTTCCTGATTTGTCCTGGATGGCCCCCATCTGAGCCTGGGTCTGCCGGGTGTCCCTCACTCCATGCTGGGCCTCACTGCTTTGTGACCATGTGGTGACGGAACAGCCCCACCCTGGTCTGTTGACATGGTCCCCCATCCCAGTCACCCAGGTGGGACCTGCCTGTCCTCCCCCACCCATCTCTGTCAGGTTGAGACTTGGTCTGGCCTTGACCTTCTTTGCTTCTCTCATGTATTTGCATGCCTCAAAGTGACACAAAGTACCTTTTAGGTCTGTAGGTCAGAAGTCTGACGTGGATCCCACTGGGCTAAAATCAAAGTGTTGGCAGATTCCTTCCTTACCTTCCCTAGTTTCGAGGAGCAGCTGCATTCCTTGGCTCGTGGCCCCTTAGTTGGCTTCAGCTGCTATACCAAAGTACCATAGAATGGTGACTTAAACAGCAGAAATTAAACAGCAAGGTCTGGTGAGGGCTCTCTTCCCAGTCTGCAGATGGCTGCCTTCTCATTGTGTGCTCCCAGGGCAGAGAGAGAAAGCAAAGCAGGCTTCCTGCTGTCTCTCCTTATAAAGGCACCACTAATCCCATCATGAAGCCCTCAGCCTCACGACCTCATCTGAACCTGATTACCTCCCAGTGACCCCATTTCCCAAAACCATGATACTGGGAGTTAGAGCTTTAATATATATGCCTCTGGGGACACAGTCCCATAACAAATGTTGATTCTCTCCCACAATTAAGGACCCTTGTGATTACAAATAGAGGCCACTCAGGTATCTAGGATAACGTTGAGGAAAAATGTTTTTCCTTAGGGCCATGGTGTTTCCTTGGGTCAAGGTAGGGCATGAGACACGTGAGTTGTCTGCAGTATATACTTCACAAGGCCGCACGCCCAAAAGTAGCCTAAGTTAAACACAACTCAGATGACAGTTAATGTGATAATCTCCCCACCTCAAAGTCAGCTAATTAGCAACTTTAATTATATCCAAAATTTCTATTCCCTTTAGCCAAGTAGGGGAACATATTCACAGGTTCCAGGACTGTGGACATTTTGGGGGGCAGGTGTGTCTATCATACCTCACCTCTGAATTCTTACGGTTTTGAGGTTGAATCTGTTTTGACGCTTCTGTTCAGCCACAAATTAAAGGGCACATAATACACAGGCACTGTCAACACTTTAAATGTTGCTCCTTATTGATCTCTAATAATTTTGTGTCCGTTGATCTTTGCTCCTTAATTAATTGTAAGCCCCTGAGGTCAAGGACTGATGCTAGGGGGTGAAGCAGTTAGGATAAAGAGCATACAGGTATTAGAATCCAGGAAGGCTGGATTCAAACTAACAGTGCCATTCAAAAAGTCCGTGGCATGAGGACAATTGTTTAGTCTTTCTGATCCTCGATTTCCTCGTTCATCAAATGGGAATGTTAATAGCTGACAGGACTGTTAGGATTCACTGAGATAATGGGACACAGTGACAGGTGTGGTCTGAGTACACAACGGGCAGGGCGGCTGTGAGTAGACTTCCTGTGTGTCCCTCGCAGGGCCTAGCACTGGTACCCAGTAAATACTCAGTTGTATGTATGTGATTGTGTCTCTGCTGTGAGTTCTTAGACTGTCCTCATGGTGTAGGAGAGACGTTTCAGGTATAAGCAGCGTATATCATGACAACCCCTGCAGTCTGCTTTGTGAGGATCTATGTGGGTTTATATAGATGGGGGATTTAAGATGTCTTAGAGCAGGAGTAGGCAAACCGAGGCAGCCACCTGTTTTTCCAGCCTGCAGGCTAAGAATGGTGTTTACCATCGTACCTTTTACCTACACAAGGACCTCAGTAATGCCTCAATCACCCTCATTATGATGGTGTTTGGAGTTGGGACCTTTGGAAAGTACTTAGGTTTAGATGAGGGCTTGAAGGTGGTGGGGCAGTTGTAATGGGATTAGTGCCCTGCAAAGCCTTAAATATTTACTCTCTGGCTTTTTAGACTCGATCTTAGCCATAAGTCTGAGAAGCCATTCTCTCTGGCTTTTTAGGGAAAAGTTTGCTAACTCTTGCATTAGAACAGTGACTGTAGACTTCAGTTCATATCAGAATCCCCTGGTGGTCTTGTGAAAACTGGAATTGCTGAACTTCATGCTTGGAGTTTCTGGTTCAGTAGGTCTGGAATGGAGCCCGAATAGTTCAGAAACGCTCCCAGGTGGTGACTAAACTGGTCTTTGAGAAAACAGCCTTAGAAGCTGCTCCTTCATCCCCATGTTAGACATTGGACTGGGTCAAAAGGGCATCAGTATGTCCCTTGTCTGTATACAATAATAGTTTTCCTACACGATAGTAAAAACATTATGTTTGTTCCCTGTTTTCAAAAGGATGACAAACACACCCCCACCCCCGTATTTTCTGCAGTGTCTTGTATACAGATTTGTAAAAAGCAGTCATTGTAATGATTTGTTGAGAAAGTGTTTGAACAGTCGTTTTTCCCTCTCATGATGAACTGCCAGATGACTACTTTTTAAAAAGTTCATATTTATTTTAATTAATTAATTGATTTCTGATTAACATGTAGGTAGAAATAATTAAGTTACAGTGTTTGCATTTGTTAGGTAGAGTCCCTGTTGTAGCTGCGTCCCACACCCAGCAGGTGTGCATATGCCCTTACATTGTACCCATTAAGTGGGAACACACCAGTCTCCCTTCTTCCCCCCACTTCCCCCCTGCCTGCTCATTCTCCCTCCCCACAACTTGAATTGAGTTTTTTTCTTCTGTGGGTGTGTATTAGATCACTACTGGCTCCGTATTAGTATTGAGTACATTGGATACTTGCTTTCCCATTCTTGTAAGTTCGTTTTTATTTTAAAATTCTCATCAGTCTAAAATTTCCCAAAGGTATTCCTGCCGGGGAAGTTGAGGCTAACATTTTTCAGCTGTGTTTGACATGTCTGTGGGTGGAAAGATTCATCTTTATCAAGAAGGAAGCAAGAAACTTTCACTTTCACTTCCCTAGAAATAATCTGTCTTACAGACCTGGTAATGCACTCTTTGTGGAAGTGATAGCCTCTCTTTACCCTGGATCTGAATGTCTTAGAGAAATCATCACATTCTTGAAATGAGAAGTACAAAGAAAGAAATATTAGTTTCTCCATAAACGATTCCTGTCTTCAACCTAAAAAAAGAACATGAGAATTCAACAATTCTTTCTCTCTTTTATTTGCAAAGTCAGTTAGAAGACAGTATTAAGGTAGGGTTAAAATTAAATACAGAGAACTGTTTTTGTTATAGATGATGCCATAGTTAGAATAGGGCAGTTCAAAAGAAGTATATGTACTATGTGTACATAACGGTTTAGGAAGTGGCATTTCATCAGAACATTCTATGTCTGGCTTGATTTTATACCTGTGAAACGAGAAAATAAATCAGGATAGTCCTCATTGTTTGGCAAGAATACAATGGAACTCGCTCTCTGCTATGTTGTTGTGGCATTGAAAACTGGCACCCAGAGTTTTTGTAAAGTGGTTTGGCAGTGCACACCAAGAAAAAATCCTTTGTGTGGAAGAGATCTGTGCACAAAGATGTTTGCTGTGCTGTTGTGCTGTGAATCCTGGAGAGAAGCGGCCTGCCTTCTATAACTAGTTAGTGTCTAGCCGCCTGACGGAACTGTATTCATGTAGCAACATGGAGAAACGGTTATGATAAAATCTTCAGGCAGTGAAATTCAGGGTATAAAATATATGTGTACCATATCTGTGATTAAAAAAGAATATAAAATTATATGTTGATAAGCAAAAGTATATCCTCATTGATAATCATAAATTTATTATAGAATAGTAATAATAAAAATCTGATAATCATGGAGTGTTTGTTATAGGCCCCATATTGTTCTAAATAAAAACTTTACACATATTTAATCCCCACAGCAGCTTTGTCAGTTAGATGCTAAGTTGCTAGATGAGCTCCCTAAAGCACAGGGCAGTAGTTTGCCTGAAGTTACAGGCTGGTAGTGGAGTGCTGGGTCACAGGCTGGCAGTGGGAGCACTGGGGTTACAGGCTGGTAGTAGAGCGCTGGGTCATAGGCTGGCAGTGGGAGCGCTGGGTCACAGGCTGGCAGTGAGTGAAGTGCTGGGGTCACAGGCTGGCAGTGGAGCGCTGGGTCACAGGCTGGCAGTGAGTGAAGTGCTGGGGTCATAGGCTGGCAGTGGAGCGCTGGGTCACAGGCTGGCAGTGAGTGAAGTGCTGGGGTTACAGGGTGGCAGTGGGAGCACTGGGTCACAGGCTGGCAGTGAGTGAAGTGCTGGGGTCACAGGCTGGCAGTGGAGCGCTGAGTCACAGCCATGAGAGATTCTCAGCCTCTCTTTTTGACCATCGAGCTGCACTGCCTGGGGTGCAGGCCAGCTGAAGCTGGGAGTACCCTGTGGAAGAGAGTCAAATGGTCACGTGTGGGAACACCCTGGGTGCACCAACTGAGCCACCACAGTCTTTCTGGAAAACCCCAGGGGGTTGGTGAATCACAAGTTCAGTGTGAGCCGAGACATGCCTGTGTATTAAAGGTGAGTCACAGGTGACTTCAAAGTCCGTAGTGCTTATGATAAAGGAAGGTCATCGTCACAATATTGAGTTGCAAGAGCAGCATTTTAAGAGGAACCTCTAGAAGAGACATCTGAAGGATCTAGACTCTTAGTTTGGAAGGGGCGGGAGAGGGCGTAGGGGTGAGGAAGTTAGAAATTATATTTGTTCCTCTCTAGATGTTGGTTTAATAAGAGCACATTTGACCATACGTGAGGGTGAAGGTGCGTAGCCACGGAGGTTAGCTGGTCACGGGAAGGTTCCTGCAGCAGGTTGATGGCCTCTGTCCCTGAGGAAGTTATAGAGGATTCCGCTGTCTCATCTCCCCCGGTTCAGAGTAATGGTTGGAATTTAGGTGGGTAACTTGTGGAATCCTGTCAGCAGTGATGGACGTATTAATCACAGGTGGGCAGCAAAGATCTGTGACTTAAAGTCCGAGTATTAACATGAATCATATGAGCTCAGCGTTGTCATGTTGATTTGGCAGGAAATTTAATCCTATCTAGGCTCAGACTTTTTCACTCGGAGTGTTGAGGTTGTGGCATACGGCCTAAGGGGTATGTGACTCCCCAAAACGTATGCACAGTTACATAAAGGGACTTTTTGCTGGAGAGGGCATCCAGTACATCCTTCCGGTTTCTGCTGGTACCTGTTATAACCAGAAAATGAACCACCAAGGGAGCCAAATCCCCATGGGTTACAGGCGGAGACTTTCACCTCTCTGGCTCTTTGCCTCACTGCACAATGTTGGCCAAATTACTCAGCAGATAACTCTGGAGCTTGTTTCCTCAACTGTAAAATCCCACAGAGTTGTTGTAAAGATGAAAGATTATTTTTATATACATGTAATCTCCACACTGTGTGTTAGCTATTGTTATCTGAGGCTTTAGAGACCACTGACTTTCGAGGGTCTGCTTCTCCCTGAGGGATGAGGGTTCTAGGCTCAAACCACAGGGCTTGTCTGTTCTCCTAGTGGCTGTGTACTGCAGGGAGGTGGGCTCAGGGCAGCTGTCTCTTAAAATCACCATCATGGTGAGTATGTCAGTACTGGGAAGTGTATTCCTCAGGTAAGGCAAAAATGAAGGGAACACAGGCCCAATGCAACATGCACATTCTGCAATGTAGCTGAACAGGGCTGCCTTTCTCTGCCAGCTGCTAGGCATGGATATACTTGGATATGAAGACTCTGATGGCTGTGGCCCCCATTCTAGAAATGTTGATCCACTGCCCAGCCCTGAGCCCCAGATGCCTTGTGGAGCCTGTCTCCCTCGTGGATGTGGTCCTAGGGCAGCCCTGGGATGGAATCGCTCTCTAGGTAAGGGGCACCTAGGGTTGAGGCAGGCAGCTGGCTGTACAGTTGTAATTTCATCCCATACTGGATTCTGAAGGGGGAAGGTCCTTTAGCTTTTCTAAGAAGCCTTTGCTGTCAGCAGTCCCCAGAAAATGAACTCTCTTTCTCTTAGAGAGCTGTGTTTTCACAGTGGGTTGTTTTTACATGTTTGTCTTGCTAAGTTGTGTGTTGGCAGGTACCAAGCTTTACTCATCTTTCTTAAATGCGGATCTTTCCAAGTCTCTTTTTTTTGAGACAGAGCCTCAAGCTATCCCTCTGGCTAGAGTGCTGTGGCATCATAGCTCACAGTAACCTCCAACTCCTGGGCTCAAGCGAGTCTCCTGCCTCCCAAGTCTCTTTAAAGCCTGTGGGTACCTGGGGGGACTTCCCACCTCTTCAGCCACCCCAGGCACTGTGATTTTCCCCCAGAGTGCTATTCTTTTGCCTCTGTGTGGCCCTGCCCTGCACTGACTGGTCGGTCAGTCTTGCCGCCCTATTGAAGGCTTGCTCTGTGAGGGCAGGGGCTCTGTTTCGGGGATCTTTGTGCTCAAGGAAGCTTGCTGCATTGTGGGCTGTCAGCATGGTGGGATTTTATTCATTAGTGTCCAGAAATATCCTTGACCAATAGTGGGTACTTAGGAAATACAGAATGAATGAATATAAGTGAATTTGAGACTATTACTGAGAGGGATAAAGCATCAGCTGAAACAATGGACGGCAGATCAGTGCCCACCCTTCCTGTGCCCTCTCTCACCTGCCTCCTGGGAGTCTTCCTGGCCAGTAGGCGTTTCCCAGGAACGTAATTTGGGTTGTATTGAGTTATTCACACAGACTTTGAACTGTCATTGAAAGGACAGGATCATTAATGGAAGACAGATCAAAGAGGATGGACTGATCACAGACAAGGTCTTTGTCTTTTAATAGTCAACCCACATCTTGACCTGAGAACTCCATTGCTAGCTGTGTGTGCCAGACTGAACTGGATTAGATAAATCCTGGGATGCCATCCTCAAGGACTGGTCATTTCCTGAGCAGTCAAGTACAGAGGAATGCCCTAGGAGAGACTTGAAGAGTTTTCAGTGAGGTTTTGAAAGTGGCAGTGGGGTGGGATGTTGGAGAAGGTGAAGGAAGTGGCAGGTGACCACCTCAGCTTGGGGCAGGAGCTCACGGGGCTCCAAGTAGCAAGGGTGTTCTCACTGAGGCCTTCTGGTTGTCAGAGACGATACAGGTTCTCAATTCTAAAGGCTGTCTCCCCCATGTCAACCTGTCAAAGAGAAGCTTTGGTAGAGAAAGATTATTTTAGTAGGCACAGGCACAGAGAACTAAAATCTTCTAGCCATTGGACCTGATATTTCACGTATCTTTTTAAAATTTTATTTGTTCTTTACATTGTTCTCTTATTGTAAAGATAATATAAGCTTAGTTTAGGTAATTTATATAAGCATTAGATAATTTATGTAGCATTAGAACAAACAAAATCTTGACCTGGGCCAGATCTTGCCATCCATGTGACCAGGAGAGGCTCAGGTGGGCCTTGAGAGCCTGCCACTGGTTTTGAATGCAGCTCTGCCTCCTAAAGTTGCACGACCCTGGGTGAATTCACATTCCTGCAATCTGTTTCCTCACCTATAAAATACCTACCTCAAAGAAGAATAAATGACATAGCTGGCATCTGAGAGGGGTGGTTGAAGAGTGATAATTGCTTAAGCCCAGGAGTTCGAGGCTGCACTAAGCTATGATCACACCATTGCACTTCAGCCTGGGTGATAGAGCAAGACCCCATCTTTGGAAAGCACTGTGCTAGTAGTACTTGGCATGCAGGCT
>NW_003852417.1:1955999-1958415 GCF_000181295.1 Otolemur garnettii
TAGGTGCCGTGGCATCACAGCAACCTCAAACTCTTGAGCTTATGCAATTCTCTTGCCTCAGCCTACCAAGTGGCTGGGCCCATAGGCGCCTGCCACAATGCCCGGCTTTTTTTTTTTGTTGTAGTTGTCATTGTTGTTTAGCAGGCCCAGGCTGGGTTCTAACCTGCCAGCCTTAGTATATGTGGCCGGCACCCTACCCACTGAGCTACAGGCACTGCCCTGGTGAGATGTTTCGAAGACTTTTGGTAGAGATTACTAAATTTTGAATAGAAAGTTTTTTTCAGCCAATTATCTGGGATGACTCTAGAAGGGAAAGTTCTTAAAATGATTCTTTCCTGTGGGATGTCCACAGAGTGGAGACCCTGTTAAGAAATGGGGATCATCTTTGACTTAAAAAAAGATTGCTTTGCCATGAGATCGTGTACCCTGAGTCAGACCGGAGACAGGTGGCATTTAGGGCTGGCAGTTGAAGAAGTGGCCTGCTCTCCCCTGAGCTGCGCAGACCACCCACCACCCATGTGCTGCACGGCTGCATGTTAATCAGTCTTCATGTTGTCTAGGGAGTGTCTTCTCAAAGCTGCTGCCATGGAGATCATACGACTCTCCTTAAATGCTCCCTTTGCTGAGCTGATTTTTCAGCTCAGAAGTGATTTTTCCTCTGCCTGACCCAAATGGAGCAAGAATTGGAGGGGCCTCAGTGGGTGAGCCCTGAGGCTGGGGCTGGGCGGTTACCAGTCTGGCATCTGTACCCATTTTCTATTTGTCTTAGCCTAGAGCCAAGGGTAGTGACAATGAGATGAGCAAATGAGGAAACATTCCTAGCGTGGGAGGAAAAGCATGGGACTGAGTCAGGAAACCTGAGTTCTCCTTTTAGCTTTGCTGCAGACCCACTGTGTGACCTTGCGTGCGTTGCAGCCCTCTCTGAGCTTTGGTTTCCATGTGTGTGGAGAGGGGACTGACTCACTTTTCAGGATCTTTTACAATGAAAGAACTCAGCAGAGGGCATAGGTAGCCCTGAGGTGGGGACAGTGGACCTGTGCTGCCCTGTGATGGTTTGAGAGTTGAGATCTGGTTAGGGGGAGGGCTTTAAAACAGCAGAGAGTTAACAGTGTGAGCAGGACTCCCTGGTGTTCCCCTGGGGCTGATGCCTTCCTCTTTCTATTCTCTGTTGCTCCCCCCCCTTGGCACTTCCTACCTGTCCTTGGAGCCCCAGCTCACTGTTCTCTCAGCTTATTGCAGGCAGGCAGTGTGTGATTGATGTATCTTTCCCCAGGCATTCATCCCAGCTACCATGAGCATATGTGTCCTCATATCCCACCCCAGTACCCTGTCACACCCCCACTGCAGAGCAGGAAATAGTCTGTGAAATGTTTGAGATGAATGTTCAGATGGTAGAAGGTGTGAGTTAGCTGAGGAACCCCCAATCTCTGATGTTAGCTTTTTAAATAACAGAATCAATTAAACCAAAAAATACACAACAAAGCCTAAACCTTGCCTCTAACCTCAGTCTGTGCACATGCTTGCTGGCTTCATAATAGATTTTTCTGCAAGAGTCTCTCAATTCGTCCCTTTGCACGGATTGGTGATTTGTGCAGTGGGGTGTGGGGCATAGGAGAGGTACTGGCTTAGTAAAAGGTGAAAGATCTATACAATCTAAAGAGAAAGCAGAGTACTGCGGTCCTGCTTTAGAGTGGAGAAGAAACTCTTGTCCTGGCTTGGTCTCTGTGACTCAGATTCTCCAGAGTCCCTCGCAGATTAGAGATTTTTGGATCAGGATCATTAATGATAATTAGAATTTAAGTTATATTTGAACAAGGAGGGTTGTTGAGAGAGAGAGAGAGCTCTTTTTAGAGAAACAGCTTTTACAATTCTGTAAATAAAAACTGATAAACCCAGTTTGGGATCTTTCCAGAAGTGTTATTTCCAAGCTATTTATTTTAGGTTCCTATTTTAAGGTTGTTTTGGCTAAGGAAAACTGAAGGCACTCAACTGTTTCTGTTCTGTAGTAGGAAAATCTCTCACGTCAGGCAGTTTGGAGTGTAAGGTCAGTCAGTCACCACGTGTTAATGGCTCTGCAGCAGGCACTGGGCTCCGTGTTCTAGGAAGACACAGAGACACAGGGCATAGTGGGCATTGGCAAGAAGCAGCACGTTCACGTGCAGGGTGGAAATAGGTCTAAAGACCCTGAACTAGAGCAGCATGAAGAAGTCGCCCTGACCTAAACTGGGACATCAGAAAATCATGACTGCAGTGGGCCAGAGCACTTTAAACGTGACACCACGTGGTGACAGAGATAAGCCGGAAGCCTCGCTGTTCACCTGGGGTCGTTGGGGGTCAACACATTAGTTCAAAGATTATAAAGGAAATAATTTTTTAAAAAAGCTTCTACCGGCTCGGCGCCTATAGCTCAACCGGC
>NW_003852417.1:1959079-1964709 GCF_000181295.1 Otolemur garnettii
ACCTCTGGCATATGGGGTCAGCGCCCTTCTCCTTTGAGCCACAGATGCCGCCCAGTTCTTGGGATTTTTTTCTCTCTACTTCTTGTGCTAGAACATGAAGCCTTGGTTTTCTGTTTCTGTTCCATGCCTGGTTGGCCAACTACCTGTGGGAGGAGGCAGGCGCCCCTCCTGGAGGTCACCTGGGCCCACAGGCAGCCTGCCTGGTGCAGACAGTGGGTTTGGCTCCTGGCCTCACCTCCTGCCAACTGTATGGTCTGGAGCAAAGGCCACTCAATCCTTGAGAAAGCAGGAATTGTGGTAGTTACCTCTTAGCATTATCGAGCTAGAGTGAACAGCAGGCGAAAAGCCCCGTAATAGGCGTTTGACCGTGCTAAGCCCCTTCCCTTCAGGTGTTCATTCAGAGTAGCAGGAAGGGTCAGTCACCAGTTCAAGGGGCACTGTGAGGTTTTGTGGCGTCTCTGGCTTCTCTCCTGCTGTGTTTGTGTAGCCACATAGCCAAGCACTGTGAAGGATGTGGCCAGGGCCCTGCCCCTCTCTGTCATCCAGGGGCGTGTGCTCAGTGCAGAGGCCCACCTGTGGCCATCGGCTCCCTTCTCAAACCCCCTGGAACTGCCTGTGCCTTGACTACCAGTCTTGACACAGTGGAAAAAATTGTGTGTGATTTGGAAGGCTCTACTCGACACTGTTGATTACATGCTCTCTAGAATCATAAATAAGTAAAATAGAAAGGATTATTGATCCATCTCTGAAATGGAACTTTAAAAATCTAAGAATTGGGTACTTTTTGGTTTTGGCAAGGTAAACTTATTTTTAGTTGTGAAACAAACATCAGTGTAGCAGAGTAAAAGAAGAAAGGACTTTGGAATCAGACAGATTGGGGTTTGAATCCCAGCTCTGCCACTTTCTGGCTGTTTTCTAGGAAAGGTTAATTTGATTTCTTTGAGCCTCCCCAATTTCCTATTAGCATTGTAATGAATAATACATGTTTTGTGAAGTTTAGGAAAAAAATCCACATAAAGTCTATGCTCCATATAAATGATATCTGTTGCTGCTGGTACTGTTGTTAGCGTTCTTAGTTATGCACTGAATATGGCTAAATTGAGCATTTTTACCTTATTCTTTGACTCTTAACCATAACCTTGTGAGTGTCTCACAGCAGGTCTTTTACGTAGCTGATGTGGTAGGCCAGTGTAACTATGACTCACCCAGGTTGTACAGATGCCTAGGACTGGAGCCCACGTCTTCTGCGAGTTCGTCTCACTGCGCTGCACACTCGGAAGTGCTGTGTGCACGCACGCACGTGTTTGTGTTTTTGTCTTAATTTAGTTACTGAATATGGGCTCAGAAATTAGGCCTTTTTCTGGAATCAAACAGTAAATTTTCTCTTTTGTGTTTGCTACATCCACATTAGAACCATCTAGATGGGGAAACAGACCATACATGGGCCACGGGGATTGGCTTAGGGACAAGTGGTGCTCCCCTCGTTTGCCTGGTCGTCAGGCCCAGCCTTGGCGTCTTTTCCTTACAGCGGTTTTCCTTCCCTGAGGAAGAACTTGGGGGCTACCGAAAGCCTTTCAGAATTTGGTCCTCGGGGAAGGAGCTCAGCACTAAGCCTGTCTCTTCCTGACGGGGTTTACATCCAAGTTCACGTTACAGGTCTGCTGTCTGCCCACCTGCCCTGCCAGGCCTGCAGGTGGTTGTGTTTCCTAACTGAACTGATGAAAACATAGAAACTAAGTATCTATGCAAACTTAAGTTGTTTTGTTGTAGACTGGCTGGTTTCATTTGAAAATGCTCGACCCAGTAGTGAGGGAATTCCGTTCAGTCATATTAATTTACCAAGATTACCTGTGTGCCTTTTCCCCCATCCCTACCTGCCCTTCTGAATCAGAGTCTGAGATAAGACTCTGGTGTCTAGAGTTTGGTACAGATCTGTGCATGATTTTGGTGTCCAACAAGGATTGAAAACCACTGAGCTAGAGGTACAGAGTCCAGATTTTCCCTCTTTGAGGTGCCATTTTGAGGCCTAAAGATGGTGAAATACCATCAGACATATGCCCGGTGTTTGCTGCTTCTGTTCAGACAACATGTGTTGTCTCATATTTCAGTGCAAACATGAACACAACATAGTCCACGTCCTCGGAGTGCTTCCAGTGAGTGGGGCACGTGTTTGCCAGACAGTTGCAATGTAACATGCTGAGTGCAAGGCTAGGAGAGGTGCAGATCCAGACACCCAGGGCTTAGGGCAGTCATGGAAAGCTTCCTGGAGGAAGCATGAGCGTGTAGGATGAATGGGAGTCGGGGAGGGGAGGGCAGGGCCCCTGGGCAGAGGGTGCATCCTGAGCAGAGGCGCAGAGCAGAAAGCCCAGTGGTGTCCCTGTGTTGAAGAGAGAAGTTGCCATGGCATGTGCCTCTGAGTTAGAGGCCTGGGCTGGGGACTGGAAAGAAATGGGGTTCTCCTGAGGGGTTTCTAGGAATGGGCTGAATCTGTTACCTGGTGACTGCTGCCAACATTATGGCCCAGGTGGAGTCCTCAGAGGCGTGGGCAGGAGGGTGTCCCAGGCAGTCTTACCTGGTATGCTGAGGACTGCTGGGTGCGGCCAGGGTTTCCCCTCTGCTCCCGAGCTTGTTCTTTGGGATGTGTTGTTGGGATAGCAAAGCTGTTCTGTTACTGTTTCTGCTCCCGCTTTTCCCAGCTTTTCTTTCACTCTTCTGATTGTACTCACCCCTGAGCAGAGCCTGGTGGGGAGGAGGATGGCATGCTTGAGACACTGACAGCCCCTCCTGTGTTGCTGCCGCAGCTCACGTGGAGAACGAAGAGCAGTACACGCAGGCTCTGGAGAAGTTTGGGGGCAACTGTGTGTGCAGAGATGACCCGGATTTAGGAAGTGCATTCCTGAAGTTCTCAGTGTTTACCAAGGAGTTGACGGCGCTTTTTAAAAACCTGGTAAGTGTTGTTGTGTGTGTGTGTGGCTGGGGTGTGTGCAGTGCCCACGGGCACCTCCTTCAGAAAGGCAGCTCAGTAGAGGGTGCTCATGGCTGTAGGAAAAGATTTCATCACTCCTGTGGTACCCAAAGCATGATATTTTCTATACACATTGGTTCAATTTGTAAGAAAGTTTAAAATTGTAATGTTTTACTCTAACAAGATGTTTAAAACTCCACTTGGCCTTTGAAATATACAAGGTGTAGGACAAAAAAGGGTAAGTGTATTCATCTGCTGAAGGGCTGCTGACTGCAATTTTTAATAGTTTCTAATCTGTGTAGAATAGTCTCTGTTTCTGGTAATTATAGTAGGCATTTACACTTACAATATTTAATAAATACGTCTCAGACCTGTCTTGCAAAGCAAGGTAACCTATAATCAAAGCACAGAAATTACCTTGAGTATTTAAAGGTCGGTTATGCTCCCAGATACAGAGCCCTAAAAAAAAGCAGAACTGAAAGAAATGTCTCCCTCTTTGAGCAAGTGGATATATTGCCTGTGGTCGGTGATTGGTCACGTTGAGAGAATCAGTCTTGTTGCTCAGCAGCCCTGTGCAGTCCTTGTGGTTGGAGCAGATTTCTGAGGAAGTAGGGAGCCTCCCAGGGCTGTTGGGACCCTGCCCTGGTGCAGTGACCCTGGGGGTCACCTCAGCGTCCTCCCCTGCTCTTCCCCATCTCTTCCTAAAGGTCTTAGAAGACCAGGCTGAGAACCCAGTGACGTGTCCTATGTAGGCCACAGGCAGCAGTGTCTTTCCATCTCTCCCATCAGGAAGCTCAGAACAAGGGTGAAAAGAGCAAACCCGTGAAGTGAGGGTGATGGCGGGCTTGGAAGTCTGGCCTTAAAAGGGCAGAAACGAGAGAGTGTAACGCCTGAGTTAATGGGAAAGGAAAGAAAAGGCTCATTAGAGCACTTGGTCTCTCCTCCCATCTTCATTTGTAAATAGTAAAAATAAAAAGCTTGCTCTGCTTAAGTTTTTTGCTCAGAGGAATTTGAAATCTCTTGGGACATTGGTCAGTTCATTGCCCTTGGTCACTGCCCTGAGTGGCAGGCTGCACGCTGTGCGGTGGAGCCCTCACCTGCCTCCATGCCGCAACCTGGCTGCTATGGCCAGGCTGTGATCCTGGCTATGATGTCGGGGTCTCACCACCGAGTCAGAAAAGATGGGGCTTTTTTAACTGAGAAACTGCAGGGTTCCAGGGTAAAGATTATAGATGCTCATGTGGTGGGCGCCTTGTGAACAAGGCAGTTTGCTGCCTGATCTCCTAGCCCTGGGTGAATAAGCCCCCTGGACACCTGCAGCCTGGTGCCTTGCTCTGAAGTAGAGACCAGCAGCCCCCCGGGTGAGCGGAAAAGAGAGCTTGGAGGAAACACAGGCCGCTACATGCTAAAGAAACTGCGGTTAATTTCTCAAAGAGGAATTAGCAGGCCTGGTATCTGTCAGGGAAGAGTAGGGTGCAGTGTGCTGTTAAAGAAGGCCAAGGGAGACAGTGATGTAAGAAAATATAAAATTAAAAATCCAGTGGGAAGGGATGGGGTAGAGGAAATCTCTCAGAAAACAGATCAAAAAGACCAAAAAAAAAAAAAAAAAAGAGAGAGAGAGATTGAAAATCAGGAAATATATAAAAGACAAGATTTAATCTTTAAGGTCCAGCATCTGCCTGAAAGGCATTTCAGAAAGATTAGGAAGCGGGGAGGTATCATTATCATATCACCAACACAGCAACGCAGCGGACCCCTTCTGAAACAGAAGGAGAGCATCTCCAGATTGCAGGGCTGGCGAGTGCCCTGCACACCCTTTAAGACCTTTAAGAGTCCTAAGGTCTTACAAGCTTCCAGAAAGCACAGAGAGGATTCAGAGTCAGAGTGATGCCAAACTTCTCAGCAGCAGCACTGAAACTTTAAGGCATGGAGCAGTGCCAGTGAAATCCCAAGGAAAACAACTCAAGCTGGAATCAGACCCAGCCAGCTGAACATGAAAGTAGAATTAAAGACATTTTCAGACACGCAAGGCTCCCAAGTTTACCTCCCATGTGTCGTTTCTCTGAAACTCCTAAAGGATATGCTTGAGCAAAATGCAGAAAGAAGAAAGCTGAGAGGAATCTGAGAGAGTCAGGAAACAGGATCTGATGCAGCTAACAGTAGGAGGGGATCCCCGAGGATGGCAGAGGGAAGTCCCCTGGGTCCTGAGCAGTTGGGCTGGAAAGCAGCCAGCCCAGGAGGTGTGGGAGCCAGGTGGGAGGGGCCTGGGTTCTGCCCCCACCCCCACCCCCACCCCCAGGCAACTAGCTCTTTTGTTCAGCTGATCTCTAGAACAAGATTTTCTCAGCTATAAAATGGAGATGAGAATGCCATACCTAATTCTGTGTAGAGAATATAGCCAACTGGTTGCTTTTAAACAGTTTGGCTTTTAATCCTTACAACAATCTCATATGGTAGATGAGTGTTACTCTCACTTTATAGGCCAGAAGGGAGGCAAGGGTCCCTGCCTGTCCTGGGATGTGTTTCTCCCAGTGCAGGCCTCCCTGCTGCATTCCGCACTGCGGGATCCAGATGAAAGCTGCACTCAGTCATGAACACAGGCTGCTACACAGTTAAATAAAAGCAGCTCCTTCTTTCTTTTTCTGTTTTTTTTTTTTTTTTTTTT
>NW_003852417.1:1964994-1967458 GCF_000181295.1 Otolemur garnettii
TGAGCTCACACAGGTTAAGTAACTTACTGGGTCCTTAACTATGAGGGACAGAGTTGAGATTCAAATCCAGAACTTGAAACTCCTGACCCATGTTGTTTCCATGGTGACATTTAAAGGGACCAAGGCTCTTCTTGACTCCTTTTTGGACGTGGGGAAAGGCAGCACAGGGAGAAGTGTGGAGTAAAGAGAAGTGCGAGATCAGGCTGGGCCCCTGATCTCTCTGGGTGCCACCATAGCCTCAGATTCCTCACCCAAAAACAAGGGTGGTAGGACTTGCCCACCTCCAAGGACGACATCAAGATGAAATGGACTTTGTAAATTAAAAACCCAGCACACAGGCAGTGTTTTAGTGTTTATGTTAACTTATTGTGTGGTGGGCGGTGCTTCTGGCTCAGTGGTAGGGCGCCAGCCCCATATACTGAGGGTGGTGGGTTCAAACCTGGCCCCCGCCAAACTGCAACAAAAAATAGCTGGGTGTTGTGGCTGATGCCTGTGGTCCCAGCTACTCAGGAGGCTGAGGCAAGAGAATTGCCTAAGCCCAGGAGTTGGAGGTTGCTGTGAGCTGTGACACCACTGGCACTCTACTGAGGGCAACAAGGTGAGACTAGACTGTCTCTATAAACAAAAAAACAACTTACTGTATGGTAATGTTAAGTATATGTGGGTTACTTTAGTTTCAACTTTCACTTTAAGGAGTCTGGATTATTGATTCTGGAAAGGATCAAACAGAGAGAAAATTTCTTATTTTAGGCACAATTAGCACTCACCAGGCCTAATTTCCCAGGCCCATGCCCGTATGGAAGCGGCACACCGTAGGAATGCCAGACGGCAGCTCCTGAGACAGGGCTGAGAGTGAGCTGATTATAGGGGAATTCTCCTTTTTTGGAATTTTGTATACCATCCTTCTTCCTATTTTTGGTCACTTCTGTCCTATCTCATAGTTTCCAAGCCTTGCTTTTGCTCTCCCTCAGGCATTCAAAAAACATTTCTGTTCTGTATGGCCAAGCATCTCAATGCTACCTCTCTGTCCAGAAAGAATAACAGTTAACCACTCACCTACTTGAAGCATGAAAGAATGTTTATAAAGCATTTGGAACATCTCCAGAGAAAGGCCAACTTCATATACAGTGAGACTTTCTTACTAATGGGCGAGAATCTCACCTTTAGAAAGTCTCTGAATTTTCCCTGCAGTTATGCAGGATAAAGGGAAAAACAAGGCAGCTCCAGAAATATAACAAGTGTGAAATTAAACTGGTTGTCAAGTCAGCCTGGTTGCTACAGCTCCTTTCCTCTTCTCAGATGGATGTGAGAATCCTGGAGAGAATTACCAAGGGCTGCCTCTGTGCTGAGAAGCGGCTTTCTAATGAAAGGCCGCAGTGCAGAACGGATTCCCAGAAGGTTAGCTGCAAGTATGTAGTTTCTGGTACAGAACCAGCTCTGTGTATGACCAGAGTCAGCTGACAGCAGGCCCAGCAGGTGCTCGGCCAGGGATGGAAGTAGAGTGAGATCTCATGGCCTTGGGCTGAGAAATTCCACCTCATTCACGTTGAAAGAGAAATCTGAAAGTTCTGCTTAGCAACACACAAAGAAGTCATCAGTTTTTTGTTTTTTATTTTGTTTGTTTTGTTTTGTTTTCTGAGACAGAGTCTCACTCTGTTACCCTGAGTAGAGTGCTATGGTGTCATCATAGCTCACAGCAACCTCAAACTCCTGTGCTCAAGCAGTCCTCCTGCCTCAGCCTCCTAAGTAGCTGGGACTACAGGGTAATCAAATGTTTTTTCTATTTTTAGTACGGACAGGGGTCTCACTCTTGCTCAGTCTGGTCTTGAGCTTAATCCTGAGCTCAATCTCCTCTCACCTCACCTCAGCCTCCCAGAGTCCTAGGATTATAGCCCTGAGCCCCGCCCTCCCCCAGTCATCTGTTTGATGCCAGTGATCTGAGTTGGTAGCCCTCATAGCCATGGAGTAAAGAAAACTTGTCAGGTTCTGTTGGGATGAGTGGCAGCCGTCCCTGGCAGGGAAGCGTCCTTAACCTGGCTGCATTGCTAACTCGACAGCAAGCCCTCTTTGCCTGGTGCTTTGGGGCTTAGTTTAGACACAAGCTGATTCTACTATTAATAAAGCTTGTCTCATCACTTTATATGGAGATCTTACCACCAGAGGTCTTCACCTTCTATACTTTCATAGGTGTCCTTTAATTTCTTCTACTGAAAATGTCTTCTGTTTTAAAATATCTTGCATTCTTCCTTATTAAACAGGGGCACTGATCACAATGTCATCTTTTGAGGAAAAGGATTAAAGCCTTTGTTTTGGGCATAAAGTAATGAATCGTGCTGAAATCTAGAGGCACCCTGGGTGGCTTATGGTATGTGGGACTGTCTGCCCTTAGATTGGTTTCAGAATATTTGATTTCCATTTCCAGCATTCGGATTTAATATTCTGACTCTTGTCCTGTTGGTTGCCC
>NW_003852417.1:1967614-1977912 GCF_000181295.1 Otolemur garnettii
TCTCTCTCTCTCTCTCTTTTTGAAGACAAAAGTCTTACTCTGTTGTCCAGGCTAAAGTGCCATGGCCTCAGTTCAGCTCACAGCAACCTCAAACTCCAGGGTTCAAGCAATCCACCTGCCTCAGCCTCCTGAGAAGCTGGGACTACAGGCACCTGCCACAACACCTAACTAATTTTTTCTACTTTTAGTGGAGATGGAGTCTCCCTCTTGTTCAGAACCGATCTTGAACTCCTGAGCTCAAGTGATGCTTCTGCCTCAGCCTCCCAGAGTACTGGGCTGATAGGTGTGAGCCACCGCATTCCACCACCTCTAATGTTTCTTGTTCCACGGTGCTATGAACTGAAAAACAAGATGGCATGGCTTGTTAGACTTGTATGCCTTGTATGCATATTAGGAATCCATAGGCTGTGAGTGAGGAATTTGAAGTGAGGCCTTGAGGGCTGGGGCTTCTCTGGGGCGGGCAGGGGTAGAGTGTACATAGATGGACCTACTGACAGTCACTTTGGGCACTTAGACACCTCTGCCACTTAGGTTTTAATATGGGCTCGTTTATAGTTCGAGATTCCTTGTCTTAAGACTCAAAAGACTTCAACACTGTGCTACTTTCTATGCTCACAAATACCTAACCAAAAATGAAAGCAACATTCTTAGTTTGATCAAGACAATGAAGAACAGTAAGATTGATGTCAGAGATCTGTGTTTTGGTTGTAGCACAGCCATGTAATTACTGTGTTTAAATTGTATATTGGCACTGTTTCTTTTAGGGGTGAGCTGTGCTACCTCCTTATAACCACCATGGTACATCAACTTTCAGTGGTCAGAGAAAATGGGGAAAACCCTAGTGGGAGAGCCAGGGTAGCAAGGCCTTGGATGTGGGAAGTTCACAGAGCAAGGACAGAGTAGGTGCCTGCTGAGGGCTGTGCACACTCTGGTGCCCACTGAGTGGGACACTGAGCTCTGATAACTCCTGTCTGGGTGGGAGACGCGCAGTACTTGCAGTGATGGCCCTGAAGGCCGCCGACAGCCCCGTGGGGCTCTGCAAGTGCTGCCTGGGAAGCAGGGAGCAGGGACTCCAGTCTTGGGCCTTGGAGCCTTGGAGCCCTGGGGGTGGAGGTGGGCAAGGAGCCTGCAGGCTATTAGGAGTGCCCTTGAGTCCACACAGCAGGACTATGAGGTTTAGAAACAAAGGTCTTCACAACTTGTCTAGGACATGCTGTTTGTGTTTGAAAGTATTAATGAACTCACAGGAGTTTGTTTTTGTCATGGTGTTTTCTAAGTTGCTAGCTACTAAGAGGAAGACTGCCATGATGTAGGGGACCTCAAATTAAAAAAAAAAAAAACCACCATTCGAGGGATAATGTATATAGAGGCTGGAGTATGGGTGTGAGTGAAGGCATAGGCTATGAGGGGCAGGAGCCCAGCTTAGGTGACTGTGAGGCCCCAGGGCCTCTTTCCTGACTTTCTGTGAAGGCAGAAGTCAGGCTGCAGTGCGGGAGTAGACTGTGAGTGCTCACTCTTCCGAGGAAGGATTGGTGAGAGAAGAAGAAAGCCAGGAGGGGGTGTTTCTAGGGCGAGAGAGGCTTGTGCCTGTTTCGAGACCCCAGGGAAAGAGCTGGTTGCTGGATGAGGCTGAAGAGAGGGATTGTGAGCTACGGGGACCAGGTGTCCTCCTATCACCACCTCTGGGCAGTGGGCTCAACTAGGAGTCAGGCCCCTGCTTCTCCGAGCACAGTCATCAGTGGGTTTATATAAATGAATCCAAAGTGTGCTTCATCGTGTACATTCCCCTGGCACTGAGAATTTTGTGATATCTATTAATTCCTTAAAATGTAAAAGTGAGCAAACTTTATCCATGCCTGTGTAATCCAGGTCCTAGTTTACAGAGCACTTAACAGAGTTTGCTTCATTGGCACCCCAGAGGCCCTGGCCTCGCACTCACAGAGCAACATGGGAATTGCCTGGGCCTTCTTAGAAATTCAGACTCCCCTGGGCCTGCTGCGTGCCCCCACCCTCTTCTGTTCAGGTACATAAGGGCCCCAGGTGATGAATGGGCACACGGAGGCTTGAGAAGCTGCTGTAGAGCAGTGGCCCTCAGGTGTGGGCTCTGGACCAGCAGTGCCTGGAACTTAGTAGAAATACAGAGTCAGCCTCAGTAGCAAATTACAGTTCTCTAGCTTTAGTCCATGAGTATCCGCTGGGCAGTTCGCGAGACCACCTTGTTGGGCTCCACACCCAGAGTTTATAATTCCACAGGGACCGGGTAGAGCTTGAGACTCTGGTTTCTAGTATGTTTCCTGGTAGCGCTGACTGCTGGGGCAGCCAGCCCAGGCCAGTGTTTTTGACTTTTACCCTCAGGGAGATTGAGACTTAGGGGTGCCAAGCTCTAACTGAGGCCAGAGAAAGTACTTTCTTGGATTTTTGGAGGTAATAAAATTTCAAAAAGTGATTTCACTCCTGGTTGATGGCTTCACTAAATATTTTAACATCACATGCGTTTTGGAAGTACGTGTTGCCGGAGCCCCAGATTCTCCTGTGCGGCGCCCCCTGCCTCTGTCGGAACCGGCCTTCTGCAGGTGTCAGTGCTGTTATAATAAGGTAGGCCTGATGCATCACAGCTCATCATTCATTCTAGTGGAGAAAGGAAGGAGAGCTCATTTTCTCTCCACTTAGAACTTGAAAGATGAGAGCAGGCAACTACAGAAGCAGCATTAAGAGCAGAAACCAGGTCAGCAGTTTCTCTCCTTGTTCTGGTGTGAAAGTTGCCAGCGTGTTTTTGGCAGCTGGTTGGTTTTGATCTTTCAGTTTGTGTTAAACACTCAAGATCACTGTGGGCTTCCCCCCTACTTTTTAATTAAACACAGAGAATTATCAGAACAGCTCTGCTGCCAAGGAGACAGGACCAGGTGCATCTGTTCAGGAGGACCCTCTGTGAGTGCTCAGGTGGGACTGCGTGTCACATGCAGACACTTACACATGCCACCAAAGACTTGAAGAGGATGCTGACTAGCCTAGGGGAAGTCTCTCTACTTAAACTGAAAGTGAAAGTAGCAGAGGTCGTTTTCCTTCCCTAAGTTCCCTCCTGTGTGTCTGATGGGCTGCTTTGTGTAAAAGGAGCTAGAAGGACCTTTGATGAGCCCTAGGTGGCACCAAGTCCTCAGTCCCCCTTCTGGCCTGACGCCATGTCAGATGTGAGCCATTTGCCCACAGGAGGGCAGAAGACTCTTTCATAGGGAAAACACAGGAATTGGTCTAGCTTCAGAGCTCCCAGCCCAACTCTGCTGGGAAAAAGGATGACTTAAGCCTCTCTTTGTTTCCATGTCTGCAAAATGGGGATAACAGCACTGACTTCTCAGTGTGGTTGGAAGGAGTAAATGAGATTACACGGCTGGGTGCTGTTAAATGGCTTGGTGGCCTATGCAGACCTAGTACCTTCTGCTTCTCCATAAATTTTCTGCTGGGGTGTCCATTCTTGCAGATAAGCTGCCTTTGGGAAGACCACAGAGAACTTGTTTTTGAACCTGTCAGCGTCCTTCTGTCCCAGGCCCTTGGTGTTAGCAGCACCCGCTGCTGGGAGAGTGCTTCTACCCGATGTGCGCCCGCCTCTCTGCTTTGCTTCCTTCCTACTCTGCTCAGAGGCCCTGCCCACGATTTGAAAGAGTCCCCATCCCACAAATAATCCTGTCATCTTTTTTTGTGATATCTTTAGTAGCCCCTAAACTGGAAAAGACTTAAATGTCTATCAACAGTTGTATGGGTGACAAATTGTAGTGTATCCATACAATGGAATAGTTTTCAGCAATTAAAAAAAATGGTCTTTTAATTTGCAGTCCCAACAAAGGACCTCAGTCCTAACTAGTCCTATTAGTCCTGTAGTCCTAACTAGGCAAGAAGCTGAGGCAGGAGTTGCTTGAACCCAGGGCTTCCAGTTTACAGCGAGCTATGATCGGGCTTTGTACTCCAGGCTGGGTATCAGAACAGGATTCTATCTCTAAAAAATAAAAAATTAAAGAAAAGAGAATGCAGTATTGATACAACAACATGAGCAGCAACAAGGTGCTCAAAAGTGAGTCTCAAAGTAATTGTGCTCAGTCTCAAAATAATTATGAAAGGCACCAGATGAAAATGAGTGTGTACTAAATGATTCCGTGAACTGCGTCGACAGCTCCATGTAAAGGAGTGTATACTGTGTGATTCCACATATTGCATATACAGTGTTAGAAACTGCAGAGTACTCTGTGGTGACAGAGGCAGATCAGTGGTTATGGGGCACAGGAGATGGGTGGGGGTGAGGACCTGGGCTTGCAGCCCATCTGGGGTGATGGGACACATTCAGAGTCTGGATGTTGGTGATAGTTCGTGGCTGTATCCACATGTTGTCACTCTCATTGTGTGTATGTCACTTCCATCTCCCTAAAGCTGCTAAAAACCTTTTAAAAGCCATTCACTGCTGGGCGTGGTGGCTCACACCTATAATCCTAGCACTCTGAGAGGCCAAGGTAGATGGATCACCTAAGCTCATGAGTTCAAGACCAGCCTGAGCCAGAGCAAGACCTCATCTCTAAAAATAGCTGGGCGTTGTGGCAGGCACCTATAGTTCCAGCTACTCAGGAGGCTGAGGCAAGAGTATCACTTGAGCCCAAGAGTTTGAGGTTGCTGTGAGCTGTGACAGCACCGTACTCTACTGAAGGTGAGAAAGTGAGACTCTGTCTCAAAAAAAAAAAGCCATTTATCAAAAAGTGTTGCTGATCAGCAGGATTTTTTACATTGGTGGAAATGGTTTATATGTACCTTATCGAGTATAAGTCATCACTAGCCACTCATGGCTGTTGAACACTTGAGATGTAGCTAGTGCAGCTGAGGAGCTCAGTTTAAATCGTTTACATGTGACAGGCACACATAGCTAGTGTCTGCCTAAGGGGCCAGCACAGGCTCAGAGCCTCACGTCCTACTCCACACTCGGGTCCTAGGACTTGGGCTTCCACCTCCACAGGTGACGACTGGAAGCTTCCAGAGCACTTGAAGGTCATTTCACCCACATCCTAGCTAAAGTAGCTGTGGCAGGAGGATCCTGTTTTGGGTCAGGCTTCTGGTTGACTCCCTTTGGGCACAATCATTTGAGCAAACAATACTCACTAAGTAAAAGAGAAGGGGCTGCATGGTAGGGGGAGCATCAGTAGCAGAGCATCTGGTGACCAGCGACCAGAGAGCAGGCAAGGTGACCTATGAGTGGGGGAAAGTGACAGAGCTAGAGGCGAGGAATTTTAAGACAAAACAAGCATAGTTATTATGAAGGACACTGTGAAGACATGGCTAATTGGCTGGCTCTGTTCCCTCCCCTCCATCTCCTGTCTTTGTTTGCTAATCAGCTGTGACATTAGCATAATGATTTTGTACTTGATATCTAATAGTCCGGGCTGCCACCTGCGCCACTGACTGAATCATTTCATTTCTACTGGTGAGATCACAGACCTTGGACAACTTACTCATCTTGTCAGACATCTCCAGGTGAATTCAGGAAGAGAGCAAAGACAGGAGGGGGGGGCGGAAAGGGAACATTGCTGTTTTAAAACATTGCCTATTTGTGGGTCCATAGTTAATAGCAGTGATTTAAGATTAATAATTGTATTAATCTTTGTATTCAGGTTGTACTTGCTGTTTCAAAAAGCCATTTTACATCACGTATTTGTTAAAAGTAAGTTGGAGTGTAAGAGAAAGCCCAGAGCTTGCTTGGCACTAAGGAACAGATTCTGGTTGGGTTACTCCAGGATAATTTAATTCTTCCCTTAGATCATAAAAATTTCATTACTCATAAATTGAGGCTGGAGCTGCCTGAGCACAAGGGATGTGCAGTAATCTTTTTTGGCTGTGGTTTTCATCTCTTGTGGCCAGCTGTAGGCCCGAGGCTGCCCAGACACAGCAGAGGAGCAACAGCTCAGAGCCTGGCCATCCTTCATGCCGTGGGGCACACCTGGCCCAGCAGCTGCCAGAGTGGTCATTTCCGGGAAGTTTTCCTGGGAAGTTCTCCCAGGTCTTGAGGCCTGTGTGCTGTTGGGGTCACGCAGAAGGCACATGGGCTAATGGCTGCAAGAATGAATGCTGTGTTAGTAAAGCCATGATGGAGATTCTATTTATATTTCTCTTATAAGAATTTCTTGTAAGAAAACCCTGGCTTTATTGAGGAGCATCTTACAGATGGTAAAACTCACCAATTTCAAGTGTGTAGGTTGTCGATTTCTAGGAAGTCTACCAAGTGGTTTGACCATCACCTTAGAGCAGTTTTAGGACGTTTTCTCCCTGCTGAGGTCCTTGGATCCTCTTACAGTGGAATTAACTAATTCCACTCCCCCAGCTCAAGGCAACCACTGCTCTACTTTTCTGTCTCTATTGCAATAATTTATTTTCTGATTAGAAAAGTAATAGTTTCCTATTTGGGGTAATTTGAATAACTCCAAAGAGAGAAACTGGCTGTAAATGAAGCCAGAGCCCCCTTGGTTGACCTGACCCCCCAGCCCTGCTTTCCAGCTGCTGCCTCCTGCATCAGCACCGCAGCCCACCGTCCAGCCTGTTCCTTTAGCCCAGGTCGCCCCACCCCCATCTCATAAGGCAGACCATCCTCTGTCTCATGTCCCCCACGCAACGTGATTTCTCTTCTCTCAAATTCCAGTGTTTTCCCCATGGTTCTCAGAATTTTCACCGAGTAGTTCACTTAGATACAGGGGTTTTCCCCCCTGTTGAACCAAAGGGGAGGACCCTGAGGACTAAGGTCCCCTCTGCTCCTGTCTCCTAACTCCTCTGTACCTCTCCAGCTTCCTCTCTGCTGCTATCCCAGGGCTCCGTGAGCCTCCTTTGTAGCAGCCATTGAAGTTGTACTGTTGAGTGTCCCGTCCGCCACTAGACTATGGGCCCTGTCCCCAGCATCCAGCGTGCAGGGTCACACTCACTGCTGAAACAAATGAAGACTGAATGCAGGCTGGCCAGTGTGTGTGGGTGTGCACAGACGGTTCACTATTCTCCACTTGAATGTTTTGCTGTAGGTACCAAAGCTTGCTTTACCTCTTCTCACCCTCACGTCTGCTGTTAGTGTCTCAGTTCTTATTTCAATCAAATAATGGATAATCTCAAAATGAACAGAGAAACCACACTGTGCTGATGTTCTTCCCTGCTACAGAGAAGCTCATTTTCCCACTCACTCAGGCATACGGTCATGCTCACACACACACACACACACACCCTTCATGAAAGACCTACCGGGATTATTCTTAGAAATGCGATTTTTAATGTGTGGGCACCTGAATCTTTTCCTCCGCCAGCTCATCTCATAGCTGGGTGGTGCTGGTGTCTCCCACTCAGCGTGCCACCCTAAGCACCTCTGCTCCTCTGCTCTGGGCTGTTTGGCCAGCCCTTGTCTTGCAAGTGCCTTATCCCAGATGGCATAGTGTTGGCCCCTTGCTAGGCAGTGTTCAGGACTGAATAGACCTGTGCTGATGACTCTGAACGTGGCCTTTGGGTGACATGTAGATGAATGGGCAGCATCTCACAGGTCAGTACTGGTACAATTGCCCTTATTCACAGGCCCACATTGACTGCTTAAAACCAAAGCCACCGTTTCATCACCCTTCACCAGTGAGGCACCATAGGTGTCTGTCAGTGTGAAATATGCTACTGTGAGGTGTGTCTTAGAGTTTTTATTTTTGGTGTGTTTGTGTGTATTTATTGATCCTCTGAGAAGGCAAGCATTGTGTTTCATTATCTTTGTAGCCACCTGCCGCTGTCTGTAAAACAGACACTCAGTAAATAATCCCGGATGAGTGAGTGAGTGAAGCACCCGTGTTTTTGCTGCAGGACGTCTGCTTTAAAGGTGTTAATAGAAGCCCCTGTAGATTGTCCCTCATGTGTTAGATGGTCAGAAAAGTATTTAGTATATCACTTTATTCCATTAGTGTTTTTCATTACTCTGGGCCGAGCCCCATGTGAAGAGCTGTAGGGGAGGGAAAGTGTTATACAGGGGGATGCTGCCCTCCAGAACTTGGGTGTGAGATGGACAAGATGAACAGAGGAGAGAGGCTGCCAAGTGGCTGAAGAAGTGTAGGAAAAGGAAGATATTAGAGGAGTGTGGGGAAGGAGGGGTAACTTTCTGCTGTGGAGAATGGGGATGCTCAATGGATGGAGAAGGTGGTGTTTGAGGGACTCCAGGTGGATGGGCCTGCGAGAGCAGTGGGGACGAGGGAGGACGCTTCAGCTGGACGCAGCAAGTGGAGCACAAGCTTGGAATCAGGGAAGCTGAGAGCGGGGAGAGTAAACCTGGCCGAATTTGAACATGAGAGTGTCAAACAAGGAAGTGTAGTCTTTATTTTGAGACATGACCTCAGGTCTCTAATATAAAGAGTGAAGGTGGAGTGGAGGAAGCAGAGACAGGGCAGCAAGGCCCACGGAGACCTGGATGTGAGAACGGCACACAGGGATGTGGAGGGGGACATGCTATGTGGAGTGTATGCCTGACAGCTGGGCGACTAGGTGCTGCACAGACAGCCTCCATGACGACTCCGAGGGGCCAAGTGAGGGGGTTTACAGGAATTAAGAGCTGCAAGAAGCAGGGCTGGTGTGGCAGAGGGACGTTCAGTAAGTGGGGGTCTGTGGTGAGACCTGCACTCCTCCCATTTCTTCCGACCCTGGTGACAGTGGCAGCCAGGTGCGCTTGTTCTTGTACATTATTCACCAGCATAGCCGGTCCTCGGTCCTCGGTCCGGTCCTCGGTCCTCGGCATCCGTAAGACCTTAAACCGAGCTTTTCAGTATTGCAGAGTTGAGCTCCTGAGGCTAATCCTAGCAAGGTCAAGCTGATTACGTCATACCTTGGAGGAATGCCAGGGACAGGAGGAGTGTTGAGTTGTTTAACCCTTAAGTAGAAGTTACCCAAAACAGCCCCATCTCAGATGATAGTTGTGAATCATTTACCCGGCAGACGTGGTTGTCAGTGCTGGCATTATTACATTCCTTATCAATATTTTTAAAGGGAATTTCTGTCTACATTTAAAATTTCAGTATGCCGAATAGTGTATGGAAATTAGATCCCATATTGCCTTTAAAGTGGTGCCTATGGTTTTGTCATTTAAAGTAATTATACTAAAAATAATTTTTTTCTTACTTGATTGTAAGAATAAATGTGCAAGGTCCCAAAATCCTTTCTTTAGTCTGTCCCCTTTAGGGCCTGTGATCTGGGTGCAGGCAGCCCAGAGTGGCACTGAAGACTCTGGGGCCCTGCAGCCGTACGTTGATTAAGGGAGTGATCTGAGCCCAGGGAAGTAGGGAAGTAGGTCTTGAGCTCATTCTCCACTTGCACAGGGAATCTTCCTGTGTTTGTAGCTGAATCTGTGAAGGTCCTTCCGGCTCGAAGCCTTGCTTCTCTCCCTGACCCACGTCTGACTCTGCTGAGTGGTCATGGTGGCCATTGAAGTCATTCAGCTTTTGCTTGGGGAGAACAGGGCCCCTGGGCTCTTACCCCTGCTCTGTTTATACCCTTCCTGAGCAACCCTTCTCCTTCATACCCACCACACACTGTCACAGACGCCCTCACCCTCTGTCACACCCACACCCCACACCTACTCTCACGCCCTTATACTCAAGCCGACAGTCACACACCCTCCCTGCCCGGCATTTGCCCTCAGCGCTCCCCCTTCTGATTCCTGTGTGAGGAGCTCACTGCAGAGTCTGGGCTCTCCGGCCTGAGCACAGACCCTGGCGTGTGTGGGCTGGGCAGGGCGCAAGGCAGGCAGTGGGTATTTCCGTTTATTCCAGGCTTTTGAACGTGATTCTATCATTGACTGTTTTGAAGTATTTTTCTTCAAACTACATAACTTGGCAATAGGAGATAATTATTGCAAAAAAATGTACAGATCTAGTCTTTTCATTGGTTATATATTCATTTGTAAGATCAAATCATTACAAAGAACTCAAGACTGAATAAGGTGATCATACCTGCACCGGCCAGGTTTTAAGTGGAGTTAATTGTTACCAAATGTTCTTTCCAGCATCTTTGCTGTCCTTCCCTCCCATTAACAAAGAGGTTGAATGAGAATATTCTGCTTTTGTTTTTCAGATTCAGAATATGAACAACATAATCTCCTTCCCTTTGGACAGTTTGCTGAAGGGGGACCTGAAAGGAGTGAAAGGGGTATGACACGGAGACTGTCACATGAGGGCAGCGTTTCCATCGGGCAGAGTCACGGGAGCCTGGCCTGCTGGGCCGGCAGCCACTCCAGTGCTTTCTGACTGGGACCACAGCGTGGCAGTTTGTGATCC
>NW_003852417.1:1978022-1979063 GCF_000181295.1 Otolemur garnettii
AGGAGAAGGGAGAGAAAGTGCTATTTTGGAAACTATGAGCAGTTCTGGTCTCTTTCAACTGAGCAGGGAAACGTGTGAGAAATTGTGGTTTTCTGGCTGGTGTGTTGTCCGTTTACCGCCGGGAAAGGAAGCCAGCAAGGATGTAGTGTCCTGACTGGAAAAATTGCGTTCGTAAAGCATGAGCTGATTTCATTTTTTCTGTCCTCCAAAGAAGTTGGCTATTTAGCACGTGCATTGCCACTTACAAACGCTTGGGCTATGCACGGTTGTAGGAGGGCGGAGTGAGTAGCAGTCAGGGAGAGGGTGTCTGGCTATGAGATGCTTTGGTTCTGCACATCTTGGCCCTGACAGGTATGCACTGTGAAAGGGAGATGATTGTGGCTTGTTCTTGGGAGATTTGAGTTGGTTTTGTTTGTTTGTTTTGTTTTGTTTTAAGAGACAGAGTCTCACTTTGTCACCCTCGGTTGAATGCCGTGGTGTCACAGCTCACAGCAACCTCCAACTCCTGGGCTAAGACGATTCTCTTGCCTCAGCCTCCTGAGTAGCTGGGACCACAGGCGCCCACCACAGCGCCCGGCTACTCTTTGTTGCAGTTTGGCCAGGGCTGGGTTCGAACCCGCCACTCTCGGTATGTGGGGCTGGCACCCTGCCCACTGAGCCACAGGTGCCGCCTGGGAGACTTGAGTTCTTTGATTGGATTCTTGGGTCACATCTGGCATAACTGGAAGCCTGGTCTGGCCGGTGTTGGGGAACTCTGCAGTGGCCTCTTAGTGTCTCCTTCACAAAGTGTGTAAGAGAGCCGTTTGGACACCAAGGGATATAACCTACTGTCCCCTTGGGGGCTCAGAGAACAGGCAGCCAAGTTAGCCCAATGACTGGGAGGAAGGAACATCCCAGGCAGAGAAAAGACACAGGCATGTGTGTGGAGGCAGGAATCTAAGCGGCCTATCAGGACGCTGGGTGCCTGAGAGCCAGTTCACCAAGGACCTTGTATGCCAGGCTATGGCCCTCAGGCCATTGAAGAGCCAAAAAAAAAAAAAA
>NW_003852417.1:1980903-2006208 GCF_000181295.1 Otolemur garnettii
AGCCCCCAGTTACGTTTTTAAACTCTTTCTCCACTGCTCTACTGTTTGGGACAGTGGTGGGGTTTTCAGGCTTCATCTTCCAGGTGTTTAGTGAAAAGTTTATGCTTTTAGCTTTGTGTCTGTGTTTCTCTGAAATACTGGTCCCCTTGGTTTTGTAGTAAGAGAAATTGTTCGGCACCGACCTCCTTCAGCTTTGATTGTCTCATCTACCAAAAAAGAACCCCCAAAAGGGACTAATTAGTTCTTCGGTCCATGCCCCACTTTCCACTAAAGGCAGGACCGTGAGCTGGTTAACTTCAGGCAGTTGTAACATTTTGCATCACTGTTTCTCATTTCTAGAGTGGAAAGAGTCAAGCTAGACAGAATTGATATAGCAATTTGCAGGGAATAGTGGTTTCAGTTATTTTACCAGTGATCACTGTGCCTTATGTAATATAGAGTTTTCCTAGTAGAAGTCCAAAAGTGAAAAGTTAAAAAGTTGTTTCAGTTATAACTGCCAGTATTTAATTGGGTGGGTTGCTTACTTTTTTTCTTTTCTTTCTTTCTTTTTTTTTTTTTTTTTCTATTTGGTTTTGTTAAGAAAAACCAAAAAACGGCCTTGGGTATCTTTTCAGGGGTGAAGGAGCACAGAGCTCAAATCAGTGAACACTACACCTTTGATACTGACTTGATCCCTGTTTGGAGCCCAAGTTCTGGAATTCCTGGGGAGGCACAGAGCATCAGGCTAGAGTGCCGTGGAGCCGTGTGCTGCACAAGAGCGTCAGGCTAGAGTGCCGTGGAGCCGTGTGCTGCACAGAGCGTCAGGCTAGAGTGCCGTGGAGCCGTGTGCTGCACAGAGCGAGGCTCGAGCCTGTACTCCTGGCCTGTTAGCATTTGTTGCCTGGGTACCAGTTACCAGCTCAGTGGATAAATGGGGAGGATTAGCGCATGCCTACTTACAGACAGGAAACTGAGACCCAGTGGTTTGCTGCTGGTTGAACAGTAAAAGAGTAATGGAGCCAATCCAGGAAGCAGATTTCCTGACATCCACTCATCTGTACCTGCTGCCCCCTCAGTGCCAGAGAGGAAATGCCTCTGTGCTTGACTGGATCAAGGGCAGAAAGGTGTTTCTGGAGAAGATTGCTTGAGAGAGTCCTCTTATTCTGAAAGCAGGAGGTTTGAATGGAGAACAACATTGAATTCTGTAATAGCAACACACATACACATACACATAGATAGAATAACTCATGAAATCCCTGAGTTTAGGAGGAGGGAGGATAACCCTTTAAAACTTGAGGGAATTCTTTACCTGTTAGCGTGGGAGATACATAGCACAGGGCCTCCCGGCAAGAATGAAACAACTAGGTTTAAGAGGTCTTTAACATTCCTGGGCAGTAGCCCTGTGCCTGATCATTAAGAGGAATGGCCAATGTCCTTTGGACGGCATTGGGTCGCCTTGGAGCTGTGTAATTCTAGCCCCCCGGACACCAGGCTCTCCAACCACGTTCCTGGGCTGCTTGAATGCGTCAGGGACGTCCCTCCCAAATGGTCAGCTAATCGTTTGTATTTGTCCTCACTCACTCCTTCAGACTGTTTAGCTACTGTGTGCTCCAAGCTAAAGAAACAGAGAAATTACACTTCCTGCCTCCCGTTGGACGTTCCAGCCCCTGCCCCCAGTGATGGAGACTTTCTGAAATGCCAAGTATCCCGAGTCACTGTTGAGTGACTCTTAATGGAGATGCTGCCTTATGTCTTCTAGAGGCTTCCTTGAGGCCCTACAGAAAGTGCCTCTGTCTGCCTTTGTCATCATGGCAGCCCTGTGTATTTTTTTGAGTGCTTCCTGTCTGTTTTGTTCAGTCCCCTTTCCTCCAGAATAAAAATTGACAGGTATTTCAAGCCCTTCTTGGCAGATGCGGTTCTGTGGCTCCTTACCCTGGTCGCTCTTGCCTGGCTGTGCCCCCGTTGCTTAGTTTATTACCCTGACCTGCACACCTGACGTTTAGGAAATACTGTTCGGGCCTAAGATCAACGTGCCTGCAGGGGTGGTTTGTTACAGTGATGTAACTCTAAGTGGGGAGAGGGAGGAGGTGAAGACAGAAACAGGAGAGATGTGGGAGGTGGGGACGTCCCTTGGGGCCATCTGAGGCCAGGCAAGCTCCGAGTGCCATCGCAGAAGGCATGTGCAGAGTTTCCACCCTTTCTGACCCAGAGCCGAGTGAAAGTAGGTGCTGAGGAAGAGTTGGTGAGTGAGCAGTGGGCAGGCCAGGTTTGACATGTTTGTGATGACGTGCATTTCCCTCCTCGTGAGCGAGAGGCCGCCCTGTCCTGAAATGTGTGCTGAGCGTCGGTCTCAGCAGGCTGGGAATTGGGGGCCCTGGAGGCCGTCCTATTCGGGGTAGTGAGCCAAAGAGGCATCCTGACATATCCTCCTTTCTTCTTTCACATGTAGAACGAAAATAGAAAAGGAGAAAAAGGAACATGCCAAGCTCCATGGCATGATTCGTACTGAAATAAGTGGAGCTGAAATTGCGGAAGAGATGGAGAAGGAGAGGCGGTTCTTCCAGCTGCAGATGTGCGAGGTGAGACCCTGGGAGGGACATGCACTAGGGACACTAGGAACATGCAGTGGCTGGGCAGGCACAGACTGCCCCCACCTGCGACCCCCATGCACATGGGGACTGAGCTGCTGCATGGAGACCATCTGTCACAGCTTCAGAGAAAACCCCAAATGTGTTACTGGACTCCACGTGTCCCTGCGGTGACGCTTTCTTTTACTAGGGGTATCTTATTCTCCTAGAGTGGAGTTAGATTAATCTAACACCGTCCTTTCATCAAAAGTAGGGAAAGAACAGTTTTGCTTTTTTTTTTTTTTTTTGAGACAGAGTCTCACTTTGTTGCCCATGATGTCGTAGCTCACAGCAACCTCAAACTCTTGGGCTCAAGCGATTGTCTTAACCTCCCAAGTAGCTTGGAACTACAGGCACACTCCACAGTGCCTGGCTATTTTTAGAGACAGGGTCTTGCTCTTGCTCAGGCTGGTCTCAAACCTGTGGGCTCAGGGCAGTCTACCCGCCTTGGACTCCCAGAGTGCTAGGATTATAGGTGTGAGCCACTGCTCCTGGTGTTTTTTAAATCGGTGTCTGGGTTCCCCCTCATACCCATGGAGTCAGTGACTGCCTTGAGGTTGGGATGAGAATTCTGCTGGAAAACGAAGCAGCTTGAGGGACACCAGTCCATGTCATCCTCTGGGTTGATGTGCTGTGTGTTCTGGGAAGCTATGCTGCTGGGCTGGGGCGCTTCCTCCCAGACTTCACCTGCGGAGTGTGGGGTGCTCATGTGGAGCTCCCCTCTACCCTGCCCTGCAGCCTCCCCCACTTGCCTGGGACAGAGGACACGGCAGTATAAATCTCTCAGAGCACTCGCTGAGGTCAGATACCATCAAGGGTGAAGGCCTTTGCTTGCACCTTTTTTCATTTCTAGATCTTGCTTGTATGTGTGTGTATACAATGGTGTGCAGAGACAGCTCCCACCTCTGCCTAACGGCTGCTGCTCTTGGCAATGCCAGTGAAGGCTCTGGTGCTAGATGGCATTTGTTTTTCTCACAACAGCAGTGCAAACCTAGGTTTGATTGATTGATTGATTGACAGAGTCTCGCTTTGTCACCCACAGTAGAGTGCTGTGGCATCATGGCTCACAGCAACCTCAAACTCTAGGGCTCAAGTGATCCTCTTGCCTCAGCCTCCCCAATAGCTGGAACTACAGGTGCCTGCTGTGATGCCCAGCTAGTTTTTCTATTTTTGGTAGAGATGGGGTCTTATTCTTCTTCAGGCTGATCTTGAACTCCTGAGCTCAAGTAATCCACCTGCCTTGGTCTCCCAGACTGCTAGGATTACAGGCGTGAGCCCCTGTACCCAGCCTCAAACTTAAGTTTTAAATGTACATGGTGCACTGGTGATATTTGTGATAGGCATCAAAATTGGTTTTGGTAGCTCTTAGTTCCCTGTAAGCAATCAGCAACAAAGCTAATCCAGACTTTGCTTTTTGATGTAGCAGGACCTGAGCCTTTATTTTATTTTATTTTATTTTTTTGAGACAGAGCCTCAAGCTGTCATCCTTGGTAGAGTGCTATGGCATCACAGCTCACAGCAACCTCCAAACTGGGCTCAAGTGATTCTCTTGCCTCTGCCTCCCAAGTAGCTGGGACTACAGGTGCCCACCACAATGCCTGGCTATTTTTTGGTTGTAGTTGTCATTGTTGTTTGGCGGGCTCTGGCTGGATTCGAACCTGCCAGCTCAGGTATATGTGGCTGGCGCCTTAGCTGCTTGAGTCACAGGCACTGAGCCAGGACCCAAGTCTTTAGAAGTATGTATCTTAGAAATATATTTTAGTGAATTTTTATTCCCAAAGCAAACTCTTAGTGATCTGCAGTAGAGAATCAGTCCCAGGAACCAGGAGTGTCAGTTGAAAGCTGTAAGGTTTGTTGTGCCTGATGTCAGTATAGCCACTTGTCTTAGTCTATTTTCTGTTGCTATAATTGAATACCTGAGACTGAGTAATTTATAAAGAAAATAAATTCATTTTTTATAGTTCTAGAGGCTGCAAAGTTCAGAGTTGAGGGGCTACATCTGATGAGGTCCTTCTTGGTGGTAGAAACTCTCTGCAGGATCCCATGGCAGTGAGAGAATTGCAGGGTGAGGGCACGTGAGAGATGGCCCAACAGGCTGGTAGGCCAGACCTAGTCTAGTGATAGCTGACCTACTCCCTTGACAGTCCGTTAATTCACCAATGGCTTAATCCAGGTGTCCTCAAACTATGGCCCATGGGCCACCTGCGGCCCGCCTAGGGCATTTATCTGGCCCCATGGGTGTTTTTGCCTCTAGTGCCTGTCCGGCTTAGCAGCCGACACGTCCTGAGGCCTGAGGTCGGCCCACGGTCTGAGGGACAGTGAACTGCCCCCCTGTTTAAAAAGTTTGAGGACCCCTGGATTAATCTGTCCTCATAATGCAGTCACTGCCCAGGTCTTGGCTCTCAGTGCTGCTGCACTGGGGCCTGAGTTTCCAGCACAGGAACTGTAGACCGCTTCATACCACCACTCCAGCTTTCTTTTGGTTGCTATTCACCAGGAATAACTTTTTCCATCCTTTTACATTCAACCTATGTGTATCTTAATCTAAAATGTGTCTTTTATAGACAACATACACACTGGGATCATGTTTTCCTAATGTAGTTTGACCGTCCTGCCTTTTGCTGGCCTTGTTTACTGCATTCACGCTCACTGTTGATCAGAGGGACTGTTCTACTCCTGCTGTTTTTATGTCTTGTGTCTTTTCTTCCTCTGTTCTTCCTTTGCTGCTTTGTTTCTCATGAAGTGTATATTTAGAAAGTTTAAGTAAACTCAAAGCATTATCAGGTAGGAGAATGGATTTTTATACACATTTTTTAAAATCAGCACATCACATACAATATTCCCTTCCTTGCCTACTTCATACGGCAATGGAGAAATTAATAAGAGTATGAGCCAGGGACTGGCAAACTGCTGAGTGTTACACAAACACAGGGTATTACTTCACATAGTTAAATTTTGTAGCGGTGTTTTACAGAGATTCAGAAATTAAGTAGTGGTAATTTACAAAGAATGAATTTGGAAAGGGTGTGTATATGTGTCAGGTTCTGCTCTTTTTGGCTAGTGAGGTCAAAATCTATTGACCTGAACTCTGTAAGACTGCTTACAATGTTTATTGAAGTTTGGAATTCAAGCAGCATGTTGAGAGCGTAGCCTTGGCACGAGGGGGAGCCATGTGCACCTTGCTCTGATCACTTCTCTTCTGTGTCTGAGTGAGTGGATGTGGCTAAATCCCTCATTGTGTTGGAAACACACTGTGCAGTTGACGCCTGTAAGGCACAGACTGGAGCCATCTGTTGAGCCAGTCCTCAGGTGTTGGGCCCAGCCTGTACTGAGCAGGCACTAATGCAGGGCAGGCTCAACAAGGGACGTGCTGTATGCACGTGTAAAGCAGGTGCGGGCTTACCAAACAGTGAATTTGGAGTTTACAGAGAAGACATCTGATGATGAAGGAGTAGAAGTTGGCCATATAGTCATGGGCTATAAAAAGCTTCCATGGGAAAGAACATCTGAAAAGCAGTTAGTGGAGAAGCCAGCTCTTAAGTGAGTTAGATTGCTTCTATTAAATTCCTCTTTACATTGTTTGTTTCCTCAAACTGAGTTGTTAGTCTTTGATGTTATTAAGATGTTAAAATTTTTAATTCCCCGGGTTCTGATCTGGGACTATGGTCTCCAACTCTGAGGCTACAGACTGGTACCAGCTTGTACCCTGTTGGGAGCCAGGCTGCATAGCAGGAGGCGAGTGGTAGATGGGCCAGGGCAGCTTCACCCGCATTTACAGCTGCTCCCCTTCACTGGCACTGAGCTCTGCCTCTGTCAGGTCCCCCCGCCCCCCAACCCCTGCCTGGTCTGTGGAGAAATGTTCTCCTGTGAAACTGGTCGCTAGTGCCAAAAAGACTAGGGACTGCTGATCTAGAAGAGTGGCTTTCAGGCTTTTATTTAAAAGATGTGGAACCTTTTCTTCAAAGAGAACTTTATAAAGAAATTTGGTGTGTCAAATAGGCAATACAGACTTACATCAAGTAGGTGTGAGATTTTTAGGAAAATTAGTTAATAGAAGAAAATATATATATAGAGAGAGAGAGACAGAGAATTAAAAATTGCCCCAAATTTTACTTAATAAAAGATAACCACTTTGACATTTAATTATCTTTCATATATTCCTGTGTATATACTTATAGAAATAATTTGTGTGACTAGATCATTCTCTGCTGAGGCTTATATATCATTTGCCTTCTCTGTTATGTCATGGACATCTCTGTGTCCGAAATTCTGTTTTGTTAGCCAGTGGCTACAGATGGTTGGGTGCATCATACCGGAACTCCCCATTCATTACGCTGGGGTGTTTGTGGATCTTTTTCCCTTTCACAAGCAAGGCTGCAGTGAGTCTTCTTTTCCGTTCATCTTTGTAAACTTCTGTGATTATCTTCTTAGAAGATGTTCTGGCTCAGCGCCTGTGGGTCAAACAGCTCAGGCACCAGAGTTGGCGGGTTCGAATCCAGCCTGGGCCTCCCAAACAACAATGATGGCTGCAACCTAAAAATAGCTAGGCGTTGTGGCGGGCGCCTGTAGTCCCAGCTGTTTGGGAGGCAGAGGCAGGAGAATCTCTTGAGCCCAGGAGTTGGAGGTTGCTGTGAGCTGTGATGCCACTGCACTCTACCCAGGGGGACAGCATATGTTCCTGTGAGTAGAATTGTAGGTCGAGGTGCACGTACATTTTATATTTTGATACACTGCCAAACATTTAATGCAATTAACAGTAAATAACAAAAAGAAGGATAGAGAGGAGGGCTTGTAGAGAGGAGTGCCTGTAGACAGTTATTAGAGACAAAGGGGAGTTTCAGAGCAGCTTCCTGCCCCCTTACTGGACGGCAAGGAGGCTGAGAGAGCACCTGAAACCCCACCCTCTTAGACCTGAGAGCCTATGCATGGGTGACCAGTTTTTTTTTTTTGTTTTTTGTTTTTTTTTGGGGGGGTGACCAGTTCTTTTAGGGGCATCTTGTCTCAGAGATGAGATATTCCAGGATCCTGTATACCAGCAGTACCCAACCCTTTTGGCACCAGAGACAGGTTTCATGGAAGACAATTCTCCCATGGACGGGGGTGGGGATAGGAGGATCTGACAGGGGGCAGAGCTCAGGAGTGATAGGGAGCAGCTTGAACTACAGATGAAGTTTCACTTGCTTGCCCACCACTCACCTCTTAGTCTACGGCCTGGTTTTTAGCAGCCCGCGGACTGGTAGTGGTCCGTGGCCCAGGGGTTGGGGATTGTAGCTTTATACCATTTCCTGACAGTGGAGGGGGCAGGCGTTACAGAGTCCCTGATCTATAAACTGGTTCTAGGAAAGAACAAATGTGCTTCCTAAGGCTTATTTTGCAGCTTCCTGGAATTCCCTGAGGCTCCCTGATGTCTTAGTGGTCATTAATTAACTCTCCATGTTAGAAGTGGCCTTAATTCTTTTCAATTTACAGTTACATTGTTTTTTAAGTGTTGAAGAAATGAGATAACTCTAGAGTAAAAACACTGTGACAAGGGTCTTAGCTGTAAAAGATTAGCAGTTACTATTCCAGACCTTCCTAAGAAAAGGACCTGGGAGAGAAGTGTGCGGGCAGGAAGGTTCAAGAGGATTAGAAATCCCATTTATTCTCTCCGTCCTCCTCCTCCTGTGAAACTAGAGTGAACATTTCTCCTAGTGCGTTAAGGTAGAATGTCTCCTAGGTCCTTACCTGACCATCAGATCATTTATACAGCCCCAAACTAAAAATTTAGTCATGCCATCTAGAAGATAGTAAGCGTCTACCACGAGCTGTGCTTGTTGTCAGAGATGTCAGAGAGGTAACAGAGACGACCTCAGTCTTCAGAAGCTTCTATTAAGCTTCTATATTCTGCTCATATCTGTGACATTTTCTTTTTGTTTTTTAACAGTATCTGCTGAAAGTCAATGAAATCAAGATTAAAAAGGGAGTGGATTTACTTCAGAATCTGATCAAATATTTTCATGCCCAATGCAAGTAAGTTCTTCTTCTTTGTTACAGATGTTATTTTACATGTTTCTTCTTGTATGGCAAGTTCTGGTAGAGCTGTAGCACGGGGGAAAGCACACACACATTTAAAAATCTGTAGGAAAAGGAATGAAATGCTGATGAAGGTGCAGCACGGGTGGACCTTGGAAAGATGTGAAGCGAGGGAAGCCAGGTGCAGGCCACACATTGAAGGACTCCCTTTATTCGGAAGGTCGGGAATCGGAGAAATCCAGGGAGTCAGAAAGCAGATCAGTGGTTGCTTACAACGTGGAGGAAGGAGGAAATGGGAAATGACCAGTGATAAGTCTGGGCTTTCTTTTTGGGGTAGTGAAAATGTTCTGGAATCTGATAGTGCTGATGGTTGTACAACTTTGTGAATATACTAGAAACTATTAAAAGAATAAATTTAAAAGGCTGGATGTTATGGCTTGAGACTTAGATCTCAATTAAAAATAAAAGTATATATACAATATAAAATTTGAACTCTATAGTAATTGTCAAGTATATTTTTGCTCTTTTCGTAGAGAAGAAAACTAGCTGATCCTCATTCTGAGCTGTTTCTTGTTTTTAAAAGGGAAATGATAGATGTTGATGTGTGTGTTAAAGAAAACACTTTGGATATATTACTCTGGTGGCAGTGACTGTGGTGAATGAAGGAGGGTGTTAGGAGAAGAGAAACCTTCATGTTTGGGGAGTCCCTTCAGCTTTGCTGCCAGCATCAGCCCTTCACAGCCTGGCCCTTGAGCTCCCAGACCTCTCTCTGTCACTGAAAGAAGCAGGCCGCTGGTTCCAGCAGCCACTTACCCGCAGCGCTGTACTGAAGGCCCTGTCCTCGGTGCTGGAGATAAAGCCATGTACCCTGCAGGCTTACTTCCTGCTCCAGGATCAGGTAGGGGAGTTGAGCTTCAGCAATACATTTGTAATTGGACATTTACTAAAGTGGTATGAAGTGTAGGACCCTGAGAAAGAACAGAAGGATCTAATGGAGGCAAAGATTTAGGGTGGGTTTTTTTTGTTTTGTTTCCTGTTGTAGTGTCTAGTGGCCAGAACACACAGCCATGCCAGGGCACACAGTAGGTATGCAGGTACTTAGGAGCTGCAGGCGTCTTTGAGGAGGCAGTATTCTGAAATCTGAAGGATTCTGGGGGAAGTGGGGAAAGAACTTCCCAGGCAGAGTCAGAGTCAAACCAGGAAAGACGCCAGGACAGCACAAGCCTACTGAGAAAAGGTGACAGCACCGTGAGATGAAACTGGGTGGAAAAGCCTTGGAGACGTGGATGACTGTAGATGTCTTGTTAAAGGTTTTATATTTTATCCCACATGTGTTGGGAAGCTCTTGAAAAGGTTTAAACAGAGGACTTATTGGTATGGAGTTCTGCTGTGTGCCAGGTACCTTAAAGTTCTGGTGATCTAAGAAAGAGAAAATCAAAGTTCTTAGAACCTTAGGTTCTAATGGGGGAGACAAGTGGGAAACACGTGACCAGATTTAACTCAGCTTATCAAAAGGCAAAACAGTGTGGTGAGAGAGAGAGTGGTGGTGTTTGGAAGCAGCTTCTGGAAGGCTTCTCTGCTGTAACAAGGTTACTCTGCATGTTGTGGAGAAGGACTCAGCTGGGACAAGAATGGACGTGGGCAGCTAGGCAGGGTGGCATGAGCCAATAGTCCCAGGTCCCAGAGAGGCTGAGGTGGGAGGATCGCTTGAAGCCAGGAATTTGACACCAGGCTGAGCAGCATAGCGAGACCTCATCCTCTTAAAAAAGAAAAAAGAAAAGTAGCTGAGTGTGGTTGCATGTGCCTATAATCACAGCTACGTGGGAGGCTAAGGCAGGAGGATGGCTTGGGCCCAGCAGTTGGAGGCTTCCATGAGCTGTGGTCACCCTATTGCACTCCAGTCTGGTTGACAGAGTGAGATCCTGTCTCTTAAAAACAGAGGATGTGAGCAGTCGCTTAGCTACACAGCTCCTGTCCCAGTGCAGTTTGGATATGACAGTGGCTTGGCTGGACTGGTGACAGTGGCAGTGGCAGATGTGGACTGATGTAAAACAGTCTATTGGACATTGAACTGCCTCACCTGTCTACCTGCTTACGTCTCCCCAAGCAGGCGGTGCCCTGCACTGTACTTCTCTGCACATGTTCCTTTTCCTGGAGTGCTGTCCTGCTGCCTCTGAGCTCTCCCTCTTCTGCTGTTCCTAGCACCTGGCTCATCTGTCATTTCCACTCCGCAGTTGTTCTTGTCTGGCCCAGTAGAACGACTTCTCTGCCTCCTGTGTTGCCACCACACTCTCTGCAGTCTCCATGTTGGTGTCTTTCGTGACATGTGTCTGTCTCCCACTGACCTACTTATTAAGGAAGGGCCATGTTGTTGATTTGTTTTCCTGTCTACAGTGCCCGGCGTGTTTGCCTGGCATGTATTTACAACAGTGAGTTGTGCTGTTAAATTGAAGCGAGCTCTGCCCTGGAATCCTTAGTGCAGCCCTGACGTTGCTGCGTGAGTGGGTGAGGTCACACTGCAGAGGAGGACGTGCTGAGTGGCTCATCCCAGAGCTCCACGCTTGGAGAAGTGGTCTGTCTCAGAGGGTGGAAAAGACCTTGAAATTTTTAATATGAATTCTTTTACGAAGACTCAAACATTCTAACTTTGTGATTAACATGCAAATTACTTCTTCAGTTTTTATCTGTACGTGAGGCAATTTAGGAAGTGGGTCGCTTCCTTGCTGATATTTTATTTTTAAGCAGAAGCTATTCTGGGATTTCCTTTTTTTTTCTTTTATTTTGCCCAAACTAATCAGTTGGGTAGCAACAGACCACTTGTGGAAAAGTGAACTACTTGGCCTTTTATGGACATGATCTGGGTAACCTTTAAAAATATGAATCTTCCATTGCTTCCTTTTGAATGAGAATGTGTGTGTGTATACTGCGTGCTCTTCAAATCAGTTGGACAGCTTTGACTTTCTAAATTCATCTTTTGGGGATACAATGTGGCTCCTAAGTGACTCAGCTCTTGGGTGAGTGGAGCTGGCAGCCATGTGTGTGTTTTTACACGTGGGAGCGCTGTGTGTTCCCTCATGGAACCCTCCCAGTCTCCACTTCTAGCCCCCAAAGCTTGGTGTCACCGGAGGGCTGCAGTGCCCCGGGGGGCAGAGGCTGCCTGCTCAGCCAGGACTTTGCACAGTCCCATTCTCCGCAGAGTGGGGGCTGGGTGTACAAACTGGACTCCAGGAACTGTGATTGGTGTTCACCCTTAAAACTACCTAGATATGCATTATTTTGCTTTTGATTCATTTTTGCTTCTGACTTTAAGTGTTCTTGAAAAATATTGTATGTTCTTTGTCTATTTCATGTAAGAAAAGAATCAACATCTCTCCCCCATTTCTGGAACATTCCGAAAACCTGTCTCATTAGCCTTTGCTGTTGAAGGTGGAGGATCCTGTTCTCTAGTGGAATCTAGAAAAGAGCTGTCTTTAAAACAGTGATCATAAAACAGAGATGGCCATGTTCCAAAAAGTGGTAACGAGTATGGAATTGATATGTTCTTAATACCTGCTGAGAACCACTGTGACCAGCTGTTGCTCCGCGAGCTCGGGCTGCAGAGTCGATGAGACTGGGCTGGGGGCACTGGAGAAGTTTGCTGTCAGGACTGGAAAGGGCAGACAGGTCAGTGGACACTAGGAGGGGCCCAGTGGACAGAGAGGCCACATTGCATGGTGAGAACTTAAAGAGTGCATCTGGTGGGTGTATCTTAAAGATTTGGGAATCTGGGGAGGCAGGCTATAAAATGTTTAATAGGGAACAAAATTCGATTTGGTAATGTTGATGGTAAAATTCTTCTACTGAAGTTTGGAAAAGTGTTCATGGGCTCAACTTAAGAAATTTGCCAGGGCTGGTACTGAGTGTGTCTTGGTGACTGTAGGCAGCGAAACAGCAGCTCTGCTCCTTGATGCCCTCCCAGCCCCACACCAGGGCCGAGGGCATTTTGAAACTGCCTGGGTGCTCAGACGCACTCAACAAAGAGGGTGCAGAAAGATAAGGGATATGAAAATTGGAGGGAGAAGGTTCTCCGGGTGGATGGATGGTTATGATAAGCTAAGTTGTTGCAAAGATGAAATCCAAATCCAAATCTAAATTCACATTGTTATTCCAAGTGCACCACCCAGTGTCTTGCTGGAAGCTATGTCTGTGACAAGAAACACGCCCCCAAGCACTTGACTCCACTCCACGGTGCTCTTGCCGTAGGGAGAGCTGCCAGGTTGCAAAGGTTCTGGGAGCTGAACACCTGTTCCCTCTCCCCAGGGGTATTTTTGTGTTAATCTCCTGTATTTTTGTGCTCTGCTCTTACCTCAGTACTGTCTTTCTCATGTTCTCTCTCTCTCTTTCTCTTCCTACCATTTTATGAGAATTTGAATTGATTAAGGAAATAATTACACAAAGGAAAAAAGGTAAATAAGATGTAAGAACCAGATGAGTTCATGACAGTGGGAGAAGCTCCGTTTCTCATTCCTGTGCTCTACAGTTGTTTGCCTAAATTTCCTTTTCATTTGAGAAGAAGCATCTGGTACATGCTGGCCACTGTGCAGTGGGTGGATGGCCCAGAGATGCTAAGTCCTGGGATTTCTATCCTCACTGCAGTGGTAGAATTGTGGATAGATCATGAGGACACTTTGACTCAATTGCTATGTCAGCAGTGTATTCTATATTTAGAAAAAAAACAGGTAAAATACAGGAACAAGAATATGAAGTAAAGAATTATGTGTATATCTAAAGACTTAAGTAAGACATTCTAACAGCCCAGCCTCTGCAGCACCAGATAACTAGCTGGCAGTGCCCCGTGGCCCACATCCGGCACGCAAGCTTCCCTTTCCGTCCTCCTTGGCACTGCTGTGTTCTGTACCCTGCCTCGTTGTTGGCACAGCCCCTTTGCTTTGTGTCACACTTGGTATGGGAAAGTTGCACAGGGCTGCTGCTGGGTTTAAAAGAAGCAAACATCACCTCACATAAGACGTGTGAAACCCAGATTCCTTTTTTTTTTTTATTGAGACAGAGTCTTACTCCGTCACCCTGGGTAGAGTGCTGTGATCATAGCTCACAGCAAATTCATACTCCTGGGCTTTGAGCAATTTTCTTGCCTTAGCCTCCCAAGTGGTTGGTACTACAGGCACCTGCCACTACATCCTGCCTGTTTTTCTATTTTTAGTAGATTTGCTCAGGCCTTGGCCTCCCAGAGTGTTAGGATTACAGGTGTGAGCCACCATACTCAGCCAGATTACTTTTTAAAATTAGTCTCCTTGATATCCAGTAAGCTGGTGGAAGTTGAGAGCTCTTTTTCCTTCATTAGTTTATTTCTTTTTTTTTTTTTTTTTGAGACAGAGCCTCAAGCTGTCCCCCTGGGTAGAGTGCCGTGGCATTACAGCTCACAGCAACCTCTAACTCCTGGGCTCAAGCGAGTCTCCTGCCTCTGCCTCCCAAGTAGCTGGGACCACAGGCGCCTGCCACAACACCCGGCTATTTTTTGGTTGCAGCCGTCATTGTTGTTTGGCAGGTCCGGGCTGGGGATTCGAACCCGCCACCTTAGGTGTACGTGGCTGGCGCCTTAGCTGGTTGAGCTATAGGCACCGAGCCAGTTTATTTCTTTATTCAACAAATACTGTGTGCTTGAGGTGTGCCAGGCTTTGTGGATACTGTGCCCTTTCCTCACAGAACGTCAGATCAACAGGAGAACTATATTTTAAATAACCACACTAATGAATACATATTGCAGTTCTGGTAAGCATTCTGAAGGAAAATATAAAGTGCTTTGAGAGAATTATAATGAGGACAACTCCTTTAAAGTTGGAGGCTTACTTTGAAGTAGGAAAGCCTCATTAATAAGGTGATATTTAACTTACAACTTAAAGAATGAGAAGGATTCAGCCAGGCAACATAGATATTCTGCAGGGAGAAGCTTTTAGTGAGCAGAAACAGTACATACAAAGGACCTGGGGCAGGGAGAATTTGATGGCCACTGAGGTACAGAGAGAAAGCCAGTGTGTGTGAAGAACCAAGCAAATGAACGGGTATAATGGTGTGGATTGACGCTGGAGCCCGTTCACATGGCACTATATCAAACAGTTTTCAATTTTCTCAAAAAATTTTTGAGATCACTGAGAAGCTTCATCTTCATTCCTTTCAAAAGCGTGAGGCACTTCTGAGACGGCGCTGAACACCAGCCTACTGTTGCGGGGGAAAAATGTGTGTCGCTTGTGTCGTATTCCACTTGTTATAAATGACCTTACAGCATTGAGTTCTCAGCTTAAAAAAGAAGATTTCCTTTGGATATGTGACCTCAAGGTCTCCGTGCATGGCTTCCTGCTCCGCAGAGGTGGATCACGGCCGTTCCTATGCGGCAGAGTTGCTTGGTTCTTTTCTGCACCTCTCTCTTCCTCTCAGCTGTTGTCTGTTGAGGAAAATCCTTAGTGCCTTATGCTGTTCCTTCCATTTGGATGCTCAGAAGACTCTTGAATCAAAGCCCTTGCTGTCATTTGTCAGTAGAATCCTTTCCTTTTATAGACTTAAAATTGAGATCTCGAATACTTAGGCTTATTGCGGTTCCTTTTCTAGTCACTTCTAATTCTGAGTGTCGTCTTATTCTTGGTTTGCGGATATTTTTAAGGTTCTGTTCATACAGTCTTTTCCCCCAGGAATTATGTGACTCTAGTCACTTTTAAAGTTTTTCTTTTCCACGTAACAAAATAGTTTTTCCTTTCATGAATTGCAATTTCTATTTTTCCTTTTTCCTCCCCAGTTTTTTCCAGGATGGACTGAAGGCAGTGGAAAGCCTCAAACCTTCCATTGAAACACTTTCAACAGATCTTCACACAGTGAGTAGCTTGCCTCGCACAGTGGCGTCAGAATGGCTGGTCTGCAGCCGATATTCTCACATCCGTGTTGCTTCTGTAGAATCTTGCATCTGCACGCTGTGCTTCCCAGAAACGAATAGCCCTGTCGTGTTGCGTGGAGTGTGGAGTTCCCACTCCCGCCCTGTCTTGCTTGGGGGGAAGGTATAATTCACGAGGGAGGCCGGTGTCCTGATGGTGCATAATCATCCCATAACAGTAACATTCCTCTGTGTCTCCATCTCAGTTTTCTGTTTTATTATTATTATTTTTATTTTTCTGTCAAAAGATCAAACAGGCCCAGGACGAAGAAAGAAGACAGTTGATACAGCTTCGGGATATTTTGAAATCAGCATTGCAGGTTGAACAAAAAGAGGTGAGGGGATTTAATTTTGAAACATCACCGTTTTATCCTTGTGGCTTGGAGGCTTCAGGCCTGAAGAATGTGAAAAGTCGTGTCTTCCAGGAGCTTGCTGTGAGGCTGTGTCAGACAGCATTAAAGCATCTAGTATGTTCTTTGAATTTAGTTCCATAAATCCATCTTTTAAAATATGTTTATTTGGGTGGGGGGAGCATTTGCTAAAAGGCATGGCCTTAATGGCAGTGTGTAAAGTCTTTTTGTTAAGTTGCTAAATGAGTGGCTTTTAGTGGCTTCATCACAGAGGCCACATGCCATTTGTGCCATTTATTCTTTACCTGAACCTCTGTGCTGTCCCTGCCCTGATGTACATGGACCCTGCCCCACTGGGCATAGGCACATAATGGGTGACCATCTGGGGCTCTTCTGGCCCCGAGATTGTGTTCCATAAAATGCGAGGAGCTGGCTTTTCTTATACAGCTGCATCCTGATGGGCAGAAATCCTGCCTTTCTCTCACTTCATTTGTTTTATATAACGATGTCTGTGTGCTAACACATTAGCAGTGATAATTTGTGTTTTGGAGGGCTTGTTACAAAAACCACTAGAAATTGCATTTTAAAGACAATTCATTGTATCCTCACTACAATGTAGACATTATACTGTGGATTTATGTTAAATTCTTCTTGGTCAATAAAAGCAGTGTATCTAAACATACATGTGGATTTTAGGTCAGTCACTAAACTACTTAGCAGAGCATAAAGTTTACTCTTAGCAGTTTGATATGCTCTGTTTTGCTGTACGTTCTTGTACTATAACTGAATATTGTTGTTTTTCTCCCAAATGCATTTGCCTTTTGTGACCGAAGTCTAGGAGAGTAAGTAGTCCAGTATTTTAACTGATTGGAGAATTCTGCATGCTTTATTTATGAACTTATACAGTCTATATCTGTACGTGTGTATCTTCCTACAGTATATTAATAGCTTTGGCATTTTAACTTTAACCCCTCCTCTCTCATTGTAGTACATTTTATTAAAGGCTAAAGAGTTGGCACAAATATTAGTGAAAAGGACATTTCCCAGGTTGACAGGTTACGCCTTTGCTGCCATTCCTTCGTGAAGATGAAGCAGCTCCCTCCGCCTCCACCCTCTACCCCCCCACCCCCACGCCCACCCCATGGCTGAATCCTGCATATCCTTCTAGTCTGTGGGAAGCCCTGACTCTGGAGTGCTGCCTCTCATCACCCCAGCTCACAGTGATCTGAGTTCATAGGTGTGTTTTGCTCGAAAGACTTACCCCAGTCTCAGCCTGTTCCTTTTTAGGCTGTTGGCTGTCCCTTATGTACACAGATGCCTTTTCTCCAGCCGGACGTTGTAGTGCCACAAGTGCTCACCGTGTAGGGTCTTGGTAACATGAGTCCACTGAGGGAGATCTCAGCGTGGTATCCCCCTCCCAGATGAGCAAATATAGGCCGTGAGGCTTTGGTATTCCCAAATGTGGAATATGAGCACAAAAAGGCAAAAAAAAGAACTTGGAATGTAGAGAAAATAGGGACTTAATTGTAACTAGTAGAGACGGTGCTAGGTTTGGGGTCTCGAATGCCACCCAGGCCGATGGACGTGGCTGAGAGCTGCTTGTCTAAGCAGGAGGATCAGACCATGGAAGCAAAGCTCAGGTTTAAAATGGGGAAGAGCAGCTGCTAGTGCAAAGGCCGCATTTGCTTTGCCTCTGCAGAATCAGGGTTTGGGGAAACTGGCTGCTGTGAGCAAGCTGCTTTGCTTAATAGCTTTGCAGAAAAGTATTACAGATTTACCAACGTGGCCCAGAAAGCTTATATGGCTTATTTTTTTGGCAACCAGCCCATCTGCCCCTGACAGCACAGAGGGGTCAAAGGAACCTTCTGTACCGGTTCTCTCTGGCTTCACGCCCAGCTGGCTCCTTGTCCAGACCTCACTCACCGGTTTCCTATTGTGTTTTGTGTATGTCACGCTCTGCGTTGCTTTTTGGTGGTGGTGTACAGGGAATTGGACAATCCATGAACACAGTTGCAAGTAATAAGCAAATGTCCATCTACATTTGAATTTCCTGTGTTTAAAATGATTTCTGTGATGGGGCTTCCACTTGTGTTTCCCTAATCACAGTGAGAGTCGACCACTCGGACATTGTCGTTGAGGATCTCATCCCACTTGGTTGGCTTCTCTTCTGTGACTTAGAAAACCAAAGGTGTTAGATGATTTTTATTCAGTGTTACAAATAGTTGTAACTTGTACAATATACTCCATGAAAACTAGGTTACGTGCCTGACTTGCTGGTGGAAACCGGTGCTCCTCACTCCGTTCCCGTAAATCTTAGATATCAGAGGTGTGAAGATGTGAAGAAGGTGGCTGTCACAGTGTGGGCTGCTTTTCTTTGTCACCTGGGGCTATGCTGTGTAGAGACTGTGCCATTACGGTCCCAGTGCCCTCAGACCTCCCAGTCACTTACAGTCATGCTTTGTTCTTGATATTTTCTGCTCTTTGTGAAAGGGATACTCCTGTTTGACTTCTCCATTATTACGAAGATTTTCAAACTCACAGAAGAGTTGAACTGTGTACAGTGAACACCTGTGTCTTCACTGTGGTGTTTGACTTTTGGGAAAGATCCCACCTGAAAACTCAAAACCCTCGGCCCTGCTCATTTTGCATGGACCTTGTCCTCCCTTCTCTCTCTTCCCCCTCCCTTTCTCTCCCTCTTTTTCTGTCTCTCAGCTTTGCTTCCCCTCTAAAGGATACTGTCTAGTAGGATGTGGTTGAATAGTTTGTGCCATCCAGGTACAAAGGTCCACCATAGCCATAATTTTCCTCTGACTCTAGCTTTCCTGTCTGGGTCTGTAAACTTTCGTGAACCATGCCCAATTCTGGCCTCGATCAGAAACCTCTGCCAGGTGGCCACTTGCTGGCTCTCCTGCTGAGCTCCCGGGTGGCCTCGCCCTTGCCTTCACATCAGCCTCAGTAGGGGACGTGTTCATTGATTCACACACTCAGCTACCTCACTGTCTGCTGTTTCTCTAAGTCAGCATTGTACACACATACCCTGTAATAAGACATAGTGTCAGCTCTTCAGGAGCTCATGATCTGGGGTTGGGGACAGAGAGGCAATTGGGGTGCAGTGTAATGAGCACTAATGCAGCTCAACTCCAAGAATGGGTGTCTGCCTGGTGTGGGACGGGCAGCTGCTGTCGGGAGTGACTTCCTAGAGGCTGCAACACCTACGTTGGGGCTTCAGAGGATGATGAAGAGTTAGCAGGGTCCATCAGGTGGGCAGAGGTGGTTGGCCTGGGTAGCTGGCTAGCAGAGCAGAAGACATGGATCCTACTGTTTGAATCCTGGGTCTGACTTTGGGCACGTTGCTGGGCCTCTCTCCATGCCTTGGTCTTTTCACCTGTAATGCGGCCCTCAGGATGTTGTCAGAAGAGCTAAGAGATCCTTTCTGACGACTCAATCAGCAGACACTAAGTTCATTCATTCATTCATTCAGCAATGAATGAACTAGTGTCTTGTCACTTGTCCTATGTCCTCGTGGTGCTGGCCCCTCTCCTCTCCTCCCCACTGAGCTCCAGGGGTGTCCTGTGGGCTCCAAGCTCCTCCCCGCACCTCTGACCTTGCTGCCCCCAGCCTGCGTCCCCCTTCTCTGCGAGTTCCCTCACTGGTGGAGGAGTGGGCTGCTCCTGTCCAGTGCCAGAGCATTTCCTGCTTGCTTCACTTTTCAGGCTTCTTCAGGTACTTCTCAAGTGTCACTGGTGATTCTTACAACCACCTTGTGGGGCAGGTGGCATTCACTCACTGTTAACAGCTGGAGTCTGAGAGAGGATAAATGCCCTTGCTGGGGTTCCCACAGTGATGTCGGAGCCAGGATTTGGCCCTGGTCTGTTCCACCTGGGGCCTGTTATCGCTCCGCTGTGTCATATGACTTTAATATCTTATATCAGAGTCTTTTCAAAATTATCCTCAAATAATGGAGAACAGGTGATAATGAGTTTTGAAAACACACAGACCAGGGCTGAGGGCTTGCTCAGCAAGGCCTCCCTCTCCTAGCCGTACCTTCATGGACAGGCATGCGTTACCCCCCCCAGAAGGTGGCGGTGAGCAAAATCATAAGAGTTGCCTGAACATACTTGCTGAGTGGTGGAGAAAATATAAAAGTTTTATGATAATTTAGAGCAGTGGTTCTCAACCTGTGGGTCGTGACCCCTTTATAACAATGAAAATACATCCTGCATATCAGATATTTACATTAGGATTCATAACAGTAGCAAAATTACAGTTATGAAGTAGCAACAAAAATAATTTTATGGTTGGGGGTCACCACAACGTGAGGAATTGTATTAAGGGTCGCGGCATTAGGAGGCATTAGGAAGGTTGAGAACCACTGATCTAGAGTCTTAGCCCGGGCATTCTTACTCAGGTGTGAGTAAAGCTGTGGATAATATTTGTAACATAGTAGGCAACATCACCCATTTCCCCCATTCCTGAAGATTTCTGATACTGAGTCTACTGCTCACCTGGGCAGATTCTGCCTTGGCAGGAACCAGTGGTTAATACTTCATTAGGCCACATAAAAATTAAGATCACAGATAGTGCCTGGATCTGAGAGCTTATCTAATGTCACAGGATGGAGGATGTAAGGACACAGAATTTTATGAGACCTTTCTGAGGTTCCATCAAGTGGCTGCTTGATTTATGTCCTCCAGACGCAGTTACCACACGGGGAGGCTCCCTTGGTCCAGTCTCTGGTCGTCCTGTCTCTCTCAGGGAAGCAGAGTGTGCTGGAGAGTCTGGGCATCAGGGCACCGTGGACTGCCTTGGCGGGCTGCCTCTCTCATATGTTAGATGATTCTCTCACAGAGAGACTCTTTTCCCTTGGATTGTATCCCATTAAATGGGAACGTTGGTGACGTGGATGATCTGGCTGCCTTTGTTGCCCTTTTGCTTGGATCAGGTGGTTTATACAGGTTAGAAAGGCTATTCTTGCTGAAATAATTAGTGCTAAATTACTGGGTTCAATTTTATGTTAAACAGGTTGTCCTCCTCTTTTGTACAAATTTTTGTGTGGTAGCTTAACTTCAGATTTGCCTGCCTGCTTCAGTTAATTCAAGAATTGTCTGGTCTAAAGAAAAGAACAGGCTAAGGCGCAAGCCACATACACCTAAGGTGGCGGGTTCGAATCCAGCCCGGGCCCGCCAAACAACAATGACGGCTGCAACCAAAAAATAGCCGGGCGTTGTGGCAGGTGCCTGTGGTCCCAGCTACTTGGGAGGCGGAGGCAGGAGACTCGCTTGAGCCCAGGAGTTAGAGGTTGCTGTGAGCTGTGATGCCACAGCACTCTACCCAGGGGGACAGCTTGAGGCTCTGTCTCAAAATAAATAAATAATAAAGAAAAGAACAGGACAGAGTAGTTTCTTCCTTAACTTCTTGCATCAGGTCTTATTCTTTTCAAAAGAAGAATTTCCTTTATCCTGTTCGTGATCCTGCGAGATCTGATTAACATGCGGGGCAGGAATACTGCTGGTGGTGCTGTCACATGAAGTCCCCACTCATTTTGTGCAGCGTATTTCCCTCCCCAAATCAATAGCCGCGTTTCTTGTGGTGCAGGATAGTCTTCTGACAGGTTTATTTTTAGTCTTTCACAGAGATTGCATGCCGGTGAGCAGTCTGTCTTCGTTTTCCTTCCACTGCAGAGCTCCCAGCATATTGAAACCTGGGTTGTTCTGAATTGCTCATGCTGATGTACTGGCCTTCTGAGAGAACGTGGACATTGGCACCAGCCTCGGCCCCCGAGGGAGCTGTGTGCCCTGTCTGTCCAGAGGCCTGAGTGCTGCATGAACTCTGTGTGGAAAATGAGTGTATTTCTCCCATTTTGGGGTCTGCTTGTTTCAGGGTCATTCGTCCATTCAGTAATAGAGAGTGCCTCATGTGAGCAGTGCTTTTTTGGTGGGGGGTGGGGTGGGGTGCAGAGTTTAAAAGTCAGACCCAGACTCTCATGTTCCTGAAAGACCTAATGTTCCCATGAGAACACTCCCCTCTATCTACAGATCCAGTGCCATTCCTACCAAAATCCCAGCTACAGATTTAGAAGCTGATTCTAAAATTTATATGGAGATGTGACGGACCCAGAGTCACCAAAACGATCTTGAAAAAGAACAAAATTGGAAAAACTCACACTTACTGCACAGTTAGAATAGTGCAGAGAGTGTAGTCCTGACGTAAGAAAAGGCGTATAGATCACAGAGATAGAATCGAGAGTCCAGAAACAAACCTTTACGTTTAGGGACAGTTTATTTTTATTTTTATTACCAAGACCGTGGAGAAATACAGCTGCCTGATAGATGGCATTTTTGAGTCCCTGGATAGGAATTTTATGTTCTTCTTTTGGTGTCATGAGAAGAAATTTCTTCAATTCACAGTTTTAAAAATCCACCTTTAGCCTTAAATTTCCTTTGTGTATTGTTTTTTTTTTTAAATTGGGACCTAGAGCGGCACCTGTGGCTCAGTGAGTGGGGCGCCAGCCCCACATACCGAGGGTGGTGGGTTCAAACCCAGCCCCAGCCAAAATGCAACAAAAAAATAGCCGGGCATTGTGGCGGGCACCTGTAGTCCCAGCTACCTGGGAGGCTCAGGCAAGAGAATCACCTAAGTTCAAGAGCTGGAGGTTGCTGTGAGCTGTGACGCCACGGCACTCTACCGAGGGAGACAAACTGAGACTCTGTCTCTTAAAAAAAAAAATTGGGACCTAGACAGGATTAAATACAAATTTCTGATTATTTTTTAGGACTCCCAAATTCGCCAGAGTACAGCTTATAGCTTACATCAGCCTCAGGGAAACAAAGAACATGGAACTGAGCGGAACGGCAGCCTGTACAAGAAGAGCGATGGGTACGTCGGGGCGGGGGGGGGGGGTTCCTGGAATGTTCATAATCATCTCCTGTGTCCAAAATGCCTCAACTTCTATTGTTTCTCCCATTGTCCACAAGGATCCGAAAAGTGTGGCAGAAAAGGAAATGTTCAGTTAAAAACGGCTTCCTGACCATATCCCACGGCACGGTAAGTGTTCTCTGTGAATCCGCGGTGTCTGCTGGAGTTAGACAACGTTGGGGTTGGAGGGCTCAGCGACGTTAGAATCAGTTGTTAAAGCTTTAGGGGTGCGTTTTATAGAACTTCCTCATTTGAAAAGAGTGTTTGGGCTCCTTCTCGATTCCATGCACCTGACCCTGTGCCTTTCCCTGCCTGGCAGAGTCAGGAGTGATGGAGAAGCCAGGTTGTCTTTGTCTAGAAGCCTGTGACTTCCAGAAACCACAGAACCACAAACTGTTCCTCTGCTGTCTTGTCTCTGGAAAGTGAACATCTCCCTTGGGAAGATCTCTACTTTTCCATTACTGGGAAACTATTTAAAGGGTCAGGACTCTGGGAATCAGAAACCCAGGAGGAACGAGGTCTTAGTAATTTTCTTACAGGAAGTTCACGTGCTGTGTCCACCCTTAAGGCCTCTATGAAGAACCTATTTGAGAAGAACAGGGTCCTACATATTGAGCTTATAAAAAAAAAAAAAAGGGGATAAAATTCCTAACTAACGCAGCTCTGAGGCCAGGAACAAACATAGCCCTTCACACTGCCGGGAACTTTCCATAGTGGTTTCAGGCATATTATCACCTCTGCTGGTGTGGCTGGTGCTGGTGAAAACCCGAGGAGGCTGGTGGACAGTTTGGGGAACATCTCAAGGCTGGTTGGTTGCCGTTTGGTCGTTAGTGAGAATGCTGAACGTGGTTTGCAGGCCTGTTCCCGAGGGAGGCTAGTGGCACGTGCATACGAACAGCTCCGTCACGTTAACGGATGGTAGTGGTGATCCTGCCTCCCCCGTCCCTCTGGTCCCTGGAGAAGGCAGAGCTATCTATGCAAGAGCACAGATGGGCTTTTTAGTTTCTTGTAGAAACATCACTCAACATAGGGTCCAAAGAAACAGCCCTGAGGTACTTAGGATTGGAGAAATAGAGTATCCCCCAACTGAAGGATGTCACAAAACCAAAGACAGGTGGGGCTTCATTTTTGCTGATTTCATCATGGGGAAGGAGAGAGACTAGAACTTATAATATACCAAGTGCGGTTTGTATAGACCTCTCAGGACCTCTGGCCTAGGGGTCTGAATATATCTCTTGACTGGACAGATAAAACTCATTTCTCAGAATCTTTCTCAGAATCTGAGAATCTTTTTCTCAGAATCTAGCTTTCACAGGTCATAAGATCACTAGCTCATTCCTGGACCATGCAATTTGGATCTTAATGTGACATACCTTCCTTATGGGTCTGGGGGCCTGAGTTCTAGACTAAGGGAAAGGAATTGATTGAGCCATCACTCCCCTTTCAAATTGAGACTGTTAGACTGGGTCAAGCCAGGTTCCCTTCTTGATCTGAACGCCTGTGATTCTGTCTGTGGTTTGCTTTCAAATTGGTGGCTGCTCAGTCATTTGTTTTAACTGGGATTGATTGAAACTGTTATGAAATCAGACTGCCGGTCCCTGCTTTTCTAGCCCTTAAGTCAGGTGGCAGGTTTGCTTCATGGAGAGCTCCCCTAGGTCCAGGACCTTAGCTTAAGCCAGTGAGTGACTCTCCCTCCACGACATGAAAACAAACTTAGTACTTTCGTTGACAGCATAAACTTCACTTCAAGTCACTTCCATTGCCGAGCTTCCTGGAACTCAGAAGACACCGAGGCTTAGCTGTCTTTGCATTGTGATGGGTTGCCCCAGTGTTCAGCAGATAGTACAGTTACAAGGAGCATCACTAAGATGCTGACAGCTGAGCTTGTCATACACCATGCAAGTGTAGTAAGTGCGCTGTGTTTTAAGGGGAATCCTCCCCAGGGAATCTCTGATTGTGAATGCCTCCTCATGCCTTGGCAGCCATTCCCCTAACTGTGGGGGTGGCAGAGGCTCTGTCCTGATCCCCACCCTACTGCCTTACCCGAAAATAATAGACTAGTTTTATTTCTTTTCTTGCCTTCCATTATTTGCTGTTCTGCTCGCTCTGGACTTCAGACTCCTGCAGACTCCTCCCTGTTAGTGCATCTGCAGAGTGTTTGCACGTGGTGATGCAAATTAGCCTACACCAGGAAACGAGTGGAGAGATGCAAGCGGGTGTTGGTGGGATAGTGGAGAGATGTCCTTTTTGTTTGGTTTAATTTTTATCTGACTCCTTCTGTAGCTTACGTGTTTAACCAGTGTCTCCAAAGTGTGCTAATTTGCCATCAGGAGAAGGCAAATTTCCAAAGACTTGACTGAGTCAGTGGGACTCTTAAGAGCAGTGTCTGGTGCACAGCTGACAAGTGGGTCATTAAGAAGTGAAAACACGGCTTGGCACCTGTGGCTCAAGCAGCTAAGGCGCCAGCCACATACACCTAAGATGGCGGGTTCGAATCCCCAGC
>NW_003852417.1:2006384-2029431 GCF_000181295.1 Otolemur garnettii
AAAAAAAAAAAAAAAAAAAAAAGAAAGAAAGAAGTGAAAACACACAGGGTGCGTTTGCAAGGTCAGGCAAGCCCTTCCCAGGAAGCTGGCAGCCTTTGGGAAATGAAATTGTTACGTTCTGTGTTGAAGGAGAGGGATGAGGATAACACCCGGGATGGATTCAGTGAAAGCCTGAGTTTGGTATTCCCTGTTAGCCAAGTCCATTTGTATTTTCTGGCTCTGGGAAGAAGTGACCCTTGGGAGGAAAGAACTGTAATTAGTATCCTCTTTGACAAATTCACAGCCTTGCCACAAAGGGCTGGAGACTCTGTCATACTGGAAGAAATGTCCACTGGCTCTTTCACAATCTAAAATTTTAAAAAATGATCATCAGTCATGTAGAAACAATATAAACTTTTTTTTTTTAAAGCCTGATAAATTGGGAAAAAATAGAATAGCATGAATAAAATCAGAGAATTGCTAATAATCTATGCCTTTGTTGCAAACACCAAGGCTATTTTTCTACCCACTCCTTTCTGGTTTTTTTCAATTAAAAAATTTTTTTTCTTTCTTTCTTTCTTTCTGAGACAGAGTCTCACTCTGTCACCACGGGTTGAGTGCTGTGGCATCATAGCTCACAGCAACTTCAAACTGTTGGGCTCAAGGGATCCTCCCTCAGCCTACCAAGTAGCTGGAACTACTGGTGCCCACCATGACACCCGACTGATTTTTCTACTTTTAGTAGAGACAGGCTCTTACTCTTGCTCAGGCTGGTCTTGAACTCCTGAGGTCAAGCAGTTCACCTGCCTTGGCCTCCCAGAGTGCTAGGATTACAGGTGTGAGCCACTGTGCCTGGCCTCTTTTCTGAGTTTTTCTGTTTTTTTTATTTGTTTGTTTTTTTGTTTGTTTGTTTTTTGGTAGTGAGACTCTGTCTCACTTTTTCACCCTCTGTAGAGTGCAGTGGAGTCGCTCCAGCAACCTCCAACTCCTGGGCTTAGGCAATTCTTCTGCCTCAGCCTCCTGAGTAGCTGGGACTACAGGCGCCTGCCACAACGCCCAGCTATTTTTTGTTGCAGTTTGACCGAGGCTAGGTTTGAACCTGCCACCCTCTGTATATGGGGCCGGCGCCCTACTCACTGAGCCACAGGCGCCTCCCTGTTTTTGTTTTTGTTTTTAACTAAACCAAAGCTTTTCTAGTTTTGTCCTCAAAGAATACCATTTATCTTTCTCAAAGAAAGAAAAAAGAATACAGGATAGATAAAGCTATCCTGTAGTTGAGTTTTAAATGATACTTTTTTCCAGATTGTTATCAGGGAAGGAATTTAATGGATAGAATTTTTTTCCATAAATTTTTATTACGGCTTTGCCATTAGCTAATATTTAATCTGAATGGACAAACAGCAGACAGTAATTTATGTAAAACAGAGTAGCTGATATTTCTTAAGATCAGCTTATATGTTTGGGGGACCCATTCTTATCATTGTCATTTTTTAGTATGGAGCCACATTTATGCCTTTATAATTATCTCAGTGGAAGATGAACACTTTCCCCATATCTCGGGGAAAAGGACTGCAAGGCGGAGGTGGGGGAGTAGAATGGGAAGTCATAATTAGAGTGTGGGTCTGTGCTGCTCTTAAAGATAGGTCCAGGTGAGCAACTGCCTCCCATAATAAATACCCACGTCGAGGACAAGGAGGACAAAGGCAGTTCAGTACCGAGCCAGACCGTGGCTGCTTGTTCTAACCTGGCTTCCTTGCTCCCAAGCTGTGTAACTCTGATCAACCCCATCCGGGCTAAACAGTTCTTACCTCAAAGGGCAATTAAGAAAATAAAATGAATTAATTATGAAGAGTGTTTAGAATAGTTCCTGCCTCATGTAAGTACATAATAATGATAGCTGACTAAATGTAGCTATTTTTATTAAAAATCATCTTGTCCAGGGTGGCGCCTGTGGCTCACAGGAGTAGGTTACCGGCCCCATATACCAGAGGTGGTGGGTTCAAACCCAGCCCCGGCCAAAAAAAAAAAAAAAAAATCATCTTGTCCATGAATGTGCCTGTGTAGTTGTCAAAGAGCACAAACCCCTTTTGCTGCTTCTGTATCTAAGACTTAGTAGACTCCACAGTTTGGAAGTGGTCCTAAAAATTGTACATACACAGTTGTGCAATCACAGTGTGGACACAGACTCCGGGCTGTCCCCTGTGTTCAGTGCTTGGCTGCATGCGTGGTCGAGGTGCCTGCTTGTCACCATACAAAGGGATCAGCTGGTGCATTGGATCCAGGTAATCCTGCTGGGAAAGACTGGTGGTGCTTTTACTTGGAACTAGCCAAGTCTGTAAGCTCAGGCAGAGGGGAAGCTTCTAATACTGATTTCTGGTGATCCAGGGATTCTTTTAGATCTACATAGTACAGAGAATATCTGGTGACTTCTATGTAGGAGATAAGATCAATCCAGACCTGCTTATCCAAATTTGGCTTATCCAAATTTGTATTTACCAAACCTAAATCCTTCATGCTGCAAGGCTGGCTCCAATTTTCATGGAGGCTCCCTTCTACCTCCACCCCAACTCTGTGGACTTGGTGGAGAGAGTCTGTTGGGTCTCTAAATGTTTGCGGGTCTCGTAGGTCTGTCCACGTATAGATGTGTATGTGTGGGTGTCTGGATCCCAAATCCAAGCTTTTTATCTTGAAGCAATGGAGGCCAAGGGGTGGGGGGAGGCACAGGAATAGTGGAAGCTTCAGACATCCTCATTGGATCTTACCTTTAGCACCTTGGTGGGGAGGTAAGATCATCCTATTCATATTTGGAGATTTCTCTTAAGACTTCTAAGAGGCATTTTGCCATTCAGAATTTTTATTTCTGAAATTATCATTTTACCCTCTGCCCTTTGCTTTTCGAACTAAACATTCTTTTTTGAAACTGTAATGACATAGTCATTTTCAGCACACCTCTGACAAACGTGTTGTGGTCTCTTGTTGCCGTTGTGTGTTGAGGTTACTGACACACGTTTGAATGAAGTATGTTTTGTTGAAATGCAAGTGACAAGGAGGGTTGGCGTTTAGGAATATGACTCTATTGTCTGTCATCACTTCTGACAATAGGGCAAATTATTTCTCTGCCATTTCTATGTTGTGAGATTACTTTCCCTGGCAGGGAGGTTTAAAATCATCAGAAATGGAGCTGGGTCCTACCAGGAATCAGAACTGAATGTCTCAGGCTTTAGCTGTGGAGCGTCTTGATCTTAGGGAGTCCACTGCCAGCACCCTCAAGCTGGCCCTGCTCGTCCCCTCTCCAGGCAGCTCTGTGTAGGCTGAAGTGTGTCCTTGGAGGCAGGTGGAGGCCCTGACAGGGAGCTGAGGGACTCCTGCACTGCGCCTTGGCCCTGCCTTCCTGTGTAAAGCCTGCTTTTTGAAAGGTGTCTTTGCAAACCAGTATAGAGTCTGTTCTTGCTGTGTTTTCGGAGAAGAAGGATACTGTATGATTTTCCATCCCCACCCAGCGTCCTTTTTTTGCTTGTTTTCAAACAGGCTAACCGACCTCCTGCAAAGCTCAACTTGTTAACCTGCCAGGTGAAGACCAACCCTGAAGAGAAAAAGTGTTTTGACCTTATTTCACGTAAGTCTCTTTCTAAGATGCAGAACTGTGGAGAAATTTTAGAGCATCAGTCCCATTTCAAACCTTGCATTTTAAGGAATTGGAGAAGAATGCCCCCTTTTCAAATGTCACCCACGCTCCATGCCCCCACAGGAACTGTCGGCTTGCTAGTCTGTCCAGCTGAGGTTTGACTTGGGGACGGGCCCAGCCCCTATAGGCTCTGTAAACCTACATTCCTGATATTGTACATAGATTTAAGGATTTTTAATTGGGCATGGTGGCTCACACCTATAATCCTAACTCTCTGGGAAGCTGAGGTGGGTGGATTGCCTGAGCTCAGGAGTTTGAGGCCAGCCTGAGCAAGAGCACTGTGGCGGGCGCCTGTAGACCCAGCTACTCCGGAGGCTGAGGCAAGAGAATCTCTTGAGCCCAAGAAGTTGAGGTTGCTGTGAGCTCTGATGCCTTGGCACTCTACTGAGGGTGACAAAGTGAGACTCTGTCTCAAAAAAAAAAAAAGGATTTTAAAAAGGACAATTCTGTTCTCAAAAATTTGCATAACTTGGGTGATATTAGAGTTGTTATGAAACTAAAATGGTAACATCTTCAGCAGAGCCCTTGAAGCTTCAGGTTCGAAATTGTTTTACCTTCCCCAGAATTTAGTCTTTCTGCTTCTGTACACGTTTCTTTTTTATGATAGCCACAAAAGAATTGCCATAAAACCATGCATTGTGGCGAATGTTTCCTCAGCACCCCCTAAAAAAGAAAAGAAAGGCCTGTGCTAAAAGAAAATCAGATAAACCTTTGTCGCTGGTAGTGCTTTGTGGCAGGGTTACTGTTTGGAGGAAGAAAGGGCCAGTCTCCTCTTTGAAGAGATAGTCACTGGAGATTCGAGCACAAGGGTTGATGTTTGCAGAGGAAATCTCCAGACTATACATTGTAGGAACATGGTGCTGTCCCACCTGCTTCGGTGGCCTGAGCAGGAGATGGCTGCTATTTCTAATGCCTGTAGACTTGTACCGTTGAGGGCTATGAAGTCATTTATTGTGTGACTTTGTGCTCCATGTCCACTTTGCCCTTCATGCCTTGTCCTTGTCCTCCTCGAGTTTCCCTGTAGCATGTGCTCTGAGTTACACTGGTGGGAGGGTTGAGTCCCATGATGCGTGGGGGGTTCACATATGGTTTATTCTGTCCTTGGGACTCTAGGCTGATTTGTAAAATAAAAATGGACTTTATCCTGCTTTGAAAGCTCATCCCTACTCAGCCTGGTATGGTCCACAGCTTTGGTTATGCCTTCTCATCGAAGCCTGCCCTTTTTTCATACAAAATGTTATAAAATGTTAAGTAATGATGATGGTTTAAAATGTGATCACAGGCTGGATATGGTAGAACGTGCCCACAGCCCCAGCAGTTGGGAGGCAGGAGAATTGTATAAGCCCAGGAGCTTGAGTCCAGCCTGGACTGCAGCATAGTGAGACCCCATCTCTTAAAAAAAAAAAAAGAAAAGAAAAACATGATCACTGTCACGGAAGCTTGAGTTAAAGAGAGAAAAACGTAGTGATGTAATCCTATGTTTGCCGGTGGCTGGGGAAGACTCGGGGGCTTTAGGTCTTTTCATTTCTGAAGTAGCAACCCAGGATAAACTATGTGTTACCCTAATTGTAAAAGTCTTCTTGGCATGTAACAGTGAAAACTGAGGTCAGCTGAGCCTTGCTCCCAAGTGGAGATGGGGACAAGGACATGTTCCCTCAGCTACCCCCAGGCCCTCCAGCTCGCCCTATAGAGAAGTCTAGCCAGACACTAAATGGCAGAAGCATTTACCCTGAGTTATTCCCTAGCCTACACCAACATGTCAGGCACCAGGGAGGATCCGTAGCTGTAAGGGTGCGTAACTCCCTGCCAGGCAGGAGTTATTGCCCACTTGTGGGAAGACAGTCCTTTGTACGTCGGGGTACACGTGAGCGCTGTGGCAACTGACATTTACCAGGCCCAGTCAGTGTCTTTCCTGCAGCCTGATGCCTAATGAAGTCTTCAGGAAGGACTTTCAGCCTGTGATAGCCGGAAGAGCTCACCAAGCCCAGTTGGAGACACTGTCATGAATTTGCTAGAGTCAGTCGTCATCTGTGAGAAAAACTCTCCTCCTTCCTCTCTCCCTGCTTGTCCCGTGTGTAAAATGAATCCCAGTCCCGAATTCTTCATCCTCAGCTGGTTTGCAGGTGGTGCTACTTCTCGGGAGCATCTGTGATGAAACATTTTGTGCAGTGCTCTCTGGGCTTGGGTGGCTGTGAAATGCTCAAAACATCTTCTAGCAGTGAAGTCTGGTGAGCACCCAGGGAAGGTGAGGGGCAGGGGGACAAGGACTGTTTCCGTGCCTCTCTTAGGAGAGGCTGTTTCTACCCTCTCACATTCTTCCTCTACTTCCTATCAAGGCTGGTGGGGTGAGTACCACAAAAATGCCTTTGGGCTCTCAATTCATCTAAGTGGTTGGGCCTAGGCAGTGAGTCTAGCAGACACCTCCTAAGTCACCCCTGCATCCCCATCATCCCAGAGAAGGAACAGACTGACTGGCTTCAGTTATTTCCTGCAAGACTATCTTCCATCATCCTTTCCCTTTCACAGAGATTCTATTTTGTTTATACCTGATCAAATGGGTGTAAATGGGCCCAGGCTTCTCCAGGTTACAGGAGGACCTGCTCTTCTGGGAGATTGTCCACTTGCCCTTGGACTAACCCCAACCTTTGCAAATCCCAGTCTTGAGCCATCATCCTTGAATCATGCAGGTACCTTGGCTAGGATGGAAGGAGCAGGAGAACTGTGAGGACAGTAGTCCTCTGCATAGGACAGAGCCCAGAGGGAATCAGTGACTCTCCAGGCTCCCAGGCAGGTTAGTGGCCAGTGGGAGCCAGAGCCCCATCCAGGAGCTGGCCTTCCTGGGCCCCCAGCATGTCAGAGCCCCGGTTATCCTCCCATGTCCTCTGGAGTTTCTCCCTTATAGTTGGGATGCTGGAAATTGTTCTTTGTTTTATAGGCATCTTGAGCGAGAGTCTGCAGTGGAGGGGATTCTTATTTGGAGTCTTCCACAGAGGTGTGCTCCTCCTTCTCCCATTTCCACACATTAGAATCCAGAATTGACCAAAGGCAGTGGGCTCCCCCATACCACCTCAGTCCTGCCTGGTCTGGCCATGGAATGGCTCAGATGCAGGGCACTGGTGTGACTGCTGCTGCTATGACAGCTCCCTGGGAGCTCAGGGATCCACTTAGCAAATCAGCTGGAGACCCTGAGTGGGGCCTAGATTGTGGATCTGTCCCTTTTCTCCCAAGATGAGGCTATTCCTGCCAGGTAAGTCCTTCGGAGCAGGACAGAGTAGCCTTGCCCTCTATTTCTTCAGCCTGGTTTAGCCGTTCACATTTAGAATCACAAAATCAGGTTCATTTTCTGGATTTGAAATAGTTCTCGTCAACCTTGCTCCCCTCCTCAGATGGGATAGAGTGTTGTTCCACTCCCCCACTCCCCCATTCACCCACCTCCTGGTGTTAAGCAAAAGGTGGGGAGATCGCTGGGGCCAGGGGCCAGACGCCCGAGTCCTCTGCCGCTGGCTGTGCTTCTCTTTGCCACTTCACCTCTCTGAGCTTCAGCCTCAGCCCAGTCTACTTGCCAGGAGTTGTTCTCAAACCAAAGTGCTTGGGGGGAGGGGGCTGTGGCTCAGTGGGTAGGGCGCCAGCCCCATATACCCGAGAGTGGTAGGTTTGGCCCTGGCCAAACTGCAACAAAAACAAATTGCCAGGAGTTTGTTGTGGACACTTGTAGTCCCAGCTACTCAGGAGGCTGTGGCAAGAGAATCGCCTAAGCCCAGGAGTTGGAGGTTGCTGTGAGCTGTGTGAAGCCATGGCACTCTACCAAGGGTGATAAAGTGAGACTCTGTCTCTACAAAAGAAACAAAGTGCTTTCAGGAGTAAAAGCCACTGCCGGAAGGTGTGTGTCTGCTCACTTGAGGGGCACAGATGTTTACTGTGTTTCTTTAAGAAACTCTGCTCTGCCATCCTCAGAGGCTAAATCTCCTCCCCCTTTTCCCTCTTTTAAGAATTTAATTTTTTTTTACTTTGTTTTTGGACTGATAGAAGGTAGTCTCTGTATCTCTTATCCAGCTTCCCATATTGTACCAGTAGTCCATGGTGAATGTCATCTACCACAGGTAGTTATCAAAACCAGGAAATTAAGATTGACTTGATGCTCTGAACTAAAAATTGTACTCTGATTTTATTAATTTCCCACTAATGTCTGTTTTCTGCTCCAGGATTCCCGACAGGACCCCACACCACATTTAGTTACTGTTTTATCCTGGTCCTCTGTTAGCCTCTGTCAGCCCTGTCACCTTCCCTTGACCTCATGGTACCTTTTGACAAGTATTCATCCTTTCTGTGGTCAAATGTCCCTTAATTTGGATTTCTTTGTTGTCGAAATTTCTTCATTGTTGGATTTCTTTGGTCAAACGTCCCTTACCTTGGATTTCTTTGTTGCCTGTTTTTTTTTCCCCATGATTGGACTGAGTTTGTATTTTTGGCAAGAACAGCACAGAAACTAGAGTGTCTGTCACACACACACACACACACACCAGCAGCCTGGCAGAGCACCTGTAAAACCTTGCTGACACCAGCTGTGTGAGGAGTACAGGATTTTATATCCGACTATTATTTGAACACTGTCCTCTTGCTTTACTTGTATATGTATAATACACAACTCCCAGGAGTATGTTATTCTTAGCTTTTCTCATACTAAACTTTTTCTGAGAAAGCCAAAAAAATTTCAGAGATAGTCTCTTCAGAACAGGCTTTTATTATTCAAAGGTCTTTTTGGGGGCCAACTGTATAGTGAGTTTTAAAAATAAAGCTTTTGAGAAGATACAGTTTTCAGGGAAAAGCTTCCATTTTTGGAAGCTGCATCTTTTTAGACTTGAACGGGGGGATAGGGCAGGTTTATTAGTTTGCATCACAAAGCCGCTGTTGCCACGCGAGGGCAGACATTTGAAGGATGCAGAGGGAGTGCTTGATTTTATACAAATCATTAATTTTCTAGCAGAGAGCTAAGATTATTGTTGAGTTAATTAGAAACTGCTTTCTTTTGAAATTGTGTATGGATTAGTGTCTGGGCTCACAGTTGATGAAATTCCTCTTGCCATGCAGATGACAGGACATACCACTTTCAAGCAGAAGATGAACAGGAATGTCAGATGTAAGTTACCCAGAGGTGGGACTTTGGGCTGTACTTAGCCGTTGTTCTTGGGATTTAACAGTGTCACTCTTGTTTTTCTAGATGGATGTCTGTGTTGCAAAACAGCAAAGAGGAAGCTTTAAACAATGCATTTAAGGGAGATGACACCACTGGAGAAAATAACATAGTCCAAGAACTGACAAAGGAAATCATCTCAGAAGTCCAGCGGATGACGGGCAATGATGTGTGCTGTGACTGTGGGGCCCCAGGTGACTGACTGCTCTACCCGGGCCCTGGGACAGTTAAATCCCATTCTGATTCACAGAATCCTCTCATTGACTTTTCACTTTCATTTCCAACATGAAATTAAGTGCTGCTCAGCTTGAGTTCATCCCATTACACAAATGCTTAATGAATTGTGTGCAGACCATAGAGAGGAGAGGGGTGGGAAGACGTTTGCCTGTTGTACCCCAGAGCAGGACCAAATAAAGACGGCCTGATGTGGCTGAAAAGATTTAGGTGCTTTTTGAGAAATGAAAACTGAAGGGTTCTGTGAGGGTGAAATCAAGGTCATCTGGCGGTCATGCCAGCTCTGCGAGGTGGCATGTGGAGGGAGTGCTTGATTTTATAATTTTATAATTCTGGTGTCTGTGCCCAGAATTTGCTCCCACCTCTCTTTGTCCTACTTTGTGGAACTTCTGAAGTAACTTTAAGCTGCTGTCTGTAGCTCGGTGACCCTGGGGGAGACACTTACTCTGATAGATGTCAGTTTTCCGATCTGTAAAGTAAAGGGACACAGTCCCTTGTAGCTGTCACATTCTGTGAAATGAGATGTTTACTTTTGCAATGGAGTGAAGCACATTAGGGGCTTCATTTTTAATGCATATGTAGTGTCACCAGCAGTTTTAACAAGTAGTATTTTAAAAGCTTAAGGAATTAACTGTGATTAAGATGAGATGATGTTGGGGGGGGGCAAGGCACCTATGTGGGTGCCTTTTCTGAACATTCCTAAAAGGAGAAAAACTGGCGCTTGGCTACAACAGTAAGTTACTTTTTCATTCCTATAATTCTGTGTCAGTCACTGTGAAAAACACACAGCTGAAACAGTGGACAATTGAGAAGCATCATTAGGTTCCAATTAACCTGAAGGTCATCTTTGGTTTTGGATCCATTAAAAATATCTTTTTGGCAGGAGATGAGGTAGGTCGGAAGTATAAGCAATGAATTGTGATCTTTCTTCAGAAAGGGTAAAGACAGTACAGGACTTAGATTTTTAAAACACTTTCATAAAGGATGACTGAAAGCTGCATACTTTCTTGTTTTAAAATGCTAGGGCACTGCAGGTGACGTGTTATAAATACACAATATAAAGGCACCTAGACGCATACACGCAGCCCCCTAAAAGCCTGATACATATAGTATAGTATTCTTAGACAAGGGCAAACACAGATGCCCCAGAAGATTTTCCAGAGTGGGTAAAAAATTTTATAAATGGGAAATTTTAAAAATAACTTCACAATTACCTAGTGGCCAACATTGCCATAATCTCTTACTATGAGTTTATGAGGGCGACAAGCAATTCGGAAGAGAGTTGTACTTACGGGCTGTGAAAATGTACTCAAGTGCGTCTCATTTTTAGTAAATTCATCATTCATCTGTCAGGCATTCTCTGGGTCCCTACTGAGCACATAGTAGGGTTCTTCAGTGAATAAGTAAACGTGCTGTGAGGGGGATGCATGGCTTTGAACTCAGGTAAACACAGGCTGGAGTCTGCCCTGCACTTGCTCATGAGCCTTGAGTCTGAGCCTGTCAAAGCTGCATCCCTGTCCTGGTCATCCCTTTGGGCTCTCTTAGGTATTAAATGAGACACCCTACAAAAGTGCTCTGTGATTTCTGGAGCTCTCACCGTGTGAACTATATTACTGCTTCCATCAGAGTGCTGAGCACAGCACATCAGAAGCACAGAGGGTATGTTCTCTATTATTATTCACGCCTATAGGCAGGTGTATTTTCAGCCTATTCCCCTTATAATCCTAGACCTTGGCTGTCTCATTTCTTTTTCTTGCTCCACGCTGCTTGTTGGTGATGGGTATGATCTGTATTCACGAGCTGTGGTCACTGGAGTGCAGTGTCCTATTTACTTCTGCACACATAACCCCGTCACTTAAGTGAATAGAAGGATGGGGAGATGGCAGAGGGACAAGCAGGAGAACCGACACGTGCACATATGTAGGTTGTATGTAAATTGGTGGTAATTGCGGGTGAACAAGGGTCCCAGCTGAAATGTGACTGTGCGGGGGGATTCTGGCCTTGGTCCTCTTATTACTTATTACTGCAAATTCAAGCTCAAATCTGCCCTGTTCTCTTTGGCAGATCCCACATGGCTTTCTACCAACCTGGGCATCCTGACCTGCATCGAGTGTTCTGGAATCCACCGAGAGCTGGGGGTTCATTACTCCAGGATGCAGTCCCTGACCTTAGATGTATTGGGAACGTCGGAGCTGCTGGTAACCTTTAAGTCTTTGATTTGGTGTTGGGAATAAATGACCTGGAGGCCAAAGTTTTTATTTTGGTATTTGAATCCATTTTGGCTTCCCGAATTTCCCGTCGGCAGGTGGTCATTGATATGTTGCCAGATGGGTTTGGGTGATTAGAAATGCAGTGATAATTCCTCATTTTCAGCTGCTAGTAGTTAGGGGCACTTCTTGTTGCAAAATGTTATTCATAAGGGAATAAAAGGAAGTGAAATCAAAAAGAGAGTATTGAGACTAGTGTAAGTTTCTGTTGAAATGCCACAGGATGGTGGCCTAGTCCAGTTCAGCTCATCCACTAGACCAGGCGTCCTCAAACTACGTCCTGTGGGCCACATGCAGCCCGCCTAGGACAATTATCAGGCCCTCCAGGTGTTTTTGCTGCCACTGCCTGTCCTGCTTAGCAGCTGACTGGTCCTGGGGCCCTCAGTCTGGACCTCCAACAGTCTGAGGGACAGTGAACTGGCCCCCTGTTTAATAAGTTTGAGGACCCCTGCACTAGACAAACACAGAACCCAGAGCCTGGCGACAGTGGGATTCAGTCCCCCTCAGTTGCTAGCCCCCTCTGTAAGGCTGTGGTCACTGCTTTGCCTCCTCCTCCAGGAGTACTCTCCTGCCCCACAGTGTCCCCCTTGGGAGGGATATTGGTTTTTGTTTTTACTGCCTTTGTTCCTGAAAACATCTTTCATTCTTGGTTCAGTTAATCACACATAAGCCATGGGGTGGAGACAGAGGTGTTTTCGGTGAAGTAGCTTTCAGAGTATTGAGTTCGTGGCCACACAAGGTGCATCAGACTTAGGTTATGCTTTTGGTCTCCTGAGACATGAGCATTTAAGGACTGAGCATTTCAAAGTCCGCAATTGCCGGTTAGAAAGCAGCACTTGAAATTCCTCCATGAACCAGCTGGGTATTGACAGTAAACAGCAAGTAGATATTGAGTGCCATTGATTTTAATGTTGAATGTAAAAGTTATATCTAGAAGATTTAATGTCAAGAGCCAGAGTCTTGACAGGAAGTCAATTATTGAGGTCCATATTCCTCTCAGGGGGCCATCAATCTTAATTGATGATGTCTCTAGAAGCAGAGCGGCTGAGCTGCTCATGCACTCTGAACTCTCCTATCAAACCCTTCCAGTCTTTCCAAGGAATTCCTGTGTGGTCTTAAAAGACAGAGTTGGGAGGAAGTAGAGTGGATCCTGGTGGTCCAGTTAGTAACATTCCTACTTAATACTGGAAACTAAGCTAGACTGAGCAAGACCCAAGCATGCGATCTTGGTTACACGCTGTCATTACTGTTAGTGTGATCGTGCTTACGACCGGCCTCTTAAAGGTGTGTATGTTCCGTGTGGTCTCCAGTCACTGATGACGGTGGAGATTTCAGATTGTCACAGCATGTTTTCAGAGAAACACTATCACTTCTTGGTTAACACCAGTCGACTATGGCACTTGCTACTTTTACTGATTTTCTTAGAACAGTGGGAAGTGTTAAGTGATTCATGATGAAATAATAATTGCTTATTTTGTACTAGGTACTTTGCAGACCACTTTGTGTGTTAGCTCATTTGATCTACACAAAAACCTAAAGATGTTGGTGTGTTATCCCCACTTTACAAAGAAAGAAACCAAGGCTTAGACTATTTGAATATGCCCAGGAGTGTGTGTCTGTTAATGAACCACATCTGTGGTGGGACCCTTTAAGCTGATTCCAGACCACACACTTGAACCTTGAGGGGCCTTTGGGGGGGGGATCATCTTGCTATGTGGCAAACATTTAAACATCACTGCTGTCCCTGCCTATCGTCTACCCCCAACAAATGTTTAACAGCCACCTCGGGGGCAGAAAGAACCCTGGTTTGCAGTCAGGCTGTTCTCATAGTATAAACACTCCCACCATAGCTAATTTCAAGCTGCCCATGTGAATTACTGAATGTGAAGCTGGACAGAAATGTATAATTATGCACCACTGTATACTACATTCACCATATAAATACAGTGGGCACAAATGACTTTCGAGAACCCAGATAATAGTAAAATGTAGTTTTACTATTCACTATACTAAATAATTAGGAAGTGATGACTTTTGAGTATTTAATACCTTAGTTTTTAATACCATTTGTTTAACTATGAGTTTATATACTGTAATTTTTAATAGCAGCCATGTTTAACAGTTGGCTCATAAAATTCCTGAAATTTTAACAGTTGGCTCTCATAAGCTGGTAGGTGTCTGACCCTAACCCCTTCCATCTGTTATAACTGCTTAAATGTGTCTCAAAAATATAACTAACGATCTTCATGAAACTCTATTGCCTACTAAAGAAGAAAACACCAAAGAAGGTTGAAAGGCATGTGTTTCTGTCATGATGAAACCATGAGGTAACTTCTCATCCCTGGTTCAGAGTTCCGTTTTTATCTGGCTGAGCCTCTGTCTCTAGAGTTTAGCCAACTCTCAGCCATGATGAGAAATCAGGCAGTGCCTGGTTTATTAATATCTGCAGGTATTTTCTTTTTCTTTCTTTTTTTGTTTTTTCGAGACAGAGTCTTACTTTGTTACTCTTGGTAGATGCTGTGGCGTCACAGCATACAGCAACCTCCAACTCCTGGGCTTAGGCAATTATCTTGCCTCAGCCTCCTGATGTAGCTGGGACTACAGGTGTCCACCACAATGCTTGGCTATTTTTTGTTGCAGTTTGGCTGGGGTCCAGTTTGAACTACCCTTGGTATATGGGGCCACCCTCGGTATATGGGGCAAGTGCCCTGCCCACTGAGCTACAGGTGCCACCCATCTGCAGATATTTTCAAAATCTAACTCCTGCCATAGTTAAACTGTCCCTCATCTCAGCCTTTACCCCCTATGTCTGTCAGAAAAGCAAAGGAAGAGAAAGATCCTGGGTGCATCGTGTGGGATCTGTCCTCCCTCCCGCCTGCCCTATCTCTGGTTGGTCCACCTCACAGGAGACGGACGTCTCCCCAGGTCTTGTGTACTGGGGTGGTTTGTCGGTGCAGCATCATGTCTGAAACCTTATTCCTCGGCAGCCCTGCAGTTAGCAGTACGGAGAATGTCAGGTGTTAGTATTCATTTGTAAAACATAGAAATTCCAAGCCTTTTTAAAGCTACCTTGTATTATGTTGCTTAGACAATCAGACGCCTGAATTAAAGAATTCCTAAAGTTTTGACACCTATCTCTCTCTCTCTGTATATGTGTATTTAGAATTGTGTTTGGCACATACTAGGGACTATAAACTATTAGCTATCATTATCTTCTCCTCCAGCGTGATTTTAACAAAACTGGTTCAGAAAAATGATCCACGTGTCCTAACTATGTGATTCCACAGGAGATGGCTCCGTCTATACAGGTTATCTGCTCTGCTCGCGAACCTTTCTGATTTGTAGAACTGTGTGCAGCACCAGTCTTCGGCTGACTTGTTCATCAGTGTTTTCTTGTGCAGCCAGTGTGGACGAGACCTCTTGGTACCCTTAGTGGGTGCAGTCTGGACAAACGTCTCCAGGAATAGAATCTCTTGTCTTTTGGGTAAATAACAGGACAGCTCATGCCTCGGACTAAGAGGGGAGAGATTTTAAAAAATATATTTACTTTTTTTATTGTACATATTATGGTGTATGTGATGTTTTAGTATATTAGACACATTGTGGAATGATTAAGTCAGGCTGGTCACAGTCACCATGTTGTGTGTTAGATCTCCAAGATTTACTCATCCTCTGAAATTGGGTGCTCATGAGCCAGCGTCTCCTCCCCACCCCTGGGTTACCTCCTCCTGTTCTCTGCTTCTGTGAATTTGACTTTTAAAGACTTCACATAGAAGGGAGATCATTTGTATTTGTCTTTCTCTGCCTGGCTTATTTCACTTAACCTAATGTCCTGCAAATTCATTCATGTTATTGCAAATGAAAGCATTTCTTTTCTTTTTAATAATGTTGCATTGTGTATATATGCCACATTTTCTTTATCCATTCATTTGTTGACGGGCACTTAGGTTAATTCCCTGGGTATTGTAAATAATGCTACGTCGAAGAAGGAGTGTGGATAGAGCAGGGTCTTTGATAAAATGATTTGAAATCTTTTGGGTAAATATACCTAGAAGTGGGATCGCTGTTCATGCTAGTTCTATTTTTAGCTTTTCTTAAGCAACCCTATACCATAATGGCTGTGCTACTTCAGAGTCCTGTGAGCACTATCCAAGGATTCCCTTTTCTCCATATCCTGGCCAATACTTTTAATAAAAGCCATTCCAACAAGTTGTGAGGTGATAACCTCACTGAGGTTTTTTTTTTTTTTCATTCCTACAAACGTTTATTTTCCTTTAACTTTATTGTGCTTTTCTGTAATGATATGAAAAGTCTTTGCTTCCCTTGTCCAGTTGTTAAGATTCAAAAAGCTGTATCTTAACCATAGACTAATCTTCATGTCCTCAATTCCTTGTATGTTTAGTTTCATAGATAAGTATTTATATTAGTTTTCCTTCAGGATATATATATTCCTACACACACGTACATTTTCCTACACGTCTATACATAGAAGCTTTTTATCCTTATCTTGCCACTTAACAATACAACTTCTAATATGTTTTAACAGCTGTTTCTTGGTCATTTTCAAGAGCAAGTTGGTTTCTGAAGAAATCTTGCTGGTGGGTGAAGGATCCATTGAGGGGTTCTCATTAGCTTTTTGCCTGTGTTCTGATCCAGTGGACCTAAAATCTGAAAATGGGAAAGCTTTGATGTCACCGCTAGCCCCGAGGACCACAGGATTCCTTGCCAGTTACATTCCCATTCTTCCAAAACTTGTGGAAGGAGCAGTGAAAGCCCCTTTCTGGTCTTGCCTGGGATTTCTGATCCCTTAAAGATGTTTGTCCACTTTCTTTTTCTACTTTGGACAGAATCTAGTGGTGTCTTCTGAATGCATCTCTTCTAAAGACGTCTGTTTTTGACTTGGGGACTTCTGTTGGGGAAAGAATGTTTACAGCACACCGTGAGCAGCCAAGCTGTGCAGGAGCACAGTGCCCTCACTGAGGGTTTTAATTTTAATTTAATTTGAATTTTCCTGATAATTATGTTGAGCATTTTTTCATATACCTGTTGGGCTTTTGTATGTCTTTTGAGAGATGTATGTTCAGGTTCTTAGCCCATTTTTAAATTAGATTGTTTTCTTGCTGTTAAGTTGTTTGAGTTGCTTACATATTTTGGATGTCCATCCCTTATAAGAAATACGTGTTTGGGCTCGGCGCCTGTGGCTCAAGTGGCTAAGGCGCCAGCCACATACACCCAAGGTGGCGGGTTTGAATCCGGCCCGGGGCCGCCAAATAACAATGACGGCTGCAACCAAAAAATAGCCGGGTGTTGTGGTGGGCGCCTGTGGTCCCAGCTACTTGGGAGGCTGAGGCAGGAGACTTGCTTAAGCCCAGGAGTGGGAGGTTGCTGTGAGCTGAGATGCCATGGCACTCTACCCAGGGGGACAGCTTGAGGCTCCTGTCTCAAAAAAAAAAAGAAATACGTGTTTGCAAATATTGTCTCCATAGGTCACCTCTGTTGAATTTCTTTGATCTGCAGGAGCTTTTTAGTTTGATGCACTCCCATGTGTCTGTTTTGCTTTTGGTGCCTGTGAGGAAAGGGTTTTTAACGGCCTGAAAGACAGCAGGTATGTGAGCAGGACCCGGTTTGACCGTGTTTTCATTTTCTAGTGTCATTCTGTCCTTAAATAGACACATGCTCACCCTGTAAATGTCACTCCAGTCCTTCCATATGGCTTCACCGTATTCCTCATGATGAGAGTCTTTTGCTTAATTCTGTAAATTATTTTATGGCCTTAGGTTTGCAAGCACTCTCACTGGGTAATACACTGTGTGTGTTTAACCATTTCCTTCTTAATTTGTTTTTGTTTCAAAGCATATGTTTGCTGTGATACTTGAATGGATTCCTGCAGCGTTCACAACGGTGGCTGGTTCATGATAATCTTTTTGTTCATTTACCTGTTTTTAGAGTCACTCTCATTCAATGGAATGGAACTTGAGAAATTGAAGTATTAGGTTGGTTACTTAGGGGCGGGGGGGGGGTCATGCCCCTATTTCAATCCACCTCCCGAGCTCAGCTGTTTCTCTGAATTTACTATTTTAGCACACGTTGGCTTAATAAATATCCTTAGATTTTAAAGCAAACTTGCTTTTGGAAAACCTTCTGGTAAATAGATTTTAAAGAGAGACATTTCTTCCTCAACATAGAAGATAATGATTACAGCGTTGATGTTTGTTTGTTTGTTTGTTTGTTTTCCAGGTCATGAAGCAGAACAATGTCCTTGGTACTAGGGTACAAGTATCATATGCTCCATTTCACTATCATAAGTGAAATTAATAAAGGAAAGCTTGATATTGTGAAGTGGAAGGGAGTGTTACCGTAGCAAATATCCACTGACTCAGCTGTTTCTTGACTTCTCTCCTGTTGCAGTTCTCAGGAGATTGCTCATAAGCTGTCACATATTAAAGCGTGTCACCCCACAGCCAGGGCTGGAGGGGAGCGCGGAGAGAGGGGGCCCTCGGAGACCAAGCTCTTACAGCTCCTCACTGTCCTTCACCTAAGGCACTCAGGGTGCTAAAACAATTGCTGTAGGCAACAAGAGATTGATTATCCATCTGGTTTGCTGAATGCAGTTGGGTGTTGGGTGCTCCACACGCACATTCGTAACCCACACAGGAGCGGCACTTTAGAAATGAGGCCAGAGAGGTTAAGAAACCTGGCCAGTGCGGCTGAGCTGGGACTGTTGTCCAGACTGTGGAACTCCTGAGCCTGTGTTCTATGCTTTTTGAAAAAACCATGGCTCTAAACTCCTTTTAACCACAAATATCAAAAAGAAAAAAAAATTGAGCACCAAAACATACATATATAAACTTACAATGATACCTACCCTTACTAAGTATATTATGTACTCTGCCAAACATATCAAAAATAGAAGTTTCAGAGGCTCAGATAAAAACATAGCGAGTAAACTTCTTACCTGCACCCCAGAGGATTCTTTTGTGCTCCCTACTTTGGAGGCAGCAGTTTGGCCAAGTCCCTTGTCCTGCCTGGACCTGTATCTATCTGTATATTGAAGGTGCTTTCTGAGCCTTCCACCCTCTGGGAGCCGGGGGGCCCCATAACTAGCAACCCATCTCCCTACACTTACGTGGAACCAGTTCAGAAGCAGGTTAGTTAGATAAGCAGAGACCCAAATCACATACATGGCACCGGTGGGTTGGTTGCCACGGTTCATGGGAGGGGTGACAGTGCGCTGGCCTGCTGAGCACCCCGGACCAGGCAACATGGTGCTCCTGCCCCAGGAAGCCAGCGTGGAGGAGCTGACCGTGGGTTGTCTGCTGTGGGAGGGAGGCCGAGGGCAGCTACCCCCAGCCAGTCCACCTTCCGAGCTCAGCCGTTTCTCTCATGTGCTCATTCCTCTCATGGGGTGACAGACTAGGGAAGGGGGAATAAAGTCACAGTAGTGACATCCCCCCCGTGGCAGCATGGAAAAGGGAACAGGTGGTTTCCCCACCCTCCACCCCATTTCTAGGTACCGTATAAGGCCTCTTAGTGACTCAGTGGGCTCTGCCCAGGCAGCTGCTGAGGGTGTACAGTCTGTGATTCAGTGTCCCTGTCTTGGGTGCTGCCCTCAGGGAGGGACGCTGGCCCGTGCAGGATTGACTCCTACTCATGGAGAGTGTGGAGGAACGAGGCCTTCCTGACAAGGGACTGCCTCTTAGCTGGACCTGACATGTCTGTCCTGCAGTGCCTTCTTTTCTAGCTCTCGTCTCACTGTGTCTCTGTCTTATTAATTCTTCTCTTCCTTGTTAGACTGGGCTGCCACAGAGCAGGGTGTTCCTTATATTCGTAAGGTGGCAGGTGGGGTGAGGTGCTGGGCTGCGGCCTTGTTGCTTTAGATGCTGTGGCTCTTAACACTCCCGTCTCTCCTCTGCCCACATTTTTTTTTTAGTTGAGACGGAGTCTCACTTTGTCGCCCTGGGTAGAGTGCTGTGGTGTCACAGCTCACAGCAACCTCAAATTCTTGGGTTTAAGCAATTCTCTTGCCTCAGCCTCCCAAGTAGTTGGGACTACAGGCGCCCGCCACAACGCCTGACTATGTTTTTTGGCTGCAGCCATCATTGTTGTTTGGCAGGCCCGGGCTGGATTCAAACCCGCCATCTTAGGTGTATGTGGCTGGCGCCTTAGCCGCTTGAGCCACAGGCGCCAAGCCCACATTATCTTTTCTTTTTTTTTCTTTACTTTTTTTGACACAGAATCTCACTTTATCACCCTTGGTAGAGTACTGTGGCATCACAGCTCATAGCAACCTCCAACTCCTGGGCTTAGGCGATTCTCTTGCCTCAGCCTCCCGAGTAGCTGGGACTGCAGGCAGGCACCTGCCACAATGCCCAGCTATTTGTTGTTGTTGTTGTTGCAGTTTGGCCAGGGCCAGGTTCAAACCTGCCACCCTCAGTACATGGGGCCGGTGCCCCACCCACTGAGCTACAGGTGCCGCCCTGCCCACATTTTCTTGACATGACCCTGCACCCTCCATGTGCATAATCTTTGCTTTGTTTGGTGGTTCCAGAGGTTTTCTCTGTGGGTTGAAATATAAACTAGAACTTGGCAGAACCGTGAGGCATCACTTTCCTCTAGTGTTGGACGAGTGTGACGTGGGGATGTGTGTCTCCCAGAACCAGCTGTCCCCTGGTAAAACCAGCCAAGCCCAAGCAGAAGGGAAGCAGTTTTCTGATTCTCCTCCCACCACCCCACCACTACCTCTATCTCCTTAGCATAGATGAGGAGCCACCAGGGTGGTCTCTGGCACACAGAGGAGTCCACTGTGGCTTCTTTGTCACTCACCTTCAGGAAAAGCCTGTGTTTGGCAAGGGACAGTGTCCATGTCACAAGACTGGGCATTTGAGCATGCCTGGCTGTAATTGAGGTTTGAGGTTCAGTCCTAAGGGGTAACTTACAGGGCATGAGCTTCATGGTACATGGGTACCTGTCACCTTAAGTGGCTTGTCCCTGGGAAGATCACAGTGGCACCTGGGTTTGCCTCCTCATCATAGGGTAACGTCCCAGAGTCAGGACAGAGCAAGGAGGTGGGGTTGGTTAGCGTTTGATGCTGTGGGCCAACTCGAAGGCTTTGTTCACCTTTCAGGGACTAGGTAAAATTAGGAAATCTCACCATCCAGCTGTTAAGCTACCCCACTTGTTTAAGACATTTCTTCCTCCTCCTTTCCTATCCCATCTCATTGTTTGCTGTTACTTGCCATTGGGAAATCCTGCCATGTCTGACTCAGGTCCCTTTGGCTGTTTCTTAAGCAAGTTCCCCCAGGACAGACCAGACCATTCAGGCAACTGTAGTAGTCCCCAGAGCACCTCCTTGACCTTTTGTCTATGTAATGAAGTGAGAGCAGAGAGATCAGAAATGTCACTGGCTCTCTAACATGTCATGTTCAACGTGGAAATTAAAATAGCTGTCCTCTCAAAGCGCTGGGTTCTGGGGTGCCTTCCAGTGCTGTTTCATTAAACATTTAAGGATGTGACCCAGAAGCTGACCTCTGTGTCAGGTGCTACACTGGGGAATGAGTTGAATAAATCCCTGAACTTAAAGAGATCCTAGATACTCACCTTTCATTCTAAAGTAGTCATTCCTTCCTTCCTTCATTCATTCTAAAGAATGCCGGTCATGGTGGCTCATGCCTGTCATCTTAGTACTCTGGGAGGCTAAGGTGGGTGGATTGCTTGAGTTCATGAGTTCAAGACCAGTCTGAGCAAGAGCAAGCCCCTGTCTCTAATAAAAACAGAAAAACTGAGGCAAGAGGATCACTTGAGCCTAAGACTTTGAGGTTGCTTTGAGCTGTGATGCCATGGCACTCTACCCAGAGCAACAGCTTGAGGCTTTGCTAAAAAAGGAAAGAAAGAAAAAATGGCCAAAGTAGCGTAATATAAACCATGACACTTATCTTTGTATCTGCTGTGGGTTGAGCATTCCTTGTCTGACATGCTTAGGTCCCAGAGGGTTTCAGATTTCAGACTTTTTTGATTTTTGTAATATTTGCATTATGTGATACTTTATACTTGAGGTGACAAAAATCTGAAACGCTCACTGGAGCATCATGTCAGTGTTCAGAAGATACAGATTTGGGGTTTTCAGGTTAGAAATGCTCAACACTTATATGAAGAACAGTCCTGGGGTTCAGTAAGCGTTCAGTTAGAGGGTGTCGATTTATTATTTAACAAATCAAAGATTGGCTGGTGAGTAAAGACCTGATATTTGGAGCTAAAACATCCCATTTTTAGTTTACTGAGTGTTTTCACCTACATTGTCCCATTCATTTGTCATTATCACAGCCCTACAGGAGGGGCTATTCATCGATGAAAACTCTTGACGCTCAGGTAAACTGACTTGCCCGTGGGTGGCATGGTGGTGACAGAAGCATGATCTGAGCCTGAGTCTTTGCTTCCGAGCCTCGTGCCCTTTCTACTGGCCAGAGCCACCTCAGAGCAGAGGTGGCAGAAAGGTCAATTGAGACCCATGAAATGGATCCGTTCCGCTCGGAGTTCAGGTTTGGGGAGGTGCAGGGTGAGGATGGAGACTACACAGCCAGGTTACTGTTCTCCCTCTCTCCGTCCAAGCTCCATCCGGGACATTTTATGAGAACACTCTTCCGTAATAGACGTGCTGCTTCATAGCTTTAATTTTACGGGCACCTTTGGGCTTTGGGTTTTGTCCATCTTCATTAAAGGCAAACCACTTGATTGCTCTATTTCTTAGTGGCCATTAAATAAACCATCAGCTGTCTGAGTAAGATGTAGCAGTGGAATGTATTAATAATTGAATACTCTGAAATAGACTTTTATTTTTACAGCTTGCCAAGAACATTGGGAATGCAGGCTTTAATGAGATTATGGAGTGTTGCCTACCAGCCGAGGGCTCCGTCAAACCCAATCCGGGGAGCGACATGTAAGTATGGGACCGGTGTTCTCCTTATCGGAACAAAGGTGGGCTGCCTTCTACCCAAGCCCTAGGGGGGATAACAAGTTTGGCTATATCCATTGTTGCTTCTGTAGGGAATGAATCAGCCTAATTTAGGTTTTCTTGCATGCCAATGGTGGTGGCCTGGCGAGGCTCGCTCGCTGCCGTGGGCAGCACCTTGGACTTTTTGCCTCTGCTGTTCATGTTGTTGAGTCGCCTTCTCATCTTGGTTCTCTGCTTAAATGCTGAGCCACCGAGAGGGCTAGTTGTCACAGATACGTGATTACGTGTCATTCCTCTTGCCAGTGTCCTTGCAAGTATGGAGTTTTCCTCAGTACATTTTGTGTGTGTTTGTTTTTCTGTTGATACAAAACTTGACTGGGAAATTTTCATGCCCCCTCCCGCATCCCACTGGCCCCTTGAGACAGAGCTTACCACGAGATGTTCTTGCAGGTTTTTATCAAATAAAGTGTAAGTCACCCAGATCACACTGGTCATTGAGGAAGAGATGGACATGAAGACTGGTGGGTCGGGGCAGCTTGTGCCCCGCCCACCTTAGACTGCAGCCTGTCCAGGGAACAGGTTTACCTGCTAAGTTGTGATGCCCAGCAAGACAGGCCAGATGAAAGGAAGTCTCCTAAGCTAACAAGAGCACCCACCGGACTTGTTAAAACACATAGTGCCAGCTCAGCGCCTGTGGCTCTAGTAGCTAAGGCACCAGCCACATATACCTAAGGTGGCAGGTT
>NW_003852417.1:2029549-2066960 GCF_000181295.1 Otolemur garnettii
GAGACTCGCTTAAGCCCAGGATTTGGAGGTTTCTGTGAGCTGTGATGCCACGACACTCTACCCAGGGGGATAACTTAAGGCTCTGTCTCAAAAAAAAAAAAAAAGACATAGTGCCTGTGTTTGAGTGGTGAGGCTGGATCAAGGTGCTCTGTCAGGACAGGATAAATGAAAAGCCCACGATAAGAGATAGTATGAGCATTCATTTCCAGAGATGATATTTTCCATGGAGTAAGCTTGAAATAGGATTAATGGCACAGGCTTTCCCAAAGGTCATTGAGTAACAATGAACAATGTCATTAAGAATGATTTTACAGGGTGGTGCCTGTGGCTCAGTGAGTAGGGTGCCGGCCCCATATACTGAGGGTGGCGTGTTCAAACCCAGCCTCGGCCAAACTGCAGTAACAACACAAAATAGTCAGGCGTTGTGGTGAGCACCTGTAGTCCCAGCTACTCAGGAGGCTGAGGCAAGAGAATCGCCTAAGCCCAAGAGCTGGAGGTTGCTGCGAATTGTAATGCCATGGCACTCTGCCAAAGGTGACAAAGTGAGACTGTGTCTCTAAAAGAAATAAAATAAAATAAAGGCTCAGCGCCTGTGGCTCAAGCAGCTAAGGCACCAGCCATATACACCTGAGCTGGCAGGTTCAAATCCAGCCCGGGCCTGCCAAACAACAGTGACGGCTAAAACCAAAAAATAGCCCGTGTGTGGTGGGCGCCTGTAGTTCCAGCTACTTGGGAGGCAGAGGCAAGAGAATCACTTGAGCCCAGGAGTTGGAGGTTGCTGTGAGCTGTGATGCAATAGCACTCTACCCAGGGTGACAGCTTGGAAAAAAAAAAAAGTTTTACAAATAGGCATTAATGTATGGGCCCTTTGTAAAAGCGGAGAATTTTGAAATTTTAAACCACTTTGTGGGGCGTGTCTGTGGGAAACTGAGGCTGCAGGACCAGTGTTCTTTTGCATTGAGAGAATGTGGCTTGACGCTGTGAGAACTGAGACTTCTCCAGGAGTGAGTAGGAGCCATGTCTGGGACTGGCTGTTCGGTGTCGGGTGTCTTAGGTGAGCCTTTGGTTGGTGTTGGATTAAAGTGGGTTTATGTTTAAATCCTGTAACAAGTGTTTGTGGTGTAGCATTTCCTCAAGATTGGATAATGTGTGGTTTTGGATACCAGACACGAGGCTTACAAAGTTAGTATCCTTTCCTGATAAGGGTCTAAATTTCAAATCTGTATTTTTACTCAGACCCAGAGAGGCAATAGGGACAAAGATGTCCCCGTTTCGACCTATGTCCTGGGGCTGGATTAGGTTATTTACCTTCTCTGAGCTGGAGGCCCAGTTTTCTCTAATATGAAAAGGGAGGTGATGAGGTCAGATGTGTGGTGTTTGGTTTTCACGATGTATTGGTGCCCGGCTGACTCCTGCTCACATGTGACAAAGGCCACACAGGTGTCCTCCACTGATTCTGCACACTCTGAAACGTGAGGTCCTCTCTAGGTAATTACCCAGAGATGAACAAACTCTTCCTAGAGAGCTCGAGGGACTGGGGAAAGAGAAGGAACTGGCACAGCCCAGGTTGGCCAGTTCAGTTACTGCTGTGTAGTTGCATTTGAGCTTGCTGCCTGTGCATCTCATGTTGAAGGTTCCTGTCCCCTGAAATGCTGTAATATTGGTCAATTTTAAACAAAGTATATGATAAGTAATTTCTTCCAAGTACCTTATAAAAGCAGAGCATTCATTTATTCCAGGGCTAGATGATTCTAAAAATTGAATACTCCCAGGAGGTACAGGCAGGAGGATCTCAAGACCAGGAGCCGAAGGCCAAGTCTGAGCAATATAGTGAGACCCTGTCTCAAAAGAGTAAACTTGGCTGTAAACACACCTGTAATCTCGGCACTCTGGGAAGCTGAGATGGGAAGATCTCTCAAGGCCAGAAGTTTGACACCAGTCTGGATATCATAGTGAGACCTTGTCACTACAAAAATTGTAAGAGTTAGATGGATGTGGTGACATGCATCTGTTTTCCCAGCTCTTCCAGAGTTGTAGGTAGAAGGATCTCTTGAGGTCAAGAGTTTGAGACTGCATGCAGTGAGCTGTTATCATGCTACTGGACTCCAGAGTGGGCAGCAGTGTGAAACCCTATCTCTAAAGTAACTCATTTGGGCGGCACCCATAGCTCAGTGGGTAGGGCACCGGCCATATACACCAAGGCTGGTGGGTTCAAATCTGACCTGGGCCATCTCAAAACAAAACAAAACAAAACAATGGCAACAACAACAAAAAATAGCTGGGCATTGTGGCAGGCGCCTGTAGTCCTAGCTACTTGGGAGACTGAGGCAAGACAATTGCTTAGGCCCAAGAGTTTGAGGTTACTGTGAGCTGTGATGCAACGGCACTCTACTGAGGGTGACATAGTGAGACTCTGTCTCAAAAAAAAGGAAGGTAACTGACTCGGTGCCTGTGGCTCAAGCTGCTAAGGTGCCAGCCACATACACCTGAGCTGGCAGGTTCAAATGCAGCCCAGGTCCGCCAAACAACAATGGCTGCAACCAAAAAATAGCCGGGCATTGTGGCGGGCACCTGTAGTCCCAGCTACTTGGGAGGCAGAGGCAGGAGAATCGCTTGAGCCCAGGAATTGGAGGTTGCTGTGAGCTGTGATGCCATTGCACTCTACCCAGGGCGACAGCTTGAGGCTCTATCTCAAAAAAAAAAAAAAAGAAAGAAAGAAAGAAAGGTAACTAATTAATTAATTAAAAGACTATTTGGAACTATTTAATAGAAATGTTTTGTTTGCATTGAGGTCCTCCTTCCCAGTTTTGGCACCATGGGAAAGTAAGTTTGTATTCCCACTCCCTTTTACATATAGTTTTGGGATGAATCGTGTCTTAGTCGTTTTTCCTACTATGATACATTGCTTGTGGTGGCTCAATGACTGTTTAATGAATTGACAAGTCAGAGAAATAGTCTCACAGCTCTGTGCCTACTTACATAAGCTAATACTTGACTTCCAGATGAAAAGGGATGGACTGTTTCTAGCTTTATCTCAGAACAACACATAATCTGCAGATCAGTCTGTTGAAGGGGAAATAAAGTACACCGTCTAGTGGCCTGTAAATCCCCAGATGGGTTTTGGGGTGGTGAGGGAACGTAGCTGGGCAGGGAAAGGCTGGACACAGTCGGCTCACAGAGGCCAGTCTTTTTCTCTTTGTGGTCCAGGAGCACTCAGAACTCTGCCCTCTTCTGCATACTAAATATGTTGTTACTTTAAATTCATTGCTTTTCTCCAAGAGGCTGTCTTAAGAAAAAACAAACAAAAAGGCAGGGCATCACATCGGCAGAGCAAACCTTCACAAAACCAGGGAACCTGGTGTGGAGTTTGAATAGCCCCATGCTGGTGTTTGTGGAAGAACAAACTTCAGGGGCCTCAGAGCCCTGGGCAGGTGAATCATATATTAAAAAATAATTACGGGGGGGCGGTGCCTATGGCTCAAAGGAGTAGGGTGCCGGCCCCATATGCTGGAGGTGGTGGGTTCAAACCCAGCCCCGGCCCAAAACTGCAAAATAATAATACTAATAATTACAGGGAATTCAGCTTATTTATCTCTGCTCCCTTCCTACAGTGGTTGCAGTAATGACTGCTCCACTTTCAGTGGTACTGAAAGTGCGTGAAACTTGACAGCTGTCCATTTCTGACTGCCTGTCACAAAAGACATTTGTTTAGTTCATTAAATAGGCTGCCTAGTGCAACAGGTCGCCAGGCTGGGAATCGAGCTGTTCCTTGAGTGTCACATCACCTGCTAGGGAGGCCCGGAGGGGAGAACCACACACGTTAAACAAGTCTGCCCCAGGAGCTGATCAAGAAACAGAATCTCATTTTGCTTTCATGGATCTTGGTGTACGGTAATTCCTCACTTAATGCCCTCGATAACTTCTTGGAAACTTCAACTTTAAGTGAAACGACATATAAGGAAACCGTATTTGACCTTAGGCTAATTGATGTAAGCAAGAGTTCTGGTCACAAAAGCATCACCTAACTTCTAAATTAAAGACTCAAAACACTTCTGATATTCATCATTTGGAAAAGATGGATAAAAATTAGTAAGAGAATTACTTACTGACTTAATTCATTCAGTTCAGGGCCTCAGATGCTCAGAGCCTCTCTCAGAAGCTCAGGGTGCTAAGCAGGAACTATCCTTGGACAGGACTCTGTCCCAGCACAGAGCGCGCTCACACTGGAACCACGTAGACACACCGTTTCACCTCATGTGCATGGCCTTGGGACACTAGAGGAAACCACGGTGCCAGGGGAAATCTTGTGTAGGCATAGGCGACAGTGGCCCTGGTTGTGAATAGTTTTCTCATCAGTGTTGCAACAAAATGACATTGAACAAGACTGTTACTGGAGGACATGCTGTACTCACCTTGCAAGGTGAAAATATAAGCCCATGACAGCGTTGTGAGGTGAGACACACAGAAGTCATCCAGCCCCACAGGCAGTGTGCTGCTTGTGTGGGCAAGGGCCATGCACTGGGAAGCCACTGTCCAGCTGTAAGCTGAGCCCTGTAGGGTGAGCACTGGGGCTGGAGCAGGAGGATGAGTGTGATAAGCAGGACAGGTTCACCAGGCACCCTGGAAGCTCTTCTTAGATAGGGAAGTGCACTGCCGCTCCAATGGAGTCAGGGCTCTGGAACACCAAGCAAGCTGGTGTCACTTGCAAGTCCAGGAGCAACAGGCATCCCAGGTCAGCAGTTAGGAGGCCTGGCAAATGCTGGGAGGAGAGAATCTTCCTCCCGAGAGAATCTTCTCCCTTTGGTTTCTCTCGCCCATTCTTTCTGGAAGGTATGAAATACACTGGCATTTCAGGCTGGGCAGGAAGGCAAACTGAAAGGGAGAGCCCGCATCCCCTGCAGGCTGACCGTCTGCTTCTAGAGGGTACTGCGTCGTGATGAGCCCAGGCCACCACGCCCGTCAGTGTGATGCTGCTCAGCCTCCTTGTCTTATTCATCTATTTTTATTTATTTATTTTGAGACAGAAAGTCTCACTCTTGTCACCCTGGGTAGGGTGCCATGGCCTCTCTGTGCTTTTGTGCCTTTGGTAGATGTACTGGGGAAAATATTGTCAGTAGAATTTAGTTTTTCCTAATGTTTCTTTCTTAGCAGCTTTATTGAAATACAATTCACCCACTTAAAGTTTACAGTGGCTCTTAGTATGTTCCCAGAGCTGGAAATCCATTAGCATAGTCAGTTTCAGACTTTCATCACCCCCAGAAGCAGCTTCCCACCTTCTCACTCTCACCTGCTTGCTCCCTACACTCCCAGCTCGGCGGCATTGAGTGTGTCTCCAGTTGCCAGTTGGGCACATCTCCCATAGTGGGTGAGAGCATGTCCATGCCCCCAAGGATCTTGTGGGGCAGATAGGCTGCAAACCTGGGTTGGGGGCACAGTGAGACAGAGGTCAGACAGGGGCCTCAAGGGCAGAGGCAGTAGCCTTCCTGGAGGACACAGCAAGGAGTCTCCTGGAGGAATGTAGATTACAGGTAAGAGGGACTGGGTAAGAGACGTGTATGGGGGGGTTCCAGGGTGGGCAGGGGGCAGGGAGGTGGTAGAGACACTGGTGGGCTGTGAGGATGCAGACATGCTCCCAGGCAGCTCCTCTCCAGTACAGGGGCGGGCCCAGGGCCCCTGTGTAAGAGGACTTGGAGAACAATGGATTGGGGCACTTCTCAGAGGTGGCCTGGGCTTGCAGTGAATGCAGGTGGCACCACGTGGCAGCAGTGCTGTCCCGTGCAAGGTCAGGCAGGGTTTATTGGAGGGTTACAGGTGGTACATTAGAGGCCCTTAATGAGTTACCAGGTGGTTAATCTGGTTTCAGGAATGCAAGAAAGGACTACATCATGGCCAAGTACATCGAGAGGAGATACGCAAGGAAAAAGCACGCGGACAACGCAGCGAAGCTTTACAGCCTCTGCGAAGCTGTTAAGACGAGAGATATTTTTGGATTACTCCAAGCCTATGCTGACGGTGTGGATCTCATGGAAAAAATCCCACTGGCCAATGGACATGTAAGTGTCATTTCAAAGGAAAGAAAGGGGGAGACCTATGGTGGGGCAGTGTAGTCAGAAATGCTGACTAAGCTGGGTGCAGTAGCTCACGCCCATAATCACAGCACAGTGGGAAGATCACTTGAGACCCAGAGTTCAAGACTAGCCTGGGCAACATAGCAAGACCCACCACCCCATCTCTGCAAAACATTAAAAAATTAGCCAGCCATAGTGGCGTGCACCTATAGTCCCTGTTACTTGGGAGGTTGAGGCAGGAGGATCACTCTCCAGAAGAAGACAGCACTGAGCTCTGTAGGAAGAAACCAGGAGTTTATTCATTTTTCTTAATTGACAAACAATAATTGTATGTATCTATGGGTATATCGTGATGTTTAGTATGTGTTTCCCTTGCGGGAGGATTAAATGAAACTAATTACTATGGCCATTACCTGACATACTCATCATTTTCTTATGGTGAAAACATTTAAATTCTGTTCAGTTTTGAAATATATCAAAGCTGTGGTCACTGTGCTGTGCTACTTGGGAGTTGTTTTTTTTTTTTCTTTTTTTGAGAGACAGAGTCTTACTATGTCACCCTCAGTAGAGTGCTGTGGTGTCACAGCTCACTGCAACCTCCAGCTCTTGGGCTTAGAGGTCTTGCCTCAGCCTCCCAAATAGCTGGGACCACAGGCGCCTGCAACTCTTGCTATATGGGCCCCGTGCCCTACTCATTAAGCCACAGGTGCCACCTAGGAGTTTATTCTTAAACCAAAAATGTACCACCAGTCCTGGAAAGAACGCCTCTCCAGCCTGAAGGAGGGGTGTCTTCTCAGAACCAAGGCAGCTGGAAGGGAATCCGTCTTGCATGAAGAGGTTTAGCCTGAGCCTTGAGCTTCTCTGAGAAGCCTCTGCCCGCCAGACTTCTGGAGGAGACTCTCTTGAGAGGGTGAGCATTACTGTCAGGAGTGGGTCCATGGTGAGCTCCAGTGCCAGAGGGCTTGATGTGTCTTCTGATTCTTAAGCACAAAGGCCCTGTGGGTGTGTCCTCAGTCCCCCGGAACTTCCTGACTTCAGGATGGGTTGCACCTTATCATCAGAGCTCGCTCTGTGGAGCCCTCGTGTTGGGAATCCAGACAGTCGTGGGTTTCAGCTATGTCCTGTTGGGCGTCCAGCAGCATCTTTCCCCTGGTGACAGACACACACATACAGGTGCGGGAAGGGCTTGTTCTTCTGTCCTCTCTCATATTAGACAGTCCAAGGCAGAGTGTCCTCAGTGCTGCGCTGTCCCAGCCAGAGGACCGAGCAGGCAGGGCAGCTGGAGTAAGAGTCTTCTGTCCGATGACTCTTTCTTCCCCACCTGTTCTCGCCCCACCCACCTACCTAAAGCAGCCCTTCTCCCCCACCTGCCTAATGCACTTTCAGAAACAGTAGTGGTGGCCATGTACCCCGGGTGTGAGTTGGGGATCATAGAGGTATTAGCACTCATGAACTATCTCTAAGTGTAGAATGAACAACTGGAGGCCTGCCTAGAGTAACACACGTTTCCATCTGCTGGGAAGCAGGAAAAGGGACCAGAGCCTGGGAGGCTGGGGACCTTCCTGGGTTCTCAGAACAAGGCCTCTACCTGTGAACAATCTTTCGAGTTGTTGACCCAGGGGAGGGGACACAGTGACTGCGAGAACTTTGTTTTTTGAGACAGAGCCTCAAGCTGTCCCCCTGGGTAGAGTGCTGTGGCACCACAGCTCATAGCAACCTCCAACTCCTGGGCTCAAGCGAGTCTCCTGCCTCCGCCTCCCAAGTAGCTGGGACCACAGGTGCCCACCACAACCCCTGGCTATTTTTTGGTTGCAGCCGTCATTGTTGTTTGGCAGGCCCAGGCTGGATTCGAACCCGCCACCTCTGGTGTATGTGGCTGGTGCCTTAGCCACTTGAGCCACAGGTGCCAAACTGACTGCAAGGACTTTGAAGTGAAAACTCCTATGGAGTAGGAGAAATAGGACCAATCTCTAAATCACTTGGTGCAGGAGTGCAAGAGATCTGCTGTGGAGATTACAGGGCTTTATATATCTTATAGATAAGTTGTTTTTCTAGGGGTTTTTTTTTTTTTTTTTTTAAGATACAGAGTCTTACTTTGCTCTGATAGGGCGTCACAGCTCACAGCAACCTCCAGCTCTTGGGCTTAGGTGATTTTCTTGCCTCAGCCTCCTGAGTAGCTGGAACTACAGGCACCCACCACAATGGCTATTTTTTGTTGCAGTTTGGCTGGAGCTGGGTTCAAACCCACCACCCTCAGTATATGGGGCCAGTACCCTACTCACTGAGCCACAGGCACTGCCCCGTTTTTGTTTTGTAAGAGATAGAGTCTCAGTCTACTGCCCAGGCAGAGTGCAGTGGTGTAGTCACAGCTTGCTGCAGCCTTAAACCTCCTAGGCTCAAGCCATCCTCCTACCTCAGCCTCCCAAAGTGCTGGGATTACAGGTGTGAACCACTGCATCTGGCCTGAGATAAATGTCTGGAAGGAAAGGATAAAAAGCTTTTAGAAGAGAGAAACACGGTTTCCCTTTCCTGGACACAAAAGTAAATGCTGCTGTTCAATTCTAGAATGTCTTTGGTTTTCAGGAGCCGGATGAAACAGCCCTCCACCTTGCAGTCAGATCCGTGGATCGGACTTCTCTGCACATTGTAGACTTTCTCGTTCAGAACAGGTAGGTGTTCTAACATTAAGGGGAGGTGTTGGTTCCTTGGTATTTCTGAGGAAGGAATCAAATGCTGCTTCATTGTTTGGGTTGTGTTGCCAAGAGAATCTTCCCAGATCTAAATGTGAATTATTGGATGGAAGTGCTGCCAGCTGGTTATTCCATGGCAATCCTAAAAAAGCCCTGGAGTATGAGAATAGAAACCCTTGTGGTATCTGTAAGATTCAACTTTTAGTGTCTGGGCCTGAGGGAGATAGCACAGAGATAGGGCTTCTGTGTTCTGTGCCCTGGAGAGCAGACTGTGCCTGAGACCCCATGACTGCCAGCTGTGTGCACAGGTGCATTCCTGGGACCCCGTGACCACCACCTGTGTGCACACGTGCATTCCTCGCCTTGTCCTGTGAGGTGGGTCGGTCTCAAGCAGAGGGTCTTGAGCAGTAGAAAGATCTCAGGGAAGAAAAATCCACATGATAGCTACTGGTCTACACCAGAGGTTATGAACCAAAACCCTGGATTATGGGCGTTTTGTTTGGGTGGAGAAGTTGTGTTTATGCTTTATTAGAAATGGCTTTTAAAGACGTGTACATGCCATGGCCCAGGAGTTCCTGACTGGTGCACGCTGCTTTACCAGCGGGTGTCGCCTTCCTGACACCTGCAGGATAGACTTCTGGACTCTTCAATATGTATTTTGATTCCTTGATCTAGGTTTGCGTAGTCCATGCAATGGGAATGATGTTGGGGTTCTGGACAGGCTTAGGGGGTGCAATGCCCGTCCTGGGTCACCGCTGACTCCGCCCTTGTTGGCCTTTTCTTTGGTCATTGTGGTATTGCCCTGATGGCTTTATGGTAAGGCCTTGTGCACACTGGCAGGGGCTGTATCATGCCCTACCCACTTTGTGGGATGGCCAGTGTGTCCTTTGTCACACTCACCATGGGGGTGATTTAGAGAAACTGTCCACTCACCCCAAGTTCCCTACTGGGCAGACCCTGGTACTCTGGTCTGTGACTCACTGTTCCTCCATCCCTGTCCTTGGCCAGTGGGAACCTGGACAGACAGACAGGCAAGGGCAGCACGGCCCTGCATTACTGCTGCCTGACTGACAATGCTGAGTGCCTCAAGCTCCTCCTGCGGGGAAAGGCTTCCATCGAGATAGGTGAGTGGGCGCCCTGCTGCTTCCACCCTGTCTGCAGTTCCCACGTGCTGTTGGAAACAGGGCCAACACTTGGGATTCCAGTCAGCGCCGCAGAAGGAGAAACAAAACCTACCTCTGATAAGGAAGGGCCTGCCCCTGCCCGTTCTGTAAGGCTGATGTGGTCTCAGGATTGATGGACAGCATTCTTCTACCTGTTACCTAGACTGTGGGTCCATCTCCAGGCATTTTACAGATTAAGAGAAAGGCAAATGTGAACGTTTTAAAGCAATAACTGAGAAAATGACATGAAGGCTGTGTTGAGCAGTTTGATGGAAGTATTTCAGATTGCATGTGAAAACCCCACACTGTACCCCAGAAGTGCATTAATGTACATAGTTACCATTCAATAAAAAAAAAAAAAAAAAAAAAGAGAAAGGCAAGGGTCGGGCCTTGTGGCTGTCACTGATAAGGGGTGACTTTGGACAAGGTTAGGGAATTGTGACCTCCTGTTCACAAACCCTGAGCTTTCTCACCCCCACCTGAGAACATGCTTAGCCCCTTCCTTGGCTCCCTGGGGAGAGGTGCCAGTCGCTGCCCACTCCCTAATTCTTACGTGGCCCTCCTTCCTCCCTCTGTCAAGAGACCTGCCATGCTGATGACCAGGGCACTGTTTTGCCTTAAGGACATGCAGATGATGTCGTTTCATGAAGTATCTTTGAAGAACTATCCAACAAAGAGGACTAAGGGTAGCAAAAAGGCACATATCTGCTTGAGGGCCATGCTTCTTTTTTTGAAATTAATAATCAAACCTTATTGACTGAGACATATTTAGAAGAAAGCACAGGATTTCAAATTTATAGACCGCTTCAAAGGAGATGTAAAAGTCTATTGGGTTGCAGTGCACAGTGCTAGGTTAGCCGTGCTTTTAGTTAGAGGTTTATGAACTGCTTCATTCCACAGCTTACAGTTTGGATATTGATTTTAATTAGTTGGCTGCTTCAAGAGTTTTATTTTCTTGATTAGCTCAACTTTGTTGTTGAAAATTTTACTTCCTATACCTACTTGCAGTCCTATATAATTATAAAGCAAATTCAGCCCCAGCTGGATGGAACTGACGGTAGATTTCATTAATTGGGTTCAATTTAATTAGCTCCACTTTGCTGTGCCTTTTGTGAATTGCCCCCAGACGTCAGACCTTTGCTGGGTTTTATTGTAATGCCTCCTTGCCTTAACCTTGACTTTCAGCGAACGAGGCGGGGGAGACACCTCTGGACATTGCCAAACGCCTCAAGCACGAGCACTGTGAGGAATTGGTGAGTCTCCGTGCCACGTGGTCAGGCAGGGCACCTTCCTGGACGTTAGCTGGGCCCATCCTCCTTGGGGATGATTTGCTCTGAGCCCTTGGCCAGGGTTGCTGAGCAGATTGCATTGTCCAATGATGAACACTGATGAGCTTAGACTTGGCCCAGCTTGGAGAAGGTACACTGGGGAGTCTTCACAGCAGAGGTGGCCGCCCATTCATCGTACGATTGGTATTTGCTGGTTGGACATGTTGAAGATAGCGCTGGCATAGTCTGGGCGCCTGGAGCAAGGGCCGAGGACGGTGTCTTCACGTTCTTCGTGCGTTACTTGTGGCACCCCAAGGCTGGCTTCCTTACTGTGTTCTTGTGGCACCCCAAGGCTGGCTTCCTTACTGTGTTCTTGTGGCACCCCAAGGCTGGCTTCCTTACTGTGTTCCCACCCCCCACGTGGTGGGCGTTGCACTGCAGCATCTTTTCCTTTCCTGTTCTGGAAGAAGAGGCAGGGTGGACGGTGGGAAGGGACCACCAGGTCAGGTAGCCTGGGCTTGCAGTGGGCTCCGTCTCTGTCACTGCCGCGGGAGGACGCACACAGTCCCCAGGCTGCGCCTCACCAGTAAAGCAGAGTGGGACGTGCCAGTCCACAGGGTGGTTCTGAGTGTTATTGTTGAACTCGGTGTTGGCACAGAGGGAGCTCCGTAAACAGAGCTAGCAGTAATGAGCACAGTGTGAGTGTAAGATAAGTAGCTGGTGCTATTTCTAATCCCTGTTTATACATTACCTCCTTTAACCTGTATAACTACCTTCCGTCAGCATTCCTACCATTTTCCCCATTTTCCAGGTGAGGAAACAGGCACCATAAAGTTAAGCAACTTGCCCAAGGTCACGCAGCCACCACCTGGCTGTGGGAAGAATTAAGCCCTAAAGTCTGAAGACATCCATTCTATGCAATGAGTTAATGTCTCTAGTGCACCTAGCATGGAACTAGCCACCTGCCTTGAGAGGATTGAGGAAATAGCTATTCAGATTATTTTCTGCAGGACTTAATCCTGTCATACTGGCTGAAAGTCCAGGTTACAGTGAATGATCATGTTCTTTCTTGCAAGATTGAGATTGCTCCTGCACGCAGTGTAGATTCCTGTAGTCGTCATCCTTAGATCTATCTCCAGCATCCCTTGCCTGTGTATTGCACTTCACAGTTTATAACGTCCTCACCAGACGTTATCATGTTCAAGTTTCAGGGTAACTGTCAAACAGGTAGAGGGAGGGGGCTTCACCTGCGACCCAGTGATTTCAATGAGTTTGCCTTGGCTGGAAGGCAGGCATCCCCTGGGCCCCTCTCCCTATGCTGGTCTCCTGGTCTGTGGTGGGTGCCTGCTTCACATGGCTGTGTGTGTGAACAGCAGCACCCACCTCCCCTTTGTTCCCTCAGCTGACCCAAGCCTTATCCGGAAGATTTAATTCTCATGTCCACGTTGAATATGAATGGCGGTTACTCCACGAAGACCTGGATGAAAGCGATGACGACATGGACGAGAAATTGCAGGTCTGTGCTGGGTTAGCACACATGGGAGGGTTTGATAAGCTCCTTCAGAGCAGTGTGGGTCCTGGCCTATGATTAAGGCAGAAAGCTGTTATGTAGAAAATAGAGCTTACTTTCTGCTTTCATTGATCTCAATAGGTTTTGAGGTTTACCCTGCCCAGGACTGCCTCCTGTCTCCCAGCTCCTGCCACGCTGATTTAAAGGAAGGGCTAATTGTGTGCTCATAGGCAGCTGCTCACTGTTTGCTATAAAAGAAAAATATGGGAGGGGCTTTGATTCCAGGGAGTTTGAGGGGAAGCCCACTTGCTGCAGGATCATGTTATGAGGAGGGTTGATCTTAAAAACCTCAAATGAAATTAAGCAACACTGAGACCTCAACAGCTGCAAATACTCCCTTTATCAAAGGGGAGTGTCGATGCCTCGAGAGAGATTGGTTCAGCCGGAGTAAAGTGTTTGCACACAGCCTGGGACTAAAAGGAGGGCTCCCACCTCTGTCCAGCTCCTTCCTCAGCGCACTCACTGCCTTGCACACCTGGGTGGCCTCGGAAGGACACGTAGGGCTCAGAGCTCTGGCCCTGTCCCTCTCCCTAGTCGCAACATACCTGGAACATGCTCCCCATTGAAGTTAATGGGAAATTCCATGTTAAATACATCTTTTGTGGTTTAAATTTATAACTTTTTTACTATAGGACTTTAGATAAAGTGTCTAACTGGCATTTCTGAACCCATTGGACTAGCTCTGCTCATGGAGCAGTTAACATCTTCGGATACAGAATAAGAAATTACTTTAGAATTATCTACAAAACAGTGTCCAGTGAGAAGAGCTGACTAATCTCACACTTAACATGCCATAGAACAGGGCAGTTTGAACTGCCAGCCCCAATGCGCCTGTTCATCAGGGCTTGTGCATCACCTTCCCGCTTTATCAGCAGTTGGTAAAGCAGGTAGCAGCCCAAGTAAAAGGACAAGAGTAGGGGCTCTGGAGTGCTCAGACTCGGCCACCCCCTCACTTGATTTCCAGCAGGGAGAGGTGGGTATGGTTTGGCCCTTCAGCACCAGACTTTGTTGGGAATTAGAAGGGTCTGAAGAGCCACTGGCTGCTACGTTCTGCACACCTACACTAGCAGTGAGCATAGACTGGGCCGGAACCTAGAACAGGTGGGTGGTCCTAGGAGGGGAAGGGGCCACTGCTGAGCACCTGGCTCTGCTCTGAGAAGCAGTTAAAGTTATACCTATTTAACAGATGAGAGTGTAGAGCAGTGATTTTCAACCATTGTGCAGTGGGACACTGGTGTGTAGTGAGGGGATTCTAGGTGTGCTGCAAAAATTTTTAAAGATCATTAATTAAATTATATTCAAAAGAAGTTCAAAGCACAGTAAGTATATCCTTTTCTTTACTCTTTTTTTTTAGAACAACATAATTTAAGTTGCTGTGGAAGTTTAACTTGCAGGTTCAAGTGTGCTATGACATAAAAAAAGTTGAAAATCACTGGTATGGAGTGTGGGTCAGCAAAGTTAAGTGATTTTTCCCAAGATCCTTACTAATGAAGCTGATGTTTGATACATGGGCTAGATCTAAGTTACCTGAGCCTTGATTTCTTGCATCTGGTTCCAGTAAAGCACATAGCTTTCAGGTAAGCAGGGTAAGCAAGATCTCAAAAACCTGAGAGTAAAATTTCAGGCTTGTGGACCTAAAATATCATAGTTCTTATTGCACTTATACAGGTGTGTCAGGATGGCTTAAAAGCAACCCCGGACAAAATGTAAATGATGAGGCCTGGCTGTGAGCCAATAAAACTTTGTGTACAAAAACAGTTGGCAGCCCACAGGCCACCCTTTGCTAACCCTGATTTGGAAGAACCTCAGGAGTTGCTGTTTGATCTCTGATGAATTAGCTGTGTGTCTGTTGTAGAGTGACGGCAGGTGGATGGCCAGAGCCAGCTGTGCTGTGGTGTGACACAAGAAAGCATATTGAGGAGAGAGAACTCCAGGGGAAATACAGAGCTAGGTTGAGGGAACCCCAGTAAGATGAGATAGCTTGTTTTAAATGCTTCACAGCAGGGAGAATTGTGGCCTGTAAATCACGGCTTTCTACATATGTGTGTTTCTGTTACGAGATGCAAGAAGAGGGAGGGAGTTTTACATATTGCAGCTCTCGTACTACAGCCGAACACGCCAATGCTACCAGGCCAAGCAGAGGTGACCGTTAGCACCAAGAGTGACTGGTGCCTCCTCTCTCACACCCTCTGCTCTGACCTTCCCCTGCAGCCTAGTCCCAACCGGCGGGAAGACCGGCCTGTCAGCTTTTACCAGCTGGGGTCTGGCCAGCTTCAGTCTAACGTGGCAGCTTTGGCCAGAGATACTGCGAGCCTTGCCAAGGACAAGCAGAGGAGTTTCGTGCCCAGCATCTTGCAGAATGAGACCTATGGAGCCATCCTGAGCGGCAGCCCGCCTCCCAACCAACCTGTACCCCCCAGCACCACCAGTGCCCCTCCACTCCCCCCACGGAACATGGGCAAAGGTACGAGCCTGTCAGCAGTACTTCGTGGATGCACAGCGTCTTGTTTTGCTTTGTGCTTTGCAAGTTTGCAGTTGCTTTGCCCCCGACTAGGTGGCACCTGGGCTTCTCTGTTTTGTAGTTATTTTCTATCTGCTTCCTGAAGGGAGTCCGTTGTTCTTACAATGCCAGATGGTGGTTGGGCCTCGTGACTTGATTCTTATTCTGGGCAGAGGTGTGGCCTCTGTGCGGGTTGGGTAGTGTGGGGACACCCCCACGGCAGTCTGAGGTGGGTGATGGCCCCTGCAGATCATGCCCGTCTCTTTATCTTTCTCCACTCTTCCCCCTCTTGGCCCTTTATTCTCCCCCCTCTTTTTTCCTCCTCTGCCTGCATCTGAGCCAGCTTATGGCATCTGTGATAATTTCTTGTCCCTGATCCCTATGAAATGAGGAGCAGTGCTCAGCCTAATTATAAAATATGAAACAGACCTTGCGGGCCCCACAGTGCCATAAAGGGCAGAAATCCTGGGTTCCACCCCTCACCTGCCCCTGTCCCCCAGGGAGGCCCAGACTGGCACTGAATCACACGCCCCAGGAGCAAACCCACTGGGCAGGCCCTGCACCATCTTGCTCACTGCCCCCATGCACCCCACACCCCAGGCAGCGTCCACTTTGTGCGTGATGAGGATGCCCCTGAGCAAGGGAAGCAGCAGCAGGACCCTCCTCCCAGTCCTGTATGGGTGTTGGTTCTGTGGCACCCAGGATCGGGCCCAGCTGTGTGAGACCCGAAGATGGTCAGGTCACCTTTGTTCCCAGTAATGGCTTTTAATGACTGTGTGTGTCACAGAAGGAGGGTTTTGTTCTGTTGAGTCATGGAATAGGCATGGTGAGTTCTTTATTTCTTGATTTCCTCAATGAAGTCTTGGAATTAGAGGGTTTTGACTTTTTTTTATTGTTGTAGTTTGGCTGGGGCTGGGTTTGAACTCACCACCCTCTATATATGGGGCCAACACTCTACTCACTGAGCCATAGGCACCACCCAGTTTTGACTGTTTTTCTTCTTTCTTTTCACCATTCTTGCCTCTGGCTTTAGGTCTTCTTTCAAATTTGTACATTGTACCTCTTACTTGTTGGAAACACCCAACTCCCCCCTGCTCCCTTCTGGGCCACATGTGGCCTAGGGTGGGATTCCCACACAACCAATGAGTAGCAAAAGTAGTTGAAGTTGTCACCTTGCACATTTAGGCAGACCTTGAGAAAAGTGCAAAGGCTTCCTCTGCCCTGTGGCCTGGCCCTGGGAAGGTGCGGAGCCCTCTGGTTTCCTGGCCCTGCCCTGTGGGCCATGCACAGCCTCCGACATGGGGTCACATCTTGCCCCGTGCACCTGAGCATGATGCTTTGGGAGGCAGAGGAAGGACTCTGGCCAGGGAAATGCTGTCTTTTTTGTGAGTCATCTAATCCTCCTTGTTATCATCTGCCCTTCTGTCTACCAACTTGGGCTGGGGACAGGGTGCTGCTCCCTGTGGGCGGTGACCCCCATGGGGAGGACTTCATGGGATGGCAGAGATGAGCAGAAGATCTGTAAGCCCCAGTGCGAGGCTCAGGAGAGATCACTGTGGTTATTTATTACTGTCTTCAAACACTTTTTATATTTGAGTAATACAATTAAAAAATTTTAGATTTCATAATTGAGATTGAGGAAACTAGCCGAGAATATTCCCTGAAGCATCTTTGCTTTAGTGTTTACCAATATCTATCTTCCAGATATCACAGACAAGAATAAAAAAGTTCAGCATCCTATTTAGTATTCTAGAAGGGTGATAGTGACTGTTTCACAAGGGAGAGAGTCAATAACGCCATGTTCTGTTTCTGTTTTTGTTGTGTGCATGTGTGCGCGTGTGTGCGTGTGGGTTCAGTTCAGACAGCCTCCGCTAACACCCCGTGGAAGACAAACACTGTAAGCGTGGACGGTGGAAGCCGGCAGCGATCTTCGTCAGATCCGCCCGCTGTCCATCCACCGCTGCCCCCTCTGCGTGTGACATCTACCAGTACGTTTTTTTTTTCCCTTTTTGCCCATGGGCTTTGTAGATCTGGATGGCAGGGGGGCAGTTCTCGGCAGCCACTTGGGCACTTGGGGAGAGAGCTACCAGCTGCACCAGCCTGTTGGTGTGCCAGGTGCCGGGACCTGTGTGGCCTCCTGGGGCTCATCCAGCCTCCTCCCCCCAGCTCCACACTCTTGTCTATCCCTTGCCCCACCCCACGGTGGCTCCCTCCTTCCCTTCATCTGTCCTCTACAGCATTTTAGCAGCGTTTCCTACTTTACACGCAGGTTTCCTTTTCCTTTGGCCATTTGGTGATTTTCAATATTTGGAGACCATCCTTTGGTACATAATCTAGCATGGGTTTTACTCCATATCAACAGGTGATTGAAAATCTCCAAAACCTTGGGGATGGAAGTGCAGGAGAAGGAAGAGGTTTTTCAAGTGTAGAACCAGGGTGTCTTTTTTACCACATCAATGGAGTTAGCCTTGGGTGTGCAGGGGGCGCCTAGCGTGCTGGGTTATCCTTCTAGTGCACCCCTAAGGCAAGCTGCTTGTGGTGTCCTTTAATAAGTTAAAGTAGAAAGTAGTGTGGCCCCAGGCACAGGTGTGCTGGGAGGTGAACAGCCATGGCGAGGCAAGGTAGGCCAGAGCCCACTTTGCTGACTCCCCATCTAGTATCCCAGGGGCTGGATTTGTGTGCTAGAGCCTGCTGTTTGACTTTTCCTTTAAAATGGAAAAAGATCTTTAACTGAATCCCTTCATTTTTTTTCCCGTCCCAGTCCCTCCATGAGAGCAGAAGGCCTCAGCTCCCTCTGGCTCATTCCACCAGGGAGGGGCTCACTTGGTGTGTTAGCCCTGCCCTGAGGCAAAGCGCCATTTTCAACAAGGACACTGGATGGTAACAGGAAGCGCAGGGCTTGGAGAGAATCAGGGGATAGAAACTTGGCTCAGCCCTAGCTCTGGGTCTTACCAGCTCCTCCACCCTTGAGGCAATCCTTTCACCTGCAGCCTTGGCCTCCCCAGTGCAGCCTGGATGGGGATAGAGCTCTTTGTCCCATGAACGTCATAGATCGTGGGACCATTAGGGCTGTTACAAAGTCAGTTGCACCTGGTCTCTCCTCAGATTTGACCTGATGGAATGGGCAAGACCTCTTTCCCTCTGGACACGGGCTAACCCAGGGGACAAGAGAGCTGGTCCTGGGAGGCCCCGGGCCCCGGGCAGAGACAGAAGACTGTCCTGGCTTCTTCATGGGGAATTCTAGTTGAGGAAACACCCACTGCCTGATAGAAAAATCTTCACCATAACTCAGACTTGTAGCTTCTGCCTTTGTTTGGAAAAGACTCCCTGGCCCCTCCTCAGTAATATAGTTTAATGAATGTCAGCAAGGAAACAGTGGCAGGTTTTTCCCTAATTTAGGGATTAGCAGTAGGAAAAGACAGTCCTTACAGAAAAAGCCTTGGGAGAAGGCAGGAGCGGGAAGCACTGGAGGCTGACACTGTGTGTTTTTGTCATTTTCTCCCCACAGATCCCCTGACTCCCACACCGCCCCCTCCTGTAGCCAAGACGCCCAGTGTGATAGAAGCCTTGAGCCAGCCCAGCAAGCCCAGCCAGCCTGGGGGCTCACAGAGCAAGGCCCCGCCTCTGCCCCCCCAGCCGCCTAGCCGCCTCCCTCAGAAGAAGCCTGCTGCTGGGTAAGCCGTGCCTGGCTGGGTTGCCATCCTTGCTCCTTGCATACAGGGAGCGTCCAGATGGCAGTGGCCCTACGATGTTACCTGGTAAGGTTTTGTAGGAACGTGTTCAGTCCCTGGTGTTCCTGCTACTGTGATGTGTGAGACCAGGCATCACATACCGAATTCATCAGGTCTCAATTTATCAAGAATTTTAATTTTTATTTATTTATATATTTTTGAGACAGAGCCTCAAGCTGTCACCCTGGTAGAGTGCTGTGGCATCATAGCTGACAGCAACCTCCAACTCCTGGGCTTAGGCAGTTCTCTTGCCTCAGCTTCCCAAGTGGCTGGGACTATAGGTGCCCACCACAACACCTGGCCATTTTTTTGGTTGTAGTTTTCATTGTTCGGCAGGCCTGGGCTATATTCAAACCTGCCAGCTCAGGTGTATGTGGCTGGTGCCTTAGCCGCTTGAGCCACAGGCGCCAAGCCAATCAAGGATTTTTAAATTATAAAATTTTGTTACAAATATTTATCTTAAATTTACGTAATGAATTCAGTACAGATACTGGGATTTTTTTTTTGTGGTAAGTTCCTCAAGACATGGGCCCCTCTATGTTTTTTGCTATTCACTGGTAACCTTATTGTTAGAGTGGTAGGTCAGGGTCATCACTGAAATAATTGAAAAGAGCCAGTAAAGTAAAGCCAGTAAAGATTTATTAACTACTAACAGTTTATACAGCAAGCTGGGCCCCCTCCTAGTGACTGCAGGCCCCATGGAAAATGCAGTGTTGGGTTTTATACACAACTTTGAGGGGTACCATCTGCTTCTTGGAAGTCTCTAAGGTTCTTAACTGTTTCCAAAGTAGCCTAGGTCAGCATGTCTCCATGTGTCTGACCATAGCAGAAAATCCCTAGGACATTTCTTGCAAGGTCTTTTTTTTTTTTTTTAAGGGACAGAGTCTTACTTTGTTGCCCTCAGTAGAGTGCTGTGATGTCACAGCTCATGGCAACCTCCAGCTCTTGGGCTTAGACGATTCTCTTGCTTCAGCCTCCGAAGTAGCTGGGACCACAACACCCACTGAGCCACAGGCACCACCCACCTGCAAGGTCTTTAACTAGCCCCATTCCCATAATAGTGCTGGTCAGCCTGACCCAAACCAATATAAAATGGCCTAACTGCATCTGTCATCACCCTGCTCATGTCTGACTGCCCACCACAATGCCCAGCTATTTTTTTCTTGTTGTTGCAGTTGTCATTGTTGCTTAGCAGGCTCCGGGCTGGGTTTGAACCCACCAGCCTCAGTGTATGTTGTGGCTGGCACTCTACCCACTGAGCTATGGGCACCGCCCTGCCTAACATTATCTTGAACATAAAGACGCTCTTCAGTGAGAGGCTTATATTTTCTACAAACACGGACACAAGGATATTTTTCTACATAAATACACTTTCACTAGCAAAACCAGGAAATTGACATGATGTGTAACTACCTTAGACCCAATTGAAGTTTAGCCATTTGTTCAAATGACATCCTTTATTGCGGAGAGATCTGATCTGTGACTCTTTACCTGGATCTTGATAGTGGGGCATGATTCATTTTAGCAGAAATGATATGTAGAGGTCAAGATGTGGGTGCTAGGTGAAGTGTCATGGTCCCACAGAGGCCCTCTGAGTGGTCAGAATTTGTATTTACAGACTTGGCCTAAATGTACACGAACACCACTTATATTCCATATCTTTCTGTGTTGAAATCCATGAGTTCATACTGATAGCTCTAGCTTCAGTTGTTCCAGGAACAGACCACACTGAAACCAACAGCCTTGAGACCCAGACATTTTATTATGGCAGAGATCCCAGGAATCTGGACGGCATAGTTGGGGCCTGTGTGTGCCCCACAGGGTCTGACAAGACCAAAAGGCTGGGGTGGTTTCACACAGGAGGCGACTGGTCAGTGGGAACTGGTGCTGTCGGTGTCTTCTGCCCTCTCTGTTATCAGGTAGCTGACGTCATCGGCTGGAGGACCAGCATGTACGTGGCCTCTCCCCGTGGTGTGGGCTTCCTCACGTCATGGTGGTTAGGTCCAAGTCAAGTTCCCAGAAGTGGGTTTGCTCTAATTTTCTCCTTTTCTGCACTTGTAACTTCCTTTCTGAGGGTGAAGACTCTGGCTCCCATCTTTCCATACTTGATTTAGGGACAGATTTCCCATTTGCCTCCTCCTCCTCTGTTTTAAGCCTCCCTCCTTTCCCTGACTCCCATTCTGGGACCCTCTTGGGTGCTCAAGCTCTGATTTCCCACCATCTGATGCCTTCCTCACCCTACATGGGGTTGGACACTGCAGTCAAACCACCCTTCCACAAGTGCCCTTGGCGTTCCCCTCAGGCTGACCCGGCCCCCACCCACCCTGACAGCCGCCCCTCCCTGCTCAGCCTCTCCAGGGGGTGTGTGTTTGTCTCCGTGCAGCCAGATAGATGGCAGAGCCTGTCAGCATGCAAACTGGTCTTCGGTTCTGAGAAATTCACTAGTGTTTTGTAATGTCCTCACTTCTTTTTTTTTGTCTGTTCTCTCTTTTAATATAATTTTTACTCTTCAGAAGTCAGACTCTCTTGGCCTTTCCTCTCAACATTTCATCTTTTCTTTTTCTCTTTGGGTGACCTCACGGCTCCGACAGACTGCCCAGAGTCTCAGCGCTTCAAGGCACAAGCTCTCAGCTGACCCCAGGCCCTGTCTGCCCTCTGACTCCATCTTTATAGCCTGGGCCCTGGGTCACTTCTGCAGGGAACGCGAGGGCAGGCGGGGGAGGCCTGCTGGGTGTTCATACTCTACCCTGGGGTAGGGGACCCAGAGCCACCCTCTCGTGTCCATTCCTGCTTTGTAGCTTGCCTATTTTAAAGATCTACTCTCTGAGAGATTTTCTATATTTTTATCTTCCAGTTCTTAAATTGAATTTTCTTCATGCCAGCTCTGATACAGTAATTCTCAAGTTAAATTTCTTCTATAGTACCATTCTCTTTTTGCCTTCTGAGGCCATTTTCTCTTATCTTCATCTTTCTGAGAATGTTAGTGACGGTTTTGAGGGGTGTGCTTCTTTTAGGTTTTGCTTTTCTGCATGTGTGTCTTCCACGTTGTGCTGAACTGTGTTAGAAGCCTTTCCCCATAATTTGGCTCCATGCTTCTCTGTTCCTACACACTCCAGCTGAGGCACCAAGGACTGGCAAACTGTCCTGCTGCCCAGCGCTGACGGCATGGTTTCCACTGCAAGCCATCTGTCGGGGAACTCTGAACTCGGACCTCTTCTTCTTGGATAATGCAGGTTCTTTAGAGAATAGTCTTCTGGTCTCTTATCTGTAAGCTCTAAGTTTTCTGAGAGTTGAGTAGAGAAATAAACTTCTGCTATGTCCCTGTGCTTTTCTTTTTTTTCAAGACAGGGTCTTAAGCTGTCCCCTTGGGTAGAGTGCTGTGACATCACAGCTCACAGTAACTTCAAACTCTTAGGCTCAAGGGATTCTCTTGCCTCAGTCTCCCAAGTAGCTGGGACTACAGGTGCCCGCCACAACGCACAGCTATTTTTTTGTGTTTGCGGTTGTTGTTGTTTAGCAGGCCCATGCTGGGTTTGAGCCCACCACCCTAAGCGTATGTGGCCAGCGCCCTACCCACTGAGCTATGGTGCTGCCCAGTATCCCTCTGCTTTTCAAGATCTTCCTGACACCTGCCCCTGGAAATCCCTAGACACCCTCTGTTTTGCACTCTCCAAGTGTAGGATCTTATGGTCTTTAGTAGGGTCAGGCTATGGCCAGGCTGTTCGAAAAGGGTGGGATTCAGTGGTTCCTTAAGCAGACCTTAGCCTGACCCTTCTGTTTGTGGCTCTGCCCTCTCTCCACTTCCGGGTCTTCAGGCCAACGGGCGCCTGTCTGACATGGCCATGCTGCCACTGGGCTTCACCTCCGAGACCAGCTAGCTAGAATGTGATCCACCCTCCCTCTTCCAGCTTCCAACATTTTGTTTCCTCTTTAATTCTTTGTTATTTTTGGTTTATTTTTTTTACAATCATTTTCTTTGGGAGGAAGTGGAAGTAAGTGTATGTCACTCTGCCACTTTTAACCGGAAAACTCCCAGGACTTTGAAAGTGCTGCCTTGCAAGATAACTCCCTAAAAGATGACACACATATCCGAGCCTTCCTGTTCTTTGACAGTATATGGAAATATAATTGGTTACTGAACTATTTAATGAACATGCTTTCAAGTGCCAATTATTATCTTTTTCTCCCTTTTATTTAATTTTTCTTAGCAAATGGCTTCTTTGGAACAATTACTATCTTTTGCCACTGCACTAAATGGCTACAGGCCGTGCTTCTCTGAGTTCCACTTGGGGTCCATACTTCTGTCCTCTTCGCTTACAACACTCTCGGGTTTGCTCTGCCCAAGCTGCTGTTTTTTCAAGAGACCAAATCGGGTACTAAAGTTTGGGATAAGGATCAGCCCCCAGCACTCAGCAAGGAGCCCTAAGAACAGGGCTGCTGAGTGCATTTCCTCTCTGGCATGCCTTACCTGGTTTCAGATCTCAGTGGAAGGAGACGTTGGGCTGTGGACAGAGCAGGAGAGGTTAGAGTATGTGCAAGAGAGATGAGGCCGGGTGGAATCATGTTGTCACTGCCCAGGGGAGTTCTGTTTCTAAAGGTGGTGGTTTGTCCTCTCATAAAGGAGGTAGCCCCTCAACCACCACTCCTCCAGCAATAATTTTGTCCTTGGTATAAATCTGGATTTTCACACTAGTTTTCTTACAGCAGGTTTCAGCAAACACTGGCTCACAGGCCACATCCCGCTTCCCTCCTGTTATCTGTGGCCCAGGAGCCAAGAATGGCTTTTGTCTTTGTAGATAGTTAGCAAAACAAATCAAAAGCCGAATATTTTATGGCACATGGAAGTTGTGTGAAATCACATTTTGGTGCCTATAGACAAAGTTTCACAGAAGACAGCCAGTCGTCTGTGGCTACTTGCCCCACAGTGGCAGAGTTGAATGGTTGTGTCAGAGACTTTGCACCCTACGAAGCCTAAAGAATTTAGTGTTGGCCCTTCAAAGACAAGTCTGCTGACTGCTGTCTTAGACACTCGGGCCTTCCCTGTGAGTGCTCTGTAGTCCAGGGTGATTGCAGACTAGATCCCGGCCAGGGCAGCTTCATGATGTCTGCTGAGACATTTACACACAACAACATTGATGAGGATCAAATGGCAAGACTGGCCAGGTGTGTGGGGCCTTCATTTTTAGGCCCTTTCACTGTCTTGAACATGGGAGCAAAACCATTGTCATTTCTGAGGCTGCTGGCACCAAGGCCCAGGTGTATTCCATTGGGGCAGCACAGAAAGAATGGACAGAATTATGTCCCTGACTTCCCTTCCCCACTCCTGGCTCCCATTCCTCATCAAGACCCACCGGGGGACTAGAGAGCTTCTCTCAGCTTCTCTGAGACATGTGGTGCTATCTGTATTTTGAGAGTTTGACAGCCCTGGTGTCACTCACACCTTTTGCAGATGGAAGCACCAACTCTCAGAAACACACTTATCCAGGTCTACCAGGTGGTGGGTCTGAGTTAACAGACCCCATCTGCCAGCTCTGGGAGCCACTCCCTTCCCTGTGTGTTTCTACCTTGTGGCCTTGGTGTGTGCTGGCGCCTGAGCCCGTGCTCAGCCACATCGGTTCCCAGCAGCAGGGACCACACAGATGACCCTGCCCAGTGGGGCTTGGGTATGTCCTGGCAGAGCCATCTGGACCTGAGATTAAGATCCAGCCCCTCCCTTTCTGATGAAGGGACCAAGGCCTAACCAGGGAAGGAAATGAGCAAACTGGAGGTGGAGCCGTGGCTGGTCTCCAGCTTTTAGCTCCAGACCCTGGTCCTCAGCTGCAGACTCACATGGAGGGTGTGCCCTGGTTGTAGGGTCAAGAGCCTTAGATCTAGCACTTTCCTCCAGACTTCTCATTCCTCCTTCTCAAAAAGAGCTAGCTGAATGAAATCAGCTCACATGTCGGCGTGAACCCAGTGGTTCCCTTATGAAAGGGAGAAAGTGGCCTCAGGTAGCATTAAGTCTGTTTTTCCCCTTCTTTGTAGGGCTGACAAGCCGACCCCAGTGATCAACAAAAGCCAACCAAGAGGACCTGGTAATTATTTAGTGTGGGGCTGGGTTCTGCTGAGCTTGTAGGGGTAGTGGGGGGATGTTCCCAGGGAGGCTTGCCATGCCGAGGGAGGCCCAGCAGTGCCCTGCTGCACGGCCCCTGCCTGCCTCAGCTTCTGGTGCTCTGCTCTCGAGCAGCTCGCAACTGGGCTCCTCACTCTGTCCTCTCCTGCCAACAGGGTGAGCTGAGAGGGGCCTCTGATGCCACCTAACTCACTTTGGGACACTGACCCACCTTACACACCCTGTAAGAGCTGCTTCCAAGGCAGAAGTTCTTTGGCTTTGTGGGGACTTTTGTCTCAACATTTGGGGAAATTCAGACATGACTCTGTGACTTTTGTATTTATTGTTTATTGTTCATATCTCATGTTCATGATTGATGGGACATCTTATAAAGTTGCTTCATTTTTGCCTTCAAGCAGCAGACCTTTCTGGAACAGACGCTCTGGGTCCTCTGTCCAATGCCGTGGTTCTGCAGCCCCCCGCACCCATGCCCAGGAAGTCACAGGCAGTAAGTGGACGAGCTTCCCCTTCCCCTTGGCTCTGGCCAGAAGGGTGCAGGTTGTTCTGCAAGGGTTGGGGAAACGGGTCTTTCCCTCTTCCCCAGGTTGTAGCAGAGCAGGGGGCTTCTTCCCAGTATCTGCCTGCTTGATCTAGGTGGCTGGCAGGCTTGGCTTCTCAGCGGCTCCAGACAGACCACTCTCAAGCCCTAGGCCCAGCCACTTGTTCCCCGCTCTTGGCCTGTGCTATCTGCCCAGCTGGGATTTTTCCATTTCCCTCCCTGGCGCCCCAGCTGCACTGACCTGCCCAGGCGTGGCATCCATGGGCTTCCCAGGCCCAGGACTCCCAGGCCAGCTGGACATGGAGTGGTCCAGTTTTCTGCCCCAGGAGCTTAGACCTTCTGCCACACTGACCTGTGGCCCCTCCTCTCTTTATGCAGACCAAGTTGAAGCCTAAGCGGGTCAAAGCTCTCTATAATTGTGTGGCTGACAACCCGGATGAGCTGACCTTCTCCGAGGGAGATGTGATCATCGTGGATGGGGAGGAGGACCAGGAGTGGTGGGTGAGTCAGGGTTGGGCCTGGGAGGGGCCCTGGGGGCTGAGTTGTATCCCTGCCCTCCTGGCTGGAGAGACCTGCTCACGGTGAGGTTCTCAGTCAGAGCAGCCCAGTCCTAGTGCCATTGTTCAGTCCTCAGGTCACTGACTGCTCTGCCCCTTGGCTTCCTCATGTATCTCTCTGTGGATGCCACTTTTGAACCAGCCTGAATTATCCCCGAGGGTGGTTTCTGTCCTCATTTGAGGGCCTCAAATGAGACCTTTCCATTTTGAGGCCTTGAGTTTCTGTGGCATTACCTGTCCCATTGCTGGATTGGGGGAGTCAGGTGTCTAGAAAGAACTGACCTAGAGGACACAATCGCTAGGTGCTGGTCTGGTCCTGAGATGAGCTGTGGGCTACTCAAGCATCAGCTGGAATCAGGAGCGAGATGATCTGTGATTCCCCTGGAGAGGCCAAGAATTCAGACTCAACCCTGATTTGGGACAGGTTGCTTTTATCTTTAAGCTTTAGTGACATCTGTGAAAGGGAGCTTACCCATTGCCCTGTAAGGATGATGCAGTGAGTATGCACTGAGAGGCAGCTGCCGAGAGCTAAGGGTGGAAGGACTGATAGTGAGCAGAGTGTGTGCATAATGCTGGGTGGCGTCTGCCCCATGCCAGCGCCTGGTGCTGATGGTCTAGCCCTGCAGGTGGAGCTCAGCTAGCGGATAGCTCAAGTGATGACTCAGACAGGACTAACAGAAACTGCTCTGCTTTGACAAGTGCAAGAGTTTGGATCCTGTCCCTAGCAGAGCTCCCACCTGTTTAAACCGTAAACTCTTGGCCCCCAGAGGTTTTGTGCACACTCAGGGCCTTGCAGCTCTGCTTTTGGCCTGGCTGGATCCAGCAGTCTTCCTCCGGGCTTCATTTCCCCTTGAGGGATGGAAAGCGCCTGTGGGCTGTGGTAGCACAGGTGAAGAAAGGGACACAGGCAGCTCCTGGGTTCTTGGGTTCCTGGCTTCCAGGGAGGGGTGAGTGCCTGTTGCACCAAGGGTGTGAGCTCCCAGACTTGCTACCTCCCCAGTGTGAACAGTGGAAATGGGGCTGGGGTTGGGAGCTCAACTACAACAGGCTCAGCCATATGGGAAATGCCTGTTCATTTCCCAAACTCTGGAAAACACAGAAAGGTATAAAGAAGAAAATAAATGTTGTAAATAATCACAGCCTGCTACCTTCACTCCTACCCCCCAGAACCCTACCATTTATATTTTGGCAGTTTTTATTAAGACTTTTATTGGCCTACATAGTTTACATTATTGAGATCATATTTGGATATAATTTATGTAAGTTACTTAGAGTGAATGAAGGTAAGTGGATGTATTAAGGGCTTCCAGAAATGGTTGACTCAGTTTAAATGGAGCCAAGTCACTCCTTTCTGTGACTGTGTAGCTCTCAAACTTCAAATGTATACAGTTATGATTTAATAAAAATTCGCATAACATGGGGCGGCGCCTGTGGCTCAGAGGAGTAGGGTGCTGGCCCCATATGCCAGAGGTGGTGGGTTCAAACCCAGCCCTGGCCAAAAACTGCAAAAAAAATAAAAATAAATTTGCATAACATGATTGCTCCAAGTACAAAAACCTTCATTCCATGTTATTTTTGTGTTCAATTTCATTAAATTTGAAATTGAATTTTAATATGTGCTCATGAATGCACTAAAAATTCCCAAGTACTTTAAAAACTTGAAATAAAACTATGTTAAATAAGATGTAAAAAATAAAAAGGCAGACGGGGAGTGGTAGTCAGCCGGCTGACCTATGTGCCCCAGGGACTGCAGGCCCAGATGGAGTGCCGTCCTCACAGCAGACGCTGGTCAGAGTCCCTCTCACAGGAGGCACACACTACTGCAAGTACAGGTGAAGAAAAAAGCAGAAAGTAGTTTCGATGTTGTACCCAAGTAACTAATCATCAGAAGAGATTGTTCTGAACAGATCTGTTCTTTGTTTCCCCAAATGCTATATGTAATGCCCTTCCAAGTTGCCAACATTTGGAGTTTTTATAACCTAAACTTTTACTCATTTCAGATTGGCCACATTGATGGAGATCCCAGCCGCAAAGGAGCATTCCCTGTATCGTTTGTGCACTTTATTGCTGACTAAATTGCTACTGAACAAAAGCATTTCTTACAACAGTTACATTCCTCTTTTGTTGTTGGTTCCAAAACTCTTGCCAGATATAACCAGTTCCACGAATTGTATTGTACGGTAGCCCATTTTCTCTAATACTACTGTTCTGTTTTTAAAATCAAAGACAATTTTTACACATAAATAGTTTTTTATAATTTGTGGTTTTCATAAAACATTGTTATGCTTTTATTAGGAAAAAATGAATTTCCTGAAGGTGAACTGAGAAGTTATTTTAACTACATAATCAAGATCCTGCATTTATAGATTAGTAAAACCTCAAAATATTTGAATTTAAGAATATTAGAAATAAATTCTTCCTGCTTTCCGTGGCCCTGTGGCCCCTTGGCCCAGTTCTGCAGTTGATCTTTTTTGCACAATTACTATTTTAGGAAGCACATACCCCCTCTGTCTGCTTCAGGGGTCCATGACCCAGCCCTGGACTTTCTCAGTAAGATGCCATCAGTTCACCTTTAAAGACACATATTCCTCTGAAACCCATCCAATACTTATTTAAAGCAACTTGGAAATTGACACATTAGCGTTGTACTTCCTAATTTGTGAGGTTGCAGCTGTCATTATCTTCTGCATGTGTGTATAACCTGTCATTGTGAACGATCATACTTAACAAAACTACCGATGGTTTATTATAACATACAATATTTGCAGTCAGTCCAATTCCAGGAGGTCATATATAAAACTGCATTTCCTGAATTTGGTTAAAAACTAAGGATGATGGATTGCAAAACAGTTCTATAAACTAGTTTATATGCTTTAGATGTTTTGGAATTTGCCTTCTTAACTTTCTTAATCACACAGAAATCAACTGTACACAGTAGAATTTTCCGTGGTGCCAACCACGATATATTAACACGTGTCACCTGCTATTTCTTGTCGTGTATACCACTGCCTTCCTTCCTACCCATGAGAATGTTTACTCAGTTTAGTGTCTTGTATTTATATAATATCCCAACAGGAATGGTAGTTAATACTGTCTTGAAATTTAATCTGTCCATCTGTTTATAATCAAAAGCATATCAGAAATCTGTATATCCAGGTAATAAAATATCCCCGAACATCCCAGTTTTTACTATTTAAGGGCATCATATCATTCTTAACCTTAAGCTACTTAGGGAAGGAGGGGAGGGGGGATTAGGTTGTATATTATAACATCAAAACTCATTAGTTTTAACGAAATTGACTGTCATACCTCTATTTAGTAATTGTGACAAGATTCATAGTAGGAATATTGGAAATTCTAGCACTCTTTGAGCATAGGCATATGATGCCCACTTGAGACTTCTAACAAAAACAGAGGAATAAATTTTACGTATAGGCTCGGAAAGCGAGGAAACAATGCAGTTACTGCATCTGTTATGATGGTACATTGGATTGAAGCAGCCTGCCTTTAGTGTGCAAGATACTTGGAAGTGTAGAGATCTTTTTTTTTTTTTCTTTTCTCTTGACATTGTACTTTTTATTGCTATTATAAAAGAAGACAGAACAAACTGGAATGCTTTATGATGTTGTATAGCAGTTGCTTTTTGCCTTTCCAAGTTCCAGGTAAACATGTGTTAGATCTATAATTAAAGTCTTCTTTTAAAGCACTACATCTATTTTCACTAATTGTTAATTTCTGTTGGTTGAACCCCTCATTTAGTTAATTTTCTCCTAGATTCAGGAAGTAAACATACCTTTTGCACAGTGCACTTATCCGACTTTACAGTCCTCCTTCATCTGTGTCTTACAATCAGCCTGCTGACCACCTGGGGCCAGCTGTGTAAGGAAGAAAGCTGATTCATATCAGCATTTGAACTCCAAACTATTCTATCAGGTTCACTGGTACATAAATATCTAGGAAATATTTTTCCAACCTACAATTTGGTGGTGCTATTGTGCAGTAATTAGTAGTACTCTTGCCAGAGGAAAAATTATATTAACTTCCCTAATAGTTATTTGCTCTTTGCAAATTAAAAAAAAAAAAAGCAACTGAAAGGAAACATTGTAGATATCTATTTATATTTAAAGTTTACGAACTTGAGCTGCAGGATTCTGGCATTTTGCTTGCCATTTTCCATTAGATCTGACTTCTAGGGATAATGACTCAGAAATATGTGCTCAGACTAATAGTAACTGTGTGACCTGTTAAGGGGTGGATAACAAGATGCAGCTTAGGATGCTGTTTGAGATGTATGATAATCAATTCATTCACTTTGGTCTAGTTGCAGCGCAACTGTATATATTGTATAACCTAAATTGATTCTTATTTTCATTGTCCTTAATGCAGTGATTTATAATTAGAGCATGTCTAATAAGTTTACTCTTCTTGTTAACTAGTCACTTGACTGGAAAAAAATAAAATACTTTTAAATGGATATGGTTTTATTTTTAATGTTTTTAATCTTTATAGTGTTGTATACTAACAGTCCTTTTTTTAAAAAAAAGCATACCAACATATTATTATACCTGAGATCCTTTAAATATCAGTTCTTGTAGCATGAGCAGTCATCTTTGAAGGTTCTCTCAACTCTTTGAGATAAAAATTGAGATTTACGGCTCAGCGCTCATAGCACAGTGGTTATAGCACCGGCCACATACACCAAGGCTGGCGGGTTCAAACCCAGCCTGGGCCAGCTAAACAATGACAACTACAATTAAAAAATAATAGCCAGCGTTGTGGCGGGCACCTGTAGTTCCAGCTACTTGGGAGGGTGAGGCAAGAGAATCCCTTAAGCCCAAGAGTTTGAGGTTGCTGTGAGCTGTGACGCCACAGCACTCTATCAAGGGCAACATAGTGAGACTCTGTCCACCCCCCTCCCCCAAAAATTGAGATTTACTAGCATATTGATAATATGCTTTTAAAAAGTTGGCAATATCACTGCCCCACACCAGCATGAACCCAAGTCCCCAGTCTAAACCTCTAACTCACTCCACCCTGTTTATAATCAAGTGATGCGCCTCCCTAAGAAGCAGCCACAGTGCACATTCGTCTCCCTCAGACAGGGCCTCAATGTTTGCTATTTACTGAGTGGACATCTATGACACTTAGGTGTTAAGTTTATTTCTATTTGAAAATGGCAAGTGTTTCTTTTTTACTGGAGAAAGTAGATGACTTCATTGAGAGTAAACTCACTGTATAACAACACATTTTATTATAAAAACGAATGTTCAATATTTTATACATTGTGTTTTCTTCAGAAAGTCTAGAGCAGGGGCTCACCTATTTCCATAACAGTTCAACTTTACGGATTGAAAACAGCTGAGCTTTCAGATGAAGTTGATTTCCACTTGATTGCAGAATTCAAGATTTCTCTGATGTTAATACGGAGTCAAAAGCAGTAGATAAAACTTTGCAAATTGCTTGTGCCTGTTCCTACATTATGTGAAAAGATGCAGTAAGAACAACATTCACAAATCTCTTTCTGAACTTAATTTGACCAAGAGGCATAAACAGAGGCCACGCTTCTGATGGCTCCCTCAACCTGCCCATCACTTCTGGAAGCCGCCTACACATGCCTGCCTGGATCAGTGGGGCCCTATCCGCCTCCTTTAGAGAAGAGCACACACAGATACTGCAGCCGGTGAGCAGGGTGCTGAGTCAGGAAGGACAAAATACAGAAACGGAGGGAGCCTCTGGCCCACAGAAAACACCCACATTTCCTCCAAACGTTTCCCCCAAACCTTTAAATGCAGGTATAAGTGAGTGTTGCTACTGGGCCTAATATAAATAGTTCACAACCTGCACTAAGTTAGGGCAGCTGTCAGACCTATGGCCTAATATTCATTATCACTGGCTAGGTGGTAGATACATAATACAAAGCATTTCTTCAGCCTTTGAAAAGAATGTAAGTCTGGTTTTGCCACTTGACGAATAGGAAACTAACCAAGGAAACTTAAAAGTCTCACCAGGCTGTTGCACTGATAAACCCACAGGCTGTATTCTTCATTGCTCGCATCTGTGGTCTTCAGAGCCAATAAGCTTTTTCCTGCCCCCAGACCATCATCGTAACACACCATCCGGATGATTAAATACAGAGCATGCCTGTGCAAGACATCCTGCAGAAATCAGGAAAAATGCAAAAAGATCAGGACTGTTTTCAATGTTTCTCAGTTCCTATGACATGTTTCCAAGCAGACTCTATTGTGAGGTTCTGAACAGCACATCCAAGGATCTGACAGGAAGTAGCCATGTAGGTTTGTCACCCCAGGGGACATTTCCTTATGCCCCGTTAAGGGGCGCTTTGCCTTCAGGGTCACACCCTCCTGCTTAAATCCCAGAAAGACAAGGGTAGGGTGATCTAAACTATCCCTGTTTCGGTGTCCTCCTTATAAGCTGACAGCTACTCTTAACTGCTGTGAGGTCCTAAGTTGAAAATGCACCAGGAGCCATAGTGGGGGGCTACAGAGGCCCTATCTACACAGGAGGTGCCTCTACCCACCCTCAGGAACTGGTCACATCTGAGACCAGCTGCCAGGAACGTTTACAAACCAACCACTCAGCAAACAGGAGCAGACCTTACTGTAAGTGGGCTATTAATGGCTTGAATTCCCTTTTATCTAAAAGACAGTTTTTTTCTTTAATAAATTACTTACATACTGATCTGATGTTGATACTTTTATGCCATACTTGGAAACTCCCATAATAAATTCTTCTTCCAGAGGAACAAAAGGCAACTTTCCATCTTGCTTTATAGTAAAAACAAATTACATGATAAATATTAAAATTATGTTAATAGTCTTAAGTTGGATTAGTCACATTTAGTATCTGGCCGTCACAAACCTAAAAAACTCTTTAAAGAATGTGGGGGTACAGGGGTGGCACCTGTGGCTCAGTGAGTAGGGTGCCATATACCGAGGCTGGTGGGTTCAAACCCAGCCCCAGCTGAACTACAATAACAACACAAATAGTCGAGCGTTGTGGCTAGCACCTGTAGTCCCAGCTATTTGGGAGCCTGACGCAAGAGAATCACCTAAGCCCAGGAACTGGAGGTTGCTGTGAGCTGTGTGACGCCAGGGCACTCTACCGAGGGCCATAAAGTAAGACCCTGTCTCTACAAAAAAAAATGTGGGGTACACATTAGCTGGGCAAGAATTTCTCCAAAAAGCAGAACAACTACCCCACTTTTTTTTTTTTTTTTGGAGACAGAGTCTTAGTATGTTGCCCTTAGGAGAGTGCTATGGCATCATAGCCCACAGCAACCTCCAACTCTTGGGCTTAAGTGATTCTCTTCCCTCAGCCTACCCAGTAGCTGGGACTACAGGCACCCGCCACAACGCCTGGCTATTTTTTTGTTGCAGTTGTTGTTTAGCTGGCCTGGGCCGGGTTCAAACCCGCCACCCTTGGTGTATGTGGCTGGCGCTGTCACCACTGAGCTACAGGCACTGAGCCTATCCCACTTTTTATGGCCCACAAATGTGAGCAAAATTCAAGTCCATCCACTTCACGTATATCTCTGTCCCTTTGTCTTGGCCCTGGTGTCAACCCTAATCACAAACTGAGATTATTCCCACAGATCCTGGTGAGATAAAAAGTTAAACATAAGAAAAATAAAGGCCCGTCTTTCAATTCTGAAACACTCAAGGCTTATGCTCATGTCAGCATGTGGGGTGATCAGGAAACAAGAGCACAAGAAGCATTTTCCTCACAATCATTTTGTGTCTACGCAGGTGGTGGGATGTGTCTGGTTAACCCCAGGCCTCAGGGTGTCAGGCTGGCAAATGCTGCTGATGAACAGTTGTTAAACACGGTTCACAAAAACAATCTGTGTTTTTAGTTACTCAGAGTACAACGGCAGATAAAACCTGATGATGTCCCCAGTGGACTATCTAGTTTTATCTCCTAAATCCGAATACTGCCTAATCAGTAGACGTTCTATATTATAAATGTTTTTGTGGAGCCATTTGCCTACATTTAAGAAATTATGGTAAATAATCCTTAATTCTTAGGTCCTCACAATGTTACAAGTACTCTCTCTCTCTCTTTTTTTTTTTTTTGTAGAGTGCTGTGGCCTCATAGCTCACAGCAACCTCAAACTCTTGGGCTCAAGTGAGCCTCTTACCTCAGTTTTTCTATTTTTAGTAGAGACAGGTCTCGCTATTGCTCAGGCTGATCTCGAACTCTTGAGAGCAATCCACTTGCCTCAGCCTCCCAGAGTGCTAGGATTACAGGCAGGAGCCACCACGCCCAGCCCTATAAGTACCCTCTTACCAATCATTGTCACATTAAGTTTAAAGCAATTCCAAGAGTCAAAATCAAATGCTATTGTCAATAATGGAATTATAACAAGCAAAAATTCTATGGCAACGTGAGAAATTTAACAGTTATTATAGGAATGGACATAATATGAGTGCATTTGGGAGGAGAAATACTAGTAGTCATTCAGTACAATACTTAGACTAGTTGTTGCTTGTACAGTAAGTCTTCAACATCACTCACAGGTTCTTAGAAAACAACTACTTCAAGCTAAAAGATGTATACATAATGAAATCAGTTCTTTTCCTTATCAACATTACAATGAAACAACTCTGAATAATGTGTTATTTGAGAACCTGCTGTAAGTTGTTCCACTTAAAGTCACAGTTAGCAAAAACTTCCCGATGCTATCAGGTGACGACGTCATGTACTATGGTGGAATGACTTTATACTCCAATAGTCCAAACTCAGTGCTAGGATACTAATCATGTGAGCCTAGACTACCAAGAGTTCTCTGTTAAGTGGCAAATTAGATTCACTGATTCCCATCAAACAGAAATAATTTCCATTACTTTTGTGAAGATGTGAATCCTATTTAATGCTCTCATTCTCTATGATTTAAGATCATACATTCTTAAGATAAACACCCTGTGAAAGACTTTGCACTGCAGTAATTATTTCTTTGTTAATGAATACATGAAAATGCAATTTTGTTTTCTAGAAACTTTGGAAGTAGTTTACTATTAGTCCTTTGGTTCATCCATTTCCACCTCTGGCAAAGTATAGACCTTATAATATTTTATGCACTAACTTTACACCTGTAATTCATCTTAATTTTCATTCATGATGATTTATTTTTCATCATCTTGACATGGATAAGTATTTTTGAAACTACTCTCACCTGTTTCTTGTTAGAAACAAGATATGAACAAACAGGTCAACATCACTATGAATTAGATTGAGAGATGAAATGAGTTCAGTGGAGATATAAGGTTTTGACAGACTATTTCAAAAGGAAGACCTCTGGAATGTAACCAGTCGATACAGTCAGCTCCTCATTTAAACAAGGAAATCGGTCAGCAACATAAAGTAAAATACTATGTCAGAGGGCAGGAACAGTGACTGTTCCTGTGCAGCTCAATCTCCAAGACACTTTACACAACCCAAGACCAGAGAACTTCGTAAATATTTGTAAAGGCAATGAAACTGTGGCTTCAGGATAAGCTAGTGAGCACAGCGCCATCCAGTGGGCCTGGAAGAGCAAACAGCTTTCTCAAAAGCCAAGAGTTTACAGGATCTCATAACCAGGGGCTTTAAATCGGAATATTGTTTTTATTTTGTTTTGTTTTTTACCTGGGCAACATCTATGTAATTTATCAGGTCTAGTGGCCCTTCCAGACCTTTTCCCTCAGACAGTTTCAGCTTCTCAATGGCACCCACATATTTTATTCGAAATTCTGCACAGGTATCTGAATTGTTGTTGCTTTGTCCTAGAGATGAAAGAAGAGTGATGATTGTTAGACTTCAAAAGAAATATCTGCATTACAGGTATCCTCAGTCACTTCCCAAATGAAAACCAGACAGTGTCATTAGAACACAACTTTAATTTCAAATTTTACAATGTACAATTTTTTGATGCAATGGGAACACACTTAAAATTTCACTAACTCAGTGACTCATTATACACTGAGTATAGAAAAGCCTCAATAATAGGGATGAACTAATAACCTTCATTTCAAAACAGGAAAAAGTCTACTGGAGAATGATTACCTTTAGAATGCATAGTGATACTGAACTATTTTTTGGTTCCTTCCTTCCCCCACTTCACCATGTTAACTTTCTTTCCTGATTCAGGAAGCCTGCGCTTCCTCTACCATGCAGTCAAAAAAGACCATACAATTTTTTTTAATGTAGATGGAATAACGCCAGGCAGGCAGTCCCTTAACAAATGGCCACAGGTTGAAGAACTGTGTGTGTTATAAAATCTAGCCAATACAGAAACTACCACAAACTGCCCACCTTCTTAAGGAAACCACTTTGGGATTATTTTTAGGTTGTTTATATTAAAAAAAGGTGCCCACATCTTTAATATTTTCAAGGCTTCTAGAAGTAAAGATAATGGACTTAATGTCACAACATTCTCTTATAGGCTGATTAATCTATGATCCTAAAGGAAAAGGTAGGATATTTATTTACTTATTTAGAGACAACTGTCTCACTCTGTCACCCTGGGTAGAGTGCCATGGAGTCATAGCTCATGCAACCTCAATCCCTGGCTCAAGTAATCGTCTTGTCTCAGCAGTCCCGGGCTCAAGTAATTGTCTTGTCTCAGTAGTCCCAGGCTTAAGTAATCCGCTTGTCTCAGCCTCCCAAGTAGCTGGGACTACAGGTGCCAGCCACAATGCTTGGCTAGTTTTTCTATTTTTAGTAGAGATGGGGATCTTGCTCTTACTCAGGCTGGTCTCAAACTCCTGAGCTCAAGCAATCTGACCACCTTGGACTCCCCAAGTGTTAGGATTATAGTCATGAGCCACTGTGCCTGGCCTGCCACTCCGTTTCTTAAAAAGCTATTTGAAACTTCTAAATTATTGCCCACTCCACTAGAGAGGTGTTAGTTGCAGGGAGGAAAGAAGGGAGAGAAGAAAGGGAGGGAGGGGGCTCAGAGCCTGTAGCTCACTGGTTAGGGCACCAGCCACGTGTAGCAGGGATGGTAGGTTAGAACCCAGCCCAGGCCTGCTAAACAATGACAACTACAACAACAACAAAAAAATAGCTGGGCATTGTGACAGGTGCCTGTAGTCCCAGCTACTTAGGAGGCTGAGGCAAGAGAATCGCTTAAGCCCATGAGTTTGAGGTTGCTGTGAACTGTGACATCACGGCCTCTACCTAGGGTGACACAGTGAGACTGTCTCAAAAAAAAAA
>NW_003852417.1:2066980-2074406 GCF_000181295.1 Otolemur garnettii
AAAGAAAAGAAAAGAAAGGGAAGGAGAGAAGGAAGGGAAAGAAAGAAAAAGACATTATTGCCCACAGTGTTTTCAAACATTTTTGCTCCAGGACCTATTAAGAGCATTTTGCAGAGTGCCTAAGCCAGCCTCCAAGGCAGTGGTTTTTGACAATACCATACCCTCAAGTCACCTCCCACCGAATCTTGGCCCATTTCCAAACTCTTGTCAAAAGTGGCAGAGACAAAGAAGAAAACTGCAAATGCACAAGAACTCGTGTGACCCTGGTAAAAGTGCACAGGCTGAGACAATCAATGATCCACCCTTTTATTTACCTGAGCTTTTGGTAGAATCAGTATCAAGGCTGGCCACAGTGCTGGATCGTGAAAGACCCCCAAGGCTAGAATCTACAGACTGAGAAAGAAAAAAACAAATAAACAAAAAGCCTACACATAGTAAGAAGCTACTCTGAAGTTTACTACCAAACCCATCAAATTACTTCTTATAGCTGAAGCAGGTCATTCAGGCAGATCGACTGCAACAGAATTTTCTTTTCTTTCTTTCTTTTTTTTTTTTTTTGCAGTTTTTGGTCGGGGCCAGGTTTGAACCCACCACCCTCAGTATATGGGACCAGTACCCTACTCCTTGAGCCACAGGCATCACCCTGCAACAGCATTTTCTAAAGACAAATTCTATAGCAAACATCAGAAAAACACACAATCCCAACTGCTCTTCCCATAGCACAATATTGGATAAATATGGTGGCAATATTCTTAGTCTAAGTCATTTTTTCCACCTCCTGATAAGATGCTTTACATTAATATCCTTTGTGAAACTCTAGAACTTGCTTTCCCTTTTTTTTTTGTGATCCTTATTCCTTAACAGCTGCAAATAATGACAATAGACTTGTAAACTTCCCTTGAAAGGTTACATACACAGATGCTTCTGCTGTCCTTACCAAATTATCTCGTTATAATTGGAATTTCTTGAGCGTTCCAGTGGGTCAGAAGCAACCCTCACAACATCAGACAGACACATTTCTAAAAACCAAAGGGTTAGTCCCTCACAGGGCACTTACTCTTTCTCTTTTCTTTTCCTTTTTCTGAGTAAATTTATTTCAGGTTAATGTGAGGGTACAAACAACCAGGGCCAGGTCAAAATATTTGATTTTGTTAGGTAGAGTCCCTCTTGTGGTTATGTCCCACCACTCCCACCCAGTGCGCATTCAGTGAGAGCACCCCAACCCCTGCCCCCACTTGAACTGAACTGAGTTTTTCACCTACATGGGCGTGCATCAGAGCATGTACTGCTTCGCCTCTCTTTCCGCTGATCCCAAAACAAACCATGTGCAGAAAGCCAGGCAAGGACTATTATCCTTGTTTAATAAAAGAGGAAAAGAGACCAGAGGTAGTAAGTGATTTACCCAAGGTCACAGCTAGTAAATATCTCAGCTCTCAAGCCCAGGTCTCCTAATTCCTAATTCAGTGCTCCTGCAGTCACTCTGGCGTATCTGGCCCACAGCAGTAATTCAGACCAGAACACAACTATCAACGTGAACAGCCACGAAAACCCACAGAACTGTTAAGCGAAATACAAAGAATCACATATAGAAGTGGGATTTGTTCTACACAATTATATTCTCAATGTGCTTAATTTCCTTAGCAATAACACATGCCTAGAAATAACTTTTGATTTTAAAAATGAATCACTTTTCTGACACTCAAAAATAAATTTTAGAAGTACTCAAAAGTTGAAGTGAATCGAAGATGCAAAAATGCATCGTCTTAAGTATGTTTCCTCCCTTTCCCAATAATTGGACTTCTTAGGGTACGACCTACAATGAGAACAAAGCTGTACGCACTAAGGAACCATGTGTGGTACAGAAAAATCACAGAAAAATCAGGCATACTCTGAACACTCAATGGGCAGGGCAGAGGAGTTGGAATTAAGACACTATTACAAATTCAGACACTCCTGGGATGTGCACAGTGCAGCTTCTGAAGTAAGGAACAAAGCCCACCAGGAAAATGGCAGGACCTGGTGACCTTGCAATAGGACAGGAAGGGAGAAACTGATCTATTTTCCCTATGTTTAGGGAAACACAAGCTTACATCATCCTAAAACACAAATCTAACAGTTGCAACTTTGCTTAAAAAGCACTCAGTGCTCCCTCGGCATCTTCAAGATAAAATCCTCATCCCTGGCATGGTACACTCTGCAGTCCCCAGGCCCTGTCCAACTTGGGTGCCTGAGCCAGGAGCCATGAGCAAGGTCCTGGTAGGAATCAGGTAGGTGCTGTTCCTGGCCCAGCAGGAATAGGTGTAGGTGCTGTTCCTGGCCCAGCAGCAGCAGGCCTTGACATCTCCATCTGTTTTCTAATCCAGAATGCAAGTTGTTGGGCTATGAAGCAGCGGCAGGGAGCTTGTGTATGTTGTTGACTAGCTCCAGGAGTTCAAAAACTTTAAAGAAAATGGTTAATTTCTAAGACTGCACAGGATTCCTAAATTGTCAAGTTTCTGTGCTTCTGGCTGAAGTCCATCCACTCAGCTATAATCACACTGCTTACCCTGCCCAGATGGGACATTCTGCCGGGCAGTCCCACTCACTCTCCTCATTTGAGGGTGGCCATTACTATCTAACAGTGCTGTCTGCAACGGGGTGAGGCTGTGGGTGCCCAGGACATGGTCTTAGGAGAAGAGTCATCTCTCAGGGGAACCTCCACAGCCCTGAGAGACTCTGCCCCATGTACCTCACTGGCCTCGCCTGGGGCCTGACATTGAGGAAACATCTAATCTGTTTTATTAGAGAGATCACAAGGGTAGGAAGTAATAAAAAGGCTCTTCAGTAATGAAAATGTGTGACCCCCTGGGCTAGGTAATTCTGAGAGCCCTTCAAATTCAAATACTCTCCTCCGCCAGGATCCTGTTCATGGAGTGCCACCCACCCACCTCGTTATAAACTCTCCTCCTCTAGGTGCCTGCCACCCAACCACCTCACCAGGCTGAGTCCCATCTTCTTGCCTATAACTGGGATGTCCAAACTTCTTCATTTACACATATTCTACCCATACATTTTAAGTCCCCATTCACTTCCCCCACTTTTTTAAGACTTTTCTGATGGCTAATATACTGACTTAGCTGGGCTACAGTACCCAGATTATCCAGCCAGATGCCAGCCTAGATATGGCTGTGAAGGTGTTTGGGGGGAGAGATTCACATTTACACCAGGAAACTCTGAGTAAAGGACATTGCTCTCTATAACGTGAGTGGGCCTCGTGCAATCAGTTGACGACCTTTAGAAAAAAGACAAGGTCCCCTCCTCTTAGAAAATTCTACCTCCAGGTCCCCCATGCACCTAAGCTGCAACTTCAACCCAACCGCCCTGGGCCCCGGCCTACCCACCCGCCATGCAGACTTTGGACTTGAGGGCTCCATGGTCACATGAGCCACGTCTTTTAAATAATCTTTAAAATAAAGTATTTAAAATAAATCGGATCTCTCTGTCTCTAGGATATAAACACATCCTACTGGTTCTATTTCTCTGGAGGACCCCAACTAATACAAATTCCTTTATAACTTCAGCCCTATAATCTTCCCATTCTCTGAATGAGTCAACTAATATTTGTCATTATACCACACAACTTCATTAACTGTGTCTAGACTATCTCCTGTTTATTGTAAAATCATGGCTCAAACGGTATCTGGCATCCAGATGGAAATATCTGGAAGGATCAGCTTTCCTGGAGGACCTCTTCCACAGGTCCTCTTCCCAAGCACCTGGTACAGTGCTGAGCACCAGGGACAAGCACAGACAAGTTCTAACCTACACACCAAACAGCTAGATCACGGTGGTACCCACTACCCCAATGTTCCTGCACCTACCAGGAAGGTCAGAAGAGGTAAGTATGTAGAAGTCATTTCTACTTTATACATTTCTACTTTATACTTCAGCCAACTGTTATTTTACGGGTTTAAACTTTGACTCCTCCTTCTCTCATACTCCACAGCCAGTCTAACCAATATGGCCTGGAAACCCCTTCCAAACCCCGGCTCTCCTTCCTACTCCCTCCATGACCCCTTCTGAGCCCAGCATCCTCCCAGCTGGTCTCTCTGCTCCTGCTCTGGTTCCACTTACAGTGGCCAAAGTGACCCCAGTTAAACATAACATAAAATTCTATCACTGCCCTGCCCCAATGCCCTGATGCTCCCTGGTCACAGAGAGTAAAAGCCACCATCTTTCTGGGCCAACAAGGGCCTCTGTCCCGCACCCTGCCCTCATCATGCTGACCTCCCTGGGGTCCCCCAAACACACAGGCACGCTGCTCCCTTGGGCCTTTGCTTTTGCTCTCTCCTCTCCAAGTTGCTCTCCTGCAGATCTCATCATGGCTCCCTTCTCCTTCAGGGCGCTGCTCAAATGCCATCTAGGGAATAGACGTCTCCTGCCCAGGCTGTTTTAAACTGCATCACTCCTAACCTCCCGCCCTGTCCATTCCTGCAGTTTCTTCCTCCTATGCTAGTTTCCACCACCTGATAGTTTGTATTTTACTTACATATTCATTATTTTCTCCCTCAGCTGGAGCATCAGCTCTGCCAGCCCAAGGATTCTTACTTCCTTTAGCTGCTCTATCACCTGCACTTAGTACAGAACTTGGCACCTAGAGCGCCCAAAACAACGTTTACTGAATGAGACTTCTCCTGTGTCATCATCCAGGAGGTGGAAAAGAATGTCATTCTTCTCAACAACAAATTGGTGTCAAAAACCCAAAATTCCTTGAACAAATATAATTCAGCTATTATCTTTATAATCTTTTTAAAAAGTGTTATTTTTTTTTTTACTGCTGCCATCTCTGGCCCTTTATAATCTTATACTGGAAAATGCTGTCAGGCAAACACAATGACCCTAATCTTTGAATAGGAGACCAAAGAGACCAATTGAAGATCCTCAAAGGTTTGTTTTGCATAAATTAAATTCACCACAGATATCTTCCAATAATGTTCAACTCTCTGGTTTTCAGGTATTTGCCAATCTCACTTTTAAGTAAACATGTTATGCATACTATGAAGCCTAGAGTTCAAGAGATCCCAGCCCCTTAATGCCGGTAATTTATTTATTTATTTTTTAATTTCTTTATTTAAAAAAATTTAAAAGCAGTGATTCTATCAATGAGACCATTCGTCATTTAACGGATTTAAGACTTTTCAGAAAATCTGCCAAAACAAAATTAAGCCAGGCATAAAATGTATCTCTAGTGCAAAAAATGGATGTTAAGACACATCTCATCTGAAGAATATCAGGAGGTCTGACCATCGTTAGTCTCCTGCATGCAGTGTCAGTTACAAGAAGCAAATTCTCACTGCTTTACGATTTTGTTCCAAACTCCATGTCCCTACCTTGCTCTTGGTGCTGATCTCACTACTTTGGGAACTGCTACTACTGTGTCGTTTTTTGCCTTTCCGAAACATTTTTCACCATAGCTTGATCCAGAAAAGATCCCCTGAAAGAACGAAGGTTGGTTACAGTTATAAGAAAAGCACCTTTTAGTCATGTTACACATCACAGTAATAAAAATCAAAAACTCCTTCCAGTTCCCTGCGTGTATTTCTTTTACTGAAAACATAAATATTTTCCGTATAGAGTATCCCTTCCATTCCTTCTTTCCTATTAAATTACAAAATGCTAACCCAACCAACCAAAAAAGCAGAAAACTTCTTGTCCTATATGGAGGTGTGAAAAGTACTTTTCTCGGTTCGGCGCCTGTAGCACAGTGATTATGCTGCCAGCCACATGCATCAAGGGTGGCAGGTTTGAACCCAGCCCAGGGCCAGCTAAACAATGATGACAACTGCAACAAAAAATAGCCGGGTGCTGTGGCGGGCACCTGTAGTCCCAGCCATTTGGGAGGCTGAGGGAAAAGAATCGCTTAAGCCCAAGAGTTTGAGGTTGCTGTGAGCTGTGACGCCACAGCACTCTACCGAGGGCAACATGAGACTGTCTCAAAAAAATAAAAATAAAAAGAGAAAAGAAAAGCACTTTTCTCATAAGTACCAGACACAATGTCATGTAGTCATAAAAAAATAAATTCAGTGCTTCTCTTTGATTGATTCAAGATTTTTGCAGAATACGTGAGGCATTGGTTTATCAGCTGAGATGCTGAGTCTCAGGTTCACATTCTGTACTTGGCTGGGTGAACAACAAAACACATGCACACTTCTCAGAATGCACATTTTTCTTGATGTCTTGAACTATCTTTAAGCCAAAGCTGACATAAAAACATTTGTAGGTGCTAGCTCCTCACCTCTCTGCTCTAATAAGGACCTTATGTTCTCCAGAGTTTGTGTTGCACAGATTATCTTTTTAAAAAATTAATAATTAATGCCTTGGAAACATGAGATTCATCTCTGCCCACTTCATAGGAGTGTACAGACATATCATATTTGGAGAATCAAACTGCATGAACTTCCAAATAGTTATATTGTCTCATTATATCCTCTCGCAACCTTCTGACCAATTCATTTCCTCTACCAATGTTCTGTAAAGACCTACTATGCACCACACACTGAGCCAGGGCCCTAAGCACTACCCTCAAGGGGTTTACAGAGCAGGTTATAATCTGCCTTTGACAGATAAGTTGAGCTGTGACCTATGTTTCAAGAGGATTTATGAATAAGATAACCTAACAAATTTTTACTGAAAATTAAATTTTACAGAAGGAACAAGGAAATCTGCTTACGACAGAATTGAACGCTATTTTCTTTTCTTCAAAGATTCCACAGATAGCAGTCTGCACAGAGAGCTTCTTTTCATTCTGACATGATCGATTCTTTTCACAGCAACAATGTACCTGGTGAAGGACAAAGAATGAGAAAGTCATGGGGGAGTCAATGAAAGCCCATGCTCTAATTCAGAGTTTTTCTCATTGCATTTGGAGACCCTACTCTGCTGTTTTTCTTTTTTTGAGACAGAGCCTCAAGCTGTCCCCCTGGGTAGAGTGCTGTGGCATCACAGCTCATAGCAACCTCCCTCCTGGGCTCAAGCGAGTCGCCTGCCTCAGCCTCCCAAGTAGCTGGGACCACAGGCACCCACCACAACGCCCGGCCATTTTTTGGTTGCAGCCGTCATTGTTGTTTGGCAGGCCCGGGCTGGATTTGAACCCGCCACCTTAGGTGTATGTGGCTGGCGCCTTAGCCACTTGAGCCACAGGCGCCAAGCTGAGACCCTACTCGGAGGCCACTCAGGAGCAGATGACCACAGGCCACCTATTCAGGTCTGACTCCTGAGTCCACGCTCTTGAATCAGCCTCACCATCCAATTTCTTTCTATATATTTGCTTTATCTGTAGGATAGCATGAAAATCTGATTCTTTCTTTTATTCCTGAATAGTCTGGGAATACATCAGTGAACAAAACAAGCAGACCCCCTGACCTCAGGGAGCTTATTTTTAGAGGGC